>NW_025814823.1:72580000-73212500 GCF_022079265.1 Lynx rufus
ATAATTTCCTAAAAGAGTAACTTCACCAAACAGACCCCAATAGACCACACAAGTCTAGACAGAACAATTTCCATAAAAGAAACAGAAATAGAAAGGAGCTCCACCAAAAAAAAAAAAAAAAAAAAAAAAAAAAAAAAAAAAAAAAAAGTACTAGGACCAGATGGTTTCATAGATTTGTACCAAACTCGTGAAGTTAAAACAATTTCAAGATAGAGCATAGGAGTGCATGTGCACCCCTCCCCCCACACACAGAAAATCTAATATCAAATCCTGACAAAGATCAGACAAAATTAAAAGAAGGAAAATAATAGCAAGTATAATAAATTGCACATTAAACCAGAATTAAACTGTGCCGTGACCCCACTCAGGTTTTTCCAGAAATGTAAGGATGGCTCAATACTAGGAAATCTACCCTATTACAAGAGCTAAAGAGAAAAATAATCATTCAACAAAATTTAAAAGCTATTCATGATACAACAGTCAAAAACTGTAATTGATGTTTATTCACCTAATCTGATAAGATATACATACTTCAAACTCCAATCCTTCTAATTATTTAATGAGGAAACATTAGAGATGTTCTAAAGAAGCCAGGGGTTAAGCAACTACGTTCACCACCTCTAATACTTTTTTAAATTGGGCTGACTCAATTAAGTAAGCGAAAGCAATTAGAAGCATATGCATTGGGAATAAAAAGACAAAACTGTCTTTATTTTTACAGGATTTGATGATATGGAAATGCCAAAAGAAATAATGGAAAAGCAGAATTCAGTAAATTTAGTAAAGTAGCAGGAAATAATATTAACATATAAAATAACAGCCTTCATTTAAAAGAACAATAGCAAGTTGCAACAGCTAATAGAAGACCCCATACTGATAGGAAAAAGACGAAATAACACACCAGAGCATAAATATAACAAAAAATGTGCAAAACGTATATAAGGAGAAGTATAAAACACTCCTGTAAGACACAAGGGCAGACTTGGTAGAATGGAAAGACAGCACGTGATTTGGGATAGGAAGAAATGTGTGTGGCTTGAAAAACCATGAGCAAAGATAATGATAACTGGGGACAAGTAAATACAATTTACATCACAAAGGGCTAATATTCCTAACACAATGAGTACCAAAATTTGAATGAAAAATAATCACAACTTGAAAATGGCCTTTGCATACAATCAGACTCAACCTCACTCTCAAAACGGAAATGCAAATTAAAACTACACTGCGTTTCCATATCTCACCCATCAGATTGGCAAATATCTATAAGTTTTACAAAATACTTTGTGATGACCACTCAGGGAAAGAGGCGCCCATGTACATCGTTGTCTACAAAGTCAAAATGGTTCTGGGAATACGGAATATAGAGAAACTAATAATGGAACCACTAGGAAGCAATTCACCATTTATCTAGAATGTAGAACTTTCTACAGAAGACTCATTTTCCCAATGGATCCACGATATGAAAAAAAAAATTTTTTTTGCAAGGTTTGTGGAGTTGAGAACTAATGGGCTTAAAGAGACTTAAATGAGATTTAAAAATATAACAAATATCCTTTGTGGAGCCTGTGTGAGACCTGATTCAAAGAAGCCATCTTATTATAAAAGGAAATATTTTAGACAATTGGGAAAAATATGAATATGAAATGGTACTGGCCTACATTAATAAATTATTGTTAATTCTGCTAGATGCAATAATAGCACAATGGTAATGGTTTAAACATTTTATCAGCAATGCATATGGAGTTACATCTGAAATGACCTGATTTCTCAGATTTGCTTTAAAATGAATAGAGTCTGGCAAATATTGACAATTGTTGATATTGAGTTATAGGGATTCACTACAACTCTAATCTTCACTTTTGTGTGAACTTAAAATTTTCCATAAGAAAAAGATTTTCAAAAAGTTAAAAATGAAAAGAGTAATGCATTGACTGTGATCCCTCTCTTTTAAGGATAACGCACAATGAATTATGTACAAAGAGAAGCAGTGACCCGTAACTTCATGTTATGCATCATCTCATTAGATTCTTAAAATCCTTGTACAAAATAAGGCCCTTTTCTACCAAAATTATGTAACTGGAGATGCTGGTACAGCCAGTAAAGGAAAGAGCTAAGGTCTGAGTCAAATCTGTCACTCACAGACCCTTACTTGTCCATTCTGCAATTTCATCACACCACTGTCTCCCTACATAGCACAATTTCAAATACTTTAGAGACGTCATCTACATAGTTTTATCCTCTGTGTGAAGGTCAGTGGTATAGAAGGGATATCTTCAGACAGAACTTTCCTTCTTTTGCTTTTTCTTTCTTTTCCTTTTTATTTATTTTTTGTCTCCCAATGGTGCCAATTGCATGCCTTTTTATTATACTTCCTTTTATTATACTCTTGCTTTCCATCTCATGTCTTTTCTCTTCACCGCTTTATATCTTCAGGACACCTTGGACTAAAGACATTCTGAATACCATCACACTGTGACTTCATCATGTAACATTTATTCTGCATCCTGTAAATCCACAGGAACCACACGTGGGCTGGTCACTGCATCAGGCCACAGGTTCACCTATATGTGGCAGAATCAACCCTACTCTGGCCATGAAGCCAGTAGTCAGACCATCTAGCTCCTTCCTGGATAACCCAAGGCTTTGCATCTTACACAATTTATTTCACTTTTTAAATATTCTTAGGCATCATATTTTCACCAACCCCTGGAGTCATGCCCAATTTTTAAAAACTTCAGTATGGATAAAGAGATGTTTTTATTTTACTGAGACAAAAAGGAAAATATTATTAAACTACTTCAGATTCTCCACGCATTTTGGTTAGAAAACACTCACCTTGACAATATCCCGGATATGCATTTTTGCTATCATCTCCGCGGAGATTCTCAGTGCATTTTGGTTAGAAAACACTCACCTTGACAATACCCCGGATGTGCATTTTTGCTATCATCTCCGCGGTGTAGAGAAACATCAACAAAGTATCCAGAGTGAAAGTCACATACTGAAGAGGGGGGTAGTGTTCGAATGTCATGGGCGTGTTCATACAGACAGAGATAACGCTGATGATGGCACAGATGCGTAGCAAGGAGTGAACCCACTGCAAAAATGGTCCAAAGTTACCACGTGACACCATAAAACACTATCTTCAACTTGTGCTCTAAGCCACACTATTTGGAAACCATGATACTGAGATTAAAATATTTCACCAGCATGGTGAAGACAAAGAAGGAAAGTAATGTCTGTTAAGTACATACAATGTGCTAAATATTTTCACATACTTTACATCATTTAATGCTGAAAGCAGCCTCCGGTCCACATGAACACACTAGGACTGAAAGTTTAAGAGACTCTTCTGTGGTCATGTAGTTCAGCCTTTAACGAAGCAGGAGGATTTGACTCATCAGAGGCTGGGAAAGGCCTCGAGGCAGGGAAACCATGTGAACTGGCCAGATATCTCGGAGGAACAGGAAGACAATGATGAGGCTCAAGTGGACAGTGTGCACATTCAGGAAGGAACAGTTGCTGGGCTATTAGAGCCAGAATATAAAGAGTCTTCAATGTAACACTAATGCGTTTTAATTTGCAATGCAGGTAATAGGGATGTTTCAATGACTGTAAGGCAAAAGGGCAATGTGAACAGAAATGGAAATGTAGGGAGAAATCTGAGCATGTCAGACACGTAGTCTGGAGGGCAGCTTAGACGAAGAAGACCAGAAAGCGGGGGGAGACAGGGCAGATGATATTTACCCAGGTCGGGGGAAAGACAATCACTGCGAGTGTAACAGTTCATTGCCTTCCTTCTGCCTCTGCTGTGAGTTCACTAATACAGTGGAGCTTACTCTGTGTGGTAGAGATGAGCTTTGAAGACCCGGGAACATGCCACTCTACCTTCTGGCTGCTACACTATCTAGTCCAGTGACATTGTACCAAATGTTCCCCTCAAGTTTTCATCACCTTAATTAGGCAAAAAAGGTGACAAAATTCTTCAGAGACACTATGCACTATCTCATTAACCTTTACTTCTACTCAAAACTTGTAACTCAGAAGACAACTTTTAATTCCAAACATTTGATTATCCCCTCACAGATTCATGCACACTGAGAACCATGAGTAAAGGGAGTCTGATAGAACAGATTACTCATCTGGGGCTCTGGCTTTGGATCGGACTGAGAAGTGGCATTATCATTATCGCTACACTGAGGACAGCATGACGGAGGGGGGAGAGGCGGGAGCAGGCCACCCAGAAGACCTTCCTATGTGAATAACTCGCAGCGGCACCTCTTTATTCCGTCTGAATTGTTCTCAACTTCCAGACTCTGAGACTCATCCATATTCTACTACAGCTCAAACAGTCATTTCAAAGCCAAAGGTACATGATTTTTGAATTATATGAATCAAATTTCCTTTTCAATCAGCATGTGCTTCTCCATTCTTCAAAAAAGAAACTTACTGGCTTGTTAATCCAGAGTATGTCAGCGTTGTCTGACAGAGATTCATCCGGACCAAAGTCAGCAACTGGCTGGGCCTCCACCCTGGAGCTCTGCTTCCTTTTGAGCATGCTGGAGTTAGCTCTCGTGAGCAAGTACAAAACTGCAGTCTGGAAGAAGAGAGACAGTTATGTTAGTCACCTAAACCATCTTGACCGCGATCACTTCCAAAGCAGAGTCCCCCATGTAATCATATGCATACATTAATCATACACAGGATCGATTATATTGTGTATGATAAGCACATGCAAAAAGAAAAAGAGATTTTAAAAGCAGATAAAACATCAATCCAAGTTTGAATTTCTTCTTCTCTCTCAACACGACAGATCATCCTGTGCACTTCATAAACAATTTGCATGCCAGTTTAGAGAGCACTAGTCTAGGTGAACTGGGGTAGATTAGTTTTGCCCTTTAGGACACACGCATTACTAGGAACTTTTTTGAGGTCTATGTTCATATATCCAGAGCTGTCCCCACTTAAAGGCGGTCTGTGCTAGAGCACAGGTGACCAATCCAGATGAAATATTCAGATCTTTGGCAGGATTTCCCCCCAGGTTAATTGAATGTGACATTCACAAACATCTATCTCCAATGGTAGTTCCAAACTGAGTTCCCAGCTGTCCTTGACACAGAGGATGTGGGGCAGAAAGACTTGGGCAGAACCTACTCTAATTTTTTCTGTCTTTTACGAAGACTGTGACTGCATCAATCCTTCCAGTTATCTTGAAGTAAATCCAAATCACACTGTAGACTGAGAGGAGATGCCCGCTTGCCTCTTCAATCGCCACAGTTCCAAGGCATCCACATCTTGCTATATGTGTCACCTCCTTCTAGCCATTGGCTATCACTTTCTACAGTCCAGCAGCCATTGAAGGAGGGCCTATTCTATGCCAGGCCCTCAGGACACGAACAGCAAACAAGTACAATATAATCTGAGAAAAGACACAAAGGCAGGCGGTGCCTGGTTACCCTGAGTCCACAGACTTCTCATTTGATTAACACCTAGACTGAATCCTTTTTTTTTTTAAGTTTATTTTTGAGAGAGAGAGAGAGAGAAAGAGAGAGAGAGAGAGAGAAAGCTGGGGAGGGGCAGAGAGAGAGGAAGACTGAGGATCCGAAGCAGGCTCCATACTGCCAGCAGAGAGTCCTCCATGGGGCTCAAACTCACCAACTGTGAGAGCATGACCTGAGCCGAAGTTGTATGCTTAACCCACTGAGCCACCCAGGCATCCCAACACCTGGACTGAGTCTTAAAGGAAGAGGCAAAGCTAACATTTTTTGGATATATACTATGTTTTGCACACTTAGCGATAATCTTTTACTTCATCTTTACAACTGACAATAGAAAGGAAGCATTTGTCTTTTCATGCAAGCATGAGATATGCCAGCCTCAGGGCGGTTAATAACTTGACTGAGGCCCCATCCAAGCAAACTTGAAATGTAAAAGATGTTCGTCTGACTACAAAGCCTAAGTGCTTGCCGTGGTCCGAACTGATGCTGAGGACTGATCAGGATTTTGAAAGGCAGGTAAGAGAGGGAAAAGGTCCAGGCGGCGAACAGCCCTGGAAATGTCGAGTCAGGAAAACACAGTAGTTTTAACACCAGGAAGGGGCACTGGCTCTCCTATCTGCTAGATGACGAACTCTAACTAAAGGGACAACGAGGGCCACTCAATTCTTGGGGGAGCATGAGAATAACAAGAAATGTGTCTGCAGTCTCTGTAAATATATGCCATGGCGATTTTCATTGGGAAAGAGAACAAACCACAGCAGCTCAGGACAAATCAGCTTTGACTTTGATTCTCTGTGTCTGGGTACCTCCTTCTATGCCCATGCTCTCCTGGATGCACCAGGTAGGTGTGTCTGCCCAGCCCTTGGATTCCCAGAAGAAATCAAGCTAATTGGCTTTAAGATGTGCTAGGTATTTCCAGGCTGTCTTGCCCTGAATATTGGATTTGAATATGGGCTTTGCAGTAGGCTGCACTAATTAATTTTATTTTACATAATTGGAGTTAGGGACTCTTGACATCGATATGTAAATATATGCAGAATATTCAAATTATGCTTGCTCTCTGATTTACTATGGAGGCAAACATCTGGTGGCCTCAATTTGGGATGCTTCTTGAATGACAGGCTCCTATGTACCCAAAAACAGGATACTGAATCTTTAAGAAATCCTTCAAGATTACACAACACAAAGGAAATAAAGAGTGGTTTTACAAAGTTGTTTGAAGACGATACAAGAACATTTTATAGACCTAGCCACTAATCATAATACCTTTTTCACTGAGTCAGTGGAGATTTATGAATGGCCATCTATTGCTCTTATGATCTGACCATAAGTTAGAGTCTGAAAAACTTTTGATGTATAAATGTGATGCCTTCGCATATGAATTTCATGCACCTTTTATTATAAATATCCCATCTGAAGCAAAGCCGATTTTTTCATTATGGATTTCTTTTTCTAAAGAACTAGACATCCAAGATTATTTATTTTTTAATCTCTATGCTGGTTACATTTGGCCCATCAAAACCGTGCACCTATAATGAATGATATTAGTTGTCATACACTTTGTCCCAAACTTTACCTACTGCAAAAATGCCACCAAATTGAACAGGGCCCAAGAAAACCATCTGTTCAAACTCTCATAGAACCTGGTTAATCCCAAATACATTTAGAACTCAACAACTAGCTCCTGCATCACTGAGGTTTTGGCGAATTTAACAATATTAAATATTAGGTAAAGCACGCAAGTAGTAAAACGAATTAACGTTACAAACATGTGAAGAGTCCAAAATTAATTTGAGGCAATTGATTATAAAAACTTTTGTTTCTGCACAGCAATTATGATTTTACACATTCATTCATGCTGAAACAATATAACCAAGTACAGCAAACCCATTACTCCACGATAAAGACCAGCAGGTATGTTTAAGTATCCAAGGTAAGCTGATTATTTTGATAGGAAATCGTTTCTGTGTATCTTAGCCTTATCACTATTATGTATTTATAATGCTTTTTTTTTTTCTGTTTAAAGAAGTGTCCTTCATAAGGCAGTGCGCTAAATTTAAAAGAAGGCTTCTGGTAGCTGTTCCGCCCTTATTAAAAGTGGTTGGTATTTAAATAGTTCAATAGCAGGAGAAGGCTGCACAGTTACAATATGTTCGTTGATAAATCTTTCACTCGGAAACAACTAACGGCAATTCAGGGAGAAAACCTATTTGGGTTCATTGCTCTCTTTTAAATGGTTAAAATCCAGTTTTGTATTCTGTGGTGTGAACATTCTACTTTTATTGGCATACACTTTGCTTTAGGACATTGCAGCTCTCTCTTGACCAAACTGCAATTGATATATCCAGTTTTCTTTTAACTGCAAAGTGCTTGCAACACTATGGTTCAATTCTTCTCCTTGTAACTCTCTTGGGCTTGCATTAAACTCTTTTGAATCTTCCATATTCTAAATGACGGTTTACAGTATGTCCTTCACCTGTCGTCCCCTGTGTCTGTCCTCTGTACTTAACCCCTTAAATGAGCATCTGTTCTTAGAGTTTCCATCACCATCTGTTGGTGTTTGGATCCTGAGTCCTGGATCTACTCTGCTGCTTTGCAGGCCAGACACAGGCCATACCAACACCGTCACCACTTAAAAATCACTAGGACAGGTCCATACCAGTCCCACATGCTCGTGCTTCACTCTTTCTTCTCAATTCCCAGATCTTCCTACTCCGAGCTCTTCGGGTCCTCGTATGTGCAGAAGGACTACACAGATTCTCCGTCCTGGTGCACATGGCCTCCTTCACATTTGCCCCATTACTAGAGTCCTTGCTTGGCCGTGGGCTTCAGGTCTGGATTACCACCGACATCAGCTTTTAGCCTTTCTATTATGTCCCGTTCTTTATAATAGAAACCAACTTCCCAACACACTTAGCGGTCTCTCCTGTAACCCAGAAAACCTCAGCCTATCCCCTTATTTCTCATTCATCCATCCATTCATTCACTCATTCACACAGAAAAGACTGCACATTCACCATGATATCAGGCACTGTGGCTCGTGCAGGGAACAGCAAAGGCGTTCAGAGCTTACGGACTGCCTGCCTTAACGAACTGTAGGTTGTAAGGACGCTTAGTTCCACTGAGCTTTACTTGCACTTCCGGTCATGCTCACATCCATAGGCTCCACTTGAATTGGCCAAGCGTCTCATCACTCCCATCCCCATCCTCCAACCTCCAATCTTTCTCAGTGATCTCAGCTCCTTTGTTCCAGCTGGGGTCTCTTAGTGATCTATTGTCAATCCCACATCAATCCTTCGTATTCCCTAACTCAACTCATGCAGGGTTTTTAAAAGGAAATGAAGAAAATAAAATGTTCAATGATATCTCTCAGACTTCTTGCCCCACGCTTTAGTGTTATGTCTTTGGAAAATCAGCCTTCATTGCTAGCAGAAGCTTCTCATTCGTTCATGCTTGCATATATTTAAAAAAAATTATCCAGGAGTGCCTGGGTGGCTCAGTCGGTTAAGTGTCCAACTTTGGCTCAGGTCATGATCTCCTGGTTCATGGGTTCAAGCCCTGCATCGGGCTCTGTGCTGACAGCTCAGAGCCTAGAGCCTGCTTTGGATTCTGGGTCTCCCTCTCTCTCTGTCCCTCCCCTGCTCTCTCTCTCTCTTTCTCTCAAAAATAAATAAACATTAAAATTTTTTTTATCCCAACCATTGTGTTAGGTGCTGTGAATTTAGCACTAACAAAGCACACTTGGTCTCTTTCCTCCTAGAATCCCAATGCCCCATGCTCCTGACACAGACGACACGTTTAATTAAATGAGAGCATGTCACCAGTGCATACTGATTCTTCAACCTCCACCTAATGATACTCTTATGTTTTCACTATCTTATTGCTGGCTCCACACTACCTCCCTGGGCAAGGGATATTTGTTGAACAGTTGATTCCCAACATGCACCTGGATCTGTGCTAACGAGATTCAGTTGACAAGTCAGGACATCTGACTACTGGTCCCTGCCTAGACCTCACATACCTACATCTTAAGTTAAAGGAAAAGAAACGCATTTTATTTTTATTCTACTTTCATTACACAAACAATGCAGCCTTGTTGCAGGATAATTAGAAAAAAATACAAACAAAATGAGAGACAAAGTGAAAACAATCAGGAATTGCACTCAATTGTTTTTGCAAAGTAGCTGCTGAGTGGACGCATTGTGCCAGCCCCTGGGCAAAACAGAGCAATAGTCAAATACACTCCCTCTCCTCATGACACTTCTTTTAGCTGGGACACTTACTCTCCAATGGCATATGGATTGTATCTCTGCTGTTTTCTTTTCCATATATATTTTCCCATGCATGTATTTTTTTAAATGGCTGCTTAAACACTGCCTTGTAACCAGCTGTGTTTTTTTCATTTGCAGTATCTTGTGAACATCTTTCTCTGTCAATAAATATGCATGCACAGAAAATCCTAACTGTAAATAAACACCACCTTCAAACATCTGCCTTTCCATGTCTCTCTTGTCTCCTAACCTCATTTACATCCTCATATGTGCGAGCCCCTGCCAGGTAAACAGGTAAAAGCACATCTTTCTAGATTAAGTATCAATGTAGGTGAGAAAGGTATCAACACGTATTTTGGGAGACAACTTAATTTGGTGTTATCAATTTTTTTGAGCAATACAATCTTAATTCTTAATTCAAGTATTCCTATTTCTCCCTCTTTTTTTGGTGTTGCTATTTTTTTTAAATGGCCACAGAACCCAAAACAACCACTGATATCCGTATTTGAACAAGTTTGCTGCATCTTTCCATATGCACATTTAAATCTTCCATTGTACTTCAGCACATCACAATAACAGTTTGAAGACAAAGGTGATGTTTATTCCTGATGCTGCAACTGTCAAACGTCATTGTCTTTGTAAAGTCAGACTGCCCATTTTGGCTGGCCAAATTTCTTTCCCAATAGACGATATGTCCATTCAGAACAAATGAATATATTGGGGCGCCCGGTTCACGCAGTTAGTGAAGTGCCCGACTCGATCTCAGCTCAGGTCTCTGAGTTTGAGTCCTGAATGGGGCTCTGTGCTGATGGTGCAGAGCCTGCTTGGGATTCTGTCTCTACTTCTCTCTGCCCCTCCCCTGCTTGTGGGCCGGCGCGCACGCTCGCTCTCTCAAATAATAAATAAACTTAAAAAAAAAAGAACAAATGAATAGAGCATCACATATTTTATGTCTTCCTTGTAAATTAGGGGGGAAACCCCACTATTTTTGTCTATTACCTGTGATCCAAAATCTTTCTGCCCTGCCTCATGCTCCCCTGCCCCCTCATCCTTCCTCCTATTTCCAGGATACGGTAGAGCCTCAGAGCTCTTGATAACTGCACCTCCTCTTCAGCTGACGGTCCTCTTACTCCATCCTGAGTGCCTGACACTCCTTCCTGGTTCTGCAAGCCCAGATCACCTCAGTTCTTTGCTACAGGCACCAGGGACTGGTGTCCTGTGCTGTCTCAGCAACGCACAGCTGCTTCCGTGAGCTCACTTCCTGCAGCCTCTACAGCCTGGCACACAGCACTTCCCCACCTGTACTCCACCACCCAGCAACTCCTTCTTAGTGGTGCTCAATAACTGTCTTTGATCTTAATAATCAAAACTGCTTAAGGAAAAGCATTACAGACAGAATTTGATACGGAGCTGAATATATATTCCCCAGTCTGAGTGCTTTATAAAAAGGGTAACAATCCACACACACACACACACACACACACACACACACACCCCTGTAGAAATTCATCAGGAAGCATGATGAATGCTTTGGAAGATAAGGAAGTTGCCAGGGTAAAACTGTGAGCTCATTAGTTGACTCCCTCTCAAAATCGGTCAACTGCCATGTAAAAACAGACTCCTTCCAACAACGTTTACTGAGGCCTTGTCATGTGTCAGGCTTTGTCCTAAGCATGTCATGTATCATGTCATTCCGTTCTTATAAGGACCTTTTCACAGATGAGGGAGTTTAGGCACAGAGATGAGTCAGGATATGAACCAAGACAATATGGTTTACAGCACTATTAAAATTAACTATGGGGGAGCCTGGGTGGATCAGTTGGTTGAGCATACGACATTGGTTCAGGTCATGATCTCACGGTTTGTGGGTTTGAGCCCCGCAACGGGCTCTGTGCTGATCGCTCAGAACCTGCAGACTGTCTCGGATTCTGTGTCTCCCTCTCTCTCTGCCCCTCCCCTGCTTGCACGCTGTCTCTCTCTCTCTCTCCCAAAAGTAAACATTAGGAAAATTAAAAATTAACTATGCTACAACTTAGAGTTAATTAAAAAAAAAAACCCTACTTTTCAACATAGTCTAATCAGACAACCTGATTATAAACTCTTGGCATCGATTATTTTTTGTGAAAATAGTGCAGACATTTCTCATTTCTTAAAATTGAATTTATTTGTTTATATGATTCATTTTATGGTTATTCCTGCCACATGTTTTTAAAAATGTGTCTTTTTAAAAAAATTTTTTTTTTGGGGCGCCTGGGTGGCGCAGTCGGTTAAGCGTCCGACTTCAGCCAGGTCACGATCTCGCGGTCCGTGAGTTCGAGCCCCGCGTCAGGCTCAGGGCTGATGGCTCGGAGCCTGGGGCCTGTTTCCGATTCTGTGTCTCCCTCTCTCTCTCTGCACCTCCCCCGTTCATGCTCTGTCTCTCTCTGTCCCAAAAATAAATAAAAACATTGAAAAAAAAAATTTAAAAAAAAAATTTTTTTTCCCGGGGCGCCTGGGTGGCTCAGTCGGTTAAGTGGCCGACTTCGGCTCAGGTCACGATCTCGCGGTCCGTGAGTTCGAGCCCCGCATCGGGCTCTGTGCTGATGGCTCAGAGCCTGGAGCCTGTTTCAGATTCTGTGTCTCCCTCTCTCTCTGCCCCTCCCCCGTTCATGCTCTGTCTCTCTCTGTCTCAAAAATAAATAAACGTTAAAAAAAATTAAAAAAAAAATAAAATAAAATAAAAAATTTTTTTTTTCTGGAAAGAAATCATCAAATGTCTCATAGAATCTATCTAAATGTCACTTTCCGGTTTCTGAAGTCGTCATTCATTATCCAGTCTTTTTCCTCGAGGGTGAATTCTAGAAATGTTCTATTATGTTTTTATTACCTTTTCTCTACAATTTTGAAAAAAAAAGGAAAGAAAAGCATTTACTAACTCTCATCTGATAATCTTAACATCTTATAGTAGAGATGGCCGTCTCAATTTCCTACAGATGACAGATTTCTTAATTTCCCAGAGTCTGTTTTAGTTTCACAAATTCTTGACTGAATATGCAGAGAATGTGAACTTAGAAAATAGATCCCACTGATGACACCTGGGCAAAAGAGGGTATGCTTTCTGCAGAGAATATACCAGGGCAGGAAGAAAGGGTTTATTGAAAGAAGTCCTTCTGCCATTCTCAAAATCCACAGCTTGGAACATGGTCAAGGTTGTGATTTTATTTTGGAATGGCTGTTCTTCAGTCAAGGAAAATCCGAACTAAATGGAAGCTATCAATCAGAGGTTAGCAAGCGGTAGCTGTTTAATCTAAAATATCCCAATAATAAATAATGCACTGGGCCATGCCGAGAGGTGGGCCGGCTACCTTCTGAACATTCTAAGAGAATGACTACACGTTGTGGAGTTTGCAGACAGGACTTCTCCATCTACATTTTGCAATCAATTACATCCCAAGAAACTTCCAATGATAAAAAATCTATTATCACACTCTTGAAGCTGCTCTTTTTTTTTTTTTTTTTTTTGCATTTTATCAATTCTTATGGTAGGGTGATGGTCCATAAACTACTGTTACATAATTTTAGAAAAGAATAAAGCTTAAGCATTATTCTTTCTCCTCCAACACACACTTGAAAGAGGAAAGCAAACATCTATGGAAAGTTGGCTCTGTGCCAGGCTCTACGCCAAGGACTTTACATGTCTCTGAAGTTGTTTTTAGTATTATCCCCATTTTACAGATTACAAGTCTCTTGTCCAAATCCACAAGAGTTGGAAACAACTGTAGAATCCAGGAAGTCTGAACTTCAAAAACTTTTGCAAACTTCAAGTGTTTTGCAACAGTGATAAAATTCATTTGTGATGTCTTTAAAACAAATAAAATATGAAAATAATTAGTTGTGAAGCTTACACAAATGACACCTAACATTTGCTGAGAGTTTATGATGTGTGAAGCTAAGAGCTTTGCACGGATGACCTCACCTCCTTCTTGCCATGCCCCAGTTTGGCAGGTGTTGTTACTCCTATTTTATAGGTGAAACTGACATTGAGAGATGGTAAGTGCCCTGCCTAAGGTCACTTCCTGATCTTTGCCCCCATGATATTCAGTTGTCTATGTCTTTGAGTCTAACCATTCCGAAGCTTGGTGACTAGAATCTTCTTTCCCAGGTATCAGGGACAGAGATTCTCCAAATCTTGCCTCTCCCATGTCTAAGGAGTAAACCCAATTCGCGCATGACTGCCCCTAGTGCTGCATTGCAAGTCCTTCCTAGCTACTCTCAAGCAAGCCTGTCATCAGTCCCCTTTGCTCATGAATTTTTATGGGCCAGATGCCTCTTTCCCTCTAATTGCTTGCAGAAAACGCAGGTGGCTGTGTTGTTTTCTCTCTCAAAGCAGCCTGGAACTTAATAAACTTTAAAGAAAGGGGGTGCCAGGGGGTTCAGTCAGTTAAGCATCGGTCTCTTGATTTTGGCTCAGGTCATGATCTCATGGTTGTGAGACTGAGCCCCAATCCCTGGGATTCTCTCTCTCCTTCTCCCTCTGACCCTACCATGCTCAAGCTCTCTAAATAAATAAGTAAATAAATAAATAAATGTTTAAAAAAAAAAAAAGAAGCAGCCTGAGTCTTATGTCTGCCTCAGCGATCAGCAGAACACATCATTTTAGCAGGAAAACTAAGACATCATTGAAATGTTGACCCCTGGGATCACAGCAGCAAGATCTGACTCTCTCTCCAAACGCACTTTTCTTTTGGGTGCTTATTCACCTACATCTTGGCCCTTGCCGAATCAGGATGCAATGATGCAAAAACAGACTGGTACATGTATGGTCCAGTCTCGGCTGACTACAGGGGCCACCCAAGGCGGGCCACCAAGCAGAGGAAGCCAGACATCTCAAAGGGCCACCCCCAAGGCCAGCTCCTCCTTTCTCTGCCCCTTTTGTCAGCAACACTGATCAAAAACAGAAAATGGTCCCCGCTCTTTAGACTGATTCTACGTCCCAAATCCCGAAGGAAAACCACATATTATTTTTTTCTGGTTCCTTCTACAAATGCCTCAAAACTGTCCTCACTTCACTAAGAATTCTGTTTTGTTTCAGTTTTAATTGTGAAAATTGAATTTTCTCTCATTTGAAAAACCACTGGATTTGGAAAGGAATCCAGGATAGACTAGGATGGCTTTAACACTCCTTTGTTGTTATACCCTGCTTCCCAAACCAAACTGGCCCACCAACAGGAGAGGGCACCGGGCTGTATTTGTGCCACTTAATCACTGTATCGATTACAAATTAGGGCAATCAGCCTCTCTCTATCCCTTAGTCCGAAAATCCAATCGATCCTTTGAACAAGCCCCTGCCATTCACTCTGAGTTTGGGAAGGATATACATTTATAATTTTGTGACTTATTCCGGGTGTGGTGCAGGTGTAAGAACATTTTAAGAAAAGAATGTCAGAGATAAAAATCACCAGAGGTGGATGGTGTGATTTTGTAAGAAGGTTACATTTCTTAATCTTAATAGCCTGAAAAGGTCCTCCCTCTCTCCACACACAGCAGAGCCTCTAGGGGTGTTCATCTCCCAAGAGTTCAGTGACAGGCATTTTATCTTGATAAACTGCTACTCTCATTTAAACATTATGAAAAATCAGAAAAGAAGATTATCTATTTTTATTGTGGTTGCTTAATCTTGTAATGAATCTGCAAAGGACAAAGAAGATGGATGGTTTAAAATAGTGGTTGGCAAAACTTTAGCATACAGTCCTTAAATGCGATGGAAATTCAAAAGGAGTTACTTATTTCTTTTTCTGTGATCATTTAATTTTGTAATAGGGATCCATAAAGTTGGGACAAAAAAGGTGAAAAGTTTCCAAATAGTAGTTTCTAATGACTACTGAATCTTTGCATCATCCAGGGAGATATTTTTTTAAAAATTTTAAATGTTTTATTTATTTTTGAGATAGAGAGAGAGAGAGACAGAATGTGAGCAGAGGGGCAGAGAGAGGGGGAGACACAGCATCTGAAGCAGGCTCCAGGCTCTGAGCTGACCTCACAGAGCCAGACATCGGGCTAGAACCCACAAACTGTGAGATCATGACCTGTGCCAAAGTCAGATGCTTAACTAGCTGAGCCACCCAGGCGTCCCCATCCAGGGAGATTCTTAAACATTCTCAACCCCAGGCATCCCTCAAGTCAAACATACTAAGTCAGAACCTTCTGGAATGGAGTATTGGAAGCTGTATTTAAAAAAAACCCTCCCCAGGCAATTCTAACACACTCTCCCAGAAGTGGTCCCAATTAGTGATGAGGTCACTGATATAGATGCTCAGAAGAGCATTTTAACAACTCCAGAGTTTATACTTCAGAGTCAAGACTGGTTTTTGGAGGGGTGGGGGGAATACGAGAGACTAGTTATAAACAACTGAGACAAAACAGAATCTGAGACAAAATAGAAATCTGATTTATAAGTGTATGTACATGCAGTATATTCTATTCTTAAGTCTTCCTCAGAGAACTTCAGAATTTACTAAAAAAAAAGAACTAAATGGAATATACTTTATATACAAGAATAAAATTTTGGTTTTTGTCTTATGAAAAAGTAACTAAGAAATCTTTTACTTGGGTTTTCTACTATAACTTTTCAGTCTAGAATATACCTTGAAAATGGCTATTAATTTCTTGAAGTGAATAAAGCAAAAACAAATCGTGTAGTTCCACTAATTATTTTTTAATATTGCTTTAATTTTTACTTAATAAAAAGGAGAAAATTGTTTTGAGGTTCCCCAGAGTTTAATATTTTTTTCTCCATAAAGTATTGATATATCAAACTGAGGGAAATGGAAATAATAATTCAAGGAAAGGGGTTTCCAAACCAAACAAGCTCTATTTCTAAAAATTTAAAGCCCTTATTCACAATATTCACTTTAATCTCTGTGTTTTAGCTCCTGGGAGGAATAGTTAAGGAAGTTTCCATACTTGAGAGATTCTCACTCCAGTTTTACATCATCCAGGATTTTTAAAATCTCCATTTTTATAATATATATTTATTAGTTTCTTAAGCTATCACCGACTTGTATCTTGCCTGATAACATATATGTATCTTGTCTCATATAGGCTTCCATAATATGTCCTTTTTAGAAATAGTAAGTAACTTTTAAAATTCCTTCCTCTACTCCAGAAATGATCTGTGAAACCTATGGATTTCATAATGACAACAGAGAACAGAGAGAGAAAATAATGAAGCAAATGGCAAATGGTTTCATCTAAAGATACCGTTGCCTGAAAGATGAAGAAATCATTAGTCGTTTTGTCTAGGCATAGCAAATATGAACAAAAACACCCACTATCACCTGAGCTTGAAGTCCTGGATTTATTTTCCACTATGCCCTCTCTTTCCTTCTGCTGGTTTGAACACCAGGATCTGTTAGCCTTTGTTCTGTTGATAAATCAACTACCCACTTCTCTGCTTCCATGACGAAAATCTGATTCCAGTTACTCATTCTCAAGACTGCACACCCAATTTCTCCAACATCTTCCTTCACTGACCCCCATTTTTATTTTTTTCCTTCTTCTTGACCTCATTCCTCAGCTCTTGGCATCACGTGTGGATGGCTATTATTAATATGCCTTAACCACTGGAATGTGATGGCTCTCAGCTTTTTTCTATCATGTCTAAAGCTTTCCCATTTTATAATGAATTCATGCATGATTTTAAATATCATGCTCTTTCTTGCCCTCTCTGGTTCTGTTGTGTTGTTTCCTTTACTTCCTAGACATGCAATGCTATCTCACTGTAGTTTGCGGAATCCTTTGAGAAATTACTGCATCTGTGGACCATGTCTCCTAAAATAGACACACAAAACTACTTTTGGCTAAAAATATTATATTGCTGTGATAGCTGGCATTGCTAGAAGGCTCGTAATGATAACTTTATTAAAGATAGTAACTTTCATTTCTTTAAGGTCCATTTTTTTCTCAATCATGTTTCAAACAGCTGTTCTATTATTTACATACTTCACCTTTTCTTTGACTTGCCTAATATGGATTTCCTTATCTTTTTTTCTATTTCATTTTGTTTCCAACATCAGTATCATGCAAGAATTGCCTTCTGGTATTTTGCAGAATTACACATTTTCAGAATAGTATTTTACTGCTTGCTGATATTTAATTTTGTATATGAAGCCAGTTAAAGGCAGTCAAAATGTTCCCTTTGTAGACAGATAAACATTTTTTCTCTTTTCCTTTCTTTTCTTTTCTTTTCTTTTTTTTTACGAACACCACTATAAGTCTGGTTAATATCCATCACCATAGCTCTTCATGATGTTTGTCCTGTGACGAGAACTTTTAAGATCTACTTTCTTAGCAACTTTCAAATATACAACACAGTATAATTAACAGGCATCATCATGCCATGCATTATTACATCCATGACTTGTTTGTTTTATAACTGCAAGTTTACACTTTTGACCCCCTTTACCCATCTTGCCCACCCAGAAACATTTTTTTAACTTGATCATGATACTGATGGGATACTTTTCCCTTTCCAATTTTTCAGATGCAAGTGTTCACTGGGCTATAAGACATTAGCTACTTTCTGTTAATATTTCCTGGTCCATTATAAGCCACCTCCCTCTGCATATTTGGATTATATGTTTTCATCTAAAAGAAAACAGGGATCACATTTCACTTCGAAGGAGGCTTCTGCTCCCTTGCTCTGATCTCCCCGTCAGGAAGAGCACTCCTTTGTGTGTGTGTGTTGGCTGCCTTCCAGACATATCACCCTGCTCCAAACAAAGTCTCTCCTCTCTTTCCTTTGCATAATTGGAGAGAAGTCCCACTCTCAGTCTCTGCAGACACTCTCCCTTTGGCCATGGTGTGCCGATCTTTGGTCTTCTCACCTCCTGACTCCCTCCACGGAAGCCCCAGTCCTGTGCCCCTCTCTGCACCCAGGGGTAAGTCCCTGTCCTTGGAGCACATTCCAGCTGGTATGGCTGTGCCTGCCCCGGGGTCTCATGGAGAAACTGCTTCAGAAGTCAACTTTAGACTTCACCCCTTCCAATGAAGGAGTTCTGCCTGGAGGTCTGTTCCTGATTTTTTTGTACAAGTTGCAAGGGAACTGTGGCCTGAACCTTAGTTTTGCCCATCCGTTCCATCTGTCCAATTCCGTCTGTGCCGAAACTACCAGAAATGCCTCGGAGTCCACACCCCACTGCCTTCCCCTCCCTGTGCCTGTGGGGTACAGGTTTCTCACTATATAAAGTCCTTTGATCATTCTTTTCAAGTTTGAGTAGGAAGTAAAAACCAGAATTAGACTCCTGAGCTCAAACATCATCATTCATAAAAGACCTTGCATTTACTTACTATTTCCCACCCCACCCCAACTTACCACTACTGTAACATTATTATTTTGGTTTTACACTAACAAGTGTATTTTATTATCTTGATTTTAGATGAATTTGTTAAAGGGGTGCCTGGGTAGCTTAGTCAGTTAAGCATCTGACTTTGGCTCAGGTCATGATCTCATGGTTTGTGGGTTTGAGCCCCGCGACGGACTCTGTGCTAACAGCTCAGAGCCTGGAGTCTGCTTCAGATTGTGTGTCTCCCTCTCTCTCTGCCCCTCCCCCGCTTGAACTCTGTCTCTCTCTCTTAAAATAAATATACATAATAAAAAAATAGATGAATGTTAAAGATCAACTCTACATAGTGAAAAGGTCATATATCCAAGATATTGTTTTATCTTCTTTAATTCCTGTAAAAAGAGGGTAAATGATCCACAAATACTAAAAACAAGGCAGACTTACTGCAGATAGCATATTAAACATCTTATCCAAATTTATATCTCTAGGAAAACAACTTGAAGATACATATACAGTATATCCATAATATATATTATGTATCTCCATAATAACTTTGATAATCCATTTAATTTTGATTATCAAATACCTTTGATAATCCAGGAATATCATTGTTTGGAACTTATTATGAATAAAGACATAAATAAAAATAAATCCCTATACCCTACCTACCAGGACACTATAATGATGAAAACTGGAAATAACAAACTTCCAATGACAGAGGTATGGCCATAGAAGTGAGGCTATATTCATGGGGCATAGTCTTATACAGCTAGTTAGAATTTTTTTAGTAAGAAACTGTATAGAGTGAAAAAAATGCTTGTGCTGAATATTAAGTGGAAAAGCCAGTATAAAAATTATACAATGCCCTTATTCCACTACACAAAGTCATGTAGTTTTAAAAAGGCATAGATAATAGATAAAATAGATAAAAAGACATAACAAGTACATAGATATTATAATCACTTGTGTTCATTTGTTAGACTGTGGATGCTTATTCTCTTTTGTCTCCCATGTCTGTCATTTCCATCATGTCTGATTACCTTAAAATTCAAAGGATAAATTTAAAAATGTTTAATGACACAAAGACTTTTGAAGGTATAAAGGCTTCTTGCATTGGTCTTTGAAGAAGATAAAATCATATAACATGTATAGTTAACCTTTAAAGTGTCGTTGGGGCGTTGGGGTCCCCGGGGGGGCTGAGTCGGTTAAGCTTCTTACCCTTAATTTCAGCTTGGGTCATGACCTCCCAGCTCCTGAGTTTGAGCCCTGCATTGAGCTCTGCCCTGACAGTGCAGAGCCTGCTTGGGATTCTCTCTCTCTCCCTCTGACCGGCCCCCCTCCCCCACCTCTCTCTCTCTCTCTCAAAATAAATAAAGCTTTAAAAAAAATGTTGTTACCAGTTTTGGGAGACAACTCATCATTTTTTTAAGCTCTGGCTCATAGTTTCCAAACCCAAACTAGCAAATAGGACATCTCCCTATCTGTCCACTTGATTACATGGTTGCCTTTCCTGACAGATTTTAGGGTTCCTCACTGAACTCCCTGCTCCTGGCCGACCGCTCGGCTTATAAGTAGGATATAATGTTGTGGGGAAATGTGTTTTTTTTTTTTCTTCACAAACTGGAAATCCACTTGTGACTCTTCCCCTGAGATAATTTATATAGCATGAAAATTCTGAAATTATCCCAGCATCACTGATAAAGGATAAAAACAAATATGTACATGCATGCCCAGGTATGTACACACACACACACACACACACACACACACACACACACACAAAATGTATGCTGGAAAGAGACACAAATGGAACACATTTCAAAGAAAGGCCATAAGCAAATAAGAAAATGCCACTCAAACTTTTGTCTCTAAACTGCAAAGAAATTATACAATTTTGAGTACTTCTTTTTTCTTTTAAAAGTATTTTTCCTCTCTTGAATACCTTGCAAGCCATATCTAAAGTTATAACTGCATTACCACCATTTCACATGACCTGACTCATCTTCGTTTTTTTTTTAATGTTTATTTATTCTTGAGAGAGAGAGAGAGAGAGAGAGAGAGACAGAGAGAGAAGAAGGGGGGGAGGGGCAGAGAGAGAGGGAGACACAGAATCCGAAGCAGGTTCTAGGTTCTGAGCTGTCAGCGCAGACCCTAATGCGGCGGGGCTGGAACCCATAAGCCGTGAGATCATGACCCGAAGCAAAGTTGAACACTTAACCGACTGAACCACCCGTGAGCCCCTCATCTTCAGTTTTTATACAGGTTCTAGCACTGTCCTTATTAGGGACCCCACGTCTCTTCTGCCAATATGTCACATCTTCTATGAACAGAAAAGGGGTCCAATGAGCCTGTTCACTTTTTAATTTTCCTCTCAAGCCTGATTTTTCCTTCACTTTATCTGGCCTTAGCAATAGCTGGGTGAAAATATACCACAGAAGAATAAAAATCCAACCTAGAAAGGCCCACAGAATAAAACCCAATCAATTAGGAAGTCGATTTTTGTTGGAGAGGTTTGAGAAGCCATGATTCTTATTTAGAACAGTTGAAACTTAATCTTTTTAAAAATTTTTCTTTTTAATGTTTATTCACTTTTGAGAAAGAGAGAGACAGAGTATGAGTGGGGGAGGGGCAGAGAGAGAGGAGACACAGAATCCCAAGCAGGCTCCAGGCTCTGAGCTGTCAGCACAGAGCCCCATTCAGGGCTGGAACTCGTGAACTGTGAGATCATGACCTGAGCGGAAGTTGGACACTTAACCCGCTGAGCCACCCAGGTGCCCTGAAACTTAATCTTTGAATGTAAAAAGCCACTGTTGCCATATACCAGCCTGGGGAATAACTGTCATAGACCACCCTGTCCTTTCCTACTTAATATCCAATCAAATCACAGTCGTAGCTATAAAAATGTGAAGCATAAACTGTAAAAGAATAGCCTCCTGTTAATTTCCTATCCCTATTAAAGGTCTTCTCCTCCGACCTTGGCCTCCATATACAGCACAGTCAATCACTGGTATCCACCAGCAGGGAAATCTGGCCTATCTGATGGATACACAAACACGAGATGAAGACTACAACCTTAGGAGGCCTGAACCTGCACGTGTACGAATACAAGTCCTTGATAATTTATCCTATGATGCTTCAAGAATGTATAAAGACCTGAATTCAGAGTTATCAACCATCCTTAAAGAGGAAAATTCCGAGTCAGAGGGGCAGCCCCTTCCTTGTTCAGGATTCTGGGGCCCTCTTAAGATTCCAGCCAGTCTCTTAAGGACTAAGGGACAAAACGCTGTTGCTTAGGCAGGACCCTGTGGCCACCCTAAGGACAGCTGCTCAACAGGACCAATTAATAAAATGAGGACTCTGAAGCTCCCAGCAAGCCGCAGGAGCAGGGAGCAGGGTGGGGTGGGCAAGGCCCCGGCCCCTTTCGTTAACCTGCTGGAGCTGGGTTGTCCCCTTCAGCCCACGGCGCGCTCGCCCTCAGGTGCCGAGGGGCCGCCGTGGGCCGCGACCGCCGCGGCCCGCGCCACCTGCCCCTGGGGCGCCTGGCGGGGCAGGCCTGGATCTGGCGGCCCTGGCTCCCCGCGCCCACCGGAGCTCAGGCGGGGCGGGGAAGGCGCATCCCCCCCGCAGGGGCAGGGAGGCGCCTCACGGCCGCCCGCACCCCCTCCCCGAAGAGGCTGGGGCGCCTTTTCTCCCCTTCCCCCCCAGCTCCGGGCCTTCGCCCCCCGCCCACCCGGCCCCGCCCGGCGAGGGCCACCGGCGCGCGCCCGGGGCCTCGGGCGGCCGTGACCAACCTGTAACCCCAGTGCTCGCAGCGGTCATGGTGCCGCGGGCGCGGCGGCGGCGGCGGCGGCGGCGGCGGCGGCGGCGGGCCAGGCGCGGCGCCCACCCCGCGGGGACGCGGTCCCTCACCTCCCGCGCTCCGTCGGCGCGCGCCACCCGGCCGGGGCCGCGGCTCGGCGCTCGGTGTGCAGGCGCGCGCTGCTGCCACCCGGGCCCCGGGCCTGCGGGCAAGGGGGTGGGGGTGGGGGGGGGTCAGGGCTTTTTGCTCTCGGCTTTTTTTTTTTTTTTTTTTATCAGAGTTGTCTTTGCCGCAGGGGCTGCGACGACGCCACGGGCTGGAGGGAAGAAGCGGGAGAGGAGTCTGCACTGCAGTTGGTGGGGAGCAGGAGTGTCGGTGCTAGCAGGTTCCTTCTCGCTGGCTGCCACCGGCAGTCAGTCTCACAGCAACAGCGGGGCTCTCCTCTACCGGCTCCTCTCATGCAATCGGCCCGTGCATGGCCGCATGGCCTTGTGCACCGGAGAGGGGCACACGCGGCGCACATGCAAGGACATTGCACAGAGCCGAGCAGGGCCCGCGTGCGTGCGTGTGTGAGCGTGTGTGTGACTGTGAGTGATCTGGTCGTTCAGGACACAGTTTCTGAGGACGTGGACTAGTTTCACCCTTGAGGAAATTGCTACAGGAATGCCTGGGTGACACAGTCTTCTAAACATGTGAACATTTCCCCTTAAATTAAAATACTTTGCTATCTGGATGAGGCGGGATGACCAGTCAAGTATTGACGGTTACCTCCATGTACTTTAAATTAGGAGGACAAGAGGCAGCATCTGATACCCTGCGGCTTCTAGTTGACCAGGTTTAGGGAAACCTTGGAATCTTGAACACCATACTCAGGCCCAGAGGACATCTTCTCTCGGCTGCACTCTTTAAAAGCTCAATCAGAGACTGGC
Organism: Lynx rufus; assembly: GCF_022079265.1. Classification (NCBI taxonomy): domain Eukaryota; kingdom Metazoa; phylum Chordata; class Mammalia; order Carnivora; family Felidae; genus Lynx; species Lynx rufus. The sequence continues at coordinate 72,603,824 of NW_025814823.1, forward strand.
ATCTTGCCTTGTAGTCAGATATTAAACCCACCAAGGAACCCTGGAGAAGTGATTGACATCATACACACAGGCACATAAATAACAGAGAGAAAACTGAATGAAGCTTCCTCTAAAAGAGAAATCGGAACTCCAACAGAGAACAATCAATCCCCTGTCAGAAAATATTATAGACCAAGAGATGGAAGTAAAGTCAGAAGCATACATTTTTAAAATGTATTTTCTGTTTATGTATATTTAATTAGGTTACATCTACAAAAGAAACCTGTGCACAATCCATTCACTTTAGGACAATATTAGCACTTTTTTATTTTTTAAAGGCAATTTACAAATAATGGGCATTTCATGAAATTCAAATCCATGTGGAATATTTATTTTCAAATATCTGAAAATTTCAGAAGACCAACTCTATAAAAAGCTAAGTTTCAGACAAAGCAGGAAACCATGTGGAAACATTCTTCACAGCACAACATGGAAAGTAATTTAAACAATAATAAATCTATAAACCATTTGTTTAGAAAAACTATTTACCAATTTGTTTAATCATCTTAAAACACTGCTCTCAATGGTTTGATTTAAATGATAGTTTATTTCCATTTGTATCTCTAAAACATATAACTGTGCACATTTTTTTTTAGAATTTGACAAGTCAGAATAATCAGTTATAAGATCTTATTAATGAAATAATTAAAGACCAAGATGTACGAATTTTGTCAATGAGGTGATAAAGGCAGCAAGTGTACTAAATCTCAGCACCACTCCCCACCAATCAGGCATTTCAGACCCTTCTCCAGTCCTGATTGAATTATGGCTGTGTAAGTATCTATAATTCACGTTTAGGAGCCAAACAGTTCCATGAATTATGGAATAAGTCTTGAGAAACCCATGGATGTTAATGAAGCAGTCATGGAAAGGATCAAAGCATGCATTCTGGAATCTGTAGGAACTCAGCATATATGGGAGTAGACAATCATCATAAAAGGCAGATACCTATGCGCCAAATATCACTCTATCCCTTCTATCTGCTCCTCATCCCTAGTGCTTTCTTAGCAGTAAAATTAGGGAGGTCCAACAGGCTCTGAGGCTATATTTATTGCTATAATTCAATGACAGTGCATTGCTATTCTATGGGTTCAATATAATTCACAGGTGTGTGTTTGACTTGCAAACATTTTTGACAAATTAAAATCAATTACCAAGATTGAAAAACATGAGATTTTTAGTGTATCACAGAAAACGGGAAGATCCAGCCAGGTCAGATGTGCATTTCCACAGGGCAAAGAGCAGCTGGAGGTGCATATTCTTCCCATTTGCTCCTACCCCCAAGCCTGCTTCCATGCCTGGCCCCAGGGAGGCATTTAAGTGTGAGAGCCTGTACAGTTAAATCTGTATTCAACAGGGGCGCCTGAGTGGCTCCGTAGGTTGAGCGTCTGACTTCAGCTCAGGTCATGATCTCGCAGTTTGTGAGTTCGAGCCCGGCGTTGGGCTCTGTGGTGACAGCTCAGAGCCTGGAGCCTGCTTCGGATCCTGTGTCTCCCTCTCTCTCTGCCCCTCCCCCACTCACACTGTCTCTGTCTCTCTCTCTCTCTCTCTCTCTCTCCTTCAAAAATAAATAAACATTAAAAAATTAAATAAATAAATAAATAAATCTGTATTCAACAGTATGTGATCAGGAAGGGGCCCTGTCAAACAGAGAGGAGACTGTCAAATACAGGGAACTTTATAATAGAGAGGATGAACCCAGGGCAATGTACGACTAAGACAGTAGACTATGAATTGGAGAAAATTTCGTTCATGGTCTGGCAAGCACTTTGGAAGGGAAGTAGCTATGAAACTCTCAAGATAGTAAGAATTTAATGAAAATGAGATATTTCTTCTCACTAACTCATCTGTCCTTACTGCTTACTTCCACCTAAAATTAGTATCCTACTTGACACCATAGTGAGTAGCTGAGAAAACACTAACAATTGCTGGAAGAGAAATTTAAATATCCATGGGGGGAACGCTATGTGCTTTATGGGAACATCGGAACCTATTCAACTCCAAGATTCTGTTACATTAGATTTATGGGGAGATGACACTAAGGTTAAGATTGGTTTTAATGTGCACACTATTCGTTTCTATTGTGTGTTTTGAGGGCTCACATATGGCTCACTTGCCACTCAATATTGGTATGGTTGAATTTTCTCTGATGGAGATACTTTGGGCAGGGAAACCAGAGGTCTAGAAGACCCACTTTGAAAATAGAAATAGGTGGTGCGCCTGGGTAGCTCAGTCAGTTAAACCTCCGACTTTGGCTCAGGTCATGATCTCAAAGTTGGTGGGGTTCGAGCCCTGCATGGGACTCTGTGCTGTCAGCGCAGAACCTGCTTCGGATCCTCTGTCTCCCTCTCTGTCTACCACTCCTGAGCTCTCTCTCTGTCTCTCTCTCTCAAAAATAAATAACAGTAAAAAATATTTCATGAAAAAATAAAATAAAATAAATATAGAAACAGGCTCACCAGGGGACATCTACTCACAGATTAGCACGTTCAGAATTGAGTCTATGCAGAATAGATGCATTTTGATGATGGGGAGCCCAGGGGAGGCTTACCACAGTTTGTTTCCTAGATATCCCAGCAGGAAGCATGATATTGGGTGTCTCTGGAGTGTTCTTATCTTCTCATAAATCAGCTTTCCAGACAACCAGGAAACATTCATTCACCACTTAAATATTACAAGGTTTTGGAAGGCACCTCACATGTTACCTTTTCCTTAAGGCAATGTTTCCTAAACTTTCTTCATCATAAGGATCATGGGGGTGATCTTAAACATTTCCATGGAGATTCTGATTAAGTATCTCTGGATACTTAACTATGCAACTATGGAGACTCTGTCTTAATAAAACAAGTATTCCTGTGAGCATGGTCGTTCCAGAAATTGGCACTAGTCATGATTATTTCTTTCCTAATAGACCAGAGTGGACTTGCCCACTGTCTTCTCTCTCCTGTAAGTCCCGTGCACCTCCAACATCGTATGAACACTGATCCAGTTCTGGAATCCCAACACACCCTGAACTTATGTTGTAGTTGTGTTATCTGAAGCACTGAAAACATATGAGTGCAACTAGGTGGTCAAAGACCCTCTGCTGAGTCATATCTGAGGTCTTCCCAAGGTCATATGACCAGTTAATGTTTCAAGAAGTTTTTACATTCAAATCAGAATGTAGATAGATAGATAGGCTTATCGCACCTTTCAAAAGCAAATAAAAGAAAGGGAGATGGTATTAAACCTCAGACAGAAGCTATGACTCTTAAAATAGGCAGAAATATGTTGGAGCAAGAAAGGCAATCGATTTCTCTTACAGAAAAATAAACTGTGTAATGATGGAGGTGGGATTCCAGAGGACAACCTGGACTGACATCAAAGTGAGCGTGGTCCTCACACTGTGCTTACTTTACAGGTTAATTTAAAAATAATTCATAGATCACCATTTTATTCTGCTTTAGATTAAGTTTTCAGAGGAAAGACTGGGAAATCAGGAATAAATAATAATATCAGTGAAACACTTGCACTGGGAGCAGACCACAGGTCTCATCGTATCAAGCCAGAGCTGAGCCAGTGGCCCAGAGAAACTTGTGGACTTCTGAAAACAAAGGTCATGTTTCAAGAGAATCACTCAGTAATAAAATGATGTATGTTTGGACTATTTAATAATAAAAGCTGCTACCAGATAGAAGTAAATGTGTCAGTTCTGAAAATAACCCTGAAAATCTCATTTATTGTAGAAAATACCTTGTAAGCTCCTCATAACCAAGGTCTCAGACCCCTCAAGGCTGATGGGCTAGGGCACTTCACAAGGCAAGCACCCAAAGGTGCTAGTGCAGAGATGACAGATCTGGAAGAGGTGATGGAGAAGAGAGCTGACAGGCATCACTTATGAACTTGGGGTCAGCTACAGCAATAGGGGCTGCCCATCTCTCTAATTCTCCTCTTGTAAATTGTCCAGGAATTGGGACCAATCACAATCCCGGAGAAACTGCGCCTGGATGGAATAAACAATGCACAATGTGAGAAGCAAATAGATCTGAATAGCACTGAGAAGGCGAGAGTGGAAGGCATTGGAAACTGTTGATGCCACACTCAAGCCTCTCTAACAGGCCAGGGTACCCATCCCCAGATGCCGTTAGGGTTAGTGCTAACTGCTCATAACTGTCTCCTTCAGAGAATGTATAATGTCTTATATTATATACTTGTTTGGGCTATTGTAAAAACATATAATTTAAGAAGATAAAGTCAGATTTATGCTACTTTCTGAAACCAATGAATCTTGGGCTAACAGATTTCTTGATATTCTGTAGCCCTTCTTTTCATGGAAGATATCTACAGAGAGAGAAAGATAAATGAGAATATGTATCATCAGCGGGGGGCAGGGAATGACAAAGCCATTTGGAACCATATCAAATAAATAAGATTCTTTAAGAAATGTGCATTATGGTTTATCAACAAAGCTATTCAACCTCACTAACCCCAATGGTGACCTGCAAAGTTGGTTTTGAGATGTTTCCAGATGGAATCTATCAAAATAACAAGCATTTCTTAAAGAGTACAAGCAGTTGGGGAAAATTTCTGAAAGACAGAGGAAATATACTCACCTTATATTATTATACATTAATGTTTTCCAATGGATAAAATTGACCCTATTCTTCTTTCCATACAGTGTTTCCATACTGTGTGTGTGCAAAGCCTTCAGTGGCCATTGGATTCAGCATCCACATCTAGGCAGGATGATAACTAAATTATACCAAAAATACTGTTGCTTTCTTATAAAGCAACTCTTTTTGGAAAAAAAAACTGTAAACTTTTATCTGTAAGTTTTCCCTATGGTATACAGCAAAATAAAAATTATGGACATGATTTGTTTGTTGTGTTCATATTACACCAAGCCATGGGTGTAATGGATCTTTGTAACTAAATTTGTAAATGATAATAATTTATGAACACATATCTTCTAATTTAGATTTTTAAAGCCCTTAAAGAGAGTAATCTAAGCTTATAAGCCTTTGCATTCTATTTCCCCTTGTCTAGTACTTTTTTTTTTTTTTTACCTAGTATGGTACCTCATCAGTATTTGTTTAATGAATTAACAAAATGCCAATTAGTCCACAAATTCAATTGTTTAAGATTTAAATGCTTTATGTGAATACTTTCCCTTTGATGCAGTAGGTATCTTTAGTGAGGCAGTCAAATATTTTTATATTAGGAACTGAAAATTTTCCATTCCCTGACCAGAAACCAATCTCAAAACACAGCCATGATAATGTCTAATTACTAAACCACCAGGGAACTGAAGCTTCCTATTTTAGTGTGAAAATAAAATAGAGAATGATGTTGAATAAGTATGTCCTCATTAGTCTTCAAAGCATTCTCACGTTGTGAGACTGGAGAAAGCCTTCAGCGGCCATTGGATTCAGCATCCATATCTAGGCAGGATGATAACTAAATTATACCAAAAATACTGTTGCTTTCTTATATAAGAATCTTCTTGGAAAAAAAAACTATAAACTTTTATCTGTAAGTTTTCCCTATGGAATACAGCAAAATAAAAATTATGGACATGATCTGTTTGTTATGTTCATATTTTGGGGGGGGTGGGAATCCACTGTATTCTGTATTAGACCACATCTAAGTGACGTGTTCACTTTTAAAGGGATGTAATAAACAGCAACCAACCAAGATGGTGAGGAGACTTGAACCCCTGGGTAATGAGGAAAAGTTGAAGAATTCATGAGTGGTAGAAGAACCATGTTGAAATACCTGATAGGCTACTGAATGAAAAGGAAATTAAACTCATCCTGGGGCTGCCCCAAGACTAGAACTGATGATTAGGAGCTTTAGAAACACATGTTTTAGTTCGGAATATGGAAGAAGTCATGTAATAGACTGTCTTAGAATGTAGCAATCTCCATCCACATCCATCACTAGAAGCATACAAAATGCACATGGTGGCTGGACTATATAATGTTCAAGGTGCCTCTCATTCTTGCTTTGACATTCACTTAGACACCGTAAAAAGAGGAAAAACAATATAACGCACCTCATTAGTTTGTTGAGAAGCACTTAGCACACAGTTATAAGTAATAGCACTCACTAAAAGTCAGCTGCTAATAACATCGATGAAGTTCTAAGATTTAGTCTTTATAAATTTATCAGTGGGAGATTATTTAAGTCTTGTGCTCATAGATCACTTTTTTGGCATTATCAATATTATCCTGAATGGTAGTTTGGGTATCACTTAAGCAACTTCAGGATATCCCGATGCAACTAAAACTTATTTAGTAGCATCTGGGGAGCAATCTTGTGAATTCTACACTGTCAGGATCTTACAAGTTGAATTGTAGCACTATGCTGCGATTCCAGAGGCAAACAATATGATAAGATAATGTGGGGTGACTGTAGGAAGGGTGAAGAAAATAAACTTAATAAAATCTGGCAGACCGAGAGAACTCCAGCAGCACAGCTTTGTGTTAATTGTTGAAAAGCAACAGCAGCTGAGGTCAGCCTTACGTTTCACATACAAGACACAGAGGAAATGGCTCATCTTGAGCAAAAGGTGTCACGAAGTCCACCTGGGAGAGCTGGGTACAGAGACAAAGACAAGCCAACCAGTGATCTGATTACCTGCTTACCCTGGGAAGGTAGTTCTGTAAAAACGTTGCTATGTCACGGAGAATAAGGCTGGCCTCAGCAGCATCTTCAACAAAAAGAAAACATGTGTGACTGCTAAGAAGGACAATGAAGTTGTCTTAGCATCACACTTATTTAATTCCTCTTGGTTCCTCCAACCCCAAAGGGAAAATGGAGAGGAGGCAGTACAGCTGTAGAGCAGGACAAAGCTGGGGCTAGGTGAGTGACTAGAGCCAATGGCTTTACCTCTCCAGTCCTCAGTTTTCCCATCTGTGGAATAGAAATAATCTGTTGTGTTCATATTTACCAAGCCATGGGTGTAATGGATCTTTGTAACTAAATTTGTGGACTCAAGCAATGGTTATCAAAAGACTTCCCAAAATCCAGTGATCCAAGAGTGTATCCATTTTTCCAAATAAGTCATCAGAAATCATCTTCTTTGATTCAAACCAGTTTCTTCTCGTAGTGGATATAAAATGGTTGCTCAACATAAATTCTGCCATGCATTTGTGTATATGCCTATATATTATTATTATTATTATTATTATTATTATTATGTGTATATGATTTTTTTAATGTACAGAGGCATTTGCTGAAGTTAGCCTAATCCACTTTTTCTCCAAATTAAGTAATTCAGTTCTTCTTGATCAATCATTCAATATGGAACCATAATTCTTAAATCACTGAAAATGACTATCCTTATTGGTCATAAACAATTGAATAACAGTAACTGTTTATGGTTTAAACTAATATATTCCACATAAAGTTAGGTGCTACATGTAGTGCACAGAAAATATATATGTTATTTTAGTTTGAATTTCTCAGAAGCAGACACAGGAATGAATATTTATGTGCCATTAATTTTAAAACAAGTTCTCCCAGAGGAAATCAACTTGGAAGTAGAGGAAGCAGGACAGGGAGAGGAAGAAGATACAGGCAACTGTGTAATTTTAGACACAAGACCCACCGAGAATAAGGTTTATCATGATTATGCAGAGGAATGCAGGATTTTAACTTTTGCCTCACTGTTGTCTAAATCTAGGCAAATTTGCTGGGCTTTCACCCAACAGTCAATCAACAGATTGTTTGATGGTTTCAGGAAGGTAAGCAAGGTTGTGGCAAGGGACATGCTCAGGGAATGAAACTAAACATCCACGCCCTTCTGACTGTCTGCACCTGTTGACAAGGTGGCTCCAACAGTCTGACAAGGTGGCCAGAAGAAGATATGCAAGTGCTGGTCTTTGAAAGTACACTAAATGGGCTCCATCCACCCAAAGAGAAATTTTGAATCTGAGGGGACCTAGGCAGGGAAGGTCTGCTACCTATGGTAGCCACCTTTAAGATGTTGAGAAAATACAACCAACGTATATAAGATGGTTAAAGTACAATGTAAAAATTAGTTCAATAACTGTCACTATTTTTTACATGGGCTGAAGGAGACTGAACAGACTTGTTTATAGAAGGCATTGAACGCAAGTGTAGGTTTCCTAAAAGGGAGAAGATTTAACTGCATGGAGGAGAAGAGAGGGCCTTTTCAAGTGGATGTAAAAGCAAAATTTTGCAGATTAGAAAGCACATGGTGAGAAGGCAGGCGAAGCACAGAAGTTTTTTGGGGGGAGTAACACCTGGGAAAAGGGAAGGCAGGAAGCCATCAGACTACTCTGTTGACCTGACATTGCTCCGTGCTCGTCCATAGGAATCTCTTGTGTAGTGATTGCCCCCCAGAGCAGACTGTGAGAGGCAGAAATAGCTGGGCTTCATAATCTGGCCTTATCCAGTCAGTGATGGGATATTCCAACAAAAGCATGACCTTCGCAAGAAAGCTGAGGTCATCTCTGAAGAGGCCAACAGCTGGTGGCTTTCAGCTGACCATGCTCCTCCCAGTGGGTTAACTAGTCCTTCCTTGAAGAGAGTTCTAAGCAACATTTCTGCATTTCTGCACTCATGACTAAATGCAAAGTGTGAGAAATTATGGAGGTCTGTGACACAATGTCCTTGACTGTAGGAATGGAATAGGAACCACTTTTGTAATCATGCAAAATATTAGAAATTGTGAGAAATATTCCTTGGGTCTGTCCTCCTTGTGGATACATGTTCTTGTATCTCAACCCTGGTTTCATTCTTGTTGGCACTTATTAGATGCACACTTTATGTTTTTTGAATGAACAACTGAATGATTGCAAGCAGTAAATGTTGCTAAAGCAAGGGTATGGAATGATCTAATGTTCAAGGTGGATCAAAGAATACTGAGTTACCTATGGACAAGTGGCAGGGAAAGAGGAGTAGCTGAAATGGAGAATGGAGGACTATGGGACAAATCTCACCTTCTTCGTCATTTGACCTAAGACCAGTTCTGTTCCAAAAGAAGCAACTGACTTTATGCACATATTCCTTATCCATCATTTACTAACATTATCATCTTGGTTTATTTGCCTGACTTTTGTGAGCAACATGTTTCTACCTCATGAAGTTGTTGTAAGAATTAAGTAAGATAAAATATCAATCTTGTCGATTCTCAGAGGCAAATGTTTTTTTCACATTAAAAAGAAAATCTGAAATCAGATCAATGGTAACTGATGGAACCTTGCAACTGATGTTGGCCAAGACAATCATGATGATGCATGCATGTTCAAAGCTCTAATCTCAAAGTTTGCAAATGTGGTGTCAGCCTCTTGGAATAAAATCCCAGAGATAGTAGCAGAGCAATCTTGGAAACCAGATGGGTGTGGTGACCAGGTGTAGACCATGGGGATTCAGATGAGCTTAGCAAGATTCTAGACGTTGCAACCAAAATTTGGCTAGCTGTACAAATATGCTAATAACTCAGCACCAAAGGGGTTTGATTTCTTTTATAGATTGTTTTAAGTAGAACTGCATAGTCAACACTTAATGACACAGAGGATGATATGGTATGAAAAATAGTCATAAAATTCTAAGTTGAATAGTGAATAGTTAGATTTTGCAGAGAAGTTTTAGGAATAAATATCTCAACCAATTTGTTTCACTTGTGTTTTCCCTTTTATTTATAGAATACAGAGATATGATAAAAATAAATGCACTTCTACATAATCCTAAAAGATCTCTTTCAATAAGTATAAAATAAAACAGCTAACTGATAAGAACACATGTCACAGTTCAGTTGGCCATATTTTTTTCTTTCTAAATTGCACATGAAACAATGATGAATCCTAAACGGATGGCATAAAACGTGATTGATACATCATAGGCTCTCAGTGCAAGTGAGTGGACTTGAGATTTCAATTATTTGTAACGTCACCAATCTTAAAGAACTTAGTTATTTAAGCCATTGCAATAAAGCTTTGGAAGAACCAACATAATACACAAGCCAAATCATTTAATTAAGACTTTCTTGCTCCATTTTATAGTTTTATCATTAACTGAAAGAAGTCTAAGCTACCTCTCTTTCTATCCACAGTTATACCCAATCAATAGTAAATAGTCTTAGGAAGAGAGTTAATTAATAATATGATAATTATAAAACCATGAACTCAATTTTCCCATTGTGTTCAATATTCTTTCAGTACACCAGAAACTATTAAAGACATCTAGGTTTTCAGTTGTTGAATATCAAGCTTCATTTGACTGTACAATGCCAAAGCAACTGATGTAGGGGCAGAATTAACTAAAGGAATAAGTTGCTTGACCATTTCAGCCAGAGCTTGAAAGGCAAGTGTAATTTATAGTGTTGCTGTAGACAAGGGGAAAGCAGAAAGTGGGAGGAAAAATGGTAACTGAGTTACTCAGACAAGATAATGAGCTGCTCTCTTTTCAAAAACTGCCTTTATCGTTCTAGTTCTTACTCAGCTACTCAGTTTTTCTTCTTTTTAGTTACTGGCCTCATTTACCCCCTCTCCTTTTTCCTGAAGCAATTTAATTGGTATTTACAGGAATTTATCTGCATTGATTACCAGGCTTATACCAAATGAAATGTATAATATTGAAATTCTTCATTGTTCATGAGACTACAAAGTTTTGCTGACAATTGTCTTCACAATGAGAAAATGTTTGCAAGTTTCTTAGTCAAACAAATTACATCCGAGTCCACATAGTGCTTTTTTACCCCTATAATTTCAGTTTATAAGTTGCATGTTATTGGGGGGAAATACTCAGCTCTGGTATGGGATCTTGTATCACTGTTATAATTGCCACAGTGCTTATCACTCTCTCAGATGATACACTCAGGACAAGACTTTCTACCCAGGCTCCAGCATTCAACCAGCCAGGCATCTCTCTCCACCTAGATAATCTCCTAGATGATGTCCCTTCAGTCTGTTTATTTTTTCCGGATTTATGTAGAATGGTTCCTACTGATGTTGGAATGATAGTGCAAATAATGGAAGCAATAGTATAATAAAATTAAAAAAAAATTTTTTTTACCATTTATTTACTTTTGAGAGACAGAGGAAGACAGAGCGTGAGCAGGGGAGGGGCAGAGAGAGAGGGAGGCACAAAATCCAAAACAGGTTCCAGGCTCAGAACTGTCAGCACAGAGCCTGACACGGGGCTTGAACTCACAAACCAAGAGATCATGACCTGAGCCAAAGTAGGACTGTTAACCGACTGAGCCACCCATGAGTCCCTGGATAAACTTTTTAAAATGGGGTAACCTGTGGTATACACTGCAGAAAACCCCTGAGTAGTGCTGCAGCGAGGAGGAAACCAGGTGGTTCTCGCTACTGAGCAGCTTTGTAAACCAGTCCACGGAGTGCAAAAAGTCTCTGGTACAGAGTGCAAATAAAACTACACATAAATGAACTACTTTTAACTTCTGGAAACTTATGCTGTATAAACCAGCTCTATATAAAACCCCATTTACCAGAAAACTAAGTACTAATTTCCATCATTTCCATCTCTAAGATATGTATATATGTAAGCAGATATATAAATATAATGTATAAATATTCATATAATACTATGCAGAATTTGTATTATTTATATTTTATTTATAGAATATATTATTATATTATGTAAATATAAAATTTATATAATAACATATATTTGCTTATATATATACATACATACATACATATTCCTAGTCCTCTTTATACCTGGAAGGTTTGGACAAATATAGAAAGAAAATACAGTCACAGAAATTTAGAATTGAAGAAAACCAACATTCCCTTCAACCATGACATTTTGGAAACTGAAATTCACCTGGCTAAGGAAACCAGCCAAGATCAGGAACCTTTGGATGAAAATGTCAGCATCACAAACCCTTCTCTGAACAAAATAGTCCAGTGTTCTACTTGTCCACTCCCGATTATAACCTTCTAGTTATTATTAATTGATTAACAGCTAAGCATGGCTTGAAGAATTAAGAGTTTATTCATTGGGATTAAATACTATTGAAGAGAGAAATCCCTTTTCCCCTGAAGTCAATGAAAACAACTTTCTAGATGTTTTTCTTTCCCCTAAAATTTCCCTTCAGCATCAACTAGAACTGCAAAAATACTCAGAAGACTGAAAGATTATTTCTTATCCCAAAGGTTCCTAATATTTCCAGGTGTTTTTACTACGTGGGAGGAAAAAAAAATGCCTCTGGTTCTGCACTAATGTCTGGAAAAGATGTTAACTAAACACCTTTTTGTTCCACAGCTCTGCCCTGGCTGAAAAGTTCTTTTTTCTTGGAAATTTAAACTTATTTTTATTGCTGCCCGGGAATACTTAGCCTTCCTGAAAGCTTTGGTGTGCCTTTTACCATTCGAAAACCTGGAAGCCTCCTTTTGGCTGAAAACACTATCCAAGTGGTTTTGAGTAAAAATAATTATTTTTCACTTCAAATTTGACTCTAAGGGATTGAACTATTAGCTTGCCACACATGTATGGAGAGCTCAGTAAGAGCTGTTCATTTTCTGACTCTAGATTAGCATTCTTGATTTTTTTCATGACACATATAATTTTCTTGCTGATTTTTATATTTTAGTTGCCTAAACTCATCTCTTAACATATTAATTCTTTCCTTTCGTTAAACTTGAAATTCTCTCCTTTAGTTCAAATTGTTGAATTTAATCAAGGTGTATTAAACTTTTAAAACTCACTAATTCATGGGGTGACTGGGTGGCTCAGTTAGGCGTCCAATTCTTGATTTCAGCTCAGATCATGATCTCACGGTTCATGAGTTCAAGCCCCACATGGAGCTCTGCACTGACATTGTGGAGCCTTCTTGGGATTCTCTCTCTCCCTCTCTCTCTGCCCCTCCCCAGTTTGTGCTCTTTCTCTCTCTCTCAAAATAAATAAGTAACTCTAAAATAATAAAATAAAATATAAAATAAAATAAAATGAAATAAAACAAAACTTATTCATTCATTCAATCATTTTCTAAGCAAATATTTGTTAAGATTCTACTCTGTACCAAGAACTGGAGTTATAGCAAAGGACAAGAGAGCAAAGATCCTCATTCTTATGGAAATTGCATTTAAACAGGGAGCAGTAGGGGTGCCTGGGTGGCTCAGTTGGTTAAGCATCTGACTTTGGATCAGGTCACGATCTCACGGTTCATGGGTTCAAGCCCCACATGGGACTCTTTGCTGACAGCTCAGAGCCTGGAGCTTGCTTCAGATTATATATCTCTCTCTCTGCCTCTCCCCTGCTCACACACACTCTCTCTCACAAAAATAAATAAACATTAAAAAAAGTTTTAATGGGGGTATAGTAGCTTTTACATGGTGGATAAATAAATGGAAAAGTGTAATGTTAGACTCTGCCAAGAAAATAAAACAGAACAGAGTGCTTGGTCAGGGAGAGCAGGTGTAAGGGTACCAAGATTGTTGCAAGTGGGAATTAGGAGACTGTCTTGTATCTGAGTGATCAGCCTGAGTGAAGGCTGTTCTGGAAGCATCCGGCAACTCCCAGTGAGGGGGGCAGCTGTGAACTATCAGCTGAGGATACTGAATCAGCGAGGGATGGGTGCATGGACCCTGGAGAGGGCATCTGGGTTGAGCATCCACCATGGAGATAGTCAGAGTCCAAACATAAAATGTTTTGTGTGAAATTATTGAGTGCTTAAGCTTTGTGCTGTAAACAATGGAGAACCATTGAAATATTTTTCAATAAGAAATAGAGGTGATAAAATTTGTATGTTAGAAGAATCTTCTAAGGGCATTGGCTAAGGGTAGACACAAAAGGATGAGACTGGAGAGGCCAGCTGGGAGGCTATGGCCACGTTATACAAGATAAAAGCAAAAATAAAGGTAAAGATGTTGAAGGAGGAGGTTAGATTACTAAGAAGCAGAATCAACATGATTCAGGCGCTTACTGGATAATCCACATGAATTGTAGAGAGGAATCAAAGTAACTCTCTGAACTATGGCTATAGGAATTAGGTAAAAACTGGTATAATTAATAAACCTAGGCACATATGAAAAGGACCTGGTGTTATTCAGATTCATGTTGTACCTGTCTGATGGCAGGAGTTCACAAATGTCATCTGACAGCTGATCCAGAGTCCACTATATCCCCAGCATCATTGCTGACTCATAGATCTAGTTCACATGTTTTGCGTCTTTTAATTTGTGTATACCTCCCATAGGTATTGAGTGTATAACATGTCTTGGGCACAGTTTTCGGTGCTGGCAGAAAAGGTATGGAAAACCCCAGTTTTCCCTAGTAAACTAACTGATGGGATCTGTCATAATATTTTTGTGAACAAAACAAAGACATGGGCTGATTCCAGACAACTCAGTACACTAACAAGAGGTTAGATTGCCTGTCCAAATATATGTCAGTTAGGGCACTGCTATCGTCTTGAAGAAAGGTCTCACCTACGTTTAGTCCTTCACCCATTTTTTTCAACTACGTTAGTAATTATGTGGATGAAGATGGGGGAAGTATGCTCATCATACTTACTTTTAAAAGGGTGAGAGAAATATGAAAACAGCAGCCATAATGACTTTGGATAAAATCTCCATGAAAGAGCTAAGCCCAGGTAAAATTTAATAAAGTAAACATCAACTTATATTTGGAAGAAAATACACTTGTACAAGCACATGATTGGAATGATGAGATAGTGAAGAAGTTAATCTTCAGTTCATTAGTAGAAATATAGCATATGAAGTAAGGATGTTGAAAGCACCAATCTGTTCCTGTTGGAAAAGGTCATGGAGAGGACATGACTGCTGGTAGACCCACAAGCCGGGTGCATAAAATCAAATGTTTGTCACCCCCTCTCCTGTCCTTGGAATGTACGTTTTGTCCACTGTTCCCACAGTAGGAATCGTTTTCAAGGACACAGACTCGAGAGAGCAATGTGTTGGTCAGACCATCTGGATGGCATACGTGACTGAACACAGTTAAGGCCTCTGTATAAACACTTAAGATTGTGGCAGGTGGGTGTGGAGTTCTACTTGTCCCGTGGCTCCCCAAGATAAGCCTTGAAAGTAAGTTCTTTTGCTTATCACACCTGCCACCTGCCAGCGTGGAGTGGCCTTCTTCTTTCTCGGTCTCTCCTTGCTCTCTGTGTTTGGGGGCCGTTTTATGAAACAGAAGTTCCGCACACGTCAGACTACACCTACTTTATGGTCACACTTTACAGAAGCATCCACACCAGATACAGTAAAAGCACTCAGGAAATCAGGCTATGGAGGGTTTGAAGTTGTAACATGCGAGCAAGAGGTGAATGGAAGTGAGAATGTTGATCTTGAGAAGGGTAGAATTATTTGGGGTGTATGTAGATAGGTGGTGGGACTTCAGAACACATACATTAGATCTTAAACTGTTTTGTAGCAAGGCTTATGGCCAGGATGTTATTTTGTAAAAAAATTTTTAATGTTTATGTATTTTTGAAAGAGACAGAGCATTAGCAGGCGTGGGGGGAGCTGGCAGAGAGAGAGAGGGAGACACAGAATCTGAAACAGGCTCCAGGCTCTGAGCTGTCAGCACAGAGCCCAACTTGGGGCTCAAACCCACAAACCGTGAGCTCATGACCCGAGCCAAACTCAGACGCTTAACAGACCGAGCCATATAGGCACCCCCAGGATATTATTTTAAATGACCTCTTGGAGTAGATTTGAAAGCAAAGGTTGAGAACTTCAGAGCTGAAATCAGAGGGAGATGCGTTCTCTTTAACTTCTGTTTTCTTCTGAGTCTATCCAATCATTTGCCACGTGTTGTACATCATCAAAAAATTAATTTTGAACCATCCTGTCTTTAAAAAAAAATGCTTGAACCCTGAGATTCTATGATTTTGTGACCTGAGGACTCAAGGACTCTGTTCAAAGACTAATACATTTTCAGTCCCTTTGAAATGGGTTCCAGGTGCAAGGAGTTCTCCTCCCAGCATCCAACTCAGGCACCCTCCACTGTGCATCCAAACCACCGCTTTTCCCCTAGCACTGCCCCAAGGTCTGCAAGGTCAGAGAGAAACTCAAGGCGCTGCAGGCAGGAATTGGGCAATACATCTGCCCTCATTAGGATGAATATTGTTGAGGTTTCTGCAAACAGGGAGAAGGGAAAAGTAGACATTTCCAAGGCATTTATAACTTCAGCAGAAAAAAACACAAGTTTACTAGAGGGAGAAATTTTTAAGTTATTCTTTTTATTTCGCCAGAGTTTCTGTGGGCCCAAGGTTTTCTACTGAGTCACTAAGGCAGCCACGATGTAACTATTTCAACTTGCTGGGAGTATTATTTCTGAGTCACAGTAATATAATGATCTGAACATTTAAATGCTTTCTGTCACCTAGCACCTCCGATCTTCATGGCTGCACACTCTTAACGATGATATTCCTCACTGCACACCACACTGTATGAAAATACCACAGGGTAAAAGAATTGCCCTAATTCATGAACGAAACGTTCAAACATCAGGTCCATATTTCACAGTGATTCTTCTTTTCCCTCTCAGAAAAGACGCAGAAAGTAACACATGACTCATTTGTTACAAGTTCCATGTTTTCACTGCAAATTCCTAGTCAGGCTTTGGAATTGATGCTTCTTTTCTACTCTTCCCATATTCTCTGAGTCACCAAGGTTTTTAGATGTTGGCAGGAGAGCCTGTTCCTACATCCTCATAGTGTTCCACGTGGCTGAGAGGGGATACAATTCTGGAAGTGGAACCAGGAGTGAGTGTAAATCCACCCTTAGATCTAGGCATCCGTGGCCCCAGCCCTGGGCCCTGAGCTTTGCAAGCCTTCTCAGATAAATTTCTCAGAATATTTTTAAAGGCACCCTGTGATTCAGCAGGTCTGGGGTTGGGCCTGAGAACTTGCATTTCTAACAAGTTCCCAGGTGCTGCCGATGCTGCTGGTTCACAGATCATACTTTGAGAATGGCTTGTTTAGTGACTCCTTCCAAAGGAAGGATTTTAGTGTCTCTTGTTTAGTGTCTCTCCTCCAAATGCAACCCTTCACCCCCCACCCCCAGGATGAGTAGTTCATGTGACCCAGGGAACTTACCAACCTATAGCCTATGTCACTCCCTCTCAACCACACTCTTAGTACCCAGGACTCCAGAATTCCCTGTCTAGACCACTTTCTGACCCATGTACACCCTTCCCCAGTGCGTCCTCCTGATGGCAGATCCCCTCACCAGTGTGCACGTGCCTGGTCTTAAGGGTTGACAAAGGGTCAGCCATTTGGAGAAGGCTTAGCTGTGTGGGCTACTGTTGTGGCCCAGACCCCTCCTGGTGAGAAAGAGATTGGGGAGACAGGAGAAAAGGGGTAGGCTCTCAATGGAGGAACTTCTTTGCCTTCTTGCCTCAGAAAGCAAATGCTGGGGGTAGTCTTATGTCTGTTCATATAAATAACAGGGAGATATCCCATCCTGTTACAGCTTATCTGGATGTTAAGGCCACACAACAGTAGCTTGGATGGTTCTAGTTGGTGAGGAGCCACTGCCTCTGAAGTGCTCTGCTTAGACCTAAGAAAGAACATTTTCTACCCTTTCATGCCACCCTCCACTACATTCCCCAGGTGACCACACAGTGTAGAGGACAGTGTATGGGCTTTGAGTTGCCAGATTTCAGCTGGAGCCCCCACTATAACTTCCTGCAGGAATCTGAGCAAGTCAGTCACTTTTGAGCAAGAGGTCATTTTTTGCTCTTGGTTTCTTGAGCTTGATTATGGGGATAAGAACGCTTCTCCCCCTCTTCCACCCCTTCCCCATTCCCACCCAATTTTCTTCTCTTCAGCCCTCATCCTTTAGCTCAAATGCCACCATCTTGATTAGGTCAGGCACCTCCAGCTACTCTGGAGGGAACTGCACTCTTTTTTCATTGCAGTTTGTCTTTTATATTTGCTTTTGTTTGATTAATGTCCACTGGCCCACTGGATTCCAAGCACAGGGATCATGCCTCTTTAATTCTCTAGTTGTGTCCGTTCCATCTGGCATGGAGCCTGGTACCTGATAGATGCTGAACCTGGGCTTGCCAAATGAGTATACGAATGAGTGGTTATTGTTGACATTGGAGATAAAATATACTAAGGGACTGGCGCATAGTAGGTGCTTCATAAGTGACACTGATGATATTTCAGTGCAGTTGATGCCAGAATCTCACATTTTATTTTGTTTCTTCCTACTTGGTGCAGGGGGGAGGGGGGGAAATGGGGTGAATTTGGGACGACTAAGATCTGAACCGTCCAAGACAAGAAAAAATGTGGTGTGATAAGCTACTGGCCCAAACACCCAGAATCATGACATACTTGTTAAAGGCTTAAGAAATGAAAAACCCATCGCTTAAAACAAAGAGTAAAAAGTACAAGAAAAAGTTATATTCGTCCATTGCACTGGCCCCCTAGAACTCATAACCCAAATAACACACCTTCTGAAAAAGCCCTTGGGGGAAATAATTCCCTACTAAGTGCTCACGCCGACGTCACTAGCCCTCCCCTTCCCCCCTTTCACATCTAAGGGACTATTTTATCTGTCCCTTGAATATCAACCAGCCCAAATACTCCGCATCTCTGGGGCCTGCACTGAAGAAAGAAATGATTTTCCTAAATCTGTGAACAGGACAGTTTTTTTTTTTTTAATGTCAAAATAAACCATCTGCTTGTACAACTGTTTCTAATTACTCCTCTGCCTAGACTCCGCACTTGAGGGGTTTGGTACCAGCACCCCGCCCAGAGCGGTGCCGCTGCCCAAATCCTCACAGGCAGGCAGCTCATCAAGGCACTCGCCCCTCCTGGTAGAGGCCCGACCCGCGCGTCCCGGTGTCTGGTGTCTGTGTGTCCGTCTGCGGGACGGTCTGCGCCGGTGGCACCTCTCCCCACCCCCCGCCCCGAGCGCCCCCCCCAACCCCCCACACACCGGGAGCCCCACCCTGCAGGAGCGCAGCTCGCCCGCACAGCCCCCGAGCTCAGCATGCGTCCTGCAGCCATCAGGAACTTCTTGCTGCTGGCCTCCTCCCTTCTCTTCGCGGGGCTGTCAGCTGTTCCTCAGAGCTTCTCGCCATCTCTGAGGTAAGTTTGGTTTGTTGTTCTTTGAGACCGACCTGCCTTGCTTTGTGTGGCAGGGCTTCGAGTTTGCAGGATGGCTGCCCAAAGCCAAGAGCAGTTAGAAAGTTGGCCACGGGGTAAACTCTTTCCAACCTGTTCTTATTCCTTATATGTCTGCACTGTGTGTTGCTTCGCGTCTGTCCTTTTACTTTTCCTTCGGAAAAATACAGTGAATAAATATAAATATATAATCTCCTCCTAGTTTAGTACATAGCAGGAGGAACTTCTGCCGTGAGATTGAGGAAATCCTGTGTACCTGCCTGTGTGTGCTCATAGCCTATAAGGCAGAATTATTTCACAGGGTCTGCATTACATTATTGTATTGCCTTTTGAAAGGGTCTTTGAGGCACATGATAATAACTAAACTTTTTTAAAGTTTATAAGCACTGCTTAATGCAACTAGGAAAATATTTTGTCCTACACTATTATAACATCTATAGCTCTTCCTACATATCCCTCTCTTCTTTTTCATAAAAGGCTGCTCCTGGCCATCAGATAGCAATGGGACTTTTTCTTTTATTTATTTATTACAATTTCTTTTAATGTTTATGTATTTTTGAGAGAGAGAGAGAGAGAGAGAGCAAGTGGGGAGGGGCACAGAGAGCCAGAGACACAGAATCTGAAGCCGGCTCCAGGCTCTGAACTGTCAGCACAGAGCCGGACGAGGGTTCCAACCCACAAGCGGTGAGATCATGACCTGAGCTGAAGTGTGACACTTAACCCACTGCGCCACCCAGGTGTCCCAGCAATGGGACTTTTTAAAGTGTACTGAAAAGTCAGCCAAATGTCATGCTTTGCATTCATTTGCATTTAATCAAAATGTGCATATAAGATTCTGTGCCAAGCCATCAAGAGGCAGGGCTGGACCACCTCTGTCCACTTGGAAGGCGGTCCTATTCGGTGTGCAGGTTACCCCTCAACGTTTGGGTCATTCTCTTGTGATGGCCCATGGCTGGTGCTCGCTTGGCCCCGGAGAAATGTGGAACCTCAGACTTCCTTTCTGTGAAGTTGAACGTCGCCAAAAGGGTGGTTGGGGGGAACGTGGGCTCAGAGCAGAAGGGGCTGTATCTGCTCTTGACCATGGCCCTGCTGTGGTTTGTCGCCCTTGCAGAATTGGGCCGGGTGCCGCGTGCAGGCTGTCCCGGGCCGAATCGGAGCGCCGGTGCCGCGCGCCCGGGCAGCCCCCAGGGGGCGCTCTGTGCCATGGCCGCGGCCGGTGCGACTGCGGGGTCTGCATCTGTCACGTGAACGAGCCCGGCGTGTTCTTCGGGCCCCTGTGCGAGTGCCACGAGTGGGTGTGCGAGACGTACGACGGGAGCACTTGCGCAGGTAAGGGGGGGCCGGCTTACCGAGGGTGGCGGGGGCGCACTCCCCGCAGGGGTTTCTGCCACTTTTCGGGGAGAGCCGGCGGGAGGGGGCCCCTAAGACAGCTCTCCAGGAGGTGACTGACTTCGCGCGCGCGGGTCCTCCTAACGCTCCTCCACTCTGGAATCACGTGTCTCAATACTTTCCTCCGCCTCAGGGTCCAAACTTAAGTAGAACTAATATTGGTAAGATTCACTCACTTGATTATAACTCTAGCTTGCCTCTATTTTAGTTCCTTATTACACACTTAAATCTCCAAACTTCCTCACCAACGGAGTTAAGCTGGTGGGTTCCTCTACCCCAATCGCGTATGTTAATCATATTTGCAGAACATAAACCGGTATTTTATTTTTACCAAGGAGACGCAGGGGGAATATTACCTTCCTAAAATCCAGCCGCGGTAGGTTGTGTCTTTGAACTCTGATTTGCCTTCTTCCTCTTAGGGTATAGTTCCCAGAGGGAAGTGCATATCAGAAGACTGTAACAAGGGAAAAAATAAGCAGACCCAAATCTGCTTAGAAGTGATTGCTTTTGTGTTGTTTTAGCCGCTTGGGTTTTTCAGCTGCAGTGAAGCTTGGTATTTTGGAAGGAGTGGAGTCAAAATAAATTCATTGCTCTTGTACATTTTTAAGGAGTGATTCAGGTTGTGATATTGGAATGGGTCAAGCTATCTCTTCATAGAAACCCCCCCCCCCAGCCTATACCACTTTCACATTTACTTAGGGCCATTCATTGACTTAGGACCAGAACTTCTGTTGGGTGGCTGTGAATGATACAGATGCTCCTCTGTTAGTAAAAGGACAACACAATGGATTCTAACCAGGGTTTGGCAAGTTTGTGGGGGAAAAAAATCACAACGTATTTTACCCACAATGTAGTGAAGAGTCCAACACTAACAGTGATGAAGAGTGAGTTTATAGCAAAATGGTTTTTTGCTTGGCACCTGGGCCCAGAAGTGCATAGTGAGAATACTTAAGACGCACAATGGAAAAGTAGTCATGTAAGTCATTTGGAGGGGAACAGGTGCTTCTATGTGGCTTTGTTTACCCTGTGAAGGCTGTGGCTCAGCCCTTCAAAGGTACTGAATGCCACAGCTTGTTACTCTAACTTTGTCAGTTCCACAAGCTGCTGTATTATTGAGGACAGCCCTTTGGAATGAAAGCTAAGTATTGTCTAATATTTCGTTCCAAATTCCACTGTTACCTGACTTCTCTGGCTTGTATTGCCTCTGGCAAGGCCTCTTCAATATCACGGGTTCTGAACACATTTTTTTCATTGGAAACGTAAGAAGAAAGATGCAGTCTTGAACGGGTGAAACTAGTTACAGGTGTCGTCAGATAAAAGTTCCCTATTGAAGAAGCTTATCTGGGTCCTTTCTGCAAAACTATGCAGAGGGAATGCTATGGTATGTAGTGTTCTTGTTGATCTCCCGTGGAAAGTGATGTGTTGTTTCCTTATAACATCTCACTGCATTCTTTCCTCCCTGATACGAACTGCACTGAATCATGCGTGGTTTTGTTTGCATACGTGTGTGTTCCCCTGGAGGCAAAATGCTTCTCTTTATTTCAAGGCTGAATGAGATAACTGTGTTCATTTGCAGTTCTCACCTTTGTGACTGATGCCCATCGAGGCCTGCTCTCCTGGGCCTGGTGAGAATCTGTGCCCGCAAATGCTCTGAATACATCTCCCAGGCGAATGAGATCTTTACACACAGCACCTTCGAGGTGCTCACCAGCTTGCGTCCCTTGTTCTGTGCTTCAAATTGAGCTTTTCAATTCCGTCTTCAAGAACAAGTTCCTATATTATAGCGAGTAAGATAGAAACATAGCAAGTTGCCTTTTACGTTTTTATGTGCACCTGGGCCTTTACCTCTATGGTGCTTTCCAGAAATAGAGTAGCTTTCAGAGACTTCCCCCAACCCCTTTGAAGAAAAGAAAATCCTGCTCCTGGTAGTGTATCACTGAGTCGTTAATACTCTGGGCTCTGGGGGGAAGAGTTCAGGAGGCCGATCCCAGCCCCACCACTTAATAGCTGTGTGAACTTTGGCAATTCCTTACACTTTCTGAGCTTTGATTTCTTCATCTGCAAAATGAGAGTGATAACATTACCTATTTTACAGGATTGTTGTGAGCATTAACACATGTAAAATACTTAGAATAGTGTTTTGCACAAAGTGCTCAGTACATATAAATGTGTGTGGATGTCTATAACGTAATATTATTATAGTGACGCACAAAATGTGAACTCGTATGGATAGATAGATGCATAGGTAGATGGGTAGCTAGATAGCCTGGCTTTGTCTTTGTTGGACATTTGATGCAGTGAGAGCAGTTTGGTTTTTGTCATGTAGCCGGGGCCTGTTATTGATCCAAAGCTCAAAAGGTCGAGCAAGGATAGCTATTTTGGCCAAGCCTCAGAGCAGCTGTATTAGATACACCATGCCCTTTGAAAGTTAAGTCCTTTGGGATTTTTATACTGTGAATCATAAGAAAGATACTTATTTTAGTTTGAGCCTGCTTGAAAGTGATTATGTGTATACTGTCATAAGTGGTTTATTTCTTCCAGTTTTCACTTGTTCGTGGCCCATGAATCTTCCTTGGACTTCTGTAGTGTAAAGGTCTGGCTCAGAAGTTGTTCCTGTGTGTGTCACAGTCAAATGAGAAGTAAACTAATTTGGGTGGGCTATTTCTTTGAGAAGAGTAAAATGTTTGATTTTATAAAAACAAACTTTCAGCTAGTATTTGAGAGCATCTCTGAATAATCCCCTGAATGAGTATGATTACACTTAAATAAAATATTGTTTTTTTTAAAGTTTGTTTATTTATTTTGAGAGAGAGAGAGAGAGAGCAAGCAGGGGAAGGGCAGAGAGAGAGGGAAAGGGAGAATCCCAAGCAGGCTCTGTGCTGTCTGTATGGAGCTCAGTCTCAGGAACTATGAGATCATGACCTGTGCCCAAATCAGGAGTTGGAAGCTTAACCAACTGAGCCACCCAGACAGACCTAAAATATTGTTGTTGGTTTTTTTTAATCTATTCGAATAATTTTTGAAATGTATCACTTAAATGAGTTTCAGTTTTAGTAACTGGGAAGAACTAATTGAATTGAATTTAGCAAATACTTACGGAGTGCTGTATATTTACTAGATCCTCTGCTGTTGAAGGGGGTATAAAGATGTGGAAAAGAGGGGCTCAGTTGGTTAAGCGTCTGACTTTGGCTCAAGTCATGATCTCGCAGTCTGTGAGTTGGAGCCCCGCATTGGGCTCTGTGCTGACAGCTGAGAGCCTGGAGCTGCTTCGGATTCTGTGTCTACCTCTCTCTCTCTGCCCCTCCCCCACTCACACTGTGTCTGTCTCTCAAAAATAAATAAACATTAAAAAAAGTTGACACAAATGCTTAGAACAGCGTTATTCATCGTAGCAAAAAAAAAAAAAGATGTGGAAAATATGACAACTTCCCATTGAATAGGGAGATGAAAAGAAATACCAAATACCTGTAATGCAATGCAGAATATACTTTCTATAAATTTCTGTGAGAGTTCTATTGAGACAGGAATTAAATATTGTGGTTAAAACACTTGAGAAAGAGGTAGCTTTTGACATAAATCTTTGTGTACAGGGAGGTTTTTAGTCCAAAAGGTGGACTATTGGAATTCTCAGGGAAGAAAAATTCAAGCAGTGGTTTAGAGGCATAAAAGCATGTGGGTGTGCTTGGGAACTAGTGAGGTATCTAGGTTTGGCTTTGGCTGGATCTTAGGGCTCTGGGGAAACTACTGGAAGATATTTTGAGTTACAGTAGGACATACTGTTTGAGAACTCTGAACCTGAATGTGAAGTCTGTGCTTAATTAAGCTGCATATAGGAGCCATGATGTGGTTTGAACATGGGAGCAATGGTTAGTACTCTGACCCATGAAAATTAACAGGCTGTCTGAGGGCACGGCAAGTTGGGGTAGACACTTGATGGGGAGGAACTCCATTTAGATACTATTTAAACTGTAGCCCAAGGGAGTGAGAATAAGAACTATGATAATTTTTAAAAAATTTTTCTTATTAAATTAAAAAAATTTTTTTTAACCTTTATTTATTATTGAAAGACAGAGAGAGACAGAGAGTGAGCAGGGGAGGGGCAAAGAGAGAGGGAGACACAGAATCTGAAGCAGGCTCCAGGCTCTGAGCTGTCAGCACAGAGCCCGACGCGGGGCTTGAACTCACAAACTGCGAGATCATGATCTAAGCCGAAGTCGAATGCTTCACTGACTGAGCCACCCAGACGCCCCAAAACTATGATGAATTTTAAAGACTATTGAAGGTACAGTCAACATGCTTTAGTACCCACGGATGAGTAAAATGATAAATCAGTGACTGGAAGTGTGATAGAACTGGTCAGGAAAAAGAACCAGATGACTCCTAATCAATGGCTAAAAATCTTTATTAGAGAAAAAACACTTCTTTGAAATCTGAAATTGCTGTAAAAATGAAGAATTATAGCTAGCCGAATGAATTTGGACTTTATTGGTGGTGGAGCTAGAACTAGATGGATCATGTCTGAATTGTTAACTTAGGTTAAATTGTTTGTATCCTTAACCTTGAGCCAGCCATCTGATTTCTCTGAAATTTAGATTCTTTTTTTGGAACATCTTTATGGATATAAAGAACCTTGCATCCTGCATTGTATTATTCAGAATAATTTTTATATTTATGTATAAATATATTTAATACCCACATAATTATGCGTTTATACACTAATTCATACTATGTATAAAACATTCTTATAAACATTGATTCATGTATATAAACTGAATATAAAAGTAATTAAAATACATGGAAATACCCCTATTATATAAATAGTAGCATTTTTTTTTTCTCGCAGATATTTCTTTTACATTGCTAAATAAATAGTATGAGATTTTTTTTTTTAGTTGATTTATTTATTTTGGGAGAGAGACAGAAAGAGAGAACAAGCATCTCAGGCAGGCTTTGCACTGTCTGGGGCTCGAACTCATGAGCTGTGAGATCATGACCTGAGCCGAAATCAAGAGTCAGACACTCAACCGACTGAGCCACCTGAGTGCCCCAAATAGTGTGAGAATTGTATATGATTATTCATGAGAACTGGACTTCCTGGCTCTTTAGAGTCAGTCTTAGGACTCTTTGATCTGCTTTTCCTCACAGTTGTGTTTTTCTTGGATAGTTGTGTAATTCCCTCCAAGCCTATTTTGTGGAATAGGCTCTTTGGTTTTTCCTTTCTTAGTCATTTTCCATTTTCCACCTTCTCTTCCTTTCTTCAAACCACATTCTGTCTTCCTTGCCCACTCCTTTGACTGTGTCTGCCTCTCCACCTTGGTATTTGCCATCATGGTTGCTTCTTTATATTCCCTCTGTGCCCCCACATGGGGCACCAAGCACGTAAGACCATTGCCTCTTCTTTACCACCCCATTGGGTAAACGATTGTGTTGAACAGACAGACCCCACTTTCCACATCACCTCCTTTCTTGTGTTTTCATCATGGTCTTAACATGTCCTTAGTTTTTTTTTAAATTTTTTTTTTTCTCAACGTTTTTATTTATTTTTGGGACAGAGAGAGACAGAGCATGAACAGGGAGGGGCAGAGAGAGAGGGAGACACAGAATCGGAAACAGGCTCCAGGCTCCGAGCCATCAGCCCAGAGCCTGACGCGGGGCTCGAACTCACGGACCGCGAGATCGTGACCTGGCTGAAGTCGGACGCTTAACCGACTGCGCCACCCAGGCGCCCCAACATGTCCTTAGTTTTGGAGAACACATTCAGGAGTTCCCCACCACTAGCTCACTCACTTCATGCAAGCCTCTTGGTTTTTTTAGTTCTACTCTCTTAGGTTCATCCATGTTAGATAAGTACATCCTGTCTTGCCTCAAGGGACACATAAAAATGAAAGATTTTCATCTTCACTTTCTCCCATCTGTACTGCTTTATTTGTAGAGTACTCTGCAATTCAATGATAGAGACTGAAATACCTTGTGGTGAGACCAGGTCATCCCCACACCTTGATAATCTAGAAGAGTGTATTTATGACATGATGGTGTTTAGATCAAGTAGTGTCAATGTGAGAAGTTCCATGGTTATTTTTCAAGTAGAATTTCCCCAGAAAGAGAAGGGGACATACGGGAGTGAGTTTATTTATATTACAAAATTTAAATTTTCAAAGTAAAAACCTCCTTCATAGGGTTCTCAGAAGCCTCCCATATACTTTGAGACATGATGCTAAAATGGACAGCCCATGTCTCTTAATATCTTAATCCCCAAAGCTTCTCAGCTCTCTGGGACTCAGACATAGATTGTCGAATCTGACCTTGTGATTCCTGATGCTCAAGGTTTGGAGGCACGTGATTAATTCCATAGCAGCAGAGATCTTGGATAGTGTTCTCTGTCCTAAGAATTTTGAGGAGTTATGAAATAAGACATTTTCCTCAATTCCATCTCCTGCCATTGTATTCATTTTCTGTTGCCCTTATAACAAATTACCACAAACCTTGTGGCTTAAACGACACACATGTATTTTCTTATAGTTTTGTATGTCAGAAGTCCCACAGGGTCTCCAGGGCTAAGCTGGTGGCAAGTCTGTTACCCTCTGGAGACTCTTAGAAAGAATCCATTTCTTGGTCATTTGGCATTGAAAGAGTTTAGTTTTATGTGGTTGTAGGACTGAGGTCACGTTTCTTTGCTGGCTGTCAGCTGGGGGTCTTCCTGAGCTCTTAGAGGCCTCTCTTGGGTCTTTGCATGTACACTTCTACATCTCAGAACCAGCAACGACGTGTCAGATCCTTCTCGTGATGTCGTCTTTCTGAGTTTCTTCCATTGTCACATCCTCAAGATCCATAAGTTTTTTTTTAAATTATTTTTTAACGTTTATTTATTTTTGAGACAGAGACACAGCATGAACAGGGGAGGGGCAGAGAGAGAGGGAAACACAGAATCGGAAGCAGGCTCCAGGCTCTGAGCCATCAGCCCAGAGCCCGACGCGGGGCTCGAACTCACGGACCGCAAGATCGTGACCTGAGCTGAAGTCGGACGCTTAACCGACTGAGCCACCCAGGCGCCCCTCAAGATCCATAATTTTAATCACATTGGCATGATCCCTTTTGCCATGTAACCTATTGATGGGTTCCAGGAACAAGGATGTGAGCATCTCTGGGGGTCCTGGGACATGCACGAGGAGGAATGCTGTAATGTGTGGATGGCAAGAGACAGAAGTTCCAACTCCATTAATACCTGGCTGTTCTTGTGCTGCATCTAGGATGCCAGTGCTGCATCTTTCCCTTCCTTTCAGTGCTTATCTTCATGATTTAATTTCCCTGGCCCCAGTCTTTCCCACACCACTGCTGATAAGAAACACCACGCTTCTGGTCCAGATCATAAAAAGTGACTTATAGCCCTGCAATTACCTACATTCGATGCCTGACACTATCACTTGCCAACTGTGGGCAAGTTACTCAAACGTTTGCAACTTCTGTTTCCTTATCTAGAAACGGGGGCAATAATATTATCAATGGGGGATAATAATATTATTTGCCTAGCTAAATGCAGGAGTGATTAGTGAGTCAATGGAGTTAGGATGCTTACTTATATCAGATGTCCCTCTTCTACCCTCGCTTGATACTCAGTCAAACGATATTGACTCCCAAAGAAGTGATTTTCCTCCCATGTTGTATCTTCTTCTGGATTTAAGTCTATGTTCACCTTTCCTCCTTTGACTGTCAGTGAGTTTTTGGAACTATCTCAGCTCAGTCAGCATGCCTTCTCCATCGTGTCCAGGCTAGGTTGAGCACTCAGCCCTGGCCATCTCCAGCCTGAGACTTACTGGGTAACATTCCAGCTCACTGGATGTCTAAGTTTTTGACCCTGGTTTCTATCTTTGTCCCAGGAGGTTGACTTTTGTGTTCCTGTCCCTGCAAACTTCACCCTGATTTATGGTTCTGGAACTTTCCTGTCCCTGCAGGCTTCACCCTGATTTATGGTTCTAGAGCCATGCCCTAAATAGTGTGTGGTTAGTCTTTGAATCTGGAATTTTTTTTTGTCATTTTCTTTACTGGAAACCCTAAGATTTCTGCAAATTTGCAGAGTTTACACTCAGTGCATTGCTGCTTCTGACCCTCACCTCCACTGAGATTTCTGAGTTTCCTGGCCGTTCCTTCATCTCCTCTGAAGCATTGATCTCAGGTGGGTTGAACCCAGAACCCATTCCTTTATCTTACAAAAATGGGAGAAGCAACACAATACAAAACAAAGTCAAAACAACTTACTTTTCACAGAGTTTCACATCGCTGAATGTTCTGGAGACACTGGAGATGGGCTTGTTGAATCCGAGGAACATAAATAACTTAAGATTGAATAGTAATCACTCTGGTTCTTAAAACCCCCACTTTTTCAATGAATCCCCTTTCTGAAAGCTAAGTGTGGACGTGTGATGGAATTCTGGTGGAAGAGATGTAAACAGAGACGTTGTGGGGGCTCCCAAAGGGAGCTGACTTGCAGGGAGGTGTTTGTTTTGCCCATATACCCTCCTTCCTGCCTCGAGTGCACCTAGTCGCAGCGGCTCCCTTGCATCGAGAGATGAATATGGCGGCCACCTATGAGGATGGCTCACCTCCAAGACAGGAGTCCTGACTTCTGGAGATAATGTGGAGCTGCCACACTAGTCCTGAACTGCCTGCCTCTGCACTGTGTTTTACACATAAAAATAATAAATTTTGTTTCAGCTCCTGTCATTTTGGGGTTTTCTGGCAGCTAAAAAATACAATCCTATCAGAAGCAGTGGTTTTATTCAAAAAGCTCGTCTGTTAAAACAGGGCCATGGGGGCATTTGTATAGTGGTTGAGAACTTGCACTGATGACAGTGGTAGGGCTGGGTTCCACCCCAGTTTACCTGCTGTGTGGATTCCAGAAGTTTTGGTGAATTCTGTAAGACTCAGTTTGCTCATCTCTGAAATGGGATATCGTTAATACTCTGTGGAGAGTTATTGCAAAATTTAAGTGAGAAAATACACATGAAGCATCTAATAAAACAGCTGATGTAATTGTCATTCTAAATGGGAGCTATTATTATCATTATTAAACCTGGAATCTCTAAGGAGATTATGCTAAGGCAAAAGGGAGTATGTCTTTGCTTTAAGTGTATTTACTAGTAATCGAGTGGCCAGTTATGAATGTATATTCCCTGTACTTGTTTATATATTCAACATATACTGCTTTTTTTGCCTAGCTATTTCTATGGGGTTATTATTTCTATGCAAAGATGTAATTTTTCAAAATCTGGTTGCCAGAAATTAAATTACCAGAGAGCATACAAGCATTGTTTATGTATTTAAATGTTTTTTACGTTTCCCATCTATTTAGTTATCTCTGTATTTAAAATTGATTAAAACACAACACATGTCTGCTACAAAAAGTCAAACAATACATAAATGCATGGATAAAACTCAGTGCAGTGGGGTTGAATTTTATTCAGGGAACAGATTCTACATCAGCACAAAATCAGACAGTTGAAGTTTAAACATTCCCCTAACAAATCTCCAAGGAAGGCCCTGTGTTTGAGTTGATTACACCGTCTCTCAGTCTAGCACAGTAAACACTAGTAAATGAATGTTTACTCCATGGCTGTTTCTGTGTTTACTCCATTTTTGGTTTTTGGCTGGATATCAGAGGAGTATTAGCTGGATTGTTCATTTGGGGACCCTTAGCTGGGTGGGATGCTCACAGTAGAGACATATACCAAGGACATCAGCCCAGGGAAACACCATCCCTTTCACACTCCCCTCTTGTCCCCACTTGGGACCTCCACTCACTGGATGGAATAACAGAATCTCTACACTATTTAAGTTATGATTTCACTTTCCTTTACTGTCAAGTATTTACCTCAACACTGAAACACATACAATTGATGTCAGGTAAGCTAAATATGTGTGTGCTGTGACTCCTCTTTAGTCTGTTCTTCAGCATAACCTCTGGCGTTAATCAATATTAAATTTAGGGCATATACTTCCCTGTTTTCCCATGCTTGTATACACGCCCATGTTATAAATGTGCATACACACTCACAGCCCTGTTTCTCTCCCTCTCTCTTGTTTTTTTCTCCTTAAGAATATATCACAGCTCTGATTCTAGCTTAATAATATATGTGGTGGAGAATTGGAGTGCCTGGCGTGCCTGGGTGGCTCCGTGGGTTAAGCGTCTGACTCTTGATTTCAGCACAGGTCATAATCTCATGGTTTGTGGGATCAAGCCCCATGTTGGACTCTGCGCTGAGCATGGAGCTTGCTTGGGATTCTCTCTCTCTCCCTCTCTCTCTGCCCCTCTTCCCCCTGCCTCTCTCTCAAATTAAAAAAAAAAAAAGAATTTTAATAGGTGTATAATATCCTATGGTAGGGATATATTGCTTTATTAATAAACAATTTGCCTATTAGTGAAAATTCTGGTTGCTTCTAGTTTTTGTTATTGTTTTATTCGTTGATGTAGGAGGATGTTTTATTTGTTGATGTTTTATTTGTTGATGTATGTACACATACGTGCGCACAGCTCCCTAGCTCCCTTATTCTTGCATGTACACACAGACATTTCCACCAGGATGACTGAGTCCCAAGACACATGTGAGGGAGTGGTCAGCCAAGAGAACTGTTAATGGAAGTGTCTTCACACATTGCTGATCTTGGCGGAGGGGAACTTCAAATCAGGTGGAACTAGGAGATCCGAAACCTTTGTCCTGAGGGAAATTTAGATTCCAAGCCTGGTGTGGGATTCAAGGTCAAGAGACATATCTGAAGGGGAGAAATATCATACAGCAGTGACCGAGAGTACCAGGGGGATTTACCAGGGCATTTTTAGGCCCCCTGCATGGGTACATTCTCAAGCTATTTTCCATTAACTCTTAAATTGGTAAAGACAGAGAGCTGCAAGGTGGTTGCAAATCTCATTTTCTTTGGAAAAGGGTGCTTTGTCTTTTCAAGGATCACATTTCCTGGCAAATAAGAAACTATATTTTGTAATAAAACTCATTCTTCTGTCTACTCTAAATCATCTTACTTAAGGCTGGGTGGAAGAATGATAGCTTTATAAAGGGAAAAGAAAAATAAGACCTTTAGAAGGATGCTCATTGGCTTGACCTTGAGTCACCTCACTGCTGACTTATGCCGGAAGACAAGTTTCTCTGCCAAGAGCCCTAGCCTCCTAATTGTATATAGTCACTAGTTCAAGCATCAAATTATTCCAAGTGAATAGTAGCCCACTCTAGTTTTCTGTTTTACTATTTTATCTGGATACTTTCTGAGGAAGGCAGGCCAAAAAAAGTTGTTGTTGTTGTTTTTTAAAGAGGTCGATGAGTTTTGGTATTGCTTAGAAACTTCTCCTATGGCAGGGCCTTAACGGCAAATTCATGATTTAGTCAATGGGAGAGAGTAAGGAGGCAAAATCAGAAAATCAAAACATGGTAAATGTATTTCCTAATTGGCCATTACTGCTCTTTGAAAGCTATCATTTTCTGCTGTGCAAAATACTTAGACGAAACTAGTTATTTTTCTAAACAAAATGACTTGGCCACTTAAGCCTTTTCCTCTCCAAAATACAAAAGGCAAGTTATGGACTTTTTTTTTCTTTCTTGGTCAACATCATTAGTTATATAAGCTCCAAGAGTCGTCCTGACATGAAATAATTCATTTGTTTTAAGAAGAAAAATATTTGATTTCTAGCTGTGTCCTGGATAGACTTCAATTGCCCGCTTGGATGGATTTGAGCCTTAAAATTAATGCTGTGTTAGTAATACAAAGGAGTAATGGGAAAATATCTATTTCTATTTTGAGTATGCTTTGCTGGAAAATATTTTCATACATTTGAACTCTCATTCAATTCTCATATAACTTTTAAGAGGTAGTCAAAATTGTTGTTTTCCTGCTATCATATTAAGGAACCCTAAGAAAAATTTGCCCCCCAAATCCATAGGTGGCTTCTTCTTGAACATACTACAGTTGTTCTGAAACCACATATTTAGGGTAAATATTTTCATGAACTTGGAGTCCTGAAATAACATAATTTTGAAGTACCTCATTTTTGTATTTAAAAATATATCTTCTGTTGATTTTTTTTCTTGGAAGAGCAGATTTTCATTCTCATTTCTGTCTTATGCCAGAGGTAACAGGTGTAAAAGTTCCAATACTGGGCAGAAGAACACCTTATTCATTTAGTATCAAAAGAAGTCTGGGTAGCAGAAAGCATTGGGACTAAATGTCACACCAACAAAGAGCATTTCTCTCAGCTGTAATTGATATTCTCAGAGAGATTGCGTTTAGCACTGACTCTTATCAAAATAAAGGTTCTCCAGAATCAGCAATGAGAGAAACTTTTCTATAACCTTTGATTTTCAGGGTCTATAAGACTGAAAGAAAACATAGGAGAGTTGAATATATATTTGTTACTTTCATGGACATTAACTAGTTTTATTTTGACTAAGAAGAATAAATCACATTTGAGAGAATCTTTTGCTCTTATAAAATTATTCATAATGTGAAATCCAGATATTAAAATACATGCCATTTTTAATATATGTATAGCCTTTTTGAGAACAAAGCAATGGGAATCAGCAGAAATGCACAGTGAGAGAAGATAAGTGTCTATAGAAAAGTGAACAATTTTGACTGGGTCATCATGAGGGTGTACTTTACTTTTTGGAGGTGGGTATGTCACTCCTCAAACTGCCTAGGATTCTTGAAATTCTAATCCTTCTATATTTCATCCCTGCTAATATGCCAGGTATAGAATTTTAAGAGTTAAGAGTGGCAGTGCACTAATCTGTTGTTAATATAGTCTCTAGTGAAGTTAGTAATCTTTCCTTTGGGAAAGCTAAGGGAGCAGGTTTGGATAGGATGGTAATGTAGAAGCACACTGCTCTGGAAAGTGCCTGCGAATTGGAATTAAAAAGCAAAACAAACAGTTCGTTTTCCACTCTTGTTACTTCCTGTGTGACCTTGCTTGAGTCACTTGCTTTCTCTCAGCTTCAGTTAGGTTAAATTCAACAAGCATTTATTAAACACCTACAAAGAGGTGACTAGCAGAGGACAGAACATGGGTGGGTGGGAGATTGGAGCCATCAGAA
Source organism: Lynx rufus (assembly GCF_022079265.1). Lineage (NCBI taxonomy): Eukaryota > Metazoa > Chordata > Mammalia > Carnivora > Felidae > Lynx > Lynx rufus. The sequence goes on from NW_025814823.1 coordinate 72,637,418, forward strand.
AGCAGCAGGTGCTGAAATCCAGTGACTGCTGGTTCAGGAAAGGGGTGGAAAGATTTTCATGTCGGACAGTTGACCACTGCAGAGAGAAGGCCTATTGCCTTCAGCTTGCCTTGAAAGCTTTACTTTCTGAGAATTTTTAGAATTCTCATAATTTAATAGTTAATGAGTGCCCAATGGCATACCTGCATGGCATTCTACTACAGACATTAACATTCTATAAAGTAGACTTGGCATTTGTTAAATTCCCAACTGTCAGCACACAGCCTATGAGAATACAATAAAAGAATATCTGTGCACATCTTGAAATTTGCCCACAAAATAGATATCAAAAGCCATATCAGAATCATAATAGTCACATCAAAAACCACAACAGCCTCTGCTGCCCTCTACATGGAAGAGAACTAGTCAACCTGGGGAGAGTGCCTAGCATGAGTTAGAAAGAACATGCGGTGAGTGATGTGTGCGGGATTATTTGCAGGAAATAGCGACAGTATAGAAAACAATTCCTTTCAAAAAGGGCAACGTTTTATGGGATACACTCTAGAGAGGGAGAGACAGGGAGGGAAGGAGAGTCCCAAGCAGGCTCCATGCTATCAGCACAGAGCCGGATGCAGGGCTTGATCTCATGAACCCGTGAGGTCATGCATGACCTGAGCTGAAATCAAGAGTCAGATGCTCAACCGATCAAGCCACCCAGCCACCTCTGTATGGGATATACTTTAAAAAACATCTGTTTAATTATAATAACGTATCTTACAGTGTTATTATGGAATTGAAATAAGGTAATGATGATAGTTAATATTTATTTAGGATTTGCTCTATGCCTCTTGTGTTAAATTCTCATAGTAAACCTACTGGGTGGGTCATCTTGCCATTCTAAAGAGAAAGAGCTGGGCCTGAGAAAGATTAAATGGAATGTTCAAGATCATATTTCATCTGACACCAAAAGCTGTGCAGTCACTCTTGTGTTGACTTACTCTGTTTTGCATAATGCCACCAGGTAACGGATGCCCAAGAATGTTTAAATTCCTTTTCTGCAATTTCCAGGGCAGGAGTAAATGTTCTCTAACATTCTCTCTTAGGACTTTATTGCTATTGCTTCAAGAATTGCTGCAGGGGTGCCTGGGCGGCTCAGTTGGTTAAGCATCTGGCTCTTGACTTTGGCTCAGGTCATGATCTCACGGTTTGTGAGTTCGGGCCCTACATTGGGCTCTGCACTGACAGCATGGAGCCTGCTTGGGATTCTCTCTCTCCCTCCCTCTCTCTCTGCCCCTCCCCTGCTCCTGCTGTCTCTCTCTCTCTCTCTCTCTCTCTCTCAAAATAAGTAAATAAACATTAAAAACAAAAGAATTGCTGCATTACAAACTACCCCCAAATTCAGTGGCTTACCAAAAACCACCAAAAACAAATCTATTTCCCACTCTTGGGTGGGTAGTTCAGCCACGACTCAGCTGGGCCGGACTGGATTCCAGAGAGTGGGCTGAGCTCCCTGTCGGGGTGTGCTTTTGTCATGGTGGGTCACAGGAGGGCTAGAGGGTAAGAGGAAATGCTCAGTGGTCCTTAACGCTTTGAGTCACCTGCCCATCGTGTCCACGTACTGTTGGGCAAAAGGAGTCACATGGTCAAGCCCCATATCTGTGCTCTGCTTTCTCCTCCACATGGCAATGTGACATGGCAGGAGAGAGCCAAGCTGTTGACAGCAATTATTCTATCAGCCACAAGATTTAACATAGGTATTCCAATATCGTGGCTCCTCAGTGAAATTAGTTGATTGATGTGATTATAAATATCTGATATTTAAATTTAATTTGGAGGTAAATATGTTTCAGCTTTAAATGTAACCATATTAATTATACAGTAAATTATATTGATTTTTATGAGGGGGTAAGAAAATTAAAAAGAGAAGAGCAAAAATATATACAGAAGCTAGTATTTGATGAGGGAATTCATCCCAATCTCATAAAAATGAGTTCTCTAAATATAGACTTAATGTCCTGTGAGTCAAAGGGGAAGTGTTTCTTTCCACTGTACTTAAATATACCCAGTCTGTCATTTTTCTGACATCTTTCAATGGGTCTTTGCAGAAATGCGTGCTCCAAATGCTATCAAATACGGTGGTTTGATGAAAACCAGAATACTGACATATGTCATGAAGCAGATTCAATGGTTGTCTGTTTTCATGTGCACATTTAGTACGCCATTGATCTACTTTTTGCTAAATTACATGTTTTAATTTTCACACATTTTCCACCTCAAAAGAATATTTTATGTAGGATAATGTGTTAGGTGACTTGGATTAGCTATTTTTGGAATTTTTTTTTTATCTTCTGAGAACTTCAAAAAGGCAATGGAATCAGTCAGCATATTTGGTAGTATTCAGATTTCTCATTTTCAGATATTAAACAACAGCAGAATTCAATTTATTTAAGACTCAAGAACTGGGGTACCTGGGTGGCTCTGTCAGTTGGGCGTCTGGCTTCGGCTCAGGTCATGATCTCCCAGTTTGTGGGTCCGGGCCCTGCGTTGGCCTCTGTGCTGCAGCTTAGAGCCTGGAGCCTGCTTCTGATTCTGTGTCTCCCTCTCTCTCTCTGCCCTTCCCCCGCTCATGCTCTGTCTCTTTCTCAAAAATAAATGAACATTAAAGAAAAAAAAAAAAGACTCAAGAACCTAAACAGTTTTAAATTGTGTGAGCTGTCTCACAGCCATTGATTGGTCAGGCAGACGTTGTAAACTGCAACACTGTTAGGTAGGTCATTAACTTAATAGAGAACGTATTTCTTATTTCTAATGAGGAGCCGTAGGTCCCTTAGGGACTAATTTTCCATAAACCTTGATTTTGAAACTCAAATTACTTACAGTTTTATTGGAAGTCCATATGAGTACAAATGTTTTTGAGGAAAATATGTGTGTAATTATGAAAAACTGTGCCCATATAAGTTAATCACTATCTTTAAGAGTTGAAACTCTGAAAATGGACTGCTTTATCATATATAAAGATCCAAGAATTTATATAAAGATAGATATAAAACAGAAGAAATACATATTGGTGTTGCATGTATATAATTACCAGATATTTTTCAAGCAACTACTATGAATTAGACTCTACATTGGTAGCTGTATGGGGCTATAAAGATTAAACGATATGAGTCTTGGGGCAGCCTGAATGGCTCAATTGGTTGAGTGTCTGACTCCTGACTTTGGCTCCGGTCGTGACCCCCAGGATCCTGAGATCCAGCCCAGTCTCAGGCTCTGTGCTGAGTGTGGAGCCTGCTTAAGAGTCTCTCTCTCTCTCCTTGCCCCTCCCCTACTCACATGCTCGCTCTGTCTCTCTCTCTCTCTCTCTCTCAAAAATAAATAAAAAAGATACGATTCTTTTTTCTTAGGAAATGTAGTGGTAGGTTTGAAATATAGGGCAATGCAGTATTAATTGCAAAGTGCCTTGCATAGGAGGAGTTTGAGCTGTTTCGAAAATAAGTAAGAGATTAACTAGTGGGTATGTAAGGAACTGGATTCTACCCGGAGGGAGGAAATAAGCAAAATATGGAGATGGGACATCATGGACACTAGTCCTGCTCTCTGAGGTCAGTGGGTGCTTTCCGAGGGGTTCTCAGGGAGAAGTCTGCAGAGAACTGCGAGCAGCTCATAGGCAGCCTTTCAATACCAAAAAGAAAGGAAAAAGGACTGTGGACAGCCCTTGGCAGGCAATGGTGAGCAAAGAATTGGCTTTTCCAGATAGAAATTTCGGGACATAGATCTTGGGATAAATAGGAAGAGAAAAGCCTTTAAATGGACAGAACAATGAGAAAGCTATTTTAACAGCCAATAGTGAAAACTAAGACTATTCTGAGTGTGGTGGTGGCCGTAGAAAGAAAAGGGAAAGGAGGATGCTGGGTACATTGTTATATGCATGATGGAATTGGCAGGAATCAAGGATGGGGCTGGGGAGGTAGGGGCCAGAATTATTTGCTAAATATAAATTGTTGTGGTCACACTGGTTTTTAGATACTCCAAGTCCTGGAACCTCCAGGGACACCTGGCCTCTTCATAATTGGAAATTAAAAGGTTAAGTCTCTGCCAACTAGGGAACGACTGCCTGGCTTTGGTGCTAAGCAGTGGGACTTCTTCCTCCTTGCTGGTTAGATACCTTACCTATATGCCACCTGGGAAGGTAGAAGGGGCGACTTTGGGGCCGTAAACAGGAAGTTGAGAAGATAATGGTTTTGAGGGCAAAGGGAGCAGGATCCATTGTTCCTAAAACAGCCATCTGAGGGTGGTGAGTGGTGGCCAAGGGACACATTGGCTCCCAAAGACTGCAGTTCATCCCATAATGAATGGGTACCAGAACCGAGAAGACTAAAAATTCAGTGACTCCTGCACAAAATGTCACATCCAGATAAGTTTCTAAAAAATTTTTTAACATTTATTCATTTTTGAGAGATGGAGATAGTGCACAAGCAGGGGAGGGGCAGAGAGAGAGGGAGACACAGAATGGGAAGCAGACTCCAGGCTCTGAGCTGTCAGCACAGAGCCCAATGCTGGGCTTGAACTCACGAACCGCAAGATCATGACGTGAGCCAAAGTTGGATGCTTAACAGAACTGAGCCACCCAGGCGCCCCTATAAGTTTCTAGTTACTTAAACACGTATTTTTATTTTGGGTGTCTGGGGCACTTTGACTCTTTAGAAATAGATAACTATTTCTCATTAGAATTGCCAAAGATGAAGGAGAAATGAAACTATAGGTTGTATGTTAAACACTAGTTGCGACTCTTAAGTATAGTGTTTTTTACTATATCCAAAGTAAAACAAGATCTGTGTTGGTAATTACATTCATTATGTAAAAATAGCTTCAATTTCAGTCCATCGAAATAAAATTCCATGTGAAAATATCAGAAACTTTCTGTTATACAGAAAAGAAGTCTAAGTATTAATTTTTTGTGTGTATACCTCTAGTATTTGATTACAAGATGCTGAAATTTAACTGAAGTAGGTAAAACCCTTAAATATACTATGAAATGTATGTTATTCTGTGTAATAATTGCCTCGTGAGTTTCCTTCATATGCTTTTCATGTATGAACTCCAACATGGAATAATTCAGGCTTATTTGGGGGCCAGCTGTCTTCCATATACTCATAGGTATTTCAGGTAGGACATCTTTTTGGGGTCCAAGTAATTGAAAACCCAACCCAAACATGCATAAGAAAAAAATTACAGGGGTATCTAGGTGGCTCAGGTGGTTAAGCGTCCGATTCTTGGTTTCAGCTCAGGTCGTGATCTCACGGTTTTGTGAGTTCAAGTCCTGCATTAGGCTCCCTGCTGACAGTGCAGAGCCTTCTTGGAATTCTTGGTCTCTATCTCTCTTTCTGCCCCTCTCCTGCTTGTGCTGTCTCTTCTCTTTCAAAATAAATAAATAAACTTAATTTTTAAAATTACAATTTATCAGCCCACTTAAATGAAATACTTAGGACAGTGTTTCTCAAGGTGTGTTCTTGAGAACAGCATCAACTAGGTACTTTTTAGAAATGTGAATTCTGAGTCCCCCTCCCCTACAGTTTACTGAATCAGAAACTCTCGAAGAATACCACCAGGATCTACCTGTGGGCTTTGCCTCTCCTGGGACCCATTTCCAGACTCCACATTGTGGCCAGTGACAGCTTTAACTACCCATCATCACAACACCTTGTCCAGTAGACAAGAGAAATGGTTTCACCTCGAACTGAGTCTTTAATACCAGATAGAAATCTGGATAGTAACTACATGGATCAGTTTATATGGTATATTTTTATTTTATTCAGATCTCTTTAAAAGAGATAGTCAGAGGGGTAAGCATTTGACTACAGAGAAAGGGACGAGACATTAGAGAAAAGCAGGAGATTAGGTGACTGGGATGATAAAGACTATGTGAGAAATGAGAGAAAATGGTAAATAGTATATAGATCGGCAACATGGGTTTTAATATTTTAAAAATCTAGACCCCTTGCAGCTTTAAAACTTCATAAGCTATTTAAATATCATGTTTAATATCATAATCGTAACCATTCATGCTAATTGCTGTTCTTTATGGCTATATTACTGTTCATTTATTTAATCAGTGCATGTGTAACACTGTAAGGGACATACGCCCACAGCCAGTATTTACATCTTATTTTGATGAATTTTACACAAAAAAATGGTCAGCTTTTTAGTTTTTTTTTTAATGCTTTCTAAATTGCATCAACCAAAAGGGGAAGACTATATAAAAATACATAAAGAACTACCTAAATGCATTCTTAAGGTCAATATTTTACAAGAAAATACTCTTTATAATATCTTTTCATAATATTTCTTGCTTCAAGGTACTCCCACTGATTTTGGTAACCCATCTTATTTTTTGTGACTGTATCGACTATATCTTTAATAGATAAAAATGTGCAGGTTTACCTGAACACATTAAATTTCAAAAGAGAAATGTGTAGTTATAGCTCGAGGGCAGGTGTTGTGATCCTGTCAGATTGCTCAAGCTAATTTTGAGCCATGTCAGGTCAGTTGCTGGGAAACGTTTGAGGAGCACAGGAAATTATATGGAGCCTGTTGATAACAGCTTGTCCTTATACTGTGACCTAAAATAATACCAAACCTGCCACATTACCAACACTTTTGTTAAAATAGAAGTCCCGTATTGGTGGTTTGCACCAACCTCACTAAAAAGAGGAAACTAGAAGGATTTAAAAATACGGTTGCAATTGTTGACATGTTGACAGGGAAAATAAAGTTGGCAATTATCATTATGTTGGCAAAAAATTCCTTTAAAAATATACTTGATGTATAGTTAAATGATTTCAGTTGTGTTTTCCAAGCTTGGGTGACCCTAAGTATTTGCTGTGGTGTTTTTCTGTTGTCGGTTCCTAAATCCTTCTTCTGGAGAAGTGCATTTCATAAATGTGTCTGTCTAGCCAGTGTTCCAAGTAACGGTCATGCTCAGATGTAGCGGCAAAGCACTGGCCTAAAGTATGGGATTTGTATAGTTTTCAAGGAAGTGAATGTGGGGAACTTTTAGAAATATTTCCAACCTCAGCTTATACGTTTTATTTCCTTCCAGTTCATTCCGTTTGGAAAGAAGGGTTAACCTCCCTAACTCAAATGGTGCCTGGGAAGAAAGAGGAGTGGTCACCTCGGTTTATGGTCTGTGTGCAGTTGACGTAGGAGGGGCCGCATACAGCCATGCAGAAAGCTGGAGGCCAAGGAGGTGGTGACAATAGACCTCTTGGGTTTGGCTGGGATAGGAGAGGGTTTACCGAGGAGGAAATTGGTGGGGGTCCCCAGTAAATGGAGATACTGATATTTTCCAAAGGATGTTTGGGTGACACAAGCCAGCTCTATCAGACCTGGGAGCCAGCCTTGCGTTTGGCACTCAGGGGAGTGTGTAATTCCAAATGAGGCTGAAGTCAAACAAGCAATAGCTTTCTGTATTAGAAGGCATGGTCTTTTCAGAGCAATCTTCTCTCTCTCTCTCTCTCTCTCTTTTTTTTTTTTTTTGGTAATTTTAAAAGGAGTATAGGTTTTAGTCTGATATATACTCAACAGACTCTATATCTTAATTTAAAAGAGCAGATGGCATTTCAGAGTTCATCCCTTTACTTTAAGTGGGTTAAGGACATAGACCTGCTTAGTTTTCCCATGTCCGTTGTAAAATTGAGATGCCTTCAGGAACTGACACTGAAGATTCCAGGTTATAGGCTTTGTAACCAGGAAGACTTAAGTTGACTCTTACCTCTACCTTGTAAGGGCTGTGTCAGGATGTAAAAGTTTCTGAACCTGCCACATGGCTGTCCTTGTCTTTAGAAGAGTAGGAAATTTTTTTAAATGTTTATTTATTTTTGAGAGAGAGAGAGAGAGTGTGCAAGTGAGCGTGTGTGGGGGAGGGGCAGAGAGAGAGGGAGACACAGAATCTGCAGCAGGGTCCAGGCTCTGAGCTGTTAGCCCAGAGCCTGACATGGGGCTCGAACTCACGAATTGCGAGGCCATGACCTGAGCTGAAGTCAGACACTTAACCAACTGAGCCACCCAGACACGCTGAGTAGGACTTTTTTTTTTACTAAAATTTAAAAAATTTATTTATTTATTCTGAGAGAGACAGAGACAGCATGAGTGGGGCAAGGGGCAGAGAGAGGAAGAAAGAGAGAATTCCAAGCAGGCTCAGCCACAAAGTCTAGTGTGGGGCTCGAACCCACAAACCATGAGATCATGATCTGAGCCGAAAGCAGGAGTCAACACTTAACCAACTGAGCCACCCAGGCGCCATAAGGCATTTTTGAAAAAAAAAAAAAATTTTTTTTTTGAGAGAGGAGTATGAGCAGGGGAGGGGCAGAGAGAGAGAGGGGGACAAAGGATTGGAAGCGGGCTCCTAACTGATAGCAGCGAGCCCAGAGGGGGCTAGAACTCACAAACTATGAGATCCTGACCTGAGCTGAAGTTGAATGCTCAACCAACTGAGCCACCCAGGCTCCTCAAGAATAGGACATTTTAATTGAAAGTGCTATTCACTGAGCATATACCGTGTGCCCAGACATCATGCTGGGCATCCTATATACTGTTCATGAAACTCCCAGTCAACCTTGTGAGAGAAGCATTCTTGTGTCCTGACAACAGCAATAACAGTATTCCTTACAGGATTTTTGGCAATCATTAATGTCATTAACGCAAACAAACAAAAATCATGTTCCAAAAAAGGGATCAAGTTCTACTTCTTTTTGACATAAACTGTGTACAGCTTTGAAATGACAGGGTTTCTCCTGCCCCAACTTCCACCCATTAAATTTTTATGGAACTGTTCCTCATCTATTAACACATGGCATATAAGAGGTGCTCAGTATATTTCAGTCCCCTTTCGATGTTTTGGTGTGTGACTTGGAAAACCCAGATGGTGTCGTTGAATATTTATGGGCTTCAGGGTTAGAAGAATACTGGGTACATAGAATCTTATCGATCTTGGATTGGCTGGGTGACACTGAGGGGTTCTTTCACCTCTTGTAAGCCTATTTCTCTTGGGAAGAATGGAAATCATCTCACAGTGTCCTTAGGAAGATTCAGTGAAATAATGTAAGCTCACCTATCACAGGGATTGACAAATATTGGCTAATATTTTAAATGTAATACACTTGAATGACAACGTGCAGAATAATTATTTATAAATGCAAGTCTACATCCTGTAGCAGGAAGATTAGTTTTCTGAAAGGTGTGAATGTAAATAATGTTAGAGGACTATGCTTTTGAGTGATATTTGGTAAGATCCATTTTTTAAATGTTTATTTATTTATTTTTGAGAGTGCAAGAGAAAGAGATCGTGAGGGAGGGAGGGGCAGAGAGAGAAGGAGACAGAGAATCACATGCATGTTCTGCATTGTCAGCACAGAGTCCGATGCGGGGCTCGACCTCATGACCTCGAGATCATGACCTGAGCTGGAATCAAGGGTCAAACACTCAACCGATTGAGCCACCCAGGCGCCCCTGGTAAGATCCAATTTGAACCGAGGGAGCTGGTGAAGTTTTGTTTTATTTTTTCACACTAAAGGAAGAAAGCCTGACTGTACTGCTGGGACTGAGGTCAGTGGCATGAAAGAACACTAAAATACTGATGCACACTGATAAAATAACATTCAGTTTGTCTGACTCTGGTGAAGAAAGAGAAACCAGTGAGAGGTAGACTAAAGATCTTGGTGTATGGATTGCTAGCTTTTAGAACAGGTGAAAAACCAATGTTTTAATTTTTGATTTTTGTCTCAAGCCCTTATTTAAGGTGATACCAGCATTTAATGAGGTAACTGTGTCTCATTCAATTTAGTTAGCTTTCTGTTATGGCTTGAAAGTTTGAAATTCATGTTGAAACCCTAACCCCCTGTATGATGGTATTAGGAGGTGAGGCCTTTGGAAGGTGAGTAGGTGATGAGGGGGGATCCCCCATGATGGCATTGGTGTTCTTGTAAGAAGGGGAAGAGATGCCAGAGCTCTCTTTCTCTACCATCTGGGGATATGGTGAGAAGTGAGTTATTTCCAAGCCAGGAAGAGGCCCTTCCCTAAAAGCCAAAGCTGCCAAATCCTTGATCTTGGACTTGCCAGCCTCTGAACTGTGGGAAATAAATTTCTTTTGTTTAAGCTGCCCAGGCTATCATATTTTGGTATACCAGCCCAAGCTGACTAAGACACACTTAAGGAGCTGCTGTTAGGCACAGAGTCCTCTTAAGCAAGAGGCAACAGTCCAACCGTAAAGCCGGTGAAACCAAGATGGATTAAAATGATGCTGTAAATAGAGGTGTGTGGAATTTGCTGTTCATGTATTGATTCTGCCTGGGATTATCGTGCAAGAGTACCATTTGGGTAGATCTTGAAGAATGAGAGGGATTTGTATCTCTGGGGTGTGATAGCTTCAGAGGGGTAGGAACTTGCAAATGAGTGCAGAGAAGAGGCTCCCCTACAAACAAATGCATTGACAAAACACGACGAACCTAGAACTGTAGGGCAAGTCAAATGCCGTAGCTCTGGCTCTGTATTATCTTCTTGCTTCAGCTTTTAGTCTGACAGATTTACAGAGAAAGGGAGCAGCGTTTCTTGGTCATCAGAGAAATCATCATTGAATAACATGTTTTTGTGTTGGTAAGCCGGAATCCCCTAGTGTTCCCAGCATCAGCATTGCCCAAAAGCCAAAGACATTTATTGACATTTAGTAAAGACCTTTCTAGTTTCTTTTCATACTGACTCCATTGTTCGTGTGTGGTATAGTAGCATATCGCACGTGTAGGATCTTTCTCGGTTTGGGGCTGAAAAGTCTGTAGGAATGATTTTTTCTAAAGTTCTAATGACTTTTCTTGCTCATTTGTATGCGCTCATGTATCTTCAACTTCCAACTATGTAAATCGCTGTGAGTTAAATGTGTTTGCATTTTGTCGTTAATAAATCTCTGTCTGATTCTCTGTCTCTAATGAAACAATGTAAATAAAACGCATTGGGCTCCTTCACAGCCTTCTCCTCTTCCAGGAGAGCAGGATGGTGGAGGTCTTTGGGGCCAAGTTGAGCATCATCTCTCGTCTTCTTAGACCATTTTACCTTCCTTGTCACAGCAACTACTTACCTTATAAAGCTGAGAGCGTCCAATTGACTCACTCTTTGTTTTGTTTTTGCTTTTTCATCATGAGGAGTTTTATATAAGCAGATTATAAGCTGTGAAGTTTTGTTCAGATCGTTGCATTTGAAGGGATCTTAACCTTAGACAAACTAGTAGGGCGTCCTGTCTGGACACTCATTCTAACTTCCCCCCATTGTCCATTGCCATTTTCTTAGGCCACATGTGCCTTTGATGCTTTTCAGTATTTCACTTTGTTTTACACTGATTTATAAGATGACAAATTCTGAGTCACCTGAATGAATGGTTTTCTTATAGAAGAATCTGGAATGTATACAGTGCCTTCTTTTTGAAGCTCAGCTGCTTCAGGTGCATGACTGTATTTGTGGTCATGCCTAGCAGTTATTCATTTAGGAGATGATTTTGCTATTTTTGGAGCAAAGGGAAATGGAATAAATGGAGTTGCTTGGAAAGTCTAGAAATCCACTTGACTTGATGGAGCTGACACACTTTACTGCAGTTTTTAGGGCCTCTGTAATTTACAGCGGATACTAATTTTCTTGCTCAGGTTTCCTTCGGCAGTGTCTGCTGAGTCTGAGAGGAGACTGGCAGGTTTATGTGGAACAACATCCTGAGAAGGGTGCTCAGGATTTGCTCTGTGGTTCTACTTCCTCTACCTTCCCTTCTCTGGTCTCCCTTTTCTGTGCCTTTCTTTTCCCAGAATTCCTCAGAGCTTGAAAGGATGAGATTGTCTTTTACTTCCCCTTCCTGTGCTTCTGGGAAATCCATTATCTAAAACACTAGGATTAAATCACCAGCCTTAGCCGTTGATAGGTTAAAAAGTGACCACCAAGAGAATGTAGAAAATTCTTCAGGGCTTGGCTCTCAAGTATGTTGTCTAACCATGTAGTTTTCTTTTGAATTTCGGAAGCTAAATATTAATTCCTTCTTTTCTCTTCTCTAATAATCCTAAAATTCCTTACTTTCACACTCCAAATTCAAATGTAGAAGCCTTAGGCTGCCTAATGATAAATGCAATGATGAAGAAAACAATAATGCCTCTCTACACAGGCCTTCGCTGGGAGTAAATCTCAGGGTTTCTGGGAGTAAATCCTTTGTTAAGCACATAGTAGGTGACCTATAAAGTTTATTGCACAAATAAGTGGATAAATAAATATGTAAATGAATGAGTGGTGGGGGAGGTGGAAATGATGGATTTTGTGGAATGAACAGGTTTCAAGCCGTCCTTGGAATTTTCAAAATTTGGCTCACAGGAGTTGATATTGTGAGCTAAGAAAACAACTAGTGGTTTATAAATAAAGGGCCATTTGCATTCTCTTCCTTACCGGGTAAAAATGGAGCTCCTGCCATTTGATATTTTTCCCACTGTCCAATGATTTGATAAAGGGTGGTGGACCTAATGAAGGCTGGGAAACTTTAAGAAGATGCCGAGTTTCACCTCCTTTTTGGGAAAAACAACAAAAAGAAACAAAACTTTAAGCTATATCCCATTAAATCATTTGACTACGCCTTGTGTCATGTGCTCTGTCATGATTCCTGACGCTGCAGTCAGTTGTGTTTGGAGAGTGACTAAAACTTCCATTTTGCGTTCGCTTATGTAGTGTGGAGTGGTTCTGACGTGGGTGGGGATGTGACGTCAGCCGCCCTCCTCTGTCCAGGACAGGCTTCAACTGCACAGCACTCTTGCTGAGTGATATGTGAGCTGGGCCTTCATCACCTACTTCTCCTGCCAATATATTTTCCACTTCTGTCCTCTTAGTCACTTGAAGATTTATACTACATGCCTGATGGCAAAATGTCCTTGCACCTGGGGGACAGAAACCCGTAGAACATCGATCTCATCTTCTTCCTTTGACACAAGTCCATTAGCGTCATCTGTCTTGAGGACAATCCCGGCTCAGAGCCTATCTGATTTTACTTCTTTGGGGACCTTTCAAAATTTCAAGGTTATAGAGAAATTGGCTTTGTGTGAAGCATGTTGCCATCTGTTGCTGGTTTCTAATCTCAGATCCATTTAAGAGATTTGCCAGGCTCGATTTATATAGATGTTTTAACTAATTATGTTTCTTTCTATTTAATCCAAGAGCACATATTTAGATTTGTCTTTCAGTATCATTTACCTAGATATCTCACCATTCAGCTCTTTTGGGAGGGGGGATGCAGTGTTTATGTGCCATTTGTGGTGAGAAGATGTAACATACAACCTGTGTGTATTTGGTAGTTATAAAATAAGAATGCACATGAATAGAGAGCCAGAAAGAAAACAGGGGATTTAGAGATTCCTCTTTCGTTTTGTTTGGCTTGTTCTGTTTCAAATGAGAAAATTGAAACCCAGAGATCTTATGTGGCTTCCCATCAAAGTCTCACATGAAGTTTGCCTTCAATTTCTAAATCAGCTATAGCACTGAAGTGTTGGTGACCGTTCATTTATTCCTCAAATTTTGCTTTATTCCTTGATGTATAAGTGATTATTTAAAAAGTTATGAACATTATTTTTTAGTAAAGATATGAGAGGGGTCAAAATATAATGCTGTAGTCAGAATGTATAACTATGGGGGCGCCTGGGTGGCGCAGTCGGTTAAGCGTCCGACTTCAGCCAGGTCACGATCTCGCGGTCCGTGAGTTCGAGCCCCGTGTCAGGCTCTGGGCTGATGGCTCAGAGCCTGGAGCCTGTTTCCGATTCTGTGTCTCCCTCTCTCTCTGCCCCTCCCCCGTTCATGCTCTGTCTCTCTCTGTCCCAAAAATAAATAAACATTGAAAAAAAATTAAAAAAAAAAGAATGTATAACTATGTAATTATGTAACTGTATAACCATATAACTATATAACTATAACTCTCCATATTCACATCTCTATATAGATATACACATGCCACTATACAAATAAATATATTTACATGTTTGTATTTTGCTTTGTGTTATTATATTATATATGCTTCATATATACTGTCCCACATACAAAGTTCTAACCTTAGAGCCAAACAAAACAAAACAAAACAAAACAAAACACAACAAAAAACCACCTCTCTTCTGGGAATTTATCCTAAGGAAATAATCCAGAGAAGGGAAAAAGCTGATACATGAAGACACTTAATGAATTGATGCCTATAATAGTGAAAGTTGTGGGCAAATTGTTTATCTAATAATATAAAATAAATTATAGCACATTACCTTAGTGTGATAATTTATAGTCATTAAAATGATATGTGTAAGGTTTTGTATGTGTACATATGAAATCAAGTTTAAAAAACTCAAACCACTATTGTAAATCCACTCTGCTCTCAACTATGGGAAAGGTATGTATGCATACATACAAACGTAGAAAGTTCTGTGAAATACTAACCGGATGGGGTTGGTCAAATTATAAGTGGCTTCTTGCTACTTTTAAATTTTTCTGCAACTTAATATTGGTTTATAATGAAGCACGATTATAACAGTATGATGCGTACCCTCAGGAAATGGGAACATGTTCGTTGAAGAGGGATAACAATGACAGAAGACAAGTGCTGTACTTCTCTAGGTCCATAAATTGATCAAGGAAGCATGGAAGGTTCTGACTATTTTAAATTCTCAACTATATATTTCAAATATATTAAGTTTTTAGGAAGACTGTTGACTTTAAAGGGACTCCAAAATATATAAGTAGCAGGAATGATGGCTGAGATAAAACCCCCTGCTGTGTCCATTCCCTAGAAGTGTGTGATATTGAAGTGATGGGCCTGGTGGGGACTGAGTAAACTATCGGCATCACCGTGGAATAGCCCACATTTGCTTCTAGTCCCCACACAGGTAATGCCCTATGTCTATGCTCAGAGAGGTGAGTACCAGAGGGAAGAGCTTTTTCAAGCAAATGACTTTTAGTACTTCTCACATCAGGGAGGTGGAAGAGGCTTAGAAGGGTCTTTACTTGGAGTTACCAGAGATTGTGGGATTTCATGGTCTCTTTTGGGACATGATTGGGAAGAAGATTTCCTATTGGGGTAGTGAAGCTTATATAGTTTCCATAACTGGCATAATTTTCCTTTATCTTTAGACAGTGACTCTAGGTAAAATGAATTCATTGAGCTAACGGTTAATATACTTTATCTTACAGTGTGTATTTTGTAACAGAGGAGGACATTTTCAAAAGCTTTATTTTTTTATGGTGTTTTTCTTAATGTTTTTTAATTTTCCCACCAGACTGTTTCCAGAACTTACCTACATGCAGATACCCTTGCCCTAAATCTATTATTTCCCAGTCTGTATTACTCCAGAGTTACTATTTCTCCCAGAACATTTCTACTGGAATGATTTACTAATATCTGAAAATTAACGTGCTGGAGTCAGGGGTCAAAACCTATTTCTGTTGTGAAATAACAGTACTCATTATGAAATTACACACTCTCAACAAATCCCATTTGCTTCAAAGGTAGGGTGTTGGCCAACATGGGATGGATTTTAGGCTGGGGTTCCTTCTGCCTGAGCACTGCTATAGGAGCCAGCAAATCATTTAACTTTTCACACTTCAAACTCCCTGTCTGGGAAGGGAGTGGCTTGACCTATGTGATGTCAAAAGCTTCTTCACGCTTAAAAATCGTGTTTCTATGATTTTAATATTGAACAATACACATAATTGTGCTTATGCTGCATCATAATTAGCCATGAATGATAATCACCATGAATGGTGATGATTAGTTATAACCTACAGAGTGGAAATGTACTTTTACGTCTCTCCTTTTCTTATTTTATTGGGTTTTCCAATGTCAATAATCAGTGTCAGTGTCAATTTCCCTTGACATCTTACATCCTCAACTTCTTTCCCTCCATCGTTTTCTGAGTCTATGTTAGGCGGTCCTCTCCTATGCCCTTACTCCCCTCCCATGAAGATACTTTAGTGGAAGCTTCCTGCCCTGTCCTGAACAAAGGTTTCCTTAAAAACCTGGAGAGGAACATGGAGGAATTAAGGAAACTCTCAGGAATGGACACTCTCGGGAAGTTGGAGCCTTGAGCATGTGGGTCACATGGCTACAGGGGTCCAGAAAGCCGAGGCAGCCTCCAGCAGCATGACAGAAGGTAACAACCACAGTAGGAAAGAGTCTGGAACCTGCCTTCCCAATGGGAGTTCTGATGCAGTGGGAAAAGAGAGGAAAACAGCCTTATAGGATAGAAGAATCTAGGAGTGAGGCCATCAACAGTAAATTTACCTGACAAGATCATATTCATTATTATAACTAACATTAATTGGCCACCACAAAGATGCAGGGGACTAAGGTAAGTACGTTAAAGGATTATTTTATTTCTCACAGTATTCCTTTTAGGTAAAGTCTTTTTAAAAATTTTTTTTGATGTTTATTTATTTGTAAGGGAGAGAGAGAGTGCAAGCAGGTGAGGTGCAGAGAGAGAGAAGGAGACACAGAATCTGAAGCAGGATCCAGGCTCTGAGCTGTCAGCACAGAGCTCGACTTGGGGTTCAAACCCACAAACCACAAGATCATGATCTGAGCCAAAGTTGGATGCCCAACCAACTGAGCCACCCAGGTGTCCCTTAGGTAAAGTCTTTTTTAACTCCTAAATCATAGGTCAAGAATCTAAGGACTAGAGTGTTTAGGAAACTAAGTTATGGGCTTCTAGGTAGCAGGTGACAGAGCCAGCTTTAGGAAATGCATGTTTTTGGCACAAGGAGAAGACAGTTTCTTTCCCCTTCTGCTTTCCTCACATTACCTACTCCATCCCCAAAGGGTATAACTGCCATGTCAATTTTTCCTAATGAGGTGGGCCAGAACCTTAAACCAGGAAGGCACTGAGACTCTGAAAGTTCTGTGTAGTTGAGAAAGCTAGTCCTAGAGCGAAGCTGGAAATGAAAGAAAAGCTTTGATTCTGCTTGGTGCATTTTCAGTGAAATTGGCCACATGGAAGTCCTGTGCAAAGGTACTCTGTGTGCCACATGGCCGTGCCTTTGTCTTCCTGAGCTGGGAGCACGCGATGTCCCTGTTTACCCTTGTGACCATGTAGCTCCCCTTAAGGGCAGTCCCTCGGATGATGACTGAGTGGTCTCTAGAGAAATTATCTGGAAATTGATTTTGATGTTAAGGAGTCCTTGAGAGAAATAGCGTTCCTCTCTTTTTTCAAAGTAATTCAGCTGAGATGGATTTTCCTTTCAGGCTGCTGCAAAATTCCACGCCATTGGGTCCAGAGATGAGGGTTCCTGATGTAGGGTTTAATACTTGGACAGTTTCAGTAGAGATGGGGGCAATTTTGATGCCAACCTCAGATTGGAATGTTTTTCCAACAGTAGCATCTGGTTCTGTTGTAGGATTTCTCATCCGTAAGGTTTTCCGTTTAGTCATATGATCTGGTACTGCTGATATTCACATCCTAATTTAATTTATCGGACCCATCGCTTAAAATTTTTGTTGTACTTCTTGTCATTTAGTACCAAAAGAAAAACGTTCTCTACCTGAGACCTCATATGACTTCTATTGGGAACGGTCTCCACTTTCAACTTAAATTTCCTTTGAAATTCCACTGGCTGGCCTTAGTTTCCACATGTGCTGATGAGAATTCTCTTGTATAAAGGTGGCATTATATTTGCTTTGCAGATGTAAGCGTGCTTTTTTTAAACGTCTCAAATAGGATGCATAGCCAAAACTGTTAAAATATGATGTAAAGTGTGTCTTAGGGTGGAAATATAGGGTATATCTTTATATAAAGATAAACATTACAGCTATTCTTTTGCATATCATGTAAGACTTGTGAAATGCTTTACTACATTGGTTTGCTTCCCCAGGACATTTGGGATGTGGTACTATTTGTGTTGGTTTATGTCTAGAGATCTGCAGTGAAGTATTCAGTGAGATTCATTTAGGATTCAAGTAATTTGGTTCACTAAGAATTTAGGATTTTACAAAACTAAAGGAATTAATTAAGAAGAAGTGAAACATCATCCTCTTTAGAAATATACAGGTGATCTAAAATATTCATAAGTGTACATGTCTGCATGGCTATGATATATGAGTCAGCTTTCTAAACTACCAATCCTACCTCCTTGAGCCCCAGATGGGGGTTCGCCTAGGTTCCCAAATGTCCATTGCTGGCTATGGCACCTTTGGTTCCTACTGTTTTCTTAACCCTCTCCCATGTCTTTACAGCAGCAATTACACAGAGGCGCCTGATGCAAAATTTATTGTACCGACAGCATAGATGGGGCCATAATAAGTGCTTTACAGTGGAAGGCTGCCCAGTGTTTTTGTATTGTTTTGTTTTGTTTTGTTTTGTTTTGTTTTGTTTTGTTTTTTGTTTTATCTGGGGAAAGAAAGAAGACTGTTTACTAGCACTGAAATATTCTTCTCTTTATGTTCTTTATGTTCCTATTTTCCCCTTTGCTTTCATTACAGAATGCTTTGACCAAATTTTGGAATTAAATCAGAGAGAACAAGGGCAGTCATCTAGAGTTGCCACTCCTGGCTTGGACAGGAGATTTCTCGTGTTGTCCCCATCCCCTTAATGTGAATCATACATAAATGAACAGTCTTTGGTAGTTGATTTTTCTGCTTGTAATCAGATGCTCCCATAGGGATCATTAATGGATGATCCTAAAAAAAAACTCTGTGTGCTTGGAATTTTTCATAAGAGTGATTGGGGAAAAGAGAGGTGGATCAGGGTTTGGGTGTCTGTATTTTAATTTGCTTCTCAGATGGAGCTTTGTGCCTGGTACACACTCCCACTTTCTGCTGTTTCAGCCATTGTCTCTGAGACCTCCTTCCCCTCACTTTGGCTATCCCAGTGACCTCCTTGTCACTACTCTCTACCCCTGATGCCATCTCTGGGCTACAGCAGCACCCAATTTCACTCAGCAGAAGTGACCCACTAGGCACTCAAATTCTCTGTGGTCTCTCAGGATATAACCAGTAGGATAAAGACAGTAGTAAATTTAAAATAGCCTTTATTTGATTTGTCATGGTTAGCATAATTTTTCACCATTGCCTGCAGGCTTGCACTAACTAGTATAAAGTTCAATAAAATGTATCATGAAGTATCTCTTTATAAATTGTTTCCTTGAATAGTTATGAACAGAGCTCTTTGGATTCTTATTTATAACAGTGTGTTTAATGTAGCGAATTTCCTGCTGACCAATATTGGAAATGAAAGTTTCACTTATAAGGATGCAATTAAATAAAACATTGCCAAGTTAAAAATGTCACGTTGCTCTTTGTCAATCAGATTCATTATGCTGTATTATTATATTTGTATGAATCCTTTCTTCTAGGGACCTTAATGTTCCCTGAATATTAATTGACACGAAATTCTTGTGAGGTTATTATTATTCCAGATTACATAAAATTTACAAATCATTTACTAATTAATCCTTCGGCATCTCTCACAAGTAGAGAGAACTCAAGCAGATTTACCCACTGGAAAAGGAGGTCCCCTTTCCAATGTTGAGTTAGACAGAACCTCCCCCACACTTACCTTTCATTTCAATCAGTTGTAGATGCAGAAGAGGCGTCCTGATGGGGAATAGCATTTTACAGTCTTAAACAGCTTTTTCCAAACAAATAATAATCAGAACTACTTGGGCACATGTATATAAGTTGTCTAAGAGAGGGATTTGAATAGACTCCAATATCTAGCCTGGAAATGCCTTAGAATTGTTTAAGATAAAAGCAAATAAAGCTTGGAATCCTACCCCAGGTCATTACCCAGTTGAAATCCCTCACAATTTAACTTAATTGCTCTTCCTGCTTCCTTTTGACAGTAAGTTATTTTTAAACACCAAAGTGGTATATATCTCAGTGGTTATACTGTGATTATTACCAGGTGCCTCTGGTTCTGTTTCATGGAAGAGATGGAGTTTGGTTTGACTTGAGTTCACCTCTTGGCTCCTGCCATTTGGCTTGATGTCTTCAGCCTGTCCTGCCTCGCTTACATGGTAAGTCCTGGAATCTGTTCCAGGCAGGATTCAAGTAGCCTGGATCCGATTACTCTTCTGGAGGGAAAGTGGGTGAAACAGGGAGATGGTAGGAAGTCCTTCCAGAATGCCTGGTCTTTTGTGGCAGCCCATCCTTCTGTAAACTCCTTCATGCATTTCTTTACTGAGCACTCCCAACAGGGGTTGACCATGGTGTAGTGAGTGGTCAGGCTGTCCCTGCCATCTACTGTTAGCCCTGCCAACCATACTTGGCCACCTCACCCTCTGGGTCTCAGGGTCCTGATGGATGTGACTCTGTGGCATGCAGTGCCCTTCCATTCTTCTAGTGACTTAGTTTCTAGGCAGAACCAAGGAAGAGCTTTCCCATTGGGAGTCCAGCTGTCTGACAGTGACAATCTCACTTGAAATACATTGATCTTAGGAGACTAAAATGAAATCTTGTGCAAAGACAAATGACAGATACTACCCAGCAATAAAACCACATTGGTACGGAGAATCGTAACACCCCACAATGGCCCCTAAAGTCATTCCCCACTTAGTTTCTGGTTGAAAGACCTGTAAGTGCTGTATGTCCTTAGGCCCTACCTTCCAGTGGGATCAGTTCCATTCATAAAATATGTTGTACTGTTCACTGTTGGGTCTCCATGAGGTCAAGATTTCTCCAGGGTCCGTCCCATGGACAAGTTTTTGGACCAGTGGTCAGCAGACTGCAGCTCAAGGAGACGTATATTGCCTAATCAGCTTCCCGAAGTGGCTCATGATCTAATTTTTGGAAATCCTTTATCATAAAGATGAAAAAACTGAGGACCTAGGATCACATATAAACCAGTTACATTCTGCTTACTCTGCATATATCCCTTTTCTCAAGGGCTCCAGTGATCTGCCTGAACAGAAACGACTACTTGGATTAGTCCCATTAGTGGAATCAAGTGGATGAGGGCAAAATAAAGTGACATTGTGGATTGGGCCCCAAAAGGACACCTTAATGTAAGGATTGATTGGATTTCATAAGTACACACTTAAAAAAAATTGCTGCTCTTTGACAGATGGCCTTATGTAAAATAAGTACTTAAAGCTTTTAACAGTCTTTAATTTTTATGTAAATTAGTATTTTTATTCTCCAATTTAAAACATTGTGTTGTTAAATAAAACAAAGATTAAGAAAATCACACAAAACCATGTATGACATAATGCGATATCAGAAGGTTCAACTCTTGGAGCATCCAGGTGGCTCAGGTGGTTAAGTGTCTGACTCTTGGTTTCAGCTTCGGTCATGATCTCACAGTTTGTGAGTTCAAGCCCTGTGTCAGGCTCTGTGCTGACAGCATGGAGCTTGCTTGGGACTCTCGCTCTCTCTCACTCTTGCTCTCTCTCTCTGCCCCCCCCATTCACTCTCTCTCTCTCTCTCTCTCTTTCTCAAAATAAGTAAACTTGAATTTTTAAAAAAAATAGTATAAAGTTAAAAAGAAGGTTCAACTCAGGCTAAAAAATTGAAGTCTGAAGCCACACCAGAAGCTATGTGCCCCATCCCAAATTTGACCTCATGCTCTTGCTTCAAAAGTAATCAATGTCTTGGTAGCCCATTCCTTCATTTATTCATGATCTGGCAAGCATTTGTAGGGTACCTGGCATTCATCAGCTTTTTATCTTCCATTTGAAACATTTGGAATGGCATTTTAGGTTTCCAAGACGTAGTTGTAAATATATTTGATTCTCCTGACCTAGAAACTCCTTCTTAAGAACTGCTACTTATTATTCTGGCATAGATAGGCTAGTTAATATATTTACTAATTAAATATATTTTTATTGGTAACTTTTAATATTCAATGCCTTGTGTTGGCATTTATGAGAGACAAATATGAATAAATCAAATTTTTTTTCCCACAGTACTTACACTGTAAGGCCAGAAGACATAATGCAAAGGGAATGTTACTAGTAAAAATGTCACAGGCTCTTTCCCCCCCAAATTCTCATATGCATGGTTATAGCATTTGAGACAGAAGGAAAAACAAAAATGATTTGGGATGTTTCTTTTCTCCACCAGCCAATCCCTGGGAGAGAAGAGAGAATGAGGTAAAATGAATTGGATTGTTCCTCAGTCTTTTTCCATTATACCTCTCCATCTACAGATTATATTCTTTAACAATTTCCTTCCTCTGATTTAAATGCAGTGCTCCTGGGAACTTATTTTATGTGTACCCAATAAAACAACATTAATCTGATAGTAGTTTGTTCAAACTGGCACAAAATTTGCAGCAAGTGCTATTTTCAATGTGCCAGATGTCATATTTGGTCAAAGAAATATGGGAGAGTCAATTTTAAAGTCTCTAGGGTTTGACTATATTGTAAAATTTAGGGAAGTAAAAATCAGGATACAGGCAGAAGGATCCAGAACACCAGAGGAAATAAAGTAGTGTTCTTAACGGAGCTAAGAGCACTTTTCCCTCCTAAATACGTGAACCCACTATTTTTAGGACTTTGTAGTGAGGGTTGGGGGGTAGGCTTTCATCTGTATGACCACTTCAGACACTGGGATATAATAGCGATTCACCAGCTACCTGCTTCCTAGAAGGGTCTCTTGGACCTGTGAGAAAATGGTGACAGGAATTTGAGCTGAGAGGCTACCCTCAAGGGATGGGAAGTAATATTCTGAAATAATGAAGGGAAATAAACCATGTTCCTACCATGGGGTCTGGGACCAAGAAAAAACTCAAAGTGAGTTGGGAACCCACCCTTTACCTGGATGGAGGCACCATGTTTATTCATGATGAGCAGAGAGTATATCTTTGAATGTGACACAGTTGGGCAGCTCTGAAATGACTTCTAACATGGCCCCAGGGGGATGCACCTCAAATTTACCAAAATTTGAGGAACCACTAGAAACAGAGAACTGGTATCTTTTGGGGTGCTTAGTTCCTGGTGGGGAAAAGTCTTCCCTTAGCTTCTATAGCTAAAACCATGGGAAGGTGACCAATGACAGTGCTGAGACTTTTGCTGTTAAAGGTGACAGAATAGAGTCTTTGGGTATCAGAACAACCAGTAATTAAACAGCAGCACATGGTGGATGGTCACTGGGAAGAGGGAGAAGTATTCAAGTCTGGCTCTCTGTAAATCTTGAACTTATTGTTCTAACCTTGATGGCCATCTTAGCCTCATGTGACATGGAAAAGCAAGGATTTTGTGAAGAAACTTAGATTGTAGCTAAAATATGGGCATGCCTTCAATCTTTAAAAGATACAGCCAATTAAAAAAATTTATTGTAAAAGAAAACATTTTTTGACGAATGTTGGAATAATCCTTAAAAATATTTTGCTTTATAAATATGTATTCCCAGGACAGCTGTCAAAAGCACTATGGTTAGGATAGATCCATTAAAAAAATGAAAAGATCTATTTTTATTATAAAACTTTTCATCCCTTCAGTACTTGACGTGAGCTGCTGGAGACATAAAGCAGATGGAAAGGAATCATGGCTTCTCATAGAGTAAGTCAAATCTCAGTGAGGGGTTTGAATGTGACAGTCTGACTCCCAAGCCCAGTCTCTTAACTACTATTTTTATATTAAGTCTCAGGGTTGTTTCAAGATTAAATAAGGTAACAAGAGTGCATTGTAATGTCATACGCAAGTAAAATACCATGAACTAATAAAGTGAATGTTTTGTGCATTTCCTTGAAAAGTATATTAAAGTATTCATCCAGAACATCAGGCTGCTAATCACTAGTGTTTACAAATCAACATTTTCACAAATTTGTTTTAGAAATGCAAATCTCAGCATGTCCTGCATATACATTTTACGTGAGAGGAGAGTATTAACAAAACACTGAAATCACAAATGGTGCTTGATCATTCCACCTTTGCCAGAAGCCTCTTCTACCTATTTTGCAGGAAGAGAATTTGAAGAAGCCCAAGTGGTATATGGCAAATAAGAGCTGGCTGGCTGACTCATTGCTTTAACTTGTTTGGTACGTGCTGCTCCTATCTTGTCTGTGTTTAAGAGGAAAATATACCCAGCACATTGCTCTAATGTGCACTTTGCTATACTTGTAGAAAATCACATATTCACAAAATGTCAAAGAAAAAACAGCATCACACAGCATTTTTGTACAATTAGGGATAATTCCACGTAAGTGGAAGAAGGTGAGGGCAAAACAGAACGTTCAGTGGGGCACCTCTCCATGCAGTGTTTAATACTGAGACATTCTGGGTTTCCATGCTGTGCCTTACGCTGTTACCAACTCGCAAGCCTGCCTACTTATTTATTATAAACATTCAGAGCTGAGACCTTCACAAAAGGCCACAATTAACAGTGAGTGCATTCACACAAAGAAAATGTATTTGAATGAGATGTCTCTACTGTTAGATAGACTGTCGGTAGAATTGTCTAAAAGCGTATTTATACTTCCTTCCCCAGTCATTTGTCTTTGACAGTCAAGAACATGAAGATTCCTGTGGTGGAACCATGCACATAAATGGCATTTTTATCAGTTTAGTGAATAATTTTTGAGTGCCTACTATGTACTAGGTGTGTATGTCTTTGAAGAGCTCATAGTCTAGCAGAAGATATAAACAAGAGAACAGATGTTTAGGGTACAATGTGATGAAACATTTGAGAGAAAGAAATACTCTTTGGGCCTTGGGGACCTTATGTGAGTTGTAGCTAACTCTGCCTGGAGGATTTAGAGGAATAATAATGATTAAAATAATGCATATTAAAAATATTCTAATATCATTATTTTATTCAGTCTTTACTGAATGCTTTACTATATGTCAGGCACTGTATTTGGTGCTGGAAACACACTGGTGACAAATGTAACAGTGTCAAGAATGGAAAGGACCTGAGGTTTTTGCTTCCTTGAAAGTTAACAAGTTAGCCTGGCAGTGTCATGGGTGCTGACAGAAGATAGGAGTTTCCTGGGTCTGAGGCAAAGGATTTTTTTTAAATAAGAAATTTATTGTCAAATTGGTTTCCATACAACACCCAGTGCTCATCCCCAAAAGTGCCCTCCTCAATACCCATCATCCACCCTCCCCTCCCTCCCATCCCCCATCAACCCTCAGTCTGTTCTCAGTTTTTAAGAGTCTCTTATGCTTGAGACAAAGGATTTTTATTATTACTCATGTCAAAGAAGGCAGGCATAAATTCCATGTTGATATAAGTTCCTCTTGCTCCCCAGATCTTATGGGGAATTGCAGTGTGGGTCCAGGTTGATACTGAGCACGCTCAAGTATGAATTCAGTATTTTCTGCTTCCTAAGTAAATCCTATGAATTTATACTTTATCTCAAAATTACTTGTTACATTGAAATATTCAAATTGCGTTACCACTGAATTACTGTATAGCTCTTTATTACCAGTAAAAATGTTTTGATCTGCATTTACTTTTTTCTTTTCAACAATAATTTTATTTCATATGATCTTAGTTGTTTTTTCATCGTAAATATCTGAGTCTTACTTTTCCTTTGGTTAGATTTTAAATAACATGTTATTGAACGTATTGATAAATTTTACTAACTTTAACCAACTTATTTTCTTTCTATTTATATTTTCTTCTGCTTTTGTTAAGCCCTTGTGTTATCTTTTTATTTTTAAATTTAGAGCTTAGTTGTTTTCTATTCTTTTAATTCATAATTGTTTAACACCACAGATCTCATTGTATACTGATTTGTTAGCATGTATATTAGGCCACAAGGTTTATATAAAACATCTTGCAGACATTTATGTACTCAAATAGAGACATATAAACCTCTGAGTGCTTAGAATGACATTTCTATCCTGCCTTTTGCCCTGATGAGTAGGCTTTTGTGTTCAGGGAAATGGCCTGTTTCTTTGGATATAATAAATTGAAAAATATGTACCGAATGAAATAAATTTATTTTTGTACAGACCTTCCTCAACTTATGATGGAGTTACGTCCTGGTAAATCCATCATAAGTTGAAAATTCATTTAATACCAAACATCATAGCTGAGCCTGGCCTACCTCACAGCAGACAGGCATAAATTTCAGTTTCTCTTGCTCCCTAGATCTTATGGGGAATTGCAGTGTAAGTCCAGGTTGATGCTGAGCACACACAACTATGAATTCAATGTTACATATTAAATGCATTTAATACCAAACATCATAGCTGAGCCTACCTCAGAAGGTCTGAAGAACTGTCCTGGCTAGCTTTGCCATCCTCTCCCTGCTTGCTGACACTCGAAGAAGCCAGGATACCACTGTTCTGTTCCACAGCGGAGCATGTGGACAAGGGCACTTTCAGGAGGCAGCAGTTCAGTTCTTCAGAAATGATTAAATTGATGGCAGAAGAAACTGGGCTTGCTGAGACTCGGTCTGCTGATTTCAGAGTTGTTTCTGTGGGCCAGTGTCTGAGTTCCCTTCCCTGGCTGCTGCCAGCCCCAGGATGACAGTATAGCAGGGACATGAGAGAGATCTGTTGCCAAAAGGCTCAGTGACTTCTGAAGAGGTGGGTTTTCCTACCAAGTGAATATTCTTTTGATGATGGGCCTACTGCAATGTGCTCGATGTGGAACTAACCGAAGGACATCTGAGAATACTTCAGTTGTCCTGAAATGTGATAATGCACTGCTGAGCTAAACAAGACATTCCTGATGTGTTGCATTCTACTCCTCAGTTTGGTTCAGGACAAAATAACAGGAGGCACGTCTTTCTACTTTTATATAACGTCTGTGACATTGAAGATAGAAAAAAAAAGTTGATTGTTAAAGACAAACTAAAAAAGGTCGACTACAATGCCCTATTTTCTTCATTTTGCTTATTTTGGGATAAATTTCTGGAGTCATATGTGTCCGAATAGCAATGAGATTTTCATGGTAGGCCTTTTTTACCATAGCAACTGTGAAGGACCACAGGCAGCAGGGTATTGCTATACTTGGAAGATGTGCCAAATATTCAGAGTGAAGTAGCAGGTGCGTAAGCAGGCAAAGAGGGCACATTCACATAGGCAGTGCTGATGTGTCCCTGTTCCGTCTCCACTGTCTGTCTCAGGCTTCACAGAACATCTCCAAACCAGAAAACACAAGACACTCTTTTACTATGACACAGTTTGCCTCGGGTTCAAGGTCTCCTTTTTTTTGGCCTATGACTTGCTTTTGGTTTCTGATTCCCTTTGACTTGTGTGACATGTAGGATTCTTGTCTCCTGAGACCTCTCATGACTCTGAACTGATCACCCGTGTGACATGAAAAAACGATCGGCTTTCCATTTCCAAGGACTGTGGATTTTAAAGAGAGTCGTTGGTTTGCTCGGTAGACATCATGGGTTTGAACGTGTAACTGGGAGAACGAAGCTTTTCTTTATGAGGAAAGGAAGTATAAAAACAGTGGAGGAGGTCTGGGAGAGGAAAGGACTGCCTGGTTTGGAGAAGAGGGAGTGAAGGAAGCCCGGTGGCTAAAGAAGACGTTTGAAGTCTGTGCCCTCTTTGTGCCCTGGTTGGCTTTCCACATAGTGGACAGAGTAAACCCTTCTCCTCCTGATTTCATGAAATCTTTAGGAAGACACTGGTTTCTCATCAATCTGATATGAAGTCAGGGCTATTTGTTTTCTGCTGGCCCCACCAGAAGTTCAACGAAGGGAGGCCAGTTTATTCTGGTCTCTGCTTCAACCCCAACACCAAGCACTGTGCTTGGCACGGAATGGACACCCAGAAAATACTTGTTGAACAAATAAATGACTTATTTATTTAGAACTGTAGTTATTTATATGATCATATGGAACAGATAAACTATTTTTTTCCTGATTTATCATCCCACTTCAAATAATATGTTTCTAGTACGTGCACTTTTCAAGCCTTTGCTTAGGATAAAAAATATAAAAATCCTTTAATATTTTTTAAAATACAGAAAAAAATGTGAGGCAGGGAAAGCACAATTTATATCTACCTTGGGAAACCACTAGTTCTTTGGCCTATGTCTTTCTAGTCATCTTTGTGTATGTTTTTATACAGATGATGTTAACTATAGCATCATTCTCACACTTAACTCCAGTGCTTTAAGCAGATATGGATATAGAAAGCTCACAGAAGCATTGACACAACTAAGCTTTCAGAATCAAGCTTCCTCTTGATCCTATTGTTTTTCTAATCTGCTTCATAACAGGTTCATGTGTGAGGCATTGCTTGCAAGGGAGTCTGGGAAGTGTAGTTTTTTTTTTTTTAATTTTTTTTTTCAACATTTATTTATTTTTGGGACAGAGAGAGACAGAGCATGAACGGGGGAGGGGCAGAGAGAGAGGGAGACACAGAATCGGAAGCAAGCTCCAGGCTCTGAGCCATCAGCCCAGAGCCTGACGCGGGGCTCGAACTCACGGACCGCGAGATCGTGACCTGGCTGAAGTCGGACGCTTAGCCGACTGCGCCACCCAGGCGCCCCAGGGAAGTGTAGTTTTTAACACACCAAACTCTTACCTGTCTATTGGTCTTTGTAATTCTATTTCATTTGTCTAAAGCCCTCTTCCTACTCCTATTCACAAAACTGACCCATATTGACATATTTCAAGTCTTAGTTCAAAATCACCCTCACAGAGAGACCTCATCTGCCCAGTGAATCAATCACACGGGATCCCACCACCCAGTTCATTTTCTTTGTAGCATTTCTGACAATCTAATTATTCACTTGTGTCTCTTGGCTTTCTCCTCCAACAGAATGTAATCTCTGTGAGGGCAGGGACTTTGTTTCATTCACTATTGTATCCACAGTACCTAGCACTCTGTCAGGGCTTTAACACATTAAAAAAAATTTTTTTGGGGGGGCGCCTGGGTGGCTCAGTCGGTTAAGCGTCCGACTTCGGCTCAGGTCATGATTTCGCGGTCCGTGGGTTCAAGCCCCGCGTCGGGCTCTGTGCTGACAGCTCAGAGCCTGGAGCCTGTTTCAGATTCTGTGTCTCCCTCTTTCTCTGACCCTCCCCTGTTCATGCTCTCTCTCTCTCTCTGTCTCAAAAATAAATAAACGTTAAAAAAATGTTTTTTTAATAAAAAATTTTTTAATAAAAAAAATTTTTTTTTAACGTTTATTTATTTTTGAGACAAAGAGAGAGAGGGAGAGGGAGAGAGGAGTGGGGAAGGTGCGGGGCAGGGCACAAAATCCGAAGCAGGCTCCAGGCTCTGAGATGTCAGTGCAGAGCCTGATGTGGGGCTCAAACCCACAAACTGTGAGATCATGACCTGAGCTGAAGTCAGATGCTTAACTGACTGAGCCCTCTGGGTGCCCCAGGGCTTTAATATATTTTATATGTCTATTATATTATATAACATATAATATATATATACTATAAATTATATAATATATAATATACATTATACATTATATAATAAAACAATATATAATATATAACTTATAATTTATATATTATATATATTATTATGTTAACATTTTATATGTCTATTACATAACATTTGTTATGTAATAGATTCACCCGAAGTTGTACCTTTAGTTTCTTTCCAGTTTACTACCATATGAACTGCAATGATACATGTCTTTGCACAAAAACCTTTGTCTAGCTGACAATTTCCTTGGGTCAGTTAATAAAAAGGAGAGATAGGATGGTCAAGTCTGGAACATTGTACATTTGCCAAACTACTTTATAGGAATACTATTTCAGTTCACTTTCTGGTCAACGATGTGTAAGAGCTTGCATTTTATCACATCACCAGTGGAACTGGGTATTTTCATGTTTAACCTTTTCTAGTCTTTTACCACTGAATTTTAGAGTTTTTTTCCTTATAACTATTTATCAAGTCTTAGTATATTTTGGATATTCATTATTGGTCATATTTTTTGTAATAAAATTTACATTGTTGTATTCTATGCTAGAGGTTTTTAATGTCTGTGTAGTTGAACTGATTGATTCTTTAGTGATTTCTTCCATTGTTACAGTTTTTGTCCAGAGACGGGATGAACATTCTATTTTTAATTCATTGATGTCTTCAGTATTTCAATTCTTTCCGATACTTCCTTTTTTTTTTTTTTTTTTTTACAAACTACATTTTAGGGGCTTTTAAAATTATGTTCTTTATCAAATTTGAAAGTGACTCATATTAGTAGGTAAGAGAAAACATTACAGGCCAAAAGAAAGACCATTAAATATGGTTTTTATCTTATGTATTTATCTATTTTTGTACCTGTAGAAAACAAGGATGAAAATCACATTCAAGTACTCATCCCTTGTTTTAACTCTATTCACATATATAATTGTGCCCTTGTTTTAAATGGAATGATGCCATCAAACCTGGTTTGTTTAGCACGATGTTGTGATTTTTTTCAATATTAATTATTATTAAATAATAATATTATTATCGGTTGGTAAAGTTTGTACATGGACCTGATTGTAGGTTTGAAACTGATCATTGTGACTTCCCATAGGCTAGGAGGGATGGGGGGGGAATTTGATTTTCATGATGCAGGAAGCCAGTCGTCCTTAGTATCTGACTCCAGAGTGGATAGAAGTAACATGTGGTTCTGTATTTCCTTCAAAATACGAACATATCCCTTAGCTGAAGCCCTTAGACTAATCTCTTTGAAAAGTACTCTTCTCAAATTTCCTGTTCAGGTGACAATTAAATGACCAATGTTTTGTAACTGTGATTTGTTACTATAATAATTGAATTTAACAATATGCCTGCCTAGACATAGATGATGCACTGACCTGGAAAGAACAAAGAATAGTAGAGAAATTGAATGTGCCCTATTCTGATTTCTTAGTCTTCCTCATTTTTTGGCCCTTCCTTTTTTTTTAATAGTCATTCTCTTCTACTTTAATTTGAAAAACAACAACAACAACAATAACAACAAACAAAAAACAAAACAAAACTCCAGGAATAGAATGAATGGGAGATTATTTTAATTTTCAGAAACTATGGGTTTTCATCTTTGGGTATTACAAATGAGAACTCTGGAGGAAAGTGTAAAGGAAGAGTGAGTGAGTGTAAAGTAGTGTGGCAGACAAACCCTGAGGGAATCCTGATGATTCACACCTTTGCATAATCCATTTCCCTTGAATGGAGCCTGGGAGTTGCCTTTAACTGGTAGAATATTGCAAAGGTGATGTCACTTTAATGATTATGTTAATGTATGTGGCAAAGATTCTGTTGATGTATTTGTTCCCATTCTGTTGTATTTGAGATTGTACTAAGGAAGATTGTACTAAATAGAACTGAATTAATCAAGTTAGTCCTTTAAAAGAAGGTCCAGGCCTTCTAGGAAGTTAGAGTTTTGAAGCAGCAAAACTTTCCTCCTCCTTTGCTGGCTTTGAAGAAGCAGCTGTTATAAATGCAACAGCCACAGTAGAATAAATTTCACCAACAACCTGAGGGAGCTTGAGGGTGGACTCTTCCCTATCTGAGCCACCAGATGAGAACACAGCCTTCATGCCAGCCTTCTGAAATTGGAATAGGAGAATTCAGCTTAGCTGCCTCCACTCTGATCTATAGAAACTGGAGAAATGGGTGTTGTGGGTTTTTTTTTTTTAATGTTTATTTACTTTGAGAGAGAGAGCAGGGGAGGGTCAAGGAGTGGGGGAGAGAAAGAGAATCCCAAGCAGGCCTTGCACTGGCAGCACAGAGCCTGATACAGGGGTTGAACTCACAAACTGTGAGATCATCACCTGAGCTGACATCAAGAGTCAGATGCTTAACTGTTGGAGCCACCCAGGCTCCCCGAAATGGGTGTTGTTTTAAGTCTCTCTGTGCAAATTTGTTATGCTGTAACAGAAAATTAAGGCAAAGAGACTCCTTGATGGCATTAGCCAAAGGAAGGAGAATTCCTTCTCTCAGACACAAAAATGGGCAATTCCTGTCTCAGTTTGCAGGTTAATTTGAAATTTTGTCCATGCCTGAAGAACTGGTCTGGTACTACTTCTTTCTTTGTAAGACTCTTTTTTATTAAGGGATGCTGATGAAAACACCAAAGAGTATTCTTGACTTAATCCCCCTCTGATTAATGCCAGCACTTATTCCTCTGAGTTTTGAGTTTCCCTACAGCTTAATTTAATTTAATTTTGAACTAGATGACTTTTAAGCCCTTGAGCCCTGAGGTTCTATGATTTTGTGACCTCAGATTCAAGGACCTACATTTAAGGATGAAGATGTTTTCAGTTTTGTGCTCAACGAGTGATTCTGCATCTCCCCACTTCACTTCTACCTGGTCTGCATGGTCATTTCAGCCACCCTGTGTTCCTCTTTCCATTCCCGTTCTGGATCCACTCCAGATCTCTGTGTCTTCCCTATGCCACTCAACATCCAAGACATTTTTGTCTCTTTTTCTCCTTAAGATTTACCTCCATTTAAGAATTTCTATTTTCTGCTTGACAGGTTTCAAATTTAGAAATGTGGAGCTAGGCCCATTCCTTTGTGAAATTCATGGTTTCCTGTTTATTTTCCTCGAGAAGAGGTGAACAAATGCGCACGCAGCTTTGAGTGACTGTGAAGTTTGCCTCCTGATTGGATGTGGATCTTGGAAACATCCTGCCTGAGCTCTAGAACTGTGAGACAATTATTCAAAGGCTGTGAGTGAGTGGGAAGACCATTCCTAGTGGATGTGCCATCTTTTAAGAGCCACCAGCATTGCAGGGAGAGGTGGTTATTCTTTGACCAGAGGACATCTGCTATAGACTGAATGTCTGTGTCTCCCCAGATTCACACGTTGAAAGCCTAAACCCCAACATGATAGTATTTGGAGGGAGGGCCCTTGGGAGGTGATTATGTCATGAGGGTAGAGCCCCCATGATGGGGTTAGTGCCCCTAAAAGAGATCCTGGAGGGGCGCCTGGGTGGCTCAGTTGGTTAAGCATCTGACTTCGGCTCAATCATGATCTCATGTTCTGTGAGTTTGAGCCCCATGTTGGGCTCTGTGCTGACAGCTCAGAGCCTGGATCCTGCTTTGGATTCTGTGTCTCCCTCTCTCTCTGCCTCTCCCTAGTTTGTGCTCTCTCTCTCTCTCAAAAAGTAAATAAACGTTAAAAAATTAAAAAATGAAAGTGATCCCAGAAGGCAAGCTTGCTCTTTCTGTCACATGAGGACACAGCAAAATGACAGCCATGTATGAACCAAGAAGTAGGCCCTTACTAGATACCAAATATGCTGGCACATTGATCTCAGAATTTCCAACCTCTAGAACTAAAAAAATAAAAAAAATTAATTTTTGTTATTTATAAGCTACTCAGTCTGTAGCTACTCAGTGGTGTTCTGTTATAGCA
Source organism: Lynx rufus (assembly GCF_022079265.1). Taxonomy (NCBI): domain Eukaryota; kingdom Metazoa; phylum Chordata; class Mammalia; order Carnivora; family Felidae; genus Lynx; species Lynx rufus. Next base: position 72,670,644 of record NW_025814823.1, read on the forward strand.
GCCTAAATGGACTAAGACAACCTCCTTTCTGCTGCAAATGCTCTGGATATGTGGCTTCTCATCTATGATGACCTTCCCTTAAGTTGATCTGCATGCCAAGGTCTCTCCTAGTCCCTGCATCTGTGCCTCATTGTCTGAAGCTAAGATTCAGAATATATTATAACTGAATATATTATAAGAATTGCTTGGGTGTTTCCTGCACCAGGATATAGCAGTGGCTTGGTGCTCTGCCCATTGGTGTGGCAGGAAATACTTTCATTTGTGCTGGTGAATTCATTTTGTCTGGGATTTCTTCCTTCACTAAAAATCTTGCATTCTTTGACTTAACAAACAAGAAGTGAGTAATTACAGTATTCCAGGGAGTGTTCAGAGGGCTATGGAAGGTATAAAGATTAAAAAGAGCTGCCTTTCTCCTGCCAGCTGTAACAAATGTGAAATATATTGGGAAGGTGACACTGATGTCTGGTGGGTATACATCTGCTGCGGCAGAAGGCTGGTGCATTGTAAGACTCACTAAATGAGAGCTTCTGGGTATGGAGTCTGGAGACCCCAAAAGCCTCCAGTGTGATTCTTGTGTATACTAAATTGTAAGACCCTTATTACCTGGTATCCAAATAATGTCATTGTTGATGATGATAAGATAAAATACCAAAAAGTCCCCCAAGTTTTTATTATGTCTTTAAGAAAATATTATCATTTCAATTAAAGGGACATCATATACTCCTTAAAATTATTTTTATTAACCAAAATTAACATTTGGTTGAGGGCTAGAATTCCTGTGTCTTTCTAATTCTCTTGTACTTGTAAGCCTAAGGCTTTTAAAATGGTCTTTCACAATTATACTTCAGCTTAATGGAGAACCATTGACCCTGTGAAATCAAGTTCTGAAATTGACCTACAAGTAATGAATTTTTAATCAGGATATATTATTCACATCTGCAGTAATTATTTTGGACTAATAATATTCTAGATTAAAATGATCTTGGAAAATGTCTCACATGCGATACTTCCTGATCTCAAAGCACAACTTTCTAATGAATAATGTACAGTTACCTTTATTTTCCTGCAGTGCCTGGGGATGAGGTACTGCTCTGAGCATATGTAGAAGTACATTTTCAACATTCGTTTGTTTGTTTGAATTGAATCAAATGAAATTAATACCCTAAACTGTAATACTGTCTGCATCATTACTTATTGCTCTGTATCATGAGATTTTAAACATGTCTAATGCTTAATAGATGTCCTGTGTTTTCATGTGCTGGTATATAAAAGAGGACCCTTCTAAAATTAGAAGCAAAATAGCCTGTATCTAAATTTTCTTTCCTACATACCTCCATCTTTCTGCATTATATACAGCAACATGCTGATTGCTTTATGTAAGTTTAATAATTAAGTATACATTTATTTCTAGATTGAAGATAAAGGGAAATATGTGCATCTGAAGGTGGCCAAAACATTGTTGACATCTCTTAAAAACTTGCTAAGTTTCATCATTGAAATGACTTAATATGCTCCAGTGTCTAAACGTCTCCTCTGGAAAAAAGTAATCACTTTTGGAAGTGCATTAATTCTTCCAGGTCACCAAGGTGCTCCTTAATGAATCACCTCTAATCATTAGTATTATCTTTTTAGTTATGAGCCATTTTTAAGAGTTAATTTCCTAAAGACTCTCATTTCTTCTTTTGGTGTCATTTGTGCAGTGAGAGATAAATATTTACAAGTTATGATAAATATAAATTAATTATAACTATTAATATTATGATATCCTCAATTTTTTCTTTGTAGCTGTCATCGAAATCACCTGCATTCAATATTTGAAGTTCAGTTTTTCCGATATCCTTTTCATATGAAAGTCTAACTCTGAGTCTGAAACAACCACTGAAAATACTGTCTTCAAAACATGAAGATGTGAGCACACTCTTACTTACCTGAACTTGGGTGACTTCAGTTCCTTGCACCCAACTTTGCTCCAAATGCCCCAGGCTAGAGGAATCTGGGTTGTACTAAGGAGCCCATTAATATTGGCCACCAGAGGGCTCCCATATTCCTTCCAAGTATAAAAATACAAAATGCAACTAACATAAAGTTCATCATCAAATAAAAAGTCTTGCAGGAATTTATGATATAGTATCTATAGAGGAGAAATGTCCCCAAACCACTGTGTACTTATGCAAAATTATGCTAATGAACAAACTTGAGAAACTAAGCACTTTCTGTAGAACAAAGTGATTAAATTGTGTGGTTGATGTTGGTTTTGTTTCTGGAGACCGTGGTGCAGACTTAAAATACTTAATATTGACAATAGGAAAATTGGGTACAAACCTATTATGTGTTTATGAATGATGTAAAATGTAGCTGATTCTAGTTACCGGAGTACAGTTTTTGATCACACACTAGCTATATAGATTATCCTGTTTTTTGTTAGCCCAGTTTTTGACATTACACAAAACTTTATTGAACCAATGGTTGGGTTTTTTTGGGTGGGCATTGGTGGTAAGAGGAATAATGTCATGAACTATGGACATTTCCACTGGGGAGGGAGAAAAGGATTGCTTCTCCTGAGGGCTCTTCCATTAGTTCTTGTTGAGTTGTGTCAGCTGAGAACCAGTCCCGGGAGCTGAAGCTCCACAGGATAAGTCTCTGGGTTTCTGGAAGCAGCAGAAGCATTTGTCGTGTGTCTCTTTTGCTATGGTCGTTTCTGGCTCTGACAACCCAGGTGTTGTCCATAGAGTTTATGCAGGCAGGCGCATTGCTGCATTAAATACAGAGTAGAGTGAGCAGTTAATGGCAATGTTATAATCCACAGCAGAACAAACTTTGAAAACAGCATCTTTAGGAACTCTTTGAATGCCGGTGAAGCACTTCAAATGAGTCATCAGATTGGTCTTCTCTGTGATGTTTTTAAACCACAATTCATTTATCATCAGTAGCTGAAGATGCTGTTTAGCCATATTCTACCTCTTTCAATTCCTTTTTTTTCTAGAATACATTAGTTATTGCTGCACTTAAATGTGCATCAAAGAGAATAGCAACGTGGAAGGCCTGATTAGCTCAATTATACACCCACACCTAGATGCTGTCTTTTTGACTGTAAGACTGAAATATTGTTGCAGAAGAAAATAAAACAATCTGTTCCCCCCTTTATTTTCCATTATGTTCTTCTGGTCTAAGAATTATTTTGTGTTTTCTTTAGAGAAAGAGAATTAAAAAATAGAGCTAATTTTGGTTTATCTTGTACTTCTTGAAATAGTTTAGAGCAGTTTTATGAATTCTGTTTCAATCTGGGATTTTTGATGCTATTTCTCCAAGCAAGCTTTCGCTGAATCCCCCTCTCTTATCCGTTGCTTTCCCTCCATAAGACCATGGTGATTAAAAAAAACACTCTACTCCTCAGGCTTAGATTACCATGTCTAAATGAGACATAGATATGAAATTATCAGAGTGTAGAGTCTATTTTAGAAATTCAAGTGGAGTTGGTGTTATTTACAACCACGTAGTAACCAATCTAGTCCAGCACTTCTCCGTGATTCACCGGATTTGGATTTGACTCCATTTATGTTCCAGGAAACCCACAATATTGCAGCTGGTAATTAACTTCATTTTAAGACCATTGCTAATCTTGAAGATCAGTTGCTAAGTTCAGACTATGCATGAGCAAAAGAAAAGATGAAATTTTTTCTGATAGTGACTGGGTATCACAATAACCCATGAGCTAATTATACTATATTTAATGTTTGTCATGGAAGTCTTTGAATTAAAAATCAAGGACATTTTTCTGGGTCAGATACATAGATTTTGTTCAGTAAGGTCTTTGCTAATTGCCATACTACTTCTAAGTTTCTATTTTTTAGGAATAAAAATATCTGGAAACATTTTAATTAAAATGTCCAAACTATTTCACATACACCAACTGGTTCCTAGGTTTCTTGAATAACCACTTAAATTATGAAACTCAGCATGTATAGATACTACTCCAATTATAGGTATTTACCTTTTAGAAAGAAAGTTTGTTCCTATCTAGACTTTGTGAAGTCGAATTGGCATAAAATGAACTTTGGCTCAAAAGCTTCTCCTGACATTTATTTGCAAAAGTTTCTATGGCCAGTATTCCTGTAGCTGAGGTGACATTAAGCCTTGTTGGTCACCAGGGAGGAATGTGGCTTTTCTCTTCACTCATTCTGGGTGTGAGAAGAAAGGAACTACTAGTGGATATGCCAATCTCGATATGCCTCTTTCTGCCCCTAGCAATACTTGATATTTACATTTCAGGCAAAAGATGAGAAAACTGAATTCCCAGCATAGGGACACAGTGATCAGAGAGAGAACCTGCCTTGCCCAGCTCTTAAAACCTGCATAAGCAGCTCTTTTTAAAGCCACTAATGATACCTAGAGGCCTTCTAATCTCAAGATGTTGATATATGTACTTATTTTCCCAAGATTTGGTGATGTCTTTAACAAAAAAAAAAATATAAACATTACCTTAAGACACTGGTGCTCAGTCTTGTCTGCTCATGACAGTCATCTGGGAGTGCTTCTAATTCCTAAGGCTCAGGCTGCATCACAGACCAGCTAAATGATAATGTCTGTGGTTAGAACGAGGCATCAGGTTTGTGAACCTTCCCCAGGTGACTACAGTATGGAGCCAAGTTCGAGAATCACTGCCTTACAAACCAGTATCCCTAACTGATATTGTAATCGTACATCTGAACATGTGTAGTGGACAAGGATCTCAGTCTCCAAGCTCAGATGTTCCAGAAACACTCATTATTTTCTTACAGCCTAATTGAATTTTGATTATGAGTTGCATGCCAACTTCTATAATTCAACCAGTGTGGTGGAGGATTGATATCGGCCCATTTAGGATTCTTTCTTTCCCTGGGATTGCAAGTGGCTTACATGGTACTGAAATGTTTGTGGGCAGGACTGGAGAGGGCTGTGTTCTGCATTGCTACTGAAACGCACACCAGCACTGTCCCACAGTGGATCGGTGGTCCACCGAGTTTCCACAGCATGGCCCCTCCACCCTGTTCCAACCCTTTCCTTCTCCCGTGTCACATCCTGGTGTGAGGCACTGAGGTGAGCTGACTCCAGTCTGCCTTAAAACACCATCAACACTTTCTCCTTCCCCATCTCCCCACCCTTGGGGAAAAGGCTAAGCATTTGCTGTTTCTAAGAGACTGAGTGTGATGTTGAGGGAAGATGTTAAGAAAGGAACCAGTATTAAACTGCAGCTTCTGGTCGGCAAAACCAGTGTCTCCTCTTCTTTAGGCAAAAGCCTATAAATTTCTTTTTAGTTTATCAAGAACCATGAAATGATGCTTCTTGTCTTGAAGCAACTTTTTAAACATGGATTGTTTGGTTAAAAATTATCATTAACAAGTATATTCACATAAACATTCAACTCCAAGTTATTTTGCCAGATAAATCTAATTTGTCTCTGTCTTCCTCAGGTAATTTTGTCATCTGTCTACACAGTATGAATCACCTTTAAAATTGTATCAACTGGTGCCACCGCCCTAGCACAGGGCAAACTTGTCTTAATCCTATCAGTGCTACCTCTCTTGTCATTCAGAACCTCTCCTTAATTATTGGTTTATATTAATTACTTCAATGCACTGAACATTTGAAGCCAATTCAAGGGGAGAAGGACAGGTTATTAATGGGTACATGACTGAGTACATATTCTCAGTTTGTCTGATTTAGGAAACCTCCAGATGTGTATCACCTTGGTCCTAAGAAAATATGATTCTTGGAGTGCCTGGGTGGCTCAATGGGTTAAGTATCTGACTCTTATTTTTGGCTCAGGTTATGATCTTGCAGTTCCTGAGATAGAGTCCCACATCGGGCTCTGTGCTGACAGAATCCCCCTTCTTGGGATTCTGTCTTCATCTCTCTTGGTCTCTCCCCTTCCTCAAAATAAATAAATAAACTTAAAAAAAAAAAAGAAAATATGATTGTCCCTTACAAAGTCCAAGTCACATACTCATAGATAGAATTTGTATTACCATCACTGTAACGACAACATCCATACCATGTTTATACCTAATAGAAATTGTCTTGTCTAATTTGACAGTCTTCATTTTACAGATTAGGAAACTGCTCAACCCACTTGTTCAGGTTCACTCAGCTAGTTAATTGTAGTTATGACTTGCTTCATCCACCCTCTTAACCAGTATACTTAGACATACAAATTGAAGACAATTCTTTTTTTTTTTAGCTTTTAAGTATTAATTCCAGTATAGTCAACATAGAGTGTTATAGTAGTTTCAGTTGTACAATATAATGATTCAGCAATTCTATACATTATGAAGACAGTTCTTGATGTCCAGAACTGACTATTATAGTCTCCTCTCTCATGCACACATGATAAAACACTCCTTTTCCTAGAAGGTAATAAACTTAGAAAATAAAATTAGTGACATCCAGTAAAAATAAATATGTTCAAATTCATGATGGAATATCAGGAGAAGCTTGGAAATATTTTGGGAGGAAACCTTTCAAAGGGAATATGATAGATGCTATCCAGGCCACCACAAAAGTGTCTTGATACCCACATGACAGATAGAGGGTACTGTCCTCAGGGGACCATGGCTTAACCCAATGCTGCCTTATAAAAAATATATGCAGTGATGGTTATCTATTAGCACTGTCCAATATGGTATCCAGTTAACCTCTCTCTCTCTCTTTCACGCTTTTCTTTCTTTTTATTTCCTTTCTTCTCTTTTCTTTTCTTTTTTTCCTTCCTTCCTTCCTTCTTTCAAATAAAGGGAATAAATACAAGCTTTGGAGTAGACAAATGAAAGTTTAATTTCTAGTAAGAATAGGAGCAAATAACTGATTCTTTCCTTCCTAAGTGTGCACAGTAAGTAATAGCATTTACTAATATGGTTATTTTATGATTAATGGGACGATCCATGTAAAGTTTCTAATGGTGATCCTGTTGTAAATCATCTCTTGATGATTTGGTTATGATGATGGTCGTACTGATGCTAATAGTGTGTCCATTTAGCAAAAGGGATGAAAGTGTCCTCTGTGTCTCATGTGCTATGCTGTATATTTCCTCATTAATATAGGAATATCTCACGTGCTGTTAATAATGTCATGTGTGTAAATAGTGGCTTGTGAACATGGAGGAGTTTGTCATCCATCAACATGTACATGTGCATTTTGAGGTAAGAGTTGAAATATTAGGCATATTAGCAAGAGAAGGATTTGCTGCAGATCACATGGGACCTGCACTCAAATTTCCATCTTCTGTTTTCATCTGCTTTCCTCTCTGCACTATCATATTGCCTCTTAACACATAATATGGAAGAGCCTAATACTCACTGAAAAATAGAAATGTTTGTGGGACTTCACTAAAACTCTCTGATATGAAAGAAGGACAATAATTTGTTAGAATCAGTGCTTCAGTGTGATCAAAAATTTCAGACGAAATGATTTTTCAGAAACATCTTCTGTTTTTTGAACAGACCATTAGCAGTGTTTTTCAGAGGGAAGCTTTATTTTGTTTTGATCTTACAATGGGAAAGTTTCAGGCCAAGCCCTTGAAATGAGCAAAATAGTGGCAAATGGTAGAGAAAATCCAGTGTTCTTCAGGGATAAAAATTAAAGACGCAGTCTTTGGGCCAGGAAACACGCCAAGTCACGGGTCCACTTCCATCTTGCACCATTGTCATAGCTCCGTGGAGGAGACAGTGTCTAATCGTGTTCTTAAAGGGTAATCACTGTCCTGTTCAGGATGTCCTGCTGACTCCACGGGGATGCTAGCAGGATGTGAGAGACATCACAAGGCTGACTCACTGAAACTGAGGGATTTAGCAAATGCAGGAAAGGAAAGCAAGTTTAAGCTGAGAATGTAAGTGATTTGCTGAGAAGCCAGAGCAACAGAGAAAACCTTTCTTCACAAGGGTGCCCGGCGCATTTAAAACAGCTCTAGCTATTAGAATTTTTTTTTCTTTTATTAAGCTGAAATATGTTCATGTGGTGGGGCTCTTAGGTGGTTCACTGATGGGGGTTTATTCGGTCAGCAAATATTGAGTGTCTACTCTGTGCTAGTATCTACTGTATCCTGTCTGCACAGTTCTGGGTCTCAGGAGCAAGTCGGGGGTCTTTGTGCTCGTGATAGTTACATTTAGTGAAAATAACAAAAAAAGTCAGATTTGAGAAGCTTTAAATGCAGACACAGGAAGACATTGTTTGATCTAGGCAGACAGGTGGCAAAGAACAGAAGCAAAGAGGAGCAGGAACATAAGGTCTTAGGAAAATGAAGCAACATCTTCAAAGGAAAAGAAAGCATTTGGTTGTCCAGCTGCAGGCAAAATAATGCTAATGGACAGACATCTCGATACACGTTCATTTCTCATCCAAAGATTTCATGCAGAGCTTCCCCCCCCGCCTTTTGTGTAAACTAAATGGAAATAATGCTGCTTTATGAAAATCGACTCTTTAACTACCTTTCCCAGAGCATAACTGTTCTGTGAAACAAAAGCAATTGCTCACCCTAGATCCTTTGTCCTTGAAATAAATATTTGGTCCTACATCCAGGATTTTTTAGGAAATTGATTTAAGTGCTGGAACTGTTTCAGTAATCTGTGAATGACCCTAAATTACCTATTCATAGGAAGAGAAGGCCAGGGCTGGATGGCAAACAAAGTAGCCTTTTCATTCCTCCCATGACTTCCTCTCCTTGGCAAACCATCCCGTTCTCTTCGCAGGAGCCCGGCTCCCTGCCTCTCTGGCCCACGACGCTCGTTCAGAAGATGGCCTGGAGCGCATGGCATGCCACCCACTATATTGGAAGCTGAAAGTGTTTTTGCTAGCTGAACGTCAAATTAATGAGGTTTTACTATCTAGATAGCATGTATTGACAAAAATACCATGTACCTTTACTGACAGTGAACCTCCTGTTCTGGATTAATGCTAATCCAAGGTTGCTTGTTTTTCATATTGGAAAACCATGGCCTTGTCATTAGCGCAGGTGACTTCTCAAATGTCAGAAATGAAACGCTTTGCTTATTCACGGAAGGAGGGTGCGTTGTTCATGTTCAGGGTCACTTATTTTTATTTTCTTAACGGCACTTTGAACTTAAAACAGATGTGCACCGGGCAGCTCTTAGAGCATCTGTGGCTGTAAAAGAAAATAATGCCATGCGCTCCTGGGTTGCTCCATTATAGAGATCCTCAGTTTTGTCCCTGCACCCGTCTGCGTCACTCGCAGTGATTCAGGACCAGCTTGTGGGAGGGACAGCCATTCCACACTGCCGTGAGCAATTGCTGCAGACTATGATGGCTTTCCCCAGAGCTTTCCTCACTGCTTCTCAGACTGGTCTGCGTGGTGGAGGCAAAACTCGAGGGCTGAGAATTACAGACTGTGGCCAAATGAGTTGTCACTCCCTGGTCCAATGTGGGCGAGAGCTGGGAGAAGGTGACAGAACCATTTTTACTGCAGTTAAGTGTGATTAATCGATGCCTTTCTAATGAGATTAAGGGGGGGAAATCTTTTTTTCTTTCTTTCTTTTTTTTTTTTTTTTTTGCCAGCTCTCCTGTACTCTGGGAGTTAATTTAATGCATTCAGCAGAAGCTATATGGCAGGGAACAATTGCTCCCTTGCTGGAAATTCTCCCAATTAAGCATAGACTATCTTAAACAACAACAACAACAACAATACTATTGATGATATGCTTTAAATAATATATAAATATGATCATTTCACATTGCCACATCATGATTTACTTTTTTAAAGAGGAAATAATTCCATTTTTTTATTGGTGAGAGATTGAGATAGATTGTAAGAGTCAGTGTTTTCTCACTCATTCCTTTTGTAATTATTGTTTAATCAAAACTTAAAATATGACACTAGAGCTTGATACCCAGAGTAGGGAATGTCAAAAAAATGAAGCCATCTCATGTCTGGGAAAGATATTGATGGTCATTAGACAAACTGATTATTTGTATAGTTATCACCATTGATGTAATTTTACATGTGTTTGTGTAATTACTTGATTGCTAATTGTCTTCTCTACTAAAGTATGAGGTCTATGAAGACAGGACTCATAGATGTATGGGCTCATCACCTCTTTCAGAGCATCGAACACAGCCCTTGGTATAGAGTTGGCACTCTGCTTTAATGTCTGTTGAATTAAAAGAATGAATGAACCTAATACCTATGATTAGAGTTTTACAGAGTTTCTTTTAAAAATGCTTGTCTAAACTTTTTTGAACACCTCTAGCAACAGAGAAGACCTTTGTTCACAAGGGGACCCAATGCATTTTAAACAGTTTTGGCCGTTAGAAAGTTTTTTTCTTTGGTTAAACTGAAATATATTCATGTATAGACTTTACTATTCAAAAATAGAATCTGATATTGTGTAGAGTAGCATGAGTAGTCATCAGAGACCATCTTCTTTATGTCATTTATGTCCAGATCCATTTGCTTTTATTGTTTGTTATTCCTTCACGTCATTTAAGCACTGTTCACAAAGCTCGTTTAGTTATTAATTACAATTAGCTAAAACTGTTTTTTTAATTTTTTTTTTTACATTTAATTTATTTTTGATAGACAGAGAGACAGAGGACAAGTGGGGGAGGGGCAGAGAGAGACAGAGACACAGAATCCGAAGCAGGCTCCAGGCCTGAGCTGTCAGCACAGAGCCCAACTCGGGACTTGAACTCACCAACCGTGAAGTCATGACCCGAGCCAAAGTCCGATGCTCAACCGACTGAGCCATCCAGACGACCCAGCTAAAACTGTTTTAAGAAAGGATTTTGTTGGGGGAAAAAATATGGGTACTATATAAAAGTCATTCGTAATTAAAATGAAATTGGCTCAAAGCTACGTTTTCTTAAGCTCTTTTTCCTGCCTGTTTTCCTGGCCACCTTATTTTGTCCATAGGCTACTCTGCCAATACAGTGGTTCCTATTTTAATATCTGGGAAAAAATTAGGTCTCTTACTCTTCCATCATTCCAAGTGTATTTAAGTTCTGTTTTATTTTCAAAGCATTAAGTATTCTGAAGAATATATGTCAGTTCTTTAGAAGGCAGAAATGGCTGCAATTATATTATTTCTGTTTGCTGTTTATTAAGACAGGTGATATGTGCACATATGAAAACATTCTCACTATCTGACATTTAAACTTTACAGATAAAGCTAAAGACCTCTTTAAACAGTAATACCTCATTCTGTTTTCCATCCCAGAAATAAACTAGCATCAATTTCATGTTTAGTCTTCCAGTTATTTATATATAATTTAAGTATATAATTTATAGAAATTAAAGATGTTATATATAAATTATAAATGATATATAAATTATATAAATATAGTATATAAAATATATATACTATATAATTGATTTATGGATTATTTTATATTATATATATATTTCACATGCATACAAGCCCACACATATACATATGTACATATATACACACAAACACATGCACACCTACTTGTAAGCAATAGAAACCAACTCTTGTTTTCTTTTAATTTTTTTTAAATCTTTTTATTTTTGAGAGATGGAGAGGGAGAGACAGAGTATGAGCGGGGGAGGAATAGAGAGAGAGGGAGACACAGAATCTGAAGCAGGCTTCAGGCTGTCATCACAGAGCCTGATGCGGGGCTCAAACTCATGAACTGTGAGATCATGACCTGAGCCAAAGTTGGACACTTAACTGACTGAGCCACTCAGGTGCCCCAGAAACCAACTTTTTCTAACGAAATTCACTAATCAACTAAATTTATTGAGGCATATCATGTACTAGGCACTGTTGTAGGGACAAGAATATGGCAATGAATCAAGTGCCTGCTCTCATCAAGCTTATACTTTAGATTAGGAGGGCAAAGACATAAGCAAATAAAGTAATTTCAGAGAATGACTCTTCAGAGAGTGATACCTATGAGAAATTTCACGACAGAGATGTGACCGTGGCAAGAAGAGCTACTTCTGAGTGGCTGATCAGGGCAGGTTTCTCTGAAGTGACATTATTTTTATTGGGAAGTAAATTGGGACAATGAGCTGGGCCTGCTAATGTCTGTGGAAGGAGTAGTTCAGGCAAAAAAAACAGCAAAATAGTAGACCCTGATGCACGCATAACTTGGAATGTTGAAGGCATAGAAAGGACAGTAGGGCAGGAGCAAAGGAGAGTTAGGATAGGAAATCAGAGAATCCATCAGAGTCTGTTTGCCTCCAACTAGACAGGAAATTTTTGTCACAAGAGTAATGGGAGGCTATTAAAGGATTTTAAGCAAGAGTGTGTTGTTACAGGATCTGATTTGCTTTAAATTTATCACTCTGGCTTTAGTGTAGAGATAAGAATGAATTTTTCTTGCTTATTTGTCAGAAATCAATTGACCATGTATTTGTGGGTTTATTTCAGGACTTTATTCTCTTCCACTGATCTGTGTTTCTTTCTTTTTGCCAACCCCACAGTTTTGGTTAAGGTAACTTTATAGTAAACACTGAAATTATATCATGTAATTTCTCCTGGTGGTATTTTGCAATTTTTACTGTACATGCATTTAGCATTTGGATACTATTCTAAATGGATTGTATTATTGATTTCATTTTTCAGTACATTGTTGGTAGTATATGGAAATATATTCAATTTCTGTGCATTGGCCATTATCCTGCATATGTGCTACATTCACTTAGTTTTAAGAGCTTTTTTTTTTTTTTTTTGAATTGAAGATTCCTTAGGCTGTGACAACCTAAACAATCACGTTGTTTGCAGAAAAACAGTTTTCATTTTTACTTTCTTATCTGGATGCTTTTTAATCCTTTTTCTTGCCTCATTACATTGGCTAGGACCCCAGCATAATGTTGAACTGAAGTGGTGAGTAGATATCCTTGCCTTGTTCTCTATCTTAGGAACTCTTCACCATGATGCATAATGTTAGCTTCACGTTTTTGTAGGTGATCTTTATCAGGTTTAGGAAGTTCCCTTCTGTTACTGTGATCTTGAGAGTTTTTGTCATGATTAAGTGTTGAATTTTTGTCAAATGATCTTTCTGCATGTTTTGTGTTGGTATGTGGCTTCTTTATTCTGACAACTTGGTAAATTATCTAGTTTTATTTTTGAATTTTAAGGCCAGTTGAATTCCTGGGATAAACCTCAGTTTATCATGATGTATTATTCTTTAAAAATATGTATGGATTCAATCTGGTAATCTTTTTTCATGAAAAATCAGTCTGCAGTTTTTTGTTCTTGTATCTTTGGTATTTTTATCAGTGTTGCTGGCCTCATGAAATCAGTTGGTAAGTATATCTTCCTTCTCTATAAATCAGAGAGTTTACATAGGAGTCATATTTCTTAAATTTTTGATAGAATTCACCAGTGAAGCCATTTGGTCTGGTGTTTTCTTCATGCAAAAGTACTTCATTATAAATTTGTGTTTTTACCAGGGCTATTAAGATTTTTCCTCTTTTGTCAGATTTTGTTGTTTCTATCTTTCAATGAACTTATCCATTTCATCTGCTTTTTAATTTATTGACATCAAGCTGTTCATAATATTGTCTTATTTTCCTTTTTGGCATTCAAAGAATCTCTAATTGTGCCCACTCTAATTCCTGACATTCTAATTTGGGTATTCTTTGTGTTTTTTTTTTTCTTAATGTTTATTTATTTTTGAGAGAGAGAGAGAAAGAGAGAGAAAGTGAGTGGGGAGGGGCAGAGAGAGAGAGGATGACAGAGGATCTGAAGCAGTGTCCAGGCTCTGAGCTGTCGGCCCCGATGTGGGGCTCGAACCCATGAACTGTGAGATCATGACTGGAGCTGAAACCAAAACCATGACCAAGCTTAACCATCTGAGACACCAGGTACCTCTTCTTCAAGTTTTTAACAGTGTACATTGTTACTTAACTTCATTGATCTTTCCAAAAAACTCGCTTTTGGTTTCATTAATTTTCCCTATAGTTTTTTATTTCATTTATTTTAGCTCTTATATTTATTAATTTCTCTGTGCTACTTTGCACTCTTCCTAGCTTCCTAAGGGAAACATCTATTATATCATTGATTTTAGAATTTTCTTATTCTGTTTTGTTATTATTATTTTACTTCATATATTTCTAATTTGGTTTCTTTAGAATGCTTATTTTCTAGATATTAAATTTATATCATGAACATTTTCTGACATCATTAAATAGTTTTTAAAATGAAAACCACAGAAGAGGGATCTCTGTGAAGGTAGCAAAGATATTCTGAACTTAAAAGTTATGGAAAGAGTAATTTTCTATTAAAATTGAGACCAAATTTCCTCATAAGATATTGTAGGAGAAAGGAGAATAAAGAGAAAAATAACATCCTTAGATGTAATTAAGAACAGGTCAGTTGGACCAGACAAAAATTGTAACTTTGTATTTCAAGGTTAAGACATTAAGAAAATAATGCAAGACATGGAATGACATCATAAAACAATTAGGAAACCAAGAAATTAGGTACTAGGACATGGAAAAATAGAAATGAAAAAATATATTTCAGAAATGAAGACTAAGCTAGTAGTACCACAGGAGCAAATAAAAACTTAGACAATGCCTTAAGAGAAACTGAAGGTGAAAATTAGGAAAATTTTGAAAATGAGAAATAAATGAAGAGAGATAGAAGAATTTGAGAGAAAGTAATATGTACTGAAGAAAGGTAAATAAGTTCTGAAATATAGGTAACAGGAATCCCTAAAGAAGAAAATGAAAGCAAGGGACAGAACGGATTGTAAAAAGTATAATTTGAGGAGAAGTTCCTGCATTGAAAAAAAGAAAGAAAAGATTTAAAATACATATTGAAAGAACATACTGAGTATCTGAGATTATTGTACCAAATGAACCAAGACCAAGATATGTTTTAATATAATTACTGAACTGCTGAAGAAAAAGAAACTTCTTTGGGCGTCTAGGAAAAACAGTGACATAAGGAAATGAAAATATGATTATCATCAGAATTTTGACAGCTGTGTCTTATTCTAGAAGAGAATAAGGTAATATATTAAGATAATCAAAAAGAGAACATGTCAACCAAGAATTTTATACTTAGCAAAACTGACTTTCAAATATCAAAGACACAAATTGTTTTGTATATGCAAGAACACAGAGAATAATGTTCTCATGAATACTTCTTGAGTGATCTAATAAAGAATGAATCTCAGACAACCAAAATGACAAGAAAGAAAATTGATAGGTGGTAAGCTTTAAATTTATTGTTACCTATGTTGAATAAGTCTTATTGCCATACTAAGACTAGATTAGAATGAGCCCTAGTATAGAAGTATGAATAAATGAGGTTCGAAGGAAAAGGGTATGGTGTGTGATGGCTATATATTTATACAATGCATTACTAGAGAATCAAATGACATTTGTAATTCCTTTTGTGTATGTGTTTGTGTGTGTGTGTGTGTGTGTGTGTGTAATATTATATAGTAATGACTACAAGTAGATCTTATACTTATTAAAGGGCAATTTCAATGATATTGGTAATTATATTCTTGCTTTTGCTTTTTGGAATTACCTTCCAAGCATAAAGGAATTCCAGGTATCAGGGTGATCTTTCTTTCCACACTCCTATTTCTGCACAGGTTTTCATTTAGATAGTTTCTCCCCTAAGATTGTTTTTGCCCTTATTTCCTAGCTCCCAGAACCTTCCCTTTTGATGGTGGACCTCCAAAACCAGGCTGAAAGTAAAATTTGTTTATACTAGTGTGTATTCCTAGGGCCTTTTCGTTGTAATAGAAATTAATATTATTTTTGTTTCACATGCTGATATTTTTAATATTTTATTTAACATTGTTTGTATATTTTTGGTAATTTCATATATAGCTCTCAGTTTCCAAAAAGTTAACACAAGAATGGAATCTAATTTACTTTCTAAATTTCATATAATCTGTAACTCAGCATATATGATGGATATTCATGACAAACTGCATGATTTCACTAATGCTGTTGAGCAGTTCTTCAGAAAGTTAGGCATGGATCTGTGGAATATACTGATGAGATTTTGACCCATTATGGTGGTTATTGATCTAAAAACACATTTCTGTGACATGTTGTATGTGAGTAACAATAGTTTCCAGTGAGCTGGTCTTGGGCTGACCATCTGTTCCAAGTTCTTGTAGGGCAAACCACACATACGATGGTGTTTGGTTGGGCCTGGGCTCATGTCAAAATAATGACTAAGAAAAGTCAAATCGCATGTTTGAAAGCATCCTGAAGATTGTTTTTTCCCTTCCTTCTCTCTCACTCTTTCTTTGTCTCATTTTTTTTCAGTATTGAAACTGCTAGAGGAGTTCCAATTCATTCTATAAAGATATATTACAGGAAAATTCTGTTGATTTTCAAAACTTTTGGATGTATATGAGATAAACTATAAATGATAGCCAAGTTCATGAAATTCAACTGAAATATCTAAATTATATACTTGGCTTCAATTGTTAATTAACAAAATCTTATAATAGTTTGTTTAAATCAGAGCTCTTCAATATTACTTCATATCATTAAAAATTGACTAAAAACCTCAGTATCACTTCATGAAATTAAAAAGTGACTAAAAGAGTTTAGAAAACAAATAATTGTTTACATGGTAAGACTTCAGGGCTTGCTATTTCTACTAGGTCACTACTGGACTGAAATTCCTTCTTGTATCTTACTTTCAGTGTTAGCTTTCCACAGTCATTACTGTTCATTCACTTATTCAGTTGTCAAGTATGTATCCATGTCTTCCTATTTTTTGGGGGGTAGATACCATGTTTCTTTTTTCATTTTATTGAGCTATAATTGACATATAATGTGATTATCAGTTTCAGGTGTGAAACGTGATTCAGTATATGTATATATTGAAAAATGATGTCCATAATCAGTTTAGTTAACAGATACTGTGCTGTTTTAAAGTACACTGAAAGGGATAAATATTAACCATCAACATTATCTTGGGAAGGCAAGCTCCTTGGGTGGGTTTTCACGGAACTGGAAGGGTGATGTGTACTGAAAACAGGGATTGTTGGTGTCTGCAATTTACTTCATAGTTTTGTTGAGAATGTACCTTAATCTATGAAGTAATTTAGGCACTTCATTAGTGATTTGGACTTTTCTTGAAGGTTTTATACTTTTTAATTTGCTCTCAAAGATTCAAGACATGTAAAGTGTACATCTGAAAATAAGGTATACACCTCTATTTAAAGAACTAATCTTTTCAAATTATCCCCTGGAAGTAAGCTGTTTATTTGAAGAGATGTTAATTTTTAAAAAAGGATTTGAGTACCATTAAGTACAGTTTTAAAAACCAAAGGTAAATAAGTACAAAAAAATCACTTGCAATAATTCTCTACTTATCTAAGAAGCTAATTTCTATTTTAAGAACATACAGAGTAAATATTCCATGTGTTATTTGACAAGTGGTGTGTTTATTCATGGCAAATTAAAAATCATCAAGTTCACAATTGTTCTGCTTAATAGATACTTAAGTATATTTTAACAGATTCCAAATATAGGTTAATGTACATTTTTGGAATTCTGTGTCAGTATATTTTATGCTAATTGCATATTAACCTTCCTTTCTTTCTAAATTGTCAGCTCCATAGATTACAGACAGCATTCCTGTTGCAGATTTTCTAACTAGTGTTCTCCTTAGAAAGTCCTCTTCACTCCCTGGCACTTAAGATTGGGAAGAGGAAAAGAAAGTTGTTGAATGTATGAAATTCTTCCCTGAATATGAAGTTATAAAGTGAGAATGTATTGATGCAAAACAATTTTAAACTGTTACCTTGCAAAATGCTTTGTTTTCTATCACACTGTTTTAATAAGGTGGAAAGATTGATCAAAGTAATGAATCTAAATAATAGTGTTATCATAAAGATGATTATAGTTACCGGTGGGAATCTAGAAATATTAGGTCCTAACTCCTAGCATTAGGTCCAATTTTTATTGCAGACATATAATTAAAGTAACCTACAATAATTTGGAACAAACATATAATTAAAGTAACCTACAATAATTTGGAACAGAAAATAATAAAAAAACTCCCCTTAAAAGCAGTATTAATAATACAAAATTGAGGTACCATATTCAATGGATATGTGTTACTGTCAACATTCAGCTGAGTTTAACCCAAGGTTGAATACCATCATCACTGAACAAGCTTCTAGAATGACAAGAATCAATCTGAAAATTGACTAATTAAAATCAAATGATATTAATTTTAATTATTAAAAGTTTTAGTGGTCAAATTTGAAAAGACATCCTGTTCACATTAGTTTAGTTTGAACTTTTAGCCCCTTTCCAAACATCCTTGAACCCCTATGAAAATCATGACTGGAGAAAGTTTTCTGTACTTCTCTGACTGCCAGAATCTAGGCTAACTCAGTGTGTGTCTCTGTGGAAACCATTTACACTCTGTCGGGTCTAGACTCATTCCTTAAGGATATGACAGTTCTCCTGAGTACATGAGATCTATCCAGAACTAAAACAAGTTGACACACATTGCCATAATCTTCACAAACAACAGCAACTACAACAACAATAAAAACAAAATATGTCTCAGGATGTCCTTAATCTCTTTGGAGACAATTTGGTTTCTCAAAACTTAAGTAGAGAGAATTACAAAAACATTTTCCTTGCAACATTTCTCAATTCAAAGCCCTTCTTCACAATCATGCTACTAAAAGTTCAAGCTGAATCGTTTTGTATGAGTCTTAGGAGCTATAAATCAAATATCAACAGTAGGCATAATTTGTGTTGGGACAGAGTTTCTGGAGTATGGTTTTCCTGGTGAGTTCTGTGTTTTAGCTTCTTGACATAGATTTTGCATTTGGCCTTCAGTTTATTCCCTTGTACTTAAATGTGGATACCTGGGGAAGGTTGGTGATCCTAAATTTATAAAGATTCTGCCTTAGCAAATAATTGGAAGATAAAGCTATAATTTTTTTCCTCTAAGTTCAATGTTAACTGCCCTTCTTTTCCCAAAGTCAGGATTACTACTAGAACAAGGTTGCATTTTTTTTAAATATCTAAAACCATGCAGTTTCCAGAAAAAGAAATACATAAAATGATGTCCATTTTCTCTAACAAAGCAATCAAGGTAAGATTAAATAAAACAATTTCTCAACAGACATAATTTTAAGTACCCAGCCATGGCAGTGTGTGCATTCCTGAAAGTTATGTTGGAAAGAGGCAAAATTGATAGTGATTGTTGAAGGAAGTGTGGTAGGAAAGACAAGATAATGGATATTGGGTTTGAATCAAATTTTATGACTTGAGACAAACCATTTGCTCTCCCTGAGCCTGCATGTTGGCGTTCTCTTTCTCAACTCATAAGGTTGTAAATAATTCATTGTGCTGACCAATGGGTAGGATCTAGTATAGCCCCTGGCATATAATAGGTACTCAGTGAAAGTTAGCTTCCTCCTTTCTTCCTTTCTTACCCCCTTTTTTTTTTTTACCTTATCTGCCTCATGAAAATTTCTAAATAAATTGATGGAAGCCCTGTATTATTTTCCTATATGGTCATTCACTAGCTAATATCATGTTAAACACAGAGGGTGATTTCTGGTCAAATTAACTTATTTTAATCTCTTGTTAATCATTGTTCCCTGAAAAACGTTTAGGACAGATGACATTTGTGCATAGTCAAGAAATGAATGACACTTAATAAACTTGTAATATGTAAGCCTTTCTTTATTTATTTCTACCACCTATGAACATAAGTGGATATTGTTATCTATGATTCACATAATCTGCATTTTCAATAAATTATTTCCTAAACCTATTCTAGTATCCAGTGTTTCTCTCCCTAACTGTGATCATACATATTACTAGGGTGGTGTGTATATAGAGGTGACAATGTTAAAGTGGTACCTCCTTGTTGCATTCCATGATCAGTTTCCTGAAACATGTGACATTCATAATATTCTAATCAACTTGACTACAAACAGCCCTGACTATAGAAAAATTGTATCATCTCTGACCATTGGAAAGCACATTTTGGAAGTCAAAGACTTGCTATCTGGGATATTCTATTTGAAAACAATAAGAATTAAAATTTTGGCAAAGTAACTTAGCTAATATTTAAAATATTTAAAATATTTAAAACCAGGGATAGAACTATATTAGATTAAAATAATTTTGTATACAACTTAGTCTTTGGAGATCTATAACATTTCAAAGAAAAGCTTTGAGTTCAACCATTAGGACTAAAAATATATAGCAGTTTGGGGTGTTGTTGCCCATGGTGTGACTTTGGCAAAAATTATGTTGAAATGGAAGTATAAATTTTGACAACTGGGCAGTTTACTTCATTCAACATGCAGTAACATGATAATCTCACTGATTCAATGATACTAATTAGATAGTAAAATTAAATTTTACTCATATTTATCTATAGTTGCCTAGTTGGCTAGATAAAACTATTGATTTTAAAACACACATATCTTTTCATATAAAGCAGTAATATTCCTCTGCTTTCTGAGAGAATTAAAGTTGTCCTATGGATCACCAATTATTAACTTAGTATAACCAATCCCAGGCATTTTATCATAGAATTGACTCTAAATGTAGTCTGTATCTTCATCTGAAGAAGAAATAAGAGGTTCTATAAGATTGTTTGCATGAGGAGCAATTGAATTTTACTCAAAATTATCTAGAGTTGGCTAGTTGCAGCTTAATCAAAAAAGAATTATGCAGTACTTTCTCGAGGGTTTATTAATTCCATGTCAAACTTTGGTTACACAGGTAGAAACTATATTTGAACCAAGCTGTAAAATCTCATAAATTAAAGCTTATTATTAATATCTATGCAAACCATATACCATAATTTTATCAGTGTTTGGATGAATAAGGGTCATTTGCAAGAGTCATGTGAAAGATAATTATGCTTTCAAGTATGTAAAACAGATTTTGACCTAGACTCACGTCCTTTAATTTCTATTGATATAACAGAGGAAAGTTATAGTGAAAAAGAACATGATTTGTATGGGAAAAACTGGATTCAGATTCTACTTTTACTGTTTACAAGTGGTGTGAACCTGGACAGTAATTTTATGCAACCTTTGCCATTTATGTATTTATCAAGTATTTTGTAGGGGCAATTACTATATTCCAGAAAATTGGGTGGGAACCAAGGATATAAAATTAAGATGACAGAGTCCCAGTTCTAAAGAAGATAATAGTTTAGCGGGGAGAGAGCCACGTAAAGAGATAATTATGGGTTAGTGAAGTAATAGATATGTAGTTGGTATAATGGGAGCCTGGAACAGGTTCCTCTCCCACTTGAGATTCACAGATCTTTTCCAGCAGAAGGAAAGCATGCACAATGCAGGGCAAGAAGAAACACTGAGTTAGAACTGTTGGCAGAAACAAAAATCATGTACACCATTTTAGAAAACATTATGGCCGTATCTATTCAACTTACATATTCATGTAACATCTAGTTCATCAAAGTTACCTTTAGAAATTAATAATCAAATATTTACACACAGGTGCAAAGAAATATTCATAGAAAAAGTTCACTTATCCGGTTCCTTTCCACATTATCCTTCCAAAAATGAATGTTCCAGAAAAAATCTCTCTCAGTGATGAATAATAATTGAGAAATGAGCATGAGAATTGTGAAAAAGATAATGCAAGAAAGAAATACAGAACATTAATATAACAAACAAAACAGATAGTCAATACCTGAAAGATGATCGTACTATGGAGCTGATAAAAAATATGAACAATTTTCATGTTATGAAATTAAAAAGAAAGAGTTCTGTATAAAAGTAGCTAATGTCTATATTGCTTCTAGGCAACAGGAGCTCAGAGGGAAGATGCAAGTATTCAAGGATAAAATTACAATAAAACAGAGAATTGTAAGGATTTAACAAATACTCATATAGTGTTTTATTATGTGACAGGCACTGTCTTTAGCACTTTACAATTGTCTACCGAGTTATTCTGTATAATAACCCTATGTGGCAATTATTGTTATTGTTCCCATTTTACAGCTGAATATTCTGAGATACATAGAAAGATTTAGTAACTGGTTCAAGTTCACACAGTAGTTACTGAGCAGGGATTTTTACACCAGCAATACAGTTACAGAGTTTGTGACTTTAAGTTTTCTGCCCTGCTGCCTCTGAAAAAGTAAAAGGAGCTGATGGTGTGTGTATGTGGGAGGATACAGGAAGAAGAAACAACACAGGAAAGAATACAGAGAAAAAAAGAAGAGACACTTCTCAGGCCAATCAGGAACAAAGAAAATTAAGAAAAAAATGAAAAATAACCAAGTATTATACCAATGATCAGAGAGGAAATAGCATATTAAAAGGGTGAAAGGGGATCCAGCATAATTGATGTACCTATAGAAGAGAAAAAACATGAAATTGAATGATTTTCAATAATATAATTCAGGATTACTTTGTTGAGACTATGGGTGTGCACGTTAATCTGAGGTAAGAGAACAACATATCCTAGAAAGAAATACATATCAACCAGCAGCAAAATATAATATTGGTATAGTTGTTGAGTTGAAAGATAAAGAATCCTGGGGGAGAACCAGGCTAAATACAAATAAGCAAACAAAAATCAACTTGTTCAGGGACATTTATGTAATCAAAATTGTTCAGATATGTATACAAAAGACAGATATTTTCAAACACGTAAGAAATGAGAGAATATATGCTCATAGCATTTTTTGAAGAAACCATCAGAGGGAAAAATTCTGTCAAGGAGTAGACAAGAATCTTTAAGAAACACCTTTCCTCAGCACTGTAGATACAGCAGTGAACAAGATAAAACTTTCTTGGTTTTCATTGAGCCACCATTTTAGTATATGATGGTATAGAGAAAAATAATCAAAGACGAGGAATTCTACAGTATATTCAAGAATGTTTGTAGTCAGGGCAATATTCAACTAATCTGTGCTGATGAGATTAATTGTTAATTGTTAATTGTTAATATTGTTAATTGTTAATATTGAAATTGTTAATATTGAAATACTTCTCTAGCAGTTGATAAAAAGATGTGGCCCCGAGTTTCCTAAAATCCTCTGCCTTTTTGTCCACTGCAGGACTTCCCCTGGAATTTCTCTATGATCTCAGATCTGTCTGTGCTCCAACAACTGAGGTGTTAAGGCAGAAGCTAGCAGGGAGCTTTTGGGTTGGCCTGTGTTCTGATGGGTTATTCTAGTGGTTAAAAATTTCAAATATTTCACCTGTTTTAGTCACGTTATTGGGATTGACAACCACTGGAAACAAACCCAAAGTCCAAAAGCATATGAAAGCATAATTTAAAAAATAATCATGTAATGAAGTATATTAAATGAAAAGAGTGAAACACAGTCACATATGACGAGATGGATGACTCTTACAAACATAATATTGAGTAAAAAGTATGTTATAAAATTAAACATAACATTAAGTGACAAAATTGATACAGTATTCTTTTATAAATACAGAAAATATTTGAAGTTAAACCATTGTTTATGCATGTATACAGATGCAATAAAATTACAAAGAAAAGCAAAGAAATCATAAACAAAATTCAAAGTAGTTGGTGCAATTGTAGTAGGGCATAAGAGGTTCAGTACTCACTATCATCTTATTCTTCTTTATCTGGGTGGTGGGTACAAAACTTTTATTTCATTGATATATGTTAAACCCTATGTAAGTCTTATACCCTTTTTTGTTTATGAGATTGCTTAACAAAACAATTCACATAGCAAAAAATGAAACCAACAGAAACAAGCTGAGAACATTTTAAGTGCCCAAAGTTAAAGTAAGAAATACAACAAAAGAATAAAATAAAAAAAGCAAAAGAAAAAGGTAATGAAATAGAAAACAAAAATAGAATAAGGGTGCCTGGGTAGCTCAGTTGGTTAAGCATCCAACTCTTGATACCTGGTCAGGTCACTATCCCACAGGTTCGTGGGTTTGAGCCCTGCATTAGGCTCTACACTGACAGTATGGGGCCTGCTTGGGATTCTCTCTCTCCCTGTCTCTCTGCCCCTCCCCTCTTGCATGCATGCCCATGTGTGCTCTCTCTCTCTCTCCCTCTCAAAATAAATAAATAAACTTAAGAAATTTAAAAAAATAGTAGAATAAAGAAAGCCCAATATTAAGTTTTTAAAACTAGACAATCCTTTTTTTCAAAGTTTATTTATTTATTTTGAGAGACAGATCATGAATAGGGTAGGGGCAGAGAGAGAGGGAGAGAGAATTTCAAGCAGGCTCTGTGCTGTCAGTGCAGAGCCTGATGCAGGGCCTGAACTCAGGAACCATGTGATCATGACCTGAGCTGGTATCAAGAGTTGGATACTTAACAGACTGAGCCATCCAGGTGCCCCAAAAACTAGACAGTCTTACTTATTGCACACCTGATCAGGAAAAAAAAAAAGCCGAACTAGTAATGAAACAAACAAAATGAAAAACAACAAAGAAACAAAACACAAAAAAGAAAAATATGTTATGGATGAAAATGCATACGTTAAGTATAGAATTAACATAGTTTTAAAAACATAGTGAACAATGTTTCTCCAGCAAGATTGCAAATTTAGATGAATCTATCAATTTCTAGAAATAAAGTTTATCAATCTGATTAAAAAAAATAGGAAATTGCTCTCTATCAGGAATGAGAGGAGGATGTTCACAACGTAACTCTAATCAGTATTTTACTTAAGGTGCCAGCAAGTGATATAAAAAAAATAGTATTAAAATTTGAAACAGGGGCACCTGGGTGGCTCAGTCAATTAAATGTTCTACACTTGATTTCAACTCAGGTCATTATCTCATGGTTGTGAGATGGAGCCCTGCTTTAGACTCTGTACTAGTGTGGAGCCTGCTTGGGATTCTCTCTCTCCCTGTCTGCCCCTCACCTGCTTGTGCTCCCTCTCTCAAAATAAATAAATAAACTTAAAAAATTTTTGAAAGAAAAATAATTCAGAAATATTATAGTCAGTTCTCTATAATTTTAAAAATAAAAATCAATCTAAAGCAAATAAAACACAAAGCAAGACCTTACTGACTATAAGTGTTAAAAATCTCTCTAGAAATTTTTCAAAAAAAGGAAAATAAACCCAAACTTCAGACTACCAAGACTAATAATCAAAATACTCAATATTAGAATTTTGCATATATATAACCTATCTATGTATCTTTTATGTACTAATTCAGTGATTTATTTACTTTTCTCAGAATTTGTTGCTAATTTTTCCTTTTTCCTTATGTATTTTGTGAGCATCTATCTTGCATATTTTTGTATTTATCATGGTGGCTAATGGCTTTGCCTTTTTACCAGCTATTAATTAGCTCACTTGTTTGTGTGACTATTTTCTAATTTATTAATTCTGCTTTCATCTTTAATGGTCCCTTCCTTATTCTTTCCTAAGGATTGTTATTTTATGACTTACTTTTTAAAGTAAAAGCTTGATTTGTTTGTGTTCTTTGTTGCTTAGTATTAAAGATATTCAAGGAGTTAAGTTTTCCCCTTAACATTTCTTTACATATATACAAAAGGATCTGATAATGTAAAACAAAATAATATCTGTCCATATAAATTTTAAAGCCTAGATGAACAAAATAACTAAATACATGAAAAATAGTTATTTTTATTTAATTCAAATCTTATATATCTAAAACAAAACAAGACAAAATAACCATCTGAAAAAAATAATTCTTGTAAGTAATGAGTAATAAGTAATCAATTACCTGAAATTGACATTCCTTTTTTATATTATATATTAGTGTATATCTGTGAATTTATCCTAAGTTGACCTTAAGTGTAATTAGCTCCTCTCTCCAAAAAAATAATTTTGTTTATAAAAAAAATAATTTATAAACCAACAAAAAGGTTGAACTTCATCCACACTTAACACATACCAACAAAAATGTCCATTATAATTTTTAATGTTCAGATTGATACAGGTTATTTGATAATATTCTGTGTTATGTGTTGGCAAGTGTATCCTCACACATTGTTAGTGATAATGTATTTAATATAGTTTGGAAACAAATCTTTCTATATATATTAAAATTTTAATGGTATGCAATACTATTTCATCTATAAACTCCACCTATAATGATTTATCCTATGATATATTCATACTTCTGCACAAAGATACATGCCTAAGGAAAAATGCTTATGATGACTTTGTTTATAGTGCCAAATGATCAAAACTAGCTGAATGCACACCAATAAAGGATAGTTAAATTATTGTGGCTACATACAATTGAACATTATGCAAAGAGTAAAGAGTTAGAAAGAGTAAAGTAGATTTATATGGGCTAAGATACTAATATCAATAGCTGTTGGGAGATAATTCTCCATGGATCTCTTCTATTTCTGTACTTTTTAGCAACAGAGGCACGGATTATTTTTATTATAAAGTGTCTTTTCATGGATATTTGTACAGAGAGCAGGCTTGGAAGATAGACTTAGTGTCTCCCTCTGGAGCAAAGAAAACTTTGTAGCTTAGTATAATAAAATAATGTCTCCTTCTGGGGCAAGTTCAGGTGCACTTATGGCCCATTATAAAAGAGTCATGGTCCCTGTCTCTTCCATTGTTCGCCTCCTGTAACAGAACCCACTGAATGTGCAAGCATCATATGACCCTCACTGTGTTGTCCTGTGGGAACTGGCATTTGATAAGTGACTCAAACTGATATTTAAGTTACTGCTATTGATGTGTGTAATAAAGTCCTTAGACTCTGACCCAAGAGTCTCATGTCTTCTGCCAGAAACTGTGAAACTCTAGCAGGTTAATTTGTTAGTTTCAAATAGGGTAAAATTGAATCTAGCCCCACTTCAAATTTCTTGACAGAAATTCTCCAAGATGTGTTTTAGACTTAAAAAGAATTAAGACTTAGAACAATGTAAATGTTTTATTGCTAATTTTAAGAAAACTGATAAGTGTGTGTATGTGGCAGATTTAACTTTACATTATTTATCTTGCATCTTGGGTATATGGATATGCAAAAGAAATATTGCTTGTAATTCCTTTTTAATTTTCTCTGTTATTCCTTATGAGCCTTCCTCCTATTTTCCAACTGCTCCCTGAATGACAGGGGAAAAAAAATAAAACATAGTTCAAGCTTGCTTAAAACCTAGTATGATTCAGAAATGTAAAGACTATCAGGTTTAATGAAGTCTCTTCAGAATAAATGTGCCAGAGTTTTTTATTCCTCTTATTTACCTTATCTTTTCTCAGATGCATTGGGGAATATAGATTTTACTGATGTTATATCTTTAGGCATGATGGAGGGGGACAAGGAGGCAGAGAAGGACATGGCAAAGAATACATCAAAGAATAGAGAAGGAACAGATAAGATAAAGACTTAAATGTCAATTGATTTAAGGAATAAAAAGCTTAGTAGTCATCTTAGACAAATGTCAGTGTGATGGTGGGATTGAAATCTCATTATGGAGAAAAAGTGAGACTGGGAGAGAAAACTACCTTTTTGGAGATTGGAATCAGAAAGGAAAAATGAACAGGAATAGAGTAAAATTAGAGACACACGTTTAATAGAGGCAGTCTTGATTACATTTTGTAAAGAAAGAACAGGACACACTTGCTCAGTTTTATGGTATAAAGGGAAGGCGCTAATTAATGAAGCTGAGGCTGAAATAAAGGAGAGAGAGGGACTATGCCTCCAAAGAACCAGAAGGCAAAGCAGTCAAGGCTTCTTGAAAGGAATGGACAGACCTTAATGTGGCCTCCGGGGCTGGAGAGAAGGAGACAAGTGGAGGAGGCAGGTGGGAGGAGGGAGGACAGGAAGTCTGGGGATTTCACTCTTGCTCCTGAGTCTCAGGGTACATGAGCTGAATGGGAGACTTGAATGCTCATTAAAAATTTGGAGGAATCATTTACAGACATGAACCAAAGATTTCCTCTTCTGTAAGTGAGGTTGGTAATACTTGTTTTCTATTTTTTCATGCCATTTTGATAATCAAATAAAATAATATAAAAGTAAAGTGATATGTCATTCAGGAGTTTAATATATATTTGTTATTTTATGTGTCATAGTATACCTTGGTAAAGCTATTTTCCAAAGTAAATAAATATCTGTTTGCCAGTCCCAAAAGGAAGACGAGACACATTATCTAGAATGATTAAAAAGGAGACACTTTGTAAATTTAATGATAGGTGAAGCTTATCTATCATACATTATGATAGCTGTAGACTTTCAGAATGGGGAATGACATAGCTCATGAGTCAAGAACAGGGAGGGCATTCTGGACTGGAGTGGGTCAGTTTTGAACTGATCATATTTTCACATGAAGATATTCCCTTTGTTTGGAGCCATGGCCACCACTGTTGTCACACTGTTTTTCTACCTCTCCAGATGGTTTGGCTTTAAAGGTTTCAAAATAAACTGAGTGAACTGGCCGTTATAGCTACCTTGCCTTTCGTTTTGATCACCTAAATGCATACCTCAGTACAATCTTCCTTTCCTCCTCCAGGATACATGATTTCTAGAAGAGTTCTACTTGTCAGATGAGCTGTGTCTAGTTTTTACTCCTAAGGAAATGAGGTCGGGGTATCCCAACAGAGCAACAAAGTATTATATCCTAAAAAATAAAAAAAAATTTCTTACCCAATAGCTTTATTCACAATTTAATTTTTTTTGTCTACCGACCTAGATTTTTAAAAAATTTTTTAAAGGAAATTTAAAATGACAACTCATTTTTAAGTATTCATACCTTGTCCATCAATTGCTTTTTAAATTTTATAAAATACTTCTTGAGTTACTGAAGAGTTTTAAAAATGAATAGTAATGAGCTCAATTTAGTCTCCATGCCAACTACTGATAAATATTTTTCTGGTGATTGATCTTTATATTGTAGAAAATGCATGATTTAATGTCCTTTACCTGCTTGAAGAGAAAGTTTTCATTTTTTTCCCCAATCAAGTCAACCAAATTGTCAACAACTTTTATTAACTACCTACTTTATAACAGCTTAGAGCAGAGGTATTGTACCCTAGGGAGTTACTGAGTTAATAGAAAAGGAAATCATTGCAATTAGCAGATTTATAATAAAGTTAACTGAACATACAATGTTTGTTAATTTTTGAACTGAGAAGGAAATAAAAAAATAAATTGTTGCCATCTGCTCCTTTTTAGTTGTATGAGGAAAAAATAACATTCCAGAGAATTGCTTGATCATAACATTTGAGGATTATGAGGTGATCATAGATAATCTGTGATTTTAGCCCTGGCACTGACTTATTTAAGGAGCAATAAAAGAGTTCTTTATTAAAAAATAGATTTTATAAAAAGTAGACTTTACAAACACTCTTTATAAAAGTTCAGACTTTTTATAAAAAGTCTACTTCTTGGGCATAGCTTGGAACCTTTATATGGGGGACAATTTGCACAGCCCACAGGAATTTAGTAATGCAGTTGGGCCAGAAGGAGAGGTGTGGTATTCTTTTCACGTGAAGGAAGTGGTTTTATTTTCTAGGAAACATGATTTGGGGAATGGAGGAATTTTAAGTAGAATGAACAGAGATATACACCATAAAGAATCATTTGGCCTGTTTCTCATGATTGCCTAGGGAGTGTGTTTCATTAGAGGGGGGATTTCTACTAAATTGTTTTCCTATCTCCTTTGGACACAAGTTAATGGAGAGCAATATATACTGTTGTTCAGAGATTTTTGCCTGGGAGGTTCAGAGATGGCCTTGGCCTCAGCCATTATTTATGGAGTCATCTCTGAAGCATATGGATTAAAATTACTTTTCCAAGCCACAAACTCAGATGTGTAAAATGATAAGCCTTTATTTTTCTGTAATTCTTTGAAATCATTCCTTGAGCTCTCCTATATTACTCTGTTAGGACTGCTATAACCAAGTACCAAAACCAGATGGTTTAAATTACAGACATTTTTGTCCCTCATTTCTGGGGGCTAAAAGTCTCAGATCAAGGTATCAGCAGGGTTATGTTATAAAGGAAATTTTGTTTTATGTCTCTCTCCTGGGCTTCTGGTGGTTTGCGGTGAGCACTGAGGTCTAGAGAAGTTAGGTGACTAGGGCCTGAATTCTTTTATCTACCAACTTTAGCATTATCTAATTTTAAAGAGTAAAGTCTGATAACCTTACTGTTAGGAGTTCTTTCACCAAGGATTATCAATAATCCAGTTCGGGGCCTGTGAGTTCCAAAAGGAAACGGCAATAAATAGACCAGTGCTGTCAAGCCACCAATCCATGGCTTTTACGGACACCACCTTTGCTAGAACAAAAAGGGTCCTTTCAAGTCTGTTGCGGTGAAACTAAACAGATAATGTTGGCTGTAATGGAAAAAACACAGCTTTTCAGCTTGTAAACTATGTGACCTTCAGCAAGCTAATTATACTTTAGTCCTCTTCTTTGTAAAACTGGGAAACAAAATATCACTGGCTCCTTATGAAAATAAAGCAGACTAGCCTGTATAAAGTATTTATGGTACCTGGAAGCTAATAATTACTGTTGTTCTTTTCCTCTCTTCTAATTTCCTGATCAGTGTCACGTGTCTGATTAATGTCAAGGCAGGACTAGAGCTCAGACCTTTTATTTTCTAGGGCAAAGCTCTCTGTTACACAGAATTTTTCCATTGTTCTCTGGAATGGGAAGCAGAAGTATCTAAGAAGTCATGTTTTGTTGGCCTGAGAAGCAAGTCAGGGACTGGTGCCCCTGTCCTGAAAAGGGTCAAGATTCTATCGCAAACCATGAAATAATTATAATGTTCGATAAGGGATCCTTTCACAATCTTTTGTTAAATTCTAGGTGTGGCATAGTAAGTTCTTTTGTTTCTTATACCTAGAGAAGGCTGGGGAACGTATAGCGGCTCCGAAAGAATAGAAGAAAATTTGAGCCTATTATGTGAGCTTGTTTGAATATTCTGGAAAGTAGGACACAGTGCAGGTCATGGGAATTTGCCTATTTGACCAACACAAATAGATTTGCAGGGCCAACTGAGTGCCTAAATTAAGATAATCTTTTTTGAGGTTACCATGAGGTTCTAGAGTGGTATACCTAGCTTATTTGACCCCCGAGAGAGTCAGTTTTTAACATCTAAATGTTAAAATCTAAATGATAAAGCTTTTGTTAGTAGCATTCATGAGATAATAATTAATAATCAGGATTTTCCCAGTTTTGTTGCAATGTAATTGATAGGTGACACTGTGCAAGTTTCAGGTGCATGATGACATGACTTAACGCGGGTTGGGAAATGATGACCACAGCAAGTGTAATTAACATCCATCATCTCATACAGATACACAGACAATGCTTCCTTGTATCCTAGTCCTCGTGTTGTACATTGTATACCGAGTACTCCTTCTAACTAAATTTGTACCTTTTGACCACCTTCCTCCAACTTTCCTCCCTGACCCCCTGCCTCTGGAAACCACAAACCAGATCTCTTTTTTCCATGTGCTTGGGTTTTCTTGCTTGTTGGTTGGTTGGTTGGGTTTTTGTTTTTTGTTTTTTGCTTTTTTTAGATTTCTCCATATAAGTGAGATCATACAGTGATTGTCTTTCTCTTTTGGATTTAACATAATGCCCTCAAGAACCATGCTTGTTGTCCTAAACAATAGGATGTCCTTCTTTCCCATGACTGAGTAACATTTCATGTATGTATTTTTATCCATTCATCTTATACCTATACCTACCTATATGTACATCTATGTATGTATGTATCATCTATCTATCTATCTATCTATCTATCTATCTATCTATCTATTTTTCCCCTTTTGAGACTTGAAACCACAGATATATGGCTAATCTGATAGGCACATTAGTTTCAGCAGTTTATTTTTACCCAAAATATCAGTAGACTTGGAAGAGAGTTCATTGCTATCTTCTTTGTCTCTATTATTATTTTTTAATTTGGAAAAGGTAGGTACAATTCTTTTTCATTGGTATATACAAATGGCTAATAGATTTTTTTTAAGTTCTTCAATCCTGGCAAAGTCTTTATTTCCATTTGCAGTTTGTTTTAATTTAAAAATCAAAAGCAACCACTTCTGCATTGCTCATTAATGTAACAAATTCGTCACCACTGCCCCTGGCATAAGTTAGGCTTCCCAAGGTAAAAGTGATCCAGAAGTAATGGTGGAGCTGCTGATGCATGTTAGAGAATCACAAAAGCAACTTTATTCTGTCTTTGCTGGGGTGGTTTCCTTTATCAGTGGAGATCGAGGCAAGGCTTAGCTCACCTCAGGGAAGCACTGGAGAAAGCAGGCCAGGCCTCCACATTCTTACCTGAATACGATGCTAAACTACTGGATTTTACCCTCCACTATGGCTTGTCTGTTCTTTCCAGCAACTGGCTACTCGACTGCCAACCTGGAAACAGCAAGAATGGCCTTTTACTTTTTCTTCCTTGTTACTTTGGCAGGAGCTGTTTTGGCATTTCTGTGACATACTTGTTTTGTGTGTGTGTTTTCTCCTGACTCCTTGGGAACTTATTTGAAGGGCAACAGACATATTGCCAAGCATCTTGGATTGTTCATTTTAAGACCACATTTTCTAAGGGTTCTCTGGAGAAGAAACAGACCTCGAGAGGCCTACACAGCCAGAACGGTGAATGCTCTGGTGGTTAGGATTTCAGATGGCTGGCAAAGACCACTCTTCAACCTTGGACAATAGGAGCCCTCTTCTGGGCCTTAAGATACAGGGGTTTTTCTTTGGTTCTCCTGGGCCATCATTCCCAGCGGATAAATTATCTTGAAAAATGGAATGTTTTTGAAGCCATATTGTTGATGCTGTAATGGAGATGGCCTATAATATAAGTACAATAAGATAGCAACCCTATTCCCTGGGGTCTGCTCAAGAAATTATTAACCAGAGAGAAAGAGTAAAAATTGTCTGAAGATTATTTTCTGTCTTAAAGAAATTATATATTTACCTCCAAATTAGGTCATGCAGGGTATTACTTGATAATTCTCAACAGTGAAAAAAATTGATTTCTACTCACTTTCCTAAAAGGGAAAAAGTGAATCAAGGACACCTTTACTGGGTATAAAGTTTAGAAACAATATAAAGGCATATGACCCTGTCCTACATTGACTATCTTCTTAACCTCTGATCAGATGCTAAATGAAAAGTTGAAAGCACATTATCTAATAGTGTGTTGCTCTAAGTGTGGTCTAGGAAATTTATGTGCTTTATGAGAAAAAGGGGCATCTTAGTAAAAAAATATTACGTATTCTGAGTGAAAGTTAAATAGCTTTTTTATGACAGGACATTAAGAAGCTTCAGTGTGCTGATTTATATCATGACACACTAAATATATAGTGGGACTCTTTCCCATGTTTATTTTATCACAGAATCTTTTATGGAAGAAATTTCTGAACCTGGGCCTCCATGAGCTAACTTTGGGGTGTAAGCACCCTAGAATATTGCTCCCCCTAATGCTTCTTTGGGTCAGTTTGAGATGGAGGGTCCTTTCCTATCATCTGTACATTTTCCTTAGTTTCCCTATATTTTTACAATCTCCCACCTTTAAAAAATCTGTAACCTTTGGCCTACCCACCACCACCCATCTCTGTTATATATACCGTTGGTTAGGATCCGAAATGTCCCATCCCAAAGAAACATTGAGTATTCTTTTATTCCAGATTCAGCAAATCATTGCTACTGCATTTCATTATCTTCTAAATCATTTCCATTTTCTTTGCTGTTTAGATAAAGCCGTTTTATTGAGATGAACCATAAGAAATAGCTGGTATTAAACTAATAATAGTGGTGATCTCATGTGGTTCAACCTAATACACTAATATTATAAAAGAGTAATTACAGTTACCGAGATACTTCTTTGCAAAAAGAGACTTAGCCACTTCAAGAATTTGGCTTAATACTTTTATAAATAGACTGGATGGTTGGCAGGAGAGATCACTTATGCTTGTAAATGATACCAAGTTGGCCGAGATTGACAATATCGTGTAGGGCCAGACAGGAATGCAAAATGATACAATCAATTTGACAGTAATGTGCACTGGATAAAATGAATTACAATTAGGGTGCATGCAAGGTTTTGTTTGCAAAATAGAATAATTAATTTGAAAAATGCAACAGGAATAGAAACGTTTACATGGACTGGGCAACATTCAGAGGAGTTTTAAAGTCACAACCAATCATAGAGTCAGGCTCTGCTGAACATGCCCAAATGGGACACCTCCGAGTCATTCATTCTGACTGGCCATCTGGACCTCATCATGTGGATTTTGGCTGCCACACTGAATGACTGCTGGCACTAGATCAATGATTCCATTCCACTCTGGTCTATGAATTTCAGGCATTGGGACATAGCATTATTATTTTGAGTAATGTAAGAATATTCTCCCTGCAGCCCATTCAAACTCTGCTCACCTTTCAAGGCTCATTTAAAGGTCAAGGAAGTTCACAGAATCTCTCTCCTGTTATTTCTATAGGAGACTATATTGCTCAACTTAACACAAGGTCTGACGAATATTTCTGGCTGAAGATAACCCCATCTTTTTTTTTTTTTTAAGTTCCTTTTTAAGTTACTTGAGGACAAGAGCCACGTATTGTACATGTATTACACTTGGATCTGACTAGTGTGTAGTCAATATAAACATTGGTAGGATTCATTAACCAAGACTTAATAAAGTTAATTATCATAAGAATAAAAATAGCACAATGTTGACTCAAGAACATGAAAAGTTGAGAAACTTCTGTGGTGGTAGATGACTATGGCTCTTAACCCTTTTGATTCTTGAACCATATTTTCTTATTAAGAAACAAAGTATGTGCTTCTTTTCCATGTCAGTCTTATCCCAAGGTGGTATTTAATATGTCCATTAAACTTTATTACATGCTAAATGCCAATAAATCAAAGGCCAGTGTTTAGTTTAGTGGAGTTTCATGTAAGACTTGTTACTCAGAGTGGTGGCTTTAAGTGTTATAAAATGCAGTTAAATGGAAATAATTTTTATTGGGCTTTTTTTGTCTTAAATGTGGAGGTACTAGATGTATCTTTGTTTTTTAGTGTTAAATTTTCTGACAGAAATTATACACTAGAAGTGTATAATTAAACTTCTAGTTTATGATCTAGTGTCTCTACAAATTAATTAATGGTTTAAGAGTGATTTATCAACTTTGGTTATTGAAATAAAATCCACATATTCCATTATACTGTATGCATTAGCATTACCCCTCAGCCTCCATAATGTACATGTTTTTTAATTCATTGTAACTCAGTCCTGAACCAACCTCACCCTTAAGACTTTCAGTTACAATAATGGGTTTCTCTGAAAAACAATTTGAGTCTGACTGGATGTTGTTAAATCCTCAGGCCATGGTAAGTGTGACTGTGGCAAGTGCAAATGTGACGAAGGATGGTTTGGGGATGCCTGCCAATACCCAGCTCACTGTGACCTGACAAAGAAAAAGAGTAACCAAATGTGCAAGAATTCTCAAGATGTCATCTGCTCCAATGCAGGTAAGAAATCTATGAAAGTCCTTAAATAATCAAATTTGGGTTTTAATGGAAATATGTAGGCGTCAAGAAATGTGGAACCTCTGAGAGAGAATGCTTTTGAGTATATATTTTTGAAATGAAATTCAGATAAATCAATAGGGAAAAAATGTCATCTTGCTGAGACTGGCAAGTTTGATGCTCTCCAGCTGTTCCAAATGCCTTCTTCAAGCAGGATATTCACAGGAAACAACACCCCAACAACATTTTATGTAAATTGTGAGCTATGATTTTGAATGCTGGATTAAATCTTTTTAAAAGGATTTATATAAACTGATTTAATTATTTTCTATTACAGGTCAAGGGTGCTTTGAATTTATACCTTAGTATCAAATAGAAGCAAATCTTTTTAATTTGATAGAAGCTTTAGATGCACATAGAAGAATAGAGTGACGTCATGATTTTACATTTGGCTAAAATATTTTTGCATCTCACAGAAGTCATTTAAAAACATTTTTTAGAAAGTAATAGTGAAGCTGTTAAAATTAATTACCAAAACCATATAAAACAAAACAACTGGTTTTGGTTTCAAGAATACTAGGATGGTATTACTATAATTTAATACTCTTTTCATACTTGGGCGCATGGAGCCTCAAAAGTCAGCTTTTCTCAAAGCTGGCTGAACTTGAGAATGCTCCCTTACAATGCTAGAGGCTTTATTTCAGTTGTTTTGGTGGGTATGGTCTGGCCTGAGGTGGGTTTTTAAAGCTCTCCAGGTAATTCTTATGGAGATCAATGGGCATGAGTCATTGTTTTGTGTGCTAAAGACAAGTATTTGACTAGAGAATCTTCCCTCCTGAAGCTCCTCCCCTTGTTGGTAGAGTCCTTCTATATTCAGAGCTAGAATCTTTCTACAGTCTTAGATTGCAGTGAATTGCTCTGTGTAGATTAAATGCAGTAAGAGGGTTTTGCTAGTAGAAATAAAGGCCATACCCAAAGCAAGGTGTGAGTGGATCGGTCAAGGACCATGATAAATGTCCTTAACAGTCAGGTCACTTTTTGTGTTCACTGATATTCTCCTTCTCTCCAGCACATCAGTCTTTTCTGTCTTCTCAGGAGGATTTTTCTACCTCCAGTTCCTAACATCGACCCCTCCCAACACGCACACACACTTACCACAGAACCTCTTCATTTTGAAAACGTCCAGCTTTCCAAACTTCTTTCAGTAGTAAGACTTGAATTCTGTTTTGTTTGTTTGTCCTTTATTTTTGGATTTATTTATTTTTTTATTGTTTATTTTTCAAATAAAATCTAGGTTTTTTTCTTTGTAATAATACATTATAACTGAATAGGGGTTAGACTAGGAATCCAGTGTTTCAACATTATGGGAAAAAACACGTGATTTGCTACATTAGCATACCTTAAAGGAGAAAATTTACAGAATTGTTTCAGTAGATGATCAGACATATTTGGTAAGATATAGAATGCAGTTTTAAGATATCTGAGTCTCTTTTTTTTTTTTTTTGTAAAAGTGATGCAATTCTTTTATGTAATCTACCGTCCATATTCCAGTTTTGTTTATTGGCCCAACAATGTCCTTTACAGCATTTCCCTGCCTCTGTAGGATCCAGTCTATGGCAGAGTTATCTTTAGCTGTTATATCTTGTTAGCCTCCTTTAATCTGGACCATTTCCACAGACGATGGTATTATAGCATTGAAAATTTTGAAGAAAATTTTCTCCATCCTTTTTTTTTTTAAATAGAATGTTACTCATTTTGGCTTTGTCTGATGTGTCCTCATGATTAGATTCATGTCATACATTCTTAGCTGAATTGA
The DNA here is from genome assembly GCF_022079265.1 of Lynx rufus. Classification (NCBI taxonomy): domain Eukaryota; kingdom Metazoa; phylum Chordata; class Mammalia; order Carnivora; family Felidae; genus Lynx; species Lynx rufus. The sequence continues at coordinate 72,707,848 of NW_025814823.1, forward strand.
AAGATAGATTATTTTGTGTTCTCAGGATGTGTCATATGGAAATCTATGTTACCCATCTGCTCTCAGTGGTGAGGTTAATTTTGATCACCCGGTCAAGGTGTTGTCTGATGTCTCAGCTCTGTAATTACTGATTTTGCCTTTGTAACAAATGAGCAGTCTGTGGGCAAACACTTAGAAATTATAAGATATCACATCCTTGTCAAAATTACCCCTGATTTACCATCCATTGATGACTTTCACCTAACCCAGTATTTACACTGGTGAAATATGATTATTGCCAAACTCCAACATTCCTTCCATATCTACCAGTTGGTACTCAACATTCTACCACAATTAAGAGTCTTCTCTCATCAACCAGTTATTTGGTATTTCATTTACTTAGTGATTTATTATCACTCCAGTATCATAATTCCCAGTATTTCAATGGTTTATTATTCATTATTGCACTCAATTATTCTGGTGCTCAGATTGTCTCAGATTAGGCAATTGGAACCCCTTCAAGATAACTTCTCAGTCTTTGTGATGTGCCTCCGTTGTTGTGTTTTATTTTGTTTCAGCAAATCTTTCCTTTCTGACATAACAAGATATTCCAGAATCATATTGTATCTGGCTTGCCACAGCTTTGGAATCAACCATTTCTCTAAAGAACCTTGGTTTCTTTAGGTTAAGAATGGTATTAGAATAAAAATTGTGAGCACTAGGGATGTTTATTTCTACTGGGGTAAATTTGCTTGTTGGCCCTTTCTGCAAACAGGCTAGTAAACATGCATGAATATATATATATATATATATATATATATATATATATATATACACATTCATATGTACATGCACATGTATATGCATATACATACACATACATATTTTTTTTTTTAATTTTTTTTTTCAATGTTTATTTTTTTTATTTTTGGGACAGAGAGAGACAGAGCATGAATGGGGGAGGGGCAGAGAGAGAGGGAGACACAGAAACGGAAACAGGCTCCAGGCTCTGAGCCATCAGCCCAGAGCCTGATGCGGGGCTCGAACTCCCGGACCGCGAGATCGTGACCTGGCTGAAGTCGGACGCTTAACCGACTGCGCCACCCAGGCGCCCCACATATTTTAGAAATCATGAATTCACACCAATACATCCAACTTCAGTCCACCCCCCAACAGGGTTACTTCCTATTTTTTCCCCTTCCATATTTGCATGTCTCATTTTTCATGGTGAGAGGACTCTGGCTTCCAACACCATGGCTATATTTGGTCATTTGTTCAGTCTTATGCTACACCTAAAATTGTTTTTAAAATTGCTTCATGCATACCACTGTACAAAGCAAATCTACCAAAAAATTTTAGGATTTGTTGGCATTTGATCTCCTCTCCCACCTCCACCCCACGCCAGTCATGCTCCAGATTGGGATACTTAGTTAATTGCTGTGTTCATAAGTTACTTGGATTTCTTTCTTTTTCTCTCCCTTTAATGTAGTGATTGTACTCGTTTGAAATACATTGAGCTTGTTTACTTCAGATGGCTTTCAGTTTTAGAGTTTTTCCCCTCCCTTTCGTCCTCACTGATTTTGTTTTGCAATATGTAGAACATGAACATGCTTCCAAAAGTCAAAACTATATTAAAAAAGCCTTCTTAATTAATCATCACTCTCTTGCTAATCCTTCCCTCCTGCTTCTTTTCGTACCTGATAGGTAATCAGCTTTACTGCGTTCTGCTTTATGGTGTATGTGTTTATTTTTTCTAAAGATAAATAGATGTATTTGTTATTATATTTTTAGTTTTTCATTCATTCCCTACACAAAAAAATAACATGCCATATATGTTCTTTTGCACTCTGGCTTTGCCACTCAGCATCTCCTAGAATTCACTCCACATCAGTACACAGAAATCTTCCTCATTCTTTTTTTGGATGTATAGGACTCAGCTCTATACAGGTGACATAATTTATTCACTCAATCTCCTATGGTTGGGCATTTAGACACTTTCCAATATATTGAAATTACAAATATTAATGCAGAGAATAAATTGGTATGTGTGTGTTTTCATATTTTTAGAGGCATACCTTCAGGATAAACAACTGGATGTGAGATTCTACACCAAAAGGTTATTCATATTCAGTGTTACATTTAATCTTTTCTCTCTTACTGTCTATTCAGTATAGAAGCCTTTCAAGTTGACTTTAGCAGGCTGTGTCGTACATGGCTTCTTTTTTTAATGTCTATTTCTACTAGCCTAGTTCTGGACCACTCCCCTACAACTGCATTAGGCTCTGAGTTTTCTCTACTAATATTTTCCCTTATATTATGATGTGGTTTCTGGAAGCAGCTTGAAGCAGAAGGGGAAGAGGAGGCACCTGACTGGCTGGAAGACCGCAGGGCAGGATGAGATGGAACTTGGTCTAACGGCATTCCAGAAGCTGACTCTATAAGGGGTGCAGAAGGCAAGGCACAGTCTGCAAAGTGGGGCTCCAGCACCATCACACAGGAGTATGGATGGTGGTCAAGAGAGGGAAGTCCTCCTAGAGAGAGTTCAGCTGTATTAGTCAGAATGAAAAGTCAGAGCAAAAATAATCTAGCATAAATCAGAAGACCAATCCCAGAGCCCAAGCTCACTGGCAACCAAGAAAAAGAAGCAGTATGACATAACATGAACACAGGAGTCTGTCACTTTTGCCTGGGTTCCATATGCCATATCTTGGAGCCTCAGTTGTGAATTCTACTTGGTGGGTGAGAGAGGAAGTCTCTGAGCTGTTGTAAACGTCCCACATTAGCCAGGAATGGTTCAGATGTGTGGATGGGAGGGAGCCTGCCTGTTGGGGTGTCAGTGAGATATAGAATTCAGAGGTAGAGGCTGTTCCTTCCTGTCTTTCCTGAAAACAGCTTACTGTGTACGCTGTCCTGACAAGGTCACACCTTCCTCCCAAACCATGAGAGGCTCCTGGTATTCCGACAGAGAAATTCTAAAATCCTTAGCCAATATTCTTGATCCTCTACTCTCTGCCTTAAACTGACCCTCTTCTCCAAACTCAAGCCAGACTCTGCCCTGTTCTTAAATTCCACATCCTTTTTCCTTAGCTGAGCCTCCTTCCTCAATATCACAAGCCTTTTCTCCATCTCCACGTGTTGAAATTCTATCCGTACATCAAGTGTCAACTCAAGAACTTGCTCCTTTACTGTGCCTTTCCTCCTTTGCAGAGCCAGACTGAGGTTTATACTTTCTATATAGCATCTGTCACAAATCTGTTGCAAAGGCCCTTGTGTCATCTGGTCCCATATGTATGTGTAAAAATTATTGGTCTTCTAACTCTATCTTCCTGCTCTATGATTTACTTAGTTTCAACTTTATGCATCTTAATATCTCCTATAGCACCTGGTACTTTGCTAACAATATAATCGGCAGCAAGAAAATTTAATGAATGGATATGTGGATGGTTGAAAGATAGGATGAATAAACGTGAAAATGAAAAGGGTGATAATTAGAGAGAAAATGCGATGAGACAATATCATGCATTACAGAATTTGATTTGAAATGAACTTTTATAAATTAGTTTTCAGGGAAAAAAAACAAAGAAAGTGAAATTTAATAAATGTAAAATTCATATGAGTATTCTCAGGGAAGAAAAATAATTAGCTCAAATTCTGCAAAATCACTGTTTCTATGTGGCTGTGAGAGAAAAATCTCTTAAATATAATATCTAATTGCAAGTGACCCAGGTGACAGAATCACGCAGAGCATATGGAGACAGGACGTTGTGGGGCCTATCAATATAAAGTGAGTCTGGAGGAAATGTTTGGGAACATGACTCTTATACTCAGTATCTTCATGGAAGAAGATGAAGATCTCAAAGTTTTCTGGAAGCCTATGGCATAACTGGACACAATATTGTTTTCAGAAAGATGGCTGGGTGATACACTTACCACTGGGTTCTCATAACTGCTCTATGGAGCAGATGTTATTTGCAGATAAGGAATTTGAGAGTTAGAGATGAACATAACAGCCTCAGAAATGTATAGCTATTGATTATTAAAACCTGGATTTGGATACAAATCCCCCTTATCCATGTGTTTTGGGTCACACCACATACAGACTTGCGAATACCCAGTAGCTCAGTTCAAATATCAGTATCATCTTTGGTTCTTCCTGATTCTTCACCACATACACTGAGTCATCTGTTCTTTCCCCTGAAGATACCCCCAAGAGTATTTGCCTCTTTCTAACTCACTGCTGTCACCCTCTTCTGCCTCTGTCTTCTTTCCTGCAGACAAATGTAATAACATGTCCTCATGTCCACTGTGCCTCATTTCAGTTCATTCCTCATGTATTAACTAGAGTAATCTGGTAAAAATCCATGCCTGATCACATGACCCCCTGGTAGAGAATATTTCTGTGGCTTCTCATTCTTCCTGGATTAAGGTTGGAAATCTTTAACATGACCTTATAATAAGACTTCCATAAATGGCACCTTTAGTCACCTTATTCATTTTATGCCTCTTTCCACGTCATTTTCTATGTTCCAGCCATCTTTGACTTTTTCTTCTTATTTCCTCTTTTATCACAGAGCCTTTGCTATAGTCTCTTGTGGGAAGTGGGCCTCTCCACCATCTCACTTCTCTTGCCTATTATTTTTACTTTGCTCTCCGTTCCTTATTTAGGAGCTACTTCCCCAGGGACTCTGTCTGACCACCATGTCACAGTCAAATCCCCTGCTAAGCTCTTCTGCAACATTTTGTACTTTTCCATTTATTTTATCATATTGGTTTACTCATATAAAACTCTGAGAGGAGGATTATGGCTGACTTGGTCTCCCATTGCATTTCCAAAGTCTAGGAGGCTATCTGGTGAGTGGTCAGGTCTCAATGCATGTATGTTGATGGCTATGATTATAAATTACAGATGGAAAAATAAGTATTAAAAAGGAAGTTCCTTAAATGGAAATTCTATTTTTCAATATCATTTTAATGCTGTTTTACTGTCAGTGAAATCACTCTCGAGGGTTGTAGTCAAATCCACGTACACACCACACACACACACACACACACACACACACACACACATATATATATGGCATATATATATATGTATATATATATATATATGTATATATATGATAAGTGGTAGACCAGATGATTCCAGAGCCTCTGTGTCATCCTGAGGTGCCCTGAGGTTTTGGTGAGGTTCCAGAACTCTATACCTACGAAAACTTGCCCTGGTCCTATTGTCATAAGGATGTATGTATCAGTTTTAACACTGTGCAAGTGAAATTACTAGGAGATTCTAAGTTTTTAATTTATGCATTTGTTAATGAATTCCACAAATATTTATTAATAAATGTTATGCTCAAATATTGTGCAAAGCATTGAATAAATACTGGTGAGGAAGATAAGCGATGCTACTTCCCTTACAATGCTTAGAATTTTCTGCTTTAGTTCACTTCAGACCCAGGTGTAATCAGAAGATAGTCATTCATGCATTGATTGGATGGCCACGTATAAAGTAGCTCTGCACTTGGGAAGGTCATATTTACATTAATGAATAAATACATCATACATTAATGAAACTATTAGAGGTCAATCATAATAGTTATGTGTCATAAAATATAATTGCTGTACTATAATCACCAAGAAAGAACTTTGTTATCTATCTCATCTTACCCACAGTAATACACAATTGAAAATTAAATTGATTTGAATTGTCTCTGTCTTTGAAAGAGATAGATTAAAAAAAAACCATTGGTTATCAGGGTGCCTGGGTGGCTCAGTGTGTTGAACATACGACTCCTGATCTCAGCTCAGGTCTTGATCCCAGGATCATGAGTTCAAGCCCCGTGTTGGGCTCGGCACTGGGCGTGAAGCCTACTTAAAAAAAATTCATTATCATTTATATGCACCTAACAAATAATTTTTGTTTTGTTTTCATGGTTTAGGTACATGTCACTGTGGCAGGTGTAAGTGTGATAATCCAGATGGAAATGGCCTTGTTTATGGTAAATTTTGTGAGTGTGATGATAGAGAATGCATAGATGATGAAACGGAAGAAATATGTGGAGGTAGGTACACTATGCAGAAATTAGTAAAAGTAACTTGATTTTTGATCTGTTTTCTTATACTTTTATCTCTCTATAAAGGTTCTGCACTAAGTTTACTCATTTAATCTGAATTTATGTTTATTTGGAAAACACTTCATATGAGGCATTTAGGGTAGACTAGTACTTCATAAATGCAAAATCAGACTGCTTCCAGGGGAGAGCCAGATCATTATGACAATAGGCAACTGTGTGGTCCTGAAGTGGTCCTACTGGTACTTTATCTTCTCTGCTTACCACGGCCACTTTTATTCTGTCTCTGCTCTCCCAGTCTCTCAATTGCATGTTTTAACTTCATTCCATTTCCCTTTCTAAATCATCAGCCTTTGAGTAGTCTCATGTCCTATTGGAGACATTGGAGGCCAATAGAATTAGTAGCCTAGAATCTCTCCCTCCCCACCACATACCTAGATAACATTTTTCATGATCTTTTCTATGTTCCTATGGCATTTCTACGAACAGCACTCAATCCAGTTTTCTGTTGTACCAGTTATTATATGTGCCACGCTTGCTAGTGCCCAGCACTGTAATAAGTTCTTCCCATTCACTAGGTAATGTACCCAGGGTCATTCCAGCAATTGTATAGACTCTTATGTGTCTGATACCGAAGACTGTGCTCTTGACCCCTCCCCATGGAGAATTGCATCAGAGCCCTGGAGTTTGGAGCTCCATGAGAAGAGCCCCTCCTTATCACCCAAAGTGTCTTCTGCTTACCTGTCTGCCAGCCTGTTCCCAGAGTTTACATTTGCAACTATGGGTAGCACAGGAGAGGAGAGGAGAGAGCAATGAGCATCCCTTCAGTTTACATAAACTCATCTCTGCTGTTTGTTAAAAGTTTTAGCCTGGTTACCCCTGGCCTCATCTCTTCATTAATAAGCAATTACTTATTTCATTTATCTCTGGCAAGATTCCAATCCATGGAATCCTATTCTGCCTACAGAATGAATGATTTCAGAAGAGCATTTTCTGTGGAAGGATCAGGGGCCAGTGGGGCAGGGGGAACGAGAGAGCCATAGGGAAAGTGTCACTGACTTAGGACAAGCGGTCCCTCTGTGTGTAAAAAAAAAAAAAAAATGCAGCTTCAATTCTTGTGATCATTCAGATACTCTTATTTTAGGTCTGTTTGGCTCTCTCTGGCTTCCTTGCTGTACAACCCACCAAAATAAAACAGACAAACACAAAAATTTACATTTTTCAAGGCAGTGACCTAAGCTAGATGCTGCTCAGACAATTCTGCTAATGGACTCAATCCAAAATAATTAGAACAATTAGGTAAATCCACCCACAAATATTATGCATTTATCCTCCTCCTGATATTTCATTTCCAATTATTATGGACCAAAAACAAAGAGGAAGGGAACATGCTTGGGGCCATTGTGTTCTGATACACATCACCAGAGCAAAGTCTATTTGCATGTGTAAATATAAACATTTAACATGAAGTCACGCAACAGGAAATGTTTAACTCCCAACCTTGCCATTTACTATTTCCATTTGTTTGAGGCTTAAGCAATTTCATGGCGCAAAGTTTCAGACCATAGACACCAGCACTTTGGTAAATATCCTCTGGGAGTGACTTTGACTGGGATTGTAGATCTTTCCACATGTCATTCATTCGCATGAAACCAATCTGTTAAGAGGTGATTCTACAGCCCATCGGTAAAACAATTTAAAAGGAGATTTTCTTGCTCCATCAGTTTACAGAAAGCAAAGAATGATATTTATTGTCAGGAATGTGTATTGCCCCAAGCTTGTATTTTATCTCCATTATCCAAATGTGTCCTGTTAACAGTATTTTCATTTGGGTTGTGAGGATATCTGCTTAATTTTTCTGATCTACATCCAAGTGTAATTTCACATGATTCTTCTTTCCTTATTCACCTATATCTCAATGATTTTTTAGTAAGACCCTGATTCAATTATGAATTTTATAAATATACAAATAATTTGGATGTAAAGAACATAGATTTGGGATTATTTGTTAATGTCATGGTAATCCTTACATATGTGGCACCTTATATAAATTTCCTGAAATTACAGAGGAAATAAATTCTAGTTTAAAAGTTAATCAAGTCTTGAAAAAACCAACTTCTAGAAAAGCTTTTAGCACACAGTTGTCTTGCTATTTTCCAGTGTAATCCTCAAGTTCCTGAGGACATAGTACTGGGATGTGATATTTTGTGTGGGTACCTGAGAGATAGATACTGTTGAGTTCATAAATAAAAGGTATAGCTTTTATATTTTATCACTGATGAAATAATTTAATATCCTTTACATTTGCTTAAGTGAACAAATTAAAATTTGTTGTACAAATGATCATTGACTATTCAGTTAATAAGAGGTTTTCCATGGACATCCAAATTACAGCTCACTTAGGTAGAAAACATGGCATCGTGTGCTTGGTTCCCCGTGTCTTTCTTATATCTCACTGTAGCACTCTTTCTCTCACTCTCTCCCTTTGTCTCTCTGATGTGTGTCTGCTTTTTTTCATCGACAAGAATAGGTTAAGAGACAAGAATATTCTATTGTACATTCCCCTTTCTTATGTGAGTTCTGCAGGCCCTACTGACACTTTTGCCATGAGCCAGAAATGCCATAGTGTTTAGGAAGAAAAAATAGCCTCACGTTCAGTTTCCCATGAGCCCTGTGAAATTATGGCTGCAGGAGAAGAGAGAGGGAAGAACAATGACTTTAGCTACAGACTCTGATAAAACATAATTCTATGAAATGGAAAAAATAGACTAAGCAAAATCCAGCGTGACCCTCGTTTTCATCATATTTACAAGAACAAACACACATTCATGGTTGGGTGAATACATAACTATACTCCTAGGAATTTACATAACCACAAAAAGGGAGGATCTAAGAAGTAACTTGAGGTAAATAGAATTACCATCTTTTGGGAACTTGTAGGATTGCTAGATATGGATGCAGAAAGTGATGATGTGACAGTTCAATAGGGGTTGCTTGGATGTAAGTACAAACAAGCCGGGTAAAATTTAAAACGAGGAGTTGAAGGGATGTGGTGGCATCAGAACACAAAATGATGGGTCATCCTGTCCCCTTGACGAATAGGAGGGGCTTTGATTGTGAGGCCAGGGGTCCATGCTATTTTATTGGCCTAAAGGAGTAATAAACACTGGTTTAACTGAAAACCTCTTTTCTACGTGGTGGAACACAACAGCTTGTGGGACACAGTTGAACGAAAAGGTGAAATATCTCCTCTGGTTTAGGAAGCGTTCAGTCATTAATGATGTGCTTCCAAGTAAATATGTACCACTGGTTTCTCAATGGTTGATTTCAAATGAAATCCTTGGATGACTAATTCAAGAAATGCCCTTAGCATGAATGCTTACATACATTTGACTCTGATGCGTGCATTTGAGATTGGAGGGTAGTAGACCAGCCTGTCTCGTTCTTTCATGTCATTTCTTCAAATTTCTTTCATTTTCACCAGCTACCTGGCTAGGACAAGTTACAAGACACTTGCTCTTGCTTTTTGTGTACGATTATGGAGGTACATGCGCAACCATGGTGTGCGGGGGACAGATCCATAACTTGATTGTTTTAAGCAAGGATTGTAGAGCTGGTATATTATTTCAAAAGGCAAAAATGATCACAAAGAGGTAGAAAGTTAATTTTGCTTTTAAAAGTTGCTCCCCCCCCCTCACTCTATAAAATTCATTTTGGGTAAAGGCCATGGAAAGTGTTACTGTGGAAACTGTTACTGCGAGGCTGGTTGGCATGGCGATAAATGTGAATTCCAGTGTGATATCACCCCCTGGGAGAGCAAGCGAAGATGCACATCTCCAGATGGCCAAATCTGCAGTAACAGAGGTGGGTCATTCATCCACGTTACTATGAATTGGGAGGAAAACAAAGCTCTTCATCATTAACCCTCCTTTTCCTTGTATTTCCTTGGGTGTGGGGGGAGGTCGTCTTTTACAGTGTTTGACTTCGATGTAAGTCAACATTTACAATGCCAACAGTCTTCTCTTTCTTATTTTTTATTGAGTAACAAAGCAGAAAGATAAGAAAGTTGCTGTAGTTATTTAAGCTTCACTGAACAAATAGTTAACATAGGGACTGTAATTTCTTTGGCAGCCATCCAGAAATAGCATAGTACAGCTAAAAGGCAATTCTTGTAGATACTTCTGTTAAATGTCTCTTGACTAACAGAACCATCTACAGCATGAGCATCTAATTATCTAGAGAACATTCAAGAAACCCTTTTGTCTTAATTATGAGTAAATCGAAGGCTTGGTTGTAACACTGAATTGATCTGGAGTCACTTTTATCTGCAATAATAAAAATGATATAGAACAGGTATAGAAACTATGTGTCAGACAACCAGATAAAATTTAGATTGACTTTCGATATGAATTTTAAGAATATGTTGGTATTGCTAAAATGTCCCTTAAAGTGAGTTAACTAACTGTTGATATCAAATCAAATTAGTTTTATTTAAATGCTTTTTAAAACTCCTTGAAAACACATGGGGTCTGGGTGACTCAGTTAGTTAAGCATCTGACTCTTGATTTTGGCTCAGGTCATGAGCTCACAGTTCATGGGTTTGAGCCCCACATCGGGCTCTGCACTGACAGCATGAAGCCTTCTTGGGAGTCTTTCTCTCTCTGTCTCTCTCTGCCCCTCCTCTGCTCTCTCTTTCAAAAATAAATAAATAAACATTTTTTTTTTTAGAAATCCTTGAAATTACTTGTCATTTCCCCCTTATTAGCTGTACTGGCAGATAAAAGAGAACTATGCTGGACCATTTGTTGCCTGCCTGAAGGTATATATAAGTGACCATATTTCCTTCTTCTTTTTTTTTTAATTTTTTTTTAGTGTTTTTATTTATTTTTGAAGGAGAGAGAGAGAGAGAGAGCATGAGCAGGGGAGGAGCAGAGAGAGGGAGACACAGAATTGGAAGCAGGCTCCAGGCTCTGAGCTGTCAGCACAGAGCCCGACACGGGGCTCGAACTCACAAACTATAAGATCATGACCTGAGCCGAAACCGGATGCTCAACCGACTGAGCCACCCAGGCGCCCCCATATTTCCTTCTTTTAATATTATAAAAGTCTGGAAAGTTGGAAAATTATATTTTTTAATTTCTGTAAATGAATGGTGCTTTTTATCAGGTAATGCTTATGTGGGAAACCTTAACATACAACCAATTTTCTCTTTTCAAAAAATGGCGTAAGAAATTAATGCAGAAGAGTGAAATGGGCCAAATTTCTATACATAGGGAAAGGAAAGCAAAAGGCCTGAAGTTGGAAGAAAAATTATAAAGAAAAGTCCTCTTTTTAATGTATGCAGAATAGGTCTGACTATATATCCCACTAATTCATGTTATGTTTTCCTTTTCTACATAAGGACGTGTTTCTGTCTGCGTCCTTCTTATTCAGTAGGTCCAGTCATCACTGTCATGATGTCAGTATAGGAATCTTGGGCTGTGTTCCCGTGAGATGTTGAAAGGAAAGAGGAGAAAAATGGCAATGGTTGGGCTGTGGATCAGGGCTGGTTCTGCAGCAGGGATATGTGAGCTCTGAGAGAGACACACACTACTCGCCAACCCCTGAGGTCTCACCTTCTGCCTGTCCTTTCCTGCACTTGGAGCTGTCTGATTTGGAGATCTGGCAGAGCAGACTGGGGGGCAGCATGCTCAAATGAGGCTGGGTAGCAGTGAGATTTCGAGGGTTCCTGAAGGCAAGTCGGGAGGAGGCACAGCAATATGTCTTTTTTTTTTTCTCAGAAGGAACCATCCGCGTCTCCCCTGGCACTCTTCCTCATTATTGTTTCCAGGGTGGGGGGAAGGTGGGGGGCGGGAGAGAGACACCAATCCCTGCACAGGCTTACCTCCTTTTCCTTGTTAGCCCATCTCCAAGGACCAGAAAACCTTTGTTGTAGACACATCTAATCAGGGATAGAACAAGTGTCCTGTATTGCCTAAATCGTTTATTCAGTGTCAGGTTGGACTCACCTTAGCATATACCTATCCTTATCCCCTGCACCCACATCAGTTATACTATTATGAAAGCCAAGGGTATTCGCTTTTTAAAATATAGATACAGATATTTATTTATTTTTATTTTTTTAAATGTTTATTTTATTTTTGAGAGAAAGAGAGAGTATTTGAGCATGGGAGGAGCAGAGAGAGGGAGACAAAGGGTCTGAAACAGGCTTTGCACTGACAGCAGAGAGCCCGATGCAGGGCTCAAGCTCATGAACTGTGAGATTGCGACCTGAGCCGAAGTCAGACGTTCCACCGACTGAGCCACCCAGGTGCCCCCAGATACAGATACTTTAAAAAATCCAGGCACAACCACCTTTTACATTTTGGTACATGACCCTACAGTCATCCAGTAGCTTTCTTTTGTCAGATAGATTGCAGATTTCTTGAGGGCTAGGATTCTAACTCGTATTCATTGTTTTGATGCTGTTTTGGAAAGAAACCACTACTGTGCTAAGGGCACTTCCCACCACCCACACAATAATAGACACAGAAAATAACTTTTGTCTATTAAAGAATCTCTGCTGTCCACATTATATGGTGTTTTTCCTTTGTAGAATGTTTTTATCCAATATATGTATTTTCCAAATACACAGTAAGCAAAAGATTTTAAAAAGCAACATGTAAGATGCTTTCTTTCATGGTGTTTCTTCGCTAAAACCATATACAATTGTTTTCTCATCTAGGGACTTGTGTGTGTGGTGAATGTTCTTGCCACGATGTTGACCCAACTGGAGACTGGGGAGATATTCACGGGGACACCTGTGAGTGTGACGAAAGGGACTGTAGGGCCGTCTATGACAGATACTCTGATGACTTCTGTTCAGGTATGTGCTCTCCTCGCTCACTTTTTTAAATTAAAAAAAATTCATTTCCCTATTTTCAAGCTTCTTTCTGATTCTCACAAAAACTGTAAGAGAACTGAATCTGTGCATGGAAAGCGTTTGATATTCACAGTGCTCCTATTGGTGCCTTGGAAAGTCTTCAGAGAATTTACACATTGGGCCAAGACAAGGGATGAAGGGCTCACTTTCCTAAAATTAGTCTAACTCCTCCCCCCAAGGAGAGCCATCTGCTACCGATATGGGTTGCTCATCTCTAGGCCTACGAAACCAGCAGTCCCGGTGACAGTGTCCAGGATGGAGACCGTGAGAACAGCTGCAGTCATATATTACAAAACTTCAGATAATATGGTTCTCATGGGTATTTTATTTTATTTTATTTTTTAATGTTTATTTATTTTTGAGAGAGAGACAGACAGAGTGTGAGTGCGGGAGGGCAGAGAGAGAGGGAGATACAAAATCTGAAGCAGGCTCCAGGCTCTGAGCTGTCAGCACAGAGCCCGATGCAGGGCTTGAACCCATGAACCATGAGATCATGACCTGAGCCGAAGTCGGACGCTCCACTGATGGAGCCACCTTGGAGGTGCCCCTCTCAAGGATATTTTAATGAATTAATTCCTTAGTATAATTTATGTATTAAAATTATTCTGCAGATTAGTGTAGGATTAAATATCAATAATTGGATTCCAGAATTTTATTCTATAAACATTTATAGAGCAGACACCGTTTACCAGGGTCTGGACTGCATCTGGGCTCCTGGCTCTGGCAGTGAAGGAGACAAACATGACCTCTGACTTTACAGAGCTTGCAGCCTGAGTGCAAAGGCCAAAACACACTCTGCCAGAACTTCTAACGGTGCAAAGGAAAAAAAGAAAGCGGTTGGATTTGTTTGAAAAAGTGTCACTGAGCAAAAATGGAGTTATGGATTTTCAGTCCGGTCATATTTGACAATCCAGAAGACAGAGACATATATACATACATCTTTTTAAGCCTGACTGCTTGATTGGTGTGTAAGTAGATAGGAAACTCCACTGTCTCCTGGAAGTTTGCCAGCAAAAGGGAAATGAAAGAGCTGCCCTATTTAATCACGATTCCACAGCCGCAGAGGCTTGTCTGGCCTGGCTGAGGGGAGCCTGCTGCTAACACTGTGCTCCCAGAAGGGTTTCCCTGTTCTGATGATCCCTGATGCTCAGGAGAGTCTCCTGAACATTTTGTCAACACTATTCTTTGGGGCAAATGCCCTTTTCAGATTTTTCTGTTATTCATTGTATACGAGTGTTCTTTATTATCCCCATCATCTGCACGATGGAAATGAGACAGCTGGCATCTCTTGGGTAGGTCTGTATGCCAGACACTGTGCTAAGCACTTTCCAGGTCGTTGCACTTATTTTTCTTAAAAGTCGATGAGGTGGGGATATCTTCTCATTTTACTATTGGGGTTATGGAGGTTCGAGGAAGTTCCATAACTTGCGAAAGACCTCACAGTTAAGAGACAGAATCAAAATGTTAAAGAGGTCTGTGAATCTGAAGAAATGTAAAGGTTCTTTCCTTACTGAAAAAAGTCTTCGTTTAAACTTGAATTTAATATGACAAACATTTATGGAGAGCCAACTATGCTGGAGGCACTATGTGAGATATTATGGTACAAAAATGCAAACAGAAAAAATCGTAGCTTCTACCTTCAAGAAATTTACTGTTTAGCAAAATACGAAACAAAAAAAAAACAATAATGACATGGGGTGCCTGGGTGGCTCAGTCGGTTAAGCGTCCAACTTTGGCTCAGGTCATGATCTCATGGTTCATGGGTTCAAGACCCACGTCAGGCTCTGTGCCGACAGCTCAGAGCCTGGAGCCTGCTTTGGATTCTGTGTCTCCCTCTCTCTCTGTCTCTCCCCCACTCACGCTCTGTCTCTGTCTCTCTCAAAAATAAACATTAAATTTTTTTAAAAAACAATAATGACAAAACTGCCACATAAACATGTAATTTTAATACACAGTGCTATGGGAGATTTGCTTAGTCATGCATTTGTTACTCATTTGGCCATAATGCTGGGGATATAGCAACAAACACAACAGATAAAATCCCCCCTCTCGTGGAATTTACATCCCAGTGGGCTGGAGATGCAACAAATAAACTGAGTAAGTGAGATATGTAGAGAAAGTTGGGCGTGGGCTTATTTGACACTTTACTTAGGGTGATGAGGCTCTTCGCAGAGGTGGTGACATATGGCTCATGCGTTGCTGACATTTTTGTATCCCCATGCACATGTCTACCCCTACCCTACCTCAAAGGTAGGCTTGCAGGTAAAAAGAAATGAGAGAAACATGTCCTAGGCAAAGAGAGTAGAGGTGTGTGATCTGTGCAGGGGACTAGAATCATTTTATTTACTCCCAGAATGCCCAAGTGACAGAAGGGAAAGCTGGCAAGACACAGAACTGGTGGTCTTTTTACCTTGCTGTGGAACTGGACCCTATTCCAAAGGCAATGGGGAGCTAATGATGGTTTTAGGCAGCAAAGTGCTACAGTCACAGGTGCCTAGTCTGGTTGTCTGGATAAGTGTTGTTGCCATTTACTGAAATGGGGAACATAGCAGGAAGTTGTCAAGTTCATTTCTAGATATATTGAGCATAAGGGACCAATGGTGACCCAAAGTTGATATTTTTTTTTTTCAGCCTGTTGAGTGTGTGAGCCTGAAGAGTCAGGGCTAAATGTGAGGTTGGAGTCATACACATGGAGTGGGTAATTAAAACTAGACTGGGGTTCAGGAAGTGCCATGTAAGAATGCTGCCTTGAGATTGTCTGTGATATAAATCATGAATTCATACAATTTTAAATGGGGAAATGAAGGAGATAATCAGGCTATCTATAGAAAGTTATAAAGTTTGGGACTTTCTGATAGAATGTTTTTGTTTTTGTTTTTGCATAGGGGACGTTCATCCTTGATCAACCCATGATCTTGCTTTTGGAGTAAGGTTGAAAAATTCAGAATTGCTACATTATAGTGACTGCTCAGGGTCCCATGTGCTGTTCTGTTTCACTGTGAGGGAGGGGGCTCACAGGGTGAAGATGGACAATGACACTTCAGTGGACACTTCAGTCCTTTTATAAGAGCACGATTCCCTACTGCATGTCATTTGGGCTCAGTTACCCCAGTAGGTTGGGCAGGTGAAGGTCATCAGGAGGCCTCCTTGGAACCTGAAATTTTCCCCTTCGTTTCTTCCTTCCCTCCTTATTCTGCCCGATTTTCCTCTTTCTCACATTTTCCAGTCCTCCCTATCCGTGGAGATTTCAGGGACAGTGAAGCAGTTGGGCAGTGATGGCTGTGGTTGGTCAGGTTTGTCATGGGAGGAGCTGAGGAGGAGTGCTTAGCCCTTTACACGGGGTCTCCATGCTGCGGGGGTAGACCCCTGGGTGTGGGAAGGGGGGCTGGTTCAGACATCAGTCTGTAATCGTGACTTTATCATTCTTTTGTTGAAGTGAACTGAGCATGGCCAATGCCCACAGCCAGCCTCCCACATTTAAAAGGAGGAATTTGGATGGGGTGCCTGGGTGGCTCAGTCGGTTGGGTGTCTGAAGTCGGTTGACTTCGAGCTCTGCGTTGGGCTCTGTGCTGACAGCTCAGAGCCTGGAGCCTGCTTCACATTCTGTCTCCATCTCTCTGCCCTTCCCCTGCTAGCGCTCTGTCTCTCTCTCTCTCAAATAAAAAAAAAAAAAAAAACTTTAAAAAATTTTAAAAAACAAAGGAGGAATTTGGGGCTCCTGGATGACTCAGTGGGTTGAGCATCTGACTCTTGCTCTCGGTTGGTGAGGTGGAGCCCCGAGTCTGGCTCAGCGCTGATAGTGTGGAGTCTTCTTGGGATTCTCTCTCTCCACACCTCCCCCTGCCCCTCCCCCATTCTTGCTCACTCTCCCTCTCTCTCAAAATAAATAAATAAACGTTTTTGTAAAAAAGGAATTTAGGGAAGAAGAAATTTGCTTTGAGACTCCACACTTTTAGTCCGTTTCACACACCTTATTCCATTTTACCTTCACCCTAATTCAGAGGGGGAGACATTGTTATCTGCATTTTAACAGGAGAGGAAACAGGTTCAGAAAGATTAACTTGACAGAGTTCACGTGGCCATTAAGTGTCATCGGGAAACACATTCAGAGCCTAAGTATTCGTGTAATTTAATCTCCAAGTGATGCAAACAAAATTCTTCAATTTTACTCCGGATGCTCAAATTCTTATAAAACTAAGCTTCTCTGCATGTCATTACGATGTGAGGCAGGTATCCACCCCCAGTATTTTTTCATTCTCATTAAATCTGTTGAATTCTGTACATTCTGTTTAGCGAATTATTAGTCTCCACAATTTTCCTAATTGCCCGTCTGAGTTGCACCACAGAAAGGGTGCCACGTTGGTGCCTCTGTGTTAGGAGACAGAAGTAACCCAACTATGTCAATGTTCTCTAGTGATTTATGTAAGGCTGGAAGGTAATAAGGCTCAGCTGAAATGCAGCTTTATTTTTAGCTCCCATTGTTACCATCCTGACAGTGTTCGTCTTATTTAAGTCCCAGGGATTCTCCTGGTGGGTTGCTCTTTTAATTGACATTCTCATTGTATTCATTCATTTCCACCTGTCCATTCATCTATTCAGTAATACAATGAAATGTGAATATTTTGTGCCTACTACATCTGCTACATCATGGATACAGAAGATAGTATTTTAAAACCTGCTCCCTGCTCCAAATAAATCAGTTTTATTTATTTCTTCTTTCTGTCTTTCTTTTTTAATGCGTATTTATTCTTGACGGTTATAGGGTGGGACAGAATCCAAGGCAGGCTCCAGGCTCTGAGCTGTCAGCACAGAGCCTGATGCAGGGCTCAAACCCCCTGAACTGCAAGATCATGACCTGAGTCAAAGTTGGACGCTTAACCCACTGAGCCACCCAGGTGCCCCTCTTCTTTCATTTCTATTTGTTGCTCATCATCCACATAGTGTGTGTGTGTGTGTGTGTGTACGTGTGTGTGTGTGTGTGTGTGTACGTGTGTGTGTGTGTGTGTACCAATTCCTTCATACACAGATATAATTCATGCACACACTCGTGTACACACACATCCACAACAACTCAAAGATGTTACTGTTAACAGGATTTGAGTGTCACTAAAATGACCAGGGCATGACCAGCCATCCTGAAGCGTGCCAACTGTTTGTTTTGTTAGTTATATAAGCTGCTGCCCCCCGGAATTTACTTCCTGATTCTGAAATAACTTTTATTCCCAATAGCTGTTTACACTCTGGTCTATTTCCCCAAATCCCATAATTGTTAAAATATGTTGCTGTGTGACCTTAAACTTGATCTTTCAACTTGTCTTCTCTACCCGAAAAAGTGCTGGCTTAGAGTTCCATTAATTTGGAAAGTGGAATCATTTGAAAGAACTGTATTATGTGAGGAAATTTATCATTGTGGATTACCAAAGCATTATGGAAAGAAACTGAAG
Source organism: Lynx rufus (assembly GCF_022079265.1). Taxonomy (NCBI): domain Eukaryota; kingdom Metazoa; phylum Chordata; class Mammalia; order Carnivora; family Felidae; genus Lynx; species Lynx rufus. The sequence goes on from NW_025814823.1 coordinate 72,726,261, forward strand.
GAAATGATTAAGTATATTCAGTTTGCATTATCTTGAAAGAAAAATCAAATATATCAAATGTAGCAAGTACTAGTTAGATCTAATTTATTCCCCCAAACTTTTCCGATTGATGGTCCTCATATTGCTTTGTAAGAAGCTACTTGAAAAAGTCAGATTCCAGTTCATGAGCAGTCTTGATCATTATAAAAGAAAGAAATGTCCTGTACAGCAAAAGAACATTTGTCTGGAATGGATGCAACTACATTTGCCGTGGATTGATATTTCTGAAATGGCTTCACTCAAAAGAGCACAGTGATTACAAAAGAAAAAACAAGTTTCAGTGTCAACACCCTCTCCTGTAATGGCCTGAGAGCCTTTCCAGCTCCTACACGCTCAACGTGGCCATGGTGCCACGTAGCGTCTAGCCATGCTGCCCACTGCCTGACCATGTGGTACAGACGGGGCTACCATCCCATTTACCAATGCTAGGCACCGTGTTGTTCTTCCATTGCTGTGTGTGTGTGTGTGTGTGTGTGTGTGTGTGTGTGTGTTTAATGCAGGTCATAGGTCTTCTGAGAGCTATTCCCTAATGTGAATTCTTCACATGTTTTGTATCAAGGATAAACAACAACATTCTGTATTTGTTGATCCTCTGTTTACAGAGTTTCAGAGTTTAGAGGAATACTGTTTAGAAGCCATGAAATTAACTCCTGGAAGCCATATCTATCTACCTATCGATTGATCAATCAACCTATATATTTAAAAAACTAACACAGAAGTATGAAATTTCAGTTTGGTAAAATTCACTTCTAATTTTTTCATTTGAAAGATAAAAGGAGATAAGGGCCAGGAGGTGGACTAGTGACATATTTAGATTAAAAACACAGATATAATTTTTTCTTTTATGCATCTTTCACTATTTATTTAGAAAAGATTTGTTGTAGTATATTATGGCAGTCTAAAGGATTTTCATGCTAAACAAATAATCATTTCTAAACTCTTTTTTATATGTCAAAACCAAGCATTTTCATCTTTTTCATTTTATCCCTATAAAATAATTCATTCTCTCCATCTTTGGCATAAGTTTTATACTGCACTTGAGAAACTAGTAACTCCAGGAGAGAAGTTACTATTTCATTTTATGATTTCCTGTCTCCTCTGAAAGGCTCAATACCGGCTTCAGAATCTGATATCAATACCATGCATTTTTAAGCGATTTCCTAATTCCACTGATGAAATATCATAAAGGATTTTATAGAAAAGGTACAATTTCATTTAAAGTGAGATCCATAATATTCTGAAATATATTTGGACAGCACATGATTTGGAATAGTTGAAAGATGTAGGACATAATCTTCATTACTGTGAAAGTAAAAGTTAGGTTGATGCTTTAACTTAATCACTAATAAACATTTAGATTCACAATACTGCTGTCAATACTATTTTTCATCATATTAGACTAGAATTATTTAAACCTTGCTTTATTACTTCCACATTTGCTTCTCTGTGATCCTCACTGGGATATTTGATTTAGGTGTTTCTACTTTCCCCAAACAATGGAACCTTTAAGAAACGGTCTATATCCCTGCTATCACCATTTAGAACCATTGCCGTACATTTTCTGACTCTCAGTAATTTCATTCATTATGGATGGTTGAAATATGAAAAATATTTAAATATGAAATATGATTCATATTTTAATAACCCTTCTTTCCTCAGCCCAAACTTGTTCAATTGATATTGACTTCAGATGGCATAGTGTAGAGAAGACTCATAAGTGGGTGATTTGGGGAGGAGCTATGGCCATCCTGAACTGGATAATATTCTCCCACTGTGATACTTTCCTATTTAAAGGCAAAAGCTTTCGGTCTGCAACCAATCACAGTAGTGATACTGTCTCATTAATTCATTCCAGTGCATAAGCAATAGACTACAGCGGGGTTCCTGAGGGTCAATAACCCTCAATAACACTCGATGACTGGGTGAAGGCTGAGGCTGGGGAAGCCTCAGGAAGTTAGGTAGGGCTCATTACACAAGTGGCAAAAGTGAGGACACATTGTATGTGTTCTTCTCAGTTTTACGTGGAGTTGGTGATGCCTGGGGGTGATGCATAAATTTATAGGACTCATTCTTGAGAATGTTCATGATGCTGCTCTAAATGCACAGGAAATAGAGATATAGGACCATGTAGGCTGCTTCCCCACCCACCTCCACCCCCAGTGATTGTATTAGAGCACAGAGATAGCAAAGGGATAGAAAAATCGCATAACATTAGGGAGGAAAGTGTAGGGATTAAACACTGAGTGAGGAAAACAATAAGAGAACAAAAGTGAATTTGGAGCATAAAGGTGAAAGAGTTTCAGAGATTTCGTCTTCTAGGTATAGAGCAGCCGCGTTGTTTTTTTTTTTTTTTTTTTTCAAACTGTGTCACTGCATTCATAGTTCATCTGACTTCTTTTGATCTTCATTGGACCAGATCTTAACTCTAAAAACCTCTTATTCATAACTTCTGACCGTCTTCATGAATTTTTTATTCCGCCACCAATTTTGTTTGAAATGTTGACATGTGAACAAACCTGAGATAGAAAACAGTGGCTGCTCTGAAGGCTGTATTCCAGCTACAGAACTTGAGAAGGGTCTGTCCTCGGTCACTGCTTTCCCTCCACACAGGCTCCTGCTTCGTTCCACGCCTGGGGACCAGGCCTGCCCACCAGGTGTGTGAGGGCATTCTCCTGGGTAGTTAGGGATTGCCTGGCATCCTTGCCTACTGGGTGTTTTTTTCTAACATTCCCAGCTACTTCAGACTTTTAAGAGTAAAGCTTTTTTCCCCTTTCACCATAACCCTGTTGTTCACTGTTATTGTTAAAGTGTCAGCTCGTCTCTCACAAATGGCAGCGTGTTCTGTTCTTTGTTCAATATCCTCATGACAGATCTGACTGTCCTCAAAATGAGACCTCTTGTCTCCAAGAATTTGGCTTCTATAAAAAGCAGGATTCATTGTACTTCAAATGTTGAAATCTGTTTTAGCATTGTTATTTATCTATGTTTTTGCAATGTGGCTCTGTTTAGAAATTTGGCTTTAAATTACATGAGGGTTGAGAAGAAGGGTAAGGACTTCTAGCATAATAACAAAGAGCCACAGAGTCCGACAACCTCTGGAATATAACTGCCAATAAGTTAAACTAGTACAATAGAAACTCTGATATTTGAAGGTTTAAGTGATCCCATTGACATGTGATACATATTTATTAGCAATCTTAATTTTCTTTTCCTTTAAAATGATGATCTCAAAGGCAGAGTACTAAGGACAACAGCAATTTGTTGTTTAGAGTCTGTTACATAGTAAGTGATCAATAAATGTATGTTGAATTGGATGTAGCATTGAATGCAAAATTTGGATTCAGTGATCCCTAAGATCTCATTCCACTTTGACCTATGATTTTATGATTCGTTCCATGACGAACCAGGTTAATAGGTGGTGAAAAGCTTCCAGATATGTGGATTGTCCAATTCTTCCAACTCAAATGATAGATATCTGCCCACACACCTCACAGACTATTGAGAAAACACACTAGTCTTCACTGAAGGACAGTTTCCATATTGTATGGTTTATATTAATATCAGATGCCAAAAACGAAAGGACATGGAATTTCATTCATTAGTATTATCTTTGATTTACTTAAAAAAAAGTACAATTCCACTTCCTTTAAAATCTTTCATGCATTTTTTGCAGCAATTATAGAAATCCAGTGTTCTGCATCTGTAATAATGAATATCTGAATGCTGATTAGGAGTTAAGGAAAGCTCAACTCTGTTGCTTTCCTTTCTATTCCTACTTGTTTACATATGTGGACTCAAATGAATAAAAATAACAATAGCTCATTTTTATGTAGCATTTTAAGATATATTATGTACTTCCTGATAAATGTGGATAATGTATTATTATCTTCTTTAAATTTTTTTTTTTAACGTTTATTTATTTTTGGGACAGAGAGAGACAGAGCATGAACGGGCGAGGGGCAGAGAGAGAGGGAGACACAGAATCGGAAACAGGCTCCAGGCTCCGAGCCATCAGCCCAGAGCCCGACGCGGGGCTCAAACTCACGGACCGCGAGATCGTGACCTGGCTGAAGTCGGACGCTTAACCGACTGCGCCACCCAGGCGCCCCTTATTATCTTCTTTAAAAATGAAGAAACTAGGGTCGCCTCGGCAGCTCCATTGGTTAAGAGTCCCGTTTCAGCTCAGGTTATGATCACACACATGGTTCATGAGTTTGAGCCCTGCAGTGCAGAGCCTGCCTAGAATTCTCTCTTTGCCTTTCTTCTGCTCATGCGCAGCCTCTCAAAATAAATAAATAAACTTCAAAAAAATATGAAGAAGCTAAATCTCAGAGAAGTTGACATTTGACCAGCCCTACTCTATAGATAGCAGGACCAGGATTTAGATCCACTTATTTGATTGATAACATAGGCCATTTTTTGTTTGTTTGTTTTTTTGCTTTACCACGCCACTGCTCATCACAATTCTTTACAGGCTCTGTGACCGTGTGTAAAGAACTTTAATATCTTTCCTGACCTCTTTTGTGTATACTACATTGATCTTCAGGGAATGTGAACTCCACAGACGTTACTTGTTTTAGACTAAGCGTCTCTAGGCTAAGCATGTCGTGTGTAGAAAAATGGTAATGAAAATAAAGTGTGGGGGCCTCTACAAGATAAGACGTGTTTCAAAAGCAAATTGTTTTCAATTTCCTATGGCTTTCCTCCACATGAATTAATTACCAAATCCATCACATACTCCATTTAGGCCCCAGCAGACCAATGCAATCGCAAGCACCTGGATTTTGATGGATTCAAGTTTATAGCCCTACAAACCCATCTATCTTATAGGGAATTGTTGCTTTTCTTTACTCCTCATGATCAATCAATGTAAACCAGGTATTAAAGAACTTGAGAAAAATGTGCCTTTGCTTTAATGTTTAATATGGTGTTAACGAAGATCCTGGCTATTTGTGATATTCACTGTTGAAAAGAAAACATTCATTTCTGACTTCTGACTTCATTGTCTATTTTTTCTTATTTTTTATACTCTCATTGTGAAGGTCACGGACAGTGTAATTGTGGAAGATGTGACTGCAAAGTAGGCTGGTATGGGAAAAAGTGTGAGCACCCACGTTCCTGCCCACTGTCAGCAGAGGAGAGCATCAGAAGGTGCCAAGGAAGCTCGGATCTACCTTGCTCTGGAAGGGGTAAGTGAGGGCTCTCAGGCCTGTTACCACCTCCTATGAGTCAAATGCACTCAATTCATATATATCTTATTTAACAGATAGCTGATATCCCTGAATATGGAAAGGTTAGTCTTTTCAGAACTAATAATACATCCAGTTTGCATGACTGAAAGTACATGGAGAAATATAATCTCTCTCTTTTTCCCTCTCTATTGTATGTGTGCAGGTGCACACACATGCCCACACCTACGTGCTCTTACGTGATCAGTTTAGCTTTGAGGTCTGTTCAATTTCAGTTCAGTTTAGTTCAGTGCTACATTAAAAACAGCAACAACAACAATAACAAAAAACCAGTTTTTCCCAGGAAACAAAACAGGCAAAACAGAAAAGTAACCTACTGAAAGGAAGAGGAAGAAGATATTTGCAAATGATCTATCCATGAGGGGTTAGTATTCAAAGTATATAAAGAACTTGCACTCTCAACACCAAAAAAACCTCAAACAAATAATTTGACTTGAAAAAGGCCAGAGTATCTGAACAGACATTTTTCCAAAAAGACATACAGATGGCCAACAGACACATGAAAAGATGTTCAACATCCCTCGTCATCAGGGGAATACAAATCAAAACCACAATGAGATATCATCTCACACCTAGCTGAATGGCTACAATAAAAAAGACAAGAAATAACAAGTGTAGGTGAGGATGTGGGAAAAAAAGGGAACCTTTGTGCACTGTTGATGGGAATGCAGATTGGTACAGCCACTGTGGAAAATAGAAATTTAATTAAAAATGTAAAAAAATTAAAAATGAAATTATCATATGATACAGTATTTCCACTACTGTATATTTACCCAAAGGAAATGAAAACACTAATTCAAAAAGATATATGCACCACTGTGTTTATTGTGGCATTATTTACAATAGCCAAGATATGGAAGCAACCTATCAATGGATGAATGGATAAAGAAATGGTATGTATGTATGTATGTATACAATGGAATTTTACTCAGCCATAAAAAAGAATGAGATCTTGCCATTTGCAACAACAGGGATGGACCTATAGGGTATTATACTAAATGAAATAAGGCAGACAGATAAAGACAAATAGCATATGATTTCACTCATGTGGAATTTAAGAAACAAAACAAATGAGCAAATTAAAAAAGAGAGAGAGAGAGAGAGAGAAATACTAACTCTTACAGAAAATAAACTGATGATTGCTAGAGGGGTGGGGTCAGGGATGAGCAAAATAGATAAACGAGATTAAGAGTACACTTCCTAAAAAAAAAAGTTTGGATATTTGCTCAAAACTTTCTGAATGAGACATTTAATTGTCCACTGACATTTCTGAAACTCATTAACATTACACTGAGGAAGTTGTTGACTTTTGAGAAAGCGTTGTGTAAATAGATGGCTGAATAAGCTGATGCTGTTTTAGAAGGCACGTAGCCTCAGGTGTGGTCTTGGTTCCAGATCGGGGCACACTGGAAGAGGAGAAAAGCAGCTAGAGGAAAGCTGGTTCCATTATTTTCATTTATCAAAATAAGAAATAACAATTTCACCTCTCACATGAACATGGCAAAGTTAATATGCAATATGCCTTTGGAGGAACTAGTCATTGAGATTATTACAGATTTTGTTCATGAAAGAGGAAAATGAGAAATACTTTCTTTTACCTGAACGCTAGACCAGAAATTTCATTTTGTTTTGCAGTTTTGCAGAGAAATGAATTTTTTTATTGAGATATAATTCAAATACCATAAAATCCACTCTTTTAAAGCATACAACTTAGTGGGTTTTAGTATATTTGTTTATTTATTTTAAGTTTGTTTATTTTGAGAGAGAGAGAGAGAGAGAGAGAGAGCCAGTAAGCCTGAGCAGAAACCAAGAGTTGGCCGCTTAACCAACTGAGCCCCCCAGGTACCCCTGTTTTCAGTATATTTATAAAATTATGCAATCCTCACCACTACCTCATTCCAGAGCATTTTCATCACCACTAAAAGAAATCCCGTCCTGTGCCTCCTCACCAGTCACTCCCCATTCTCCTTTCTGTTCAATCCCTAGAAACCACGGATCTACTTCCTGTCCCGAGGGATTTGCCTAATCTGGGTATTTCAAAATATGTGATCTGTTTGTCTTTGGTTTTCTTTGACTTAGCATAATGCTGTCAGGGTTTATCTGTGTACGTCATTTCTTTTGCTGGCTGGATAATATTCATTTGTGTGGATTTCCACGTTTATTTATCCATCCATCTCTTAGTGGACATTTGGGTCGTTTCTACTTTTTGACCATCACGAATACTGTTCTATGAACATTCACAAATAAATTTTTGTGCGGGTATGTGTTTAAATTTCTCTTGGACATACAGGTCAAAGTGGAATTGCTGAGTCATATGGTAGCTCTGTTTAACTTTTTGAGGTACAGCTAAACTGTCTTTCAAGTGGTGACACCATTTTACATTTCTACCAGCAGTGCCTGAGGGTTGCAGTTTCCTTACATCCTTCCCATTCTTTGTAATCATTTGTCTTTTTGACTACTTAGAGTTTTCTTTATGTAGAAGACAAAGTCCTTAAGATTATTTGCTCTGTAGGTATTTTCCCATACTCTGATATGTATCCCTAATGGTTATAAGTAGAAGGTTAGGGCATGGGTAGAAGGAAATTTTCATTTCAGAGATTTTATTTCTGACTTGCCCTATTTTCACCAGTAACCCCAGAGGGGAACTACTGTTCTGTCTGCATTAATAAAATATCATCAGGGTGCCTGAGTGACTCAGTTGATTAAGTATCCAGACTCTTGATGTCAGCTTGGGTCATGATCTAACGGTTCATGGGTTCAAGCCCTACATTGGGCTCTGTGCTGACAGTGCAGAGCCTGCTTGGGATTCTCTCTCTTTCCCTCTCTCTCTGTTCTCCCCCCCACTCTCTCTCTTTTTCACAAAACAACAACAACAACAACAACAACAAAACACTTTAAAATATTGTCATTAGAAAGCTTGAGTAAGCCTGTCATGCTTTTAAAGGAACAACGATTAAAAATTAATGTCCCTCACACTACTGTCATCCATTCATTCATTGTTAAAAGTGACAAATTATATGATAGAAAAATAAGAAAAGCATATAAGGTATCTCTCAAACATAGAACATCACTCTCTACATATTACCAGTTGTTTTTCATTTGTCTCTAAATTTTTTAACGCAGTGTTAGTGCAAGAAAAGTCCTGTGGATTTTAATTATTGTGGATGTCAGTCTTCGATAACTCTGACAAACACGTATTTGTCTCTTAACTTCCTAGACAGTCACTAATGTATCAGTTACATATTTATAGCACATATTTAAAGTTTATTTTATTAAAAAGGAGTTGAATAAATGTCTAGAATTATGATACTTTTTATTTCATTTAAGCTTTTTAGAGTACTTTAGAGATCAATAATAAGCTTCCCTAGTGTCCTTGCAGGGAAAGGAAGGTATTGATGAGTGGAGTGATTTCCCAGGGAACCATCACAAAATATGAGGATTCTGAGAATGAAGACCAAGGATTTAGGAGAGCCAGTCCAATGCTCAGACCAGTGATCAGAGACCCTTCTTTTCTCACAGCTGCATCTGCAAACTCATTGGCATTGGATGCTGTAAAGCAAATGGCCAATCTGAAAACTTTTAAAGGATTAGTTTTGCCATTTATGAATGACAACTGCAGCTGTGGTTACATGAGTGAAGAAAGCAATTACAGGGCCCAGCAGTTCTCAAGACGGAGAGCCTCAGCAGCTTGCTTGCTGGGGCCAAGGAAAAAAAAATTCTCCCAGCAGAATGTATTGATGCTCCTCAGTGTAGTCCACCTGAGGGGCTAGGTGAAGGCATTTGTGCACCAGAAATTAAATTAGATCACTTGCTTCTGCTGGGGATGACTAAGTGTGATCATTACATCTTGAAAATAGGGGAATAATTTAGATAATCTCTTAAACTCTCTATTAATCCTGTTACTCCTTGATTGCTTTTTTTTTTTTTAATTTTTTTTTTTCAACGTTTATTTATTTTTGGGACAGAGAGAGACAGAGCATGAATGGGGGAGGGGCAGAGAGAGAGGGAGACACAGAATCGGAAACAGGCTCCAGGCTCTGAGCCATCAGCCCAGAGCCCGACGCGGGGCTCGAACTCCCGGACCGCGAGATCGTGACCTGGCTGAAGTCGGACGCTTAACCGACTGCGCCACCCAGGCGCCCCTTGATTGCTTTTTTTAAGTGTATTTATTTTTGAGAGAGACAGAGTGCAAGCGGGGGAGGGGCAGAGAGGGAGGGAAAGAGACAATCCCAAGCAGACTCCGCAGAGCCAGATGTGAGATCATGACCTGAGCTGAAATGAAGAGTCAGACACTCAACTGACTGAGCCACCCAGGCACCCTTATTACTCCTTGATTTCGATTCCTTATTGCCTATATATATCTTTGTTTAGAGGACTCTCATCTAGTCGATTTGGATACACAGTTACTCATCCTAATTTCTGCTCCCAGGGACTGGAGCTAGGAGATAACTTTCTCTAGTCTTCTACCAGCGTTCTGCTCAAAAACTTGAAATGGCTTCTGATAGGCTACACATTACTTTTAAATTCTCCTTGACCTAAGAATAAATTTTTATTTTTATTGAGGTTCTCCTTCTGAGTAGGTGTCTGGCTTTGGCCAAAACGTGTGAGCAAAATTGATGTGTGTCACTCCAGAGCAGAAGTTTGAGAGGCAGTGAGAGATTTGCCATCCCTCCTGTCCCCGTGTGGGGACTTGCAGTGTTTGAGATGGTTGCTGATCCAGGAGGCGGGGTCTCTGAATGAGGATTGAAGAGACCTCTGCTGACCCCTGAAGAACTGTACCACAAATGCTGTCTTAAGCAGCTGAGATATTACAGTTTTTTGTTACTGCAAAACTCCTGACTCATACTCTTGCACATCCAAAATTTCGCGAATGAAGTTGAAACAAACAAGCAAACACAAAAAATCATGCTTAAACTCCAAGAGATCAGGAGAAAAAACAGTTGAGGTTTATAACCATATGCATATCTTATCACTATCAATATTCATGTGTATATTTTACAAATGATGTATTTATGCTATTCTGTGAACAGCATTTATGTGTACTTCTTCAACAGGGAAAATGGTAAGAACATTGAATATATTGTCATTTGTTAATATCCCCCAAACACAATGAAGTAGGATGTATAATTATTCTTCTTTTTACAGAAAAAGAAACTGGAAATTTGAATAGTTTGCCATCTTACATAGTAAGTGCCAGAGTTGCAAGTTTTTATACAAACTTTTATTACAAGCCGTCCAACTTCAGAACTGTTGTTTTAGATCGTGTATTCGTTCTTTTAACATGCCAATTGGTTGAGCAATATGTAATGACTACGTTCCCTTGTTGAAAACATTTTTATGCAAAATCGTTGATGTTGCTGCATCGTATTCCCTAGCATAGTTGTAGTATAGTATCTATAGCATAGTATAAGATAGGATAGTATATAGTAGTAATATAGTATAGCATTTATACTATAGATTTATACTATAGATTCCCTAATATAGTTTAGTGTAGTATCTGTAGTATAGAATCTACAGTATAGATATCCTAGTATAGTTGTAGTATAATATGTATAATATAGTATCGTATAGTATAATCAATTCCCTAGTATAGTTGCAGTATAGTAGCTATAGCATATTATACTATGGTATCTACAGTATAGTATAGTATCGTATGCTATCTATAGATTCCCTAGTATAGTACAAGTATAGTATCTACAGCATAGTAAAATATAATATAGTATGGTATAGATTACCTTGTATAGTTGTAGTATAGTATCTATAGCATAGTAAGATATAGTATAGTACAGTATAGCATAGCATAGCATAGTATAGTATAGTATACTATCTATAGTATAGATTCCCTAGTATAGTTGTAGTATAGTACCTATAGCATAGTATGGTATAGAATAGTATAGCAGTCTAATATAGTATAGTGTAGTCTTTATAGTATAGATTACCTAGTATAGTTCCCTAGTATAGTTGTAGTATAGTATCTATGGCATAGTAAGGTATGGTCTGGTATGGTATGGTCTGGTATGGTATGGTATGGTATGGTATGGTATAGTATCGATAGTATAGATTGCCTAGTATAGTTGTAGCAAACAAATCTAATCATTCCTCCTCTATTAGATAATCTAAATCATCTCTTACTTTGTTCAAGTTCTAAATGCTGTAATTTACATTCTTGTAGCAGAAAATTTGCACAATTTTTTCTTAGATGTAGAATGTACATCTAAATGTATACCAATATAATAAATATTTTCAATAAAAAATTACCCAAACAAATCATTTTCTCTAGAAAAAGTGGACTAGTATACCCTCCTACCAGGAACATAGCAAAGGTTCCCTTCACTCACCAATGGTGACAACTGCAATACTAAGCTGTTCTTGATACATTTTGCTCTTAGTTTTATGGGCTCACCATTTATCAAACTCCTTTCATTGACTTCTGTAATCATCAAACAAATGATGTATCTACAGACATTATTATTCAGAAGCTTGTGTTTGCTGTATTTGCCTTTTTGGATCATCATTTGTCCTTGTGTCTAAGTCATCTTTTTGTTTGGTCTGTTCTCACATGTTTTTACTTGTCCTCTCTGCCCTTTGGTTTTCTTTCATCAGACTTGTTCTAAGAGGTTTTGCGTATGTTTTAGTCCTTAAACACACATAAGCATTTACTCCCACAAGGGAAAGTGGGAAGTAGAGGAAGAATGATAAATTAAAGCTAATTATTTAATATTGTAGCTTTTAGAAAATAGAAACTATGTCCTCATTTTTATCAATTAGTACATTTTAATTAATGAATTAAGCAAGTTGGTTCAATTCCCTTAGCTAGAAACATACTTTCAAAGAATAATAGCATGCCAAATTCCCACCATCTGGAGATTTTTCAATTTGAGAGATAATTTATCTCTTTTACTGGCAAAAGACATCTTTAAATTTTCGTTTTATTTTATCAGAGAAGTTTCCCTTTAGGCATGTATTTTTTTAACCTATGTGATTTTTACTCTGATTTTTTTGACAACTGAATCATAATTTTTCTCATTCATGTGCGCAGAGATGTTTTTTGGAACAGACAAGGAAAGTCCTCCAACGAACATATTTTAAAGACTTTGTTTGGGAGGGTGGATCTTTGTATATTTTTACTAAATTATTTTGTAGCTTTATTGAAGTATAAATGATAAACCAAAAGATAGCACATATTTAATGTAAACAATTCATTGAGTTTGGACATATGTATACACCCATGATGTCATCACCACAATCAAGGTCATAAATATATCTATGCCTCCAAATACAGTAAAACCTTGGTTTGTGAGCGTAATTCGTTCTGGAAACATGCTTTTAATCCAAAACACTCATATATCAAAGTGAATTCCAAGAACTATTGGCTCAGTTGTGATCATGTGATGTTGGGCATCACATACTACTGGTATTTGCAAGTCATCGCTCGTTGGTCAAGTTAAAATTTATGAGAAATGTTTGCTCATCTTGTGGAATACTCACAGATTAAATTGCTCACAATCCAAGATTATGTCCTTGTGTCCCTTTGTATTTGTGTATTTGTATTGTGGGTACATGCGTGTGTGTATGTGTGTATGTGCCTGCATTCGGGATACTTAACATGAGAGAGATGTCTACAATAGTCAAACTTATAGGAGCAGAGAATAGAGTGGTTGTTGCCAGAGGGGGAAATGGGGACTTGTTTAATGGGTATAAAATTACAGCAACACAAGACGAGTAAGTTCTAGAGATTTGCTGTACTGCATAGTGCCTATAGCAAACAATACAGTATTATGGACTTACAAATTTGTGAAGAGAGTAGACCTCCAAACATTTAAATTAAGCACCACACCACCTATTGTGATTTTTGATTCTATTTTAAAAATTCTCAGTGGCATAATTAAGTATCTTATTATAAGTTAGCTGCAGTGAGAAATGCCCGGTTTTCAAGAGACAAGGGAACCCAGTGTGTTCTTCCCGCAGTATTTCAAGACAGCATGCAGGATTCAGATTTACTCTGTTCTAAGTGTTTAGATGGATTGATCACTACATCATCTGGTGCTCGAGGAATAGTCATGGTAAATTATAGCATTTCAAACATAGTTGTTAAGGACCGCAGCCAAAGGAGAAGAAGAAATAACCCTGTAACATTAACGTCTTACTCTTCCTTATCCAGAAGGAAAGGAGCTGCTTTTAGAGATGTACCAAATGGGGAAAATATCAGTGAATTGGCAAATCATGCCAGAAACAAGGCTGTATTTTGTCATATTAAATGATGACAAATCAGTCTGTGGATCCTCACAGGCAGTCTTCTGTGGATCTCTGAGCACATTGTGCTGTCTACTATGGCTTTTAGTTCTATTGTCATGGAATGACCCCTAATAGTAGGATGGTACCTAGGAGGAGAAAAGCATGTTTATTATTTGCTTTTTTTGTACTTAGGCACACTTACTGGAATGTCTGAAATTGTATATGCATCCTATATTTCACAAAACCTCAGGAATGTAAATGTTATTTATATGACTTTTTATAAGATAGTGCAGAGACAGATAGTTTGGGATACAGAGAGAAGTAAAAATGATGCTTCCAGCATTCTTTCTCTGTGTTGCCATGAGGTGCCGGGACTTCTGTGTGTTGGGTCGTTTTCTATCCTCAAGGAGGCCAAAGACGCAGGTGCCCAGAACTGGTGGCTTCCTGGAAGGCCCTGATTAAATCCAGTGTTAAATCTCTCATTTATATGAAAAAGCAGCGTTCACTAAAGGCATAATTTGCATATATTGAAGTGAATTGCTAAAAAGAATTTAAAAGAACCAAATTTCATAGAAATGACAATCTCATACAAGGTGATTGTTTAAGGACTCCTTTTTCCAGTGGGTAAATAATTATCCTTGTTCCTTATTCCCCCTTCTTTATTTTATCTTGCCTTTCTTCTTGCTATTTTTATATTCAACAGAACCTAGAGGAGAGGAAGAAATTCAGAAGTTGAAGTTAATAATTTTGAGTTTTTAAAAGATGGTAGAAGATATTTCAATGGAAAATTACATAGTATTTTTTTAATTACCTGAGATTTTTCTAATCTGTAGTCCAGAATACTGTATCACTTCCAAGATAGAGTGAATATTTTTTGTGTGTTCCAGTCAACGATCTTGTTTAAATGTTTTATCTATGGCAACAGAGCATATTGTGTCAAAGATAGGAATCGATCCAAATAAATAGACAATTTTTATTACATTTTGCATAATTTTTATGTGATAAATTGAAAACCAGTGAAATTCTTTGGCAAAGAAAACTTCCTCATAAGGCCTGCAACAAATATTGTCAAAATCTATTTGAAATGAAAATAGAAAATTGAACATGAATTCAATCCCAATTTCTTTCAGTGAGCTTAAAATGAAATGTGTGACAACTATGACTATTTTGTTACTACAGTTATTTATTTGTTTCTATTAAAACACTAAACACATAGTGAAAGAGGTAGTGTGGTGCTCTAGCAATTATTTACTTAATTTTATTCAATATAAAAATGCAAACCAGATAGTTTTAATAAGAAACAATCTGGTCTGGCTATCAGCCATAATCTTCACGGAACCATATACTCTACAGATTTTCTTTTTAAATGTTTTTTTTTAATGTTTATTTTTGAGAGAGAGAGAGAGAGAGAGAGCATGAGCAGGGGAAGGGCAGAGAGTGAGAGAGACACAGAATCTGAAACAAGCTCAAGGCTCTAAGCTGTCAGCACAGAGTCCGACGTGGGGCTCGAACTCACGAACTGCGATATCATGACCTGAGCCGAAGTCGGATGCTTAGCCGAGTGAGCCACCCAGGTGCCCCTAGATTTTCTTTTTAATAGAAAGCCAATGAGCCAGAATTTCATCATTTTGTCTAGGCTTTAAGATCATATAGCTGATCAGAACCCTATGATTTTCCTCTTGGACACATAAGTTATTATTAAAAATTGATAGGACTGGCCCTTGTGCAATATTTGCATAATAGATGTATTCAATATATAATCATATGATAGCACATAGCTAACCCATGCATCCTATTTTCATTAGTGATGTTGTTTACAAGATTTAATCAACCTGATTTTTACTGACCACCCTACATTGTATTTCTGTGCTAACCCAGAGGTCAGGAAACTAGGACCAGGAGGCCTGCACTCTGTGTTTACAGATAAAGTTTTATTAGAACACAGACAAGCTCATTTGTATGCATATGGCTGCTTTCTTGTTATAATGGCAGAGTTAAATAGCTGCCACAGAGAATGTATGGCACACATAGCCTAAAATGTTCACTATTTAGTCCTTTGTAGAAAAAGTTTGCTGCTCTCTACACCAAGTATTTGTGGTAAATGTGACAAAATGTGGTGGTAAAGGGGATTGAGTATCTTGAGAGTAAGAGGAGGAAGATACTCTTTTCTAAATAAATTTGGGTGCAGATATGGTTCATGAAGTGAGTGAAGCTGGAATTGAGTCTGTAGGGATGAGTAGCCTTAGACAGATAATGATTTTGAAAAAAGTGTGTCCCAGGTAGAGGGAACCACATGAAGAGAAACACTGAAACACTGACTTAACAAGAGAGTAAATTTTGCAGGGAACAAGAAGAAAATTCACTTTTGATGATAAATAAAGAAAAAGAAAATAGTGGGTGACAGCCTAGGGGCAAATGTCATCCTCCCTCCCCCACTTCTCCCCATGTTGTGATAGGTTTGAGACAGAAAAATCAACTTCTTTGCAGAGCTCTTGTTCTCATAATTTTCTTAGGAGGTTAACTGTTAGTAAGAAAGACACACATTGTAAACACAGATTGTAAATATGCTAAAATGATGTCATAGAAATGCCAGGTTAACCTTGCTTAGTGCCCACTCCACCGTGTCATTGCTGAAATGCCAAGTTTAACATAACTACAGTTACCAAGATTCGGATCTTTCCGTGAATGAGACAAATATGTTAGTGTCTCTCATGTATCTTTCTCTCTCCTTCCTGCCTCTCAAATCAGGTTTACTTATTTACTGACAGAATAGGAAAACACAAGCACAAATCAAAAGTGGATGTTTTATTAAAAGTCATTCATGATAGCAAAGTAGTAACATGACAGGATTTTAGCGACCAGATTAGTATCTTGAGGGACACATTACCTGTACTGGATATTTATACACATACCCATGTGTTTTATTTTTAAAATATTTTTTTCTTGAGTTTTTATTTAAATTCCAGTTAGTTAACATACAGTATAATATTAGTTTCAGGTGTAGAGCTTAGTGATTCCACACTTGCATGCAACACCCAGTGCTCATCAGGACAAATTCACTCCTTAATCCCCATCACATATTCCACCCATCTTCCCTTCCTCTCCCCTCTGATAACCATCAGTGTGTTCTCTATAGTTCCCTCTGAGTCTGTTGTCTCTCAGCGTCTTTGTTTTTTTCCCCCATGCTTGTTTATTTTGTTTCTTAAATTCCACGTATGAGTGAAATCATATGGTATTTGTCTTTCTCTGACTGACTTATTTTGCTTAGCATAATACCTTCTAGTTCCATCCACGTTGTTGCAAATGGTGATATATGATTCTTTTTTATGGCTAAGTAATATTCCATTGGAGATAGCTATATATAGGAGATATCTATCTATCTATCTATCTATCTATCTATCTATCATCTATCTAGATATATCACATCTTCTTTATCCATTCGTCACACCCATGTGTTTTAAATGGCAAAGGGTCATCATGTCATGAAGCAAGATAGTAGGTTATTGGTATGGAGGTAGGTGACTCTAAGTGTGGGCCCTGCCACCAGCTAGGTATCTGAGCTAGCAAGTCACAGGCTAAAGTGGCAGCAAAACCCTGATGGTGACTGTGGACTTAACTTCTTTAGGCTACTTTCCCTCTCCTTTCTTTTCTGTCCACAGTAAGTGAACTTGACTGTCTTCTGACTCATTTGGATGCTTACATTTTCTGTCTGTTCTCATGGGCTCCATGCCTTTATTTTCTGAATCACCTTCACAACAGACTCTCTGGTTTTGCATAGCTAACTGGATAGACAGAGCTGACTATTCCTCACGAGAATCAGGTGACTAGCCAAGTATTCTTCTAGGCTCTGCTTTCTGCAGAGTGACTGTTTGGGGTACGAAGTAATGTATTCTTCACTTATGGCATCCTTTCATTTGGAATATAACAGTTAAGATGGATGAGATATTGGTTCTCCATAAATATTTTTTTCTCATGTGATGCCTTTTATTTGGATAAAGGAGGAAAGGTGGGATTCTTTGGCTTCTTATTTAAGTTTCTAAATAATTCTGGCCTCTATGCTGCTGAAAATATCCATGCCATGTGGATGCTTGTAAATAGTACCAAATGGTCTGGCATAGTACAGTTGTGAGCCATTTAAGGTTTGAATGGTCTCAAGGATGAAATAGCAAATATTTGAGGTCATATGTAAAGTGCTTTATAAGGACATTAAATTCTTTGCTAGGATGTCTTTCTCTGGATTTCTTCCTAAGGCCCTATATTGTACAATAGTTAACCGAAGGAGTTTAAAAGAAATATGAGTTATATATATACATATATATATATATATATGTATGAGTCATATATATACATATTACATATATATGTATGTACATATACATATTACATATACATACATACATACATATGTATATGTAATATGTATATATAACAGACTCTTAGCTTAAAAAATGCAAGCAGATATGAAGTATATGGTGACTGGAAAATCTCTTATACTGCTTCATTTGATTAATTTGCCAGAAGTCTGGGTGTGATTAATGTTACTATTCAATTATAGTCACAGTGGTGAGACAGACTTGCATAACTTTATGCTCTTGAGTGTAGTTTAATTATGAAAGAGTCAGTAGCAAAACCCAAGTGGCATAATTCATGTTTGAGTCTAGATGCACTCTTCTGGATGCTCCTACTACATAAAGAGAAAAATCCAGAGGGATCGCTGGTAAATGAGATCTTAGTTTTGCTGGGAAGCCTGAGGTCTTGTGACTACACAAGGGTGGGAAGAGGGTTGCTACAAGCTGACATTGTTCCACCCTGTTCCCAAACGTTACTAGGAACAGGCATCGGTTTCTACTTGTTTGGGTAGAGAGGCTCACACACACTGCCACCGTTGTGCTTCCTCTCTGTATCTATAGCCTTATGCAGCCGGCCACCTTCCTTGTGAGGACATGTGCCTCTGTAGGGGCAACAATTAGGGAGACGGCCTTATGGCTCATGACACCTTCACAGTGAAGATGTGTTCGTGCCATTTGTTGTTTGTGTGCCCCTGGAACATTTTTTTATAGCTTTATGGACGCTCAGTTATGTTAGCTATAAAATTAGTGTTATAACTTCTCTGTTTCCTCTAAAATGTTGTTGTGAGGAGCAATTAAGATAGTGCATATGAGATTGTTTTGTTAACTTTAATATGCCATTGTAAGGGATTACAAGGGTTTAACCAGACATAGTAGATGAACTCAAGGACACAGAATTTAATAGAGAAAACAAGATCAATATTTACTCACTCATTCATTCATTAATTCATTCACGCATTCAACATATACTTATTGGCATCCTGTTATGTGCCTAGAACCAGTCTAGGTGCTGAGGAAAGAATAATAAATAAGACAATTAATGTCAGGGCCCTCAGCATTTCCAGTGAGTTTGGCTGGAGAAGTTAAATAAGAAAACAATTTCCATTAGAGCCAGAAGAAGGAAGTCAAGATAATACATTGAGTATCTGATGTAGAGTTTGGGATAAGGTGGTCAGGGACCTTCTCTGAGGGGGTCCTGTGTGGCCAGATCTGAGTATTGAAAGGGAGCCAAATGAGAACAGAGGGAAGGTGGCCGGAAAACAGGAAAACAATGGTTTATACAACATTTCAGACGCAGATGATGGTCTCCTGGAAGAGATCCAAGTCAGGTGGGCTTTGTCCTTAAAGAATCCACAGAAGAGACTGAGAGCTTGTTGAAGAAGAATTTTTAAAATGCCACTGCGAGCTCCTACCTAATTTAATTTGTTCGTGATGTATCCCAGACATCAGGGATTTTAAAAGCTCCCTGGTGATTCTACTATGCAGTCACATTAAGAATCGCAGTTCTGCAGAGTGTATAATGGACAGTCCTGCAGCAAAGGATGGGCTCTTTTGCTTTTGCCCTACTTCCCACAGAGCAAACAGGGCTTCAGGGAGTGCTAGGAATTGCAGAAAAATTACTGTCATGTGGGGTCTTTTCCTGATTTCTGTTGAATAGGTGGGAAGGCAATGAGGCAGAGGTAGAGGGGTATGCTCTCGGAGAAGGGGGGAAAATACTGGAAATCACCTCAGGAGGCACAGAAAGATGAAAGAATATGGTATGTTTGTTCAAGGACTTGCTCCATCCCAGATTTTGTATATCTGCATTTTTAAATAGATCTCCAGTGTAATTTTGAAGCATTTGGGTATGAATGCTAGGTTATATCTTTTTCACAAAAATGTCCTTCCGTGGTCCTCAATTACTCAGAACCCTTAGAGCTGCTTTCAAACTTCATAGATTGTTTTCTGAGAACTAATCTGTGGTGCTTCCCTGACCTGAATAATTTGTATTGTGATGAAGGATTTTTGCAATTCTCTATCAAGGGATTCTTAAGCTGGGATTCATGCAACTCTGGAGGTTTATGGCTGAGTATCAGGGCAATACGAACCTCCTAAAATAACACAAATATGTTGTGTGTACCTTTTTATATTTTTATGAAGAGAGGGTCCACAGTTTCTTTTACCAGATTCTAGACGGACTGCCTACTGTCAGTAAGGGTGGCAGTGATTTAGAAACCACTGGGTACAACCAAACAAACCCTTTTAGAGAGAGATCACAGATTACTGAGGAACATATTTTGAGCTGGCTGTGCCTTAGCTATACACTTATAGCTTAATAATTAAATCAGTAAATTATATTTCTAGCAATCAAATATAGAAATGCTTTGTGGTATCTAGTTGTATATGGAACTTATGATCTGGCTTATTTAAAAAAATGTGTTCATAAGATTTAAATTTGGAATACAAAGTGGACCAAACCCAAAACCATTTTATTCTACGTCATGAGAATTTATCCACTGAAGCTTCTCATTAGGATAACTGGGAACACAGCCAGAAGTTCAAGCAGAGAAAAAAAAAATCCATTGCTGTTTTTCTCTCAGAACAGAATGTCATTGCTTCGATAATGCATTAGATTTTAATCTCTACCCATGAGAGATGCCCATTCTGATTAGTAAATGTTTTAAGTATTGGATGCTTATAAGAGTACAACCTGGCATTCTAGGAATAACAGGAGTATGTGAATAAGAACAGAAGGAAATTTAATTTATATGCTAATCAGTTTCATTAGGAATTGTTTTATGGAGACCCATCTCATTATGTAAAAATAAAGTCTTTTATTAACAAATATAAAAATTTAATAAAGAAATATAATTGGTGTTTTCCTACATGACTCCAAAGGAAGACTTAATGAGTCTATAAACTTATTTCCAGTTAACATTCAGCCATATTATTATTGCTTTAACTTCGGCTAGTTAATGTGTATGAATGTCTGTGAATCTTGGGAACGTGCGGGATAGAGCTAAATTACCAGAGAAAATTCCAAGCAGTGTGACAGAGCATATAACCTGAGGAAAGAGTGGAGCAGACAGATGGATAGGTCATAAAACAGCAAGAACCATTGATTGTTAATATTGAATGATCCAGGGCTTACTTCCTGGGCTTATAACTATTCATCTTATATCCATTCATATATTCATTTATTCATTCAATGCGCTTAATTACAGTGGCAATATAAAATGACAAGGAAGGTTTCCCTAATATTTACCTTGATGACGTAATTTGGGTAGCTGTCATTTTACTTCTGATGTTGCTTTTAGCTTCTGGTTGAATCCGAAGGCTTTATTTTTATGTTATAAACTGGCTACACTAGGGAAAAGATGTTTAATGAGAATATTTGCTGTTTGTTTAATGTAAGCGATAAATGTGGAAGGTGTTCAAGAAACTGTAGCTGATACCGTAGATCAAAGATTGTCAGTAACACAAAGGTGTGTAGCATTGTTGCCTTCAGATCAAGTGCCAGTTTTAGATATCTTAAGAGTTGTTTGGGTTTTGCATCCTAAAAGAAGTCTAGATTTCCTGATTATGTTTTTAATTCCTTTGTCATTAATTACAGTGCTGAAGATACAACAAAATTACACAGCACCTATTTTGATTAAGAGTCTTTTGCGTACAAAGGACAGAATCTTAATTCCGTCAGCAACAAACAAATGAGTTATGTGCTCACATAACCAAGAAGGACAGGGATAAAGATGACCCTCAGGATGGATGGAAATGAGACTCAGACAACCTCACATCGGCCTCTCTTTCTCTCTCTTTCTGCCCCCTCACCCACCAGTCCACACATTTCTGCTTCTGCCAGGTGTTTGGTTTTAATCTTGCCTATTGCAGATAGATTTTCTCTGTGTAGGAGGACATGGATTTTAACCTCACCTAAGGTTATGTTTTGACTGTGGCCTGATCAAGGAAGATGAGAGGCTCTTCCCTGGAAATCCAAGGGATGGGGAAAAAATCTCAGGGAAAAACTCCCGATTGGCTTAGGTTGGAACCACAATCAATTGTGAACCGATACCCATGTCCAAACAGAAGGATGATGGAATATTAAACTTGGCCCTCCTTGGAGCAAATCTGAGGTGGTGATATGGAAGATTTTAAGACTTCAAAGAGCCCTTCTGAGCAGACAAAAATAATTTTTACTGGCTACAACTGCATCTGAGATTGCTATTGGCCTTGAGAATATGTGATTACATGTAGAACCTTCTTGGTGTAGCAAGGATGATATATAGCATGTTTTCAGATTTCAAAGGACAGCACCACATTACGAGGCAATTCATTAATGGTTGTGGTACACCAAAGAAGGGTCCACAGAGACATTCATGTCCTGGTCTGTGGGACCTGTGAATATGTTATATTACACAGCTGAGGAAGAAAGCTGCATTTGGAACTAAGATTCGTAATCTGGAGATTGTAGTGGATTATCTGGGTGGGCCCAGGATAATAACAAGGGTCCTTACACGTGGCAAAGCAGACAGAAAAACACTCGGAGTCAGAGTGATTCAACCTGAGAAGGACCTAACCTTCTATTGCTGACTTGGAAGATAAGAGAATGGGGCCAAGAGCCAGGGACTGTGGTCAGCCTCTAGGAGTGAAAACACAGGGGAATATTTGCCCCTAGAGCCTTCAGAAGGAATGCAATTCCTTGATTTCAGCTTAGTGAAATCCATTTAGACTTCCAATCTCCAGAGCTATCAGATAATAACTTGGTGTCATTTTGAGCCACAAAGTTTGTGGTAATTTGTTATAGCAGCAGTGGAAATAATACAGTGATCTGTGGAAATATTCTTTGCTATAGTTAATAGAATATACATCAGAATCTTTTCTGACTGAAGTATTCCTGTGAATTGTTTTAAACTTTTTATAGACAATCTGAGAAAGAATAATATTAAAAATATTATTTCTTTTACTGCTAGTACTTCATCTGTCAGCATAAACATAAAAAGATTAGCTAAGATATAATTTCCTTGTTGAATTTTCTCTTGCATTATTTTAAAATAATGGAAATTAGTTTTAAAGTAATGGAAATTAGTTTTAAAATAATGGAAATTAAATACAAATTTTCTGCACTTGATGAGAGCTTACAGATTACTCCTTGTTGTAATATAATGTGGATACATTGTTCTAATTGCTGTATACTGTGTTAAGGTATTTTGAGCAAGCATAATATACATCTTTATTCCCTTATTTAATCCATTATTCTACTTAAATGGCCCATGAACACAATTATAAGATTTTAATATTATGGCCTGAAATTTTTTTCTATTTCTGCATTGTAATTCAACGTTGTAATTCTGGATGTACATCATTATCCAGAATAAATAAGTAGATCCAAGTTTTGCAGGGCCTAAATTTTGGGAGCCTTTCATAATAAAATGAATGCAAACTTACAAGTACAAAATTAGTTAAGGTGAGTATTTATTTAGGATGAAAAGGAAATCAATATACACTTTTTTTTAAGAGAGAGAGAGAAAGAGAGAGAGAGAGAGAGTCTGTTCGCTCATGCAGGAGAGTAAGGGGGGGTGGAGGGAGAGGGAGAGGGAGAATCTTAAACAGTGTCCACACCCAGTACAGAGACCATCGCAGGGCTCGATCTCACAATAGTGAGATCATGTGTCCAATGCTTAACCTACTGAGCCACCCAGGTGCCCTCAACATACACTTTTAAAAGCAGATAAATACCACAAACATTATGAAATCCAGAATATTATGTAATTAGAATTTTATGTGTCTGTTGTAAATGGCTCTGTGTATTTCAAAACCTGTTTCTTTTCAACTTCCCAAGTGTGGGTTGGGCTTCATAGAAAACATTCAATATTATGACTTGGTTTCCGGTCTCACATTGTCATGAGCCAGTATTTACTTCAGGAGTATTCTAGAAGCCATTCCTATATGGCCAAAAAGCCATAAAAGTGGCTATACCCCACTAATCCAAAAGTAAACGTATCCTCAATTCAACTTCTGTCTGGCCAGATCCCCAAGATGCCCAGAGCTATTCCAGTGTCACTTGACATGAGCAGAAGTATGGCTAAGTGGAGGTTGGAACAGAGAGTGTAGTCTTCATTAAGTTAAAATTTCTTATTTTGGGAAATTTTCCAAAATATCTATCACCTATTGCCAGGGTGCTCCCTAGCACTGTGGAAGGGACCCCCACAAATAAAAAAATTTGTGGATTAATTGCCACTCAACTCCATGGCCAACGTGCCTCTGACTCTTAATGGTCGACACTGAAGAACTGTACTTGGGGTTGTAGCCAAAGTAGAAAACAAACAGTGAGTTTCTACATCCTCTCATTGATTTTGTGTGCTTTCCTCTCCAAAAGAATGATAAGCAGATCATTTGCTAAGGTGGCACACTGGCTGTGGCTTCAGCCTTTCTCCAGATCACTATCAAGGCAAAGTCTGTTGTAACTATTTATGATGCTCCCCCCAAGGATGCTTGGCACTTTGTGGCCTGGCAGCTGTCCATTTCATGATGTTGATACGAACATTCTTCTGAACTATCAGCAGGGAAGTATCTGCTTAGATAGACAGTTCTGTGTATGTGAGTGCCTCCAGCCCAGGCATCTTTCCATTCCCTGGGCATGTGTGGAATTAGAAGTATTTGTCACATTATCAGCTTCCAAATACATTAAAAAAAACAAAAAAACAAAAAAACAAAAAACAAAAACCTGGAAGTGGATAGCCTGGAGCCTCAGTGTTTCTATTTCTGTTTGTCATCCAGAATACGTCACTTCTCACCTGAACCCCTTGCACACATCAAATGCAAAATGTAATAATTTAATCATGACCTTGAGTCCTAGTTTCATACTCCATAAAGAGCTAGATTTTGTGTGATAGAAATTCAGAGTCAGAGCCCTCCTGACTATTTTTTCCTCACTTAAAAAGAGATAAGGAAGCCAATCCACCCCAGATTGATGCTAAGCCTAAAATGAGCTTTGCATACTCATTGAAAAGTGTTCCCACACTGTACAGTCTTTATTCCATCCTTTTAAATGTGCTTGTCCATCTCTTCACAAGACTTTGGAGACGGGGGATTTTCAGAGTCTTAGTGATGATATGAAGATGAACAAAAAGAAAGCTTTCTCAGAACTTTTTTTACCCTCTGCGACATCTCTCCGGGAAAAAGCAGACCTTTAGTTTAGTCAAAAGGGAATAAGACTGTTGGCAATGACAAATTAAGGTTTCAGGGGATAATTGAAACAAGGAAGTGGGAAAGTTGGGTGGACTATCCCTAAAGCTAGAATCAGACAAGGAAATAAAGCAGAGACAGCACAGATTTAAGTGAAGATGTGCGCTCTCAGGTCAAGCGCCTACGCCAGTTGGGAGCAAAGAGATAGAACAAAAAGAAATGAGAGGAAATGCTTTAATAGATTGAAGACAGTGGCGTGTATATATATGCAGGGCTTTTGCAAGCTGAGGATATGCTTTTTATTTCTTTTGCCGGCACAGAGCCCAGGAATGTACTAGAGGCTTATGTGTTGAGTGAATTAACCTTTCCCCATATGAGAAAATCTGTATGATTAAGCTTTGGTTCTTATGCAGTGCTTGTAACACTAGATTGGAGATTTAGTGGGCGACAGTAGTTAACATTTAATAAATATTTTCTATGTGTGAGGTACTGTGCTAAGTGATATATCTCACTTAATATTCTCATGACCTCGTGTGTAACGGTGGTATCGTGATTATCCCTACACCGCTAAACAGCATCTGTCTCTCTTTCTCTGTCTATATAAATTCTCTTGTTTCTGTTCGCATGGATACTATTCTAGTCCAAGTTCTTGGGTGTGTCCTCTCTGCCGAGGACATCCACCGACACATTGTAAGCTAGGGTAAATCAAACCTCACATGTAAATGTAGTTACATTTTTCGTGTCACATCTACACCTGTGTACACATTCATTTCTGCATTTACACTACCGTAATATAATTTTTTGTTTATGTTCTCTTCTGTTGTTGGCTCCGGGAGTAGTGGTGCTTTTCTTTGTATTTCTAGAATCTAGCATCAATCAAGTACCTGACTGAGCATAAAGAGCAGTGATTAACTGTGCAGTACATGACTAAATGAGTGCCCCAGATGAATCCACTGTTTCTTCTAAGTAAATGATCATGTGCAACCAATTAAAGAACTGATTCTTAGCATGGTTCCTAGGTACCTATAGACCTAGGAGGGGAAAACCTTTATTTCAGTGGATAGAGAACCTCCTTCCCGTGGGTCTAGTTCTGAATTCTGTCACAGTGATCTGGAAGGGAAAAGGAAAACTGAGTCCAGAATGAGGTTGGGGTGTGTGTATATGTGTGTGTATTTTCCTGTACTGGTGATCAGTTGGTGATCATATGGGAATCAGTGATAATATGGGAATTTTCTACTATTTATGCTTTTTATTCTCTAATTGGGAGATTATATTTTTACAGAGAGATGAACAAAATTTTAATTCATTAATAATATGTAATTTCCATAAATCACTGACATTTGATAACATTAATGAAGATGGGATTTTATTCTCCATTTAAATTGTGCATTTTAATCTTTTCTGTTAAAAATAATTCACCACAAATTTGAAGAAAACTTTAAATATGAAAACAGTAATGCAACCTATTATTTATTACTTTAGCTTGATCCTGTGATAGAGTGATCCAATATTTAGTATATGATCAGCAACCTGTAAGAAATTTTTAGAGGTTACATCTTCTGTTTTTCTAGGGAGATAACTTTTCTCTATAAGGCAAAAAGTTTGTTAAATGAATCAAGTCTCATATTTTCTTATTCTGAAATGATTTTCTTATTTCAATGCAAATCCCTAATATGTAATTCTTTTTTATTTCTCATTCCACATAGAGAAACACTATGTCATTATCTTAAGAAGAGGCATATAAATACATTTAGTTACTCCTACGTGTATGGTTCTGTATAAATTCCTGACAAAATTATAAAACCCAGGTCTCCAGCTGACTTTCATCTGAGGACAGATAATGAAGTTCATCCATGAGTCACCGTAGTTCCAAAGATGTAAAGATATCTCTTGCAATCACATGTAACCTTCATATAGTATGGACTTAAGGGGAAATGCAAGATTTAAAAATGGACAGTTAACAGAAGAACCTTCTCTTTCACCTTGGATGAGATCATCAGGGCAGTCTGGCTAATAGTCTTTTGATAGAGCATTTTAAAAGAATGAAATAGTGTTTTCTGAATATACACTTTAGCCTTTTGAGCCTGCTTTAAATCTCATTTCAAAATACCCCATAAAATAAAGGAACAAATTTATAACTATTCCATTAGACTGGTTAAACATGACCCTCTGCAGTCTGTTTAGAAGAGCAATGTATACAGGCCCTTGCTTTCATTCAGAGTGGTGATTTGTGCAGGGTGTCCTGGGACCCCAGGGTTCTTAGGTCACTTTGGAGAGAGAAAAATCCGGGTCTGTTGCACTTTGCTCACTGCTACCCCTTGCTTCTGCCAGACAGATTTCACTTTTAAAAAAAAGATTTTTAACATTTATTTATTATTGAGAGACTGAGACACACAGAGTGTGAGCAGGGGAGGGTAGAGAGAGAGGGGGAGACACAGAATCTGAAGCAGGCTCCAGGCTCTGAGCTGTCAGCACAGAGCCTGACGCAGGGCTCGAACTCACAGACCGCGAGATCATGACCTGAGCCAAAGTGGGACGCTCAACCGACTGAGCCACCCAGGTGCCCCCACGTTTCACTTATTTATGTTTTATTTAGCAAGGATCTTTTCATGATTTCGTTTGGAATACAATGTTTCTGCTGGTTGCTTGTTGTTATTGTGGTTCAAATGTGAAAACCTTTGCTTTCGTGAAAAGCAAGCACCATTGCTTCCAGAGTCACATCTTCCCTCTGAGCAAACATTTATATTCTATGCTCCAATAACTACAACACTTTTAATTTTCCCTGCTCTGAGACTTTAAGCGTCCACCTGAAAGCATTTAAAAATAGCCTGTTACTCCAAAAGGAAGTAAGTGTCCGAGGCAGGGAGGTGGGTTCAGGCAGGGTTCAGGATCCCAGGTTTACCTGTGGTTGGTCATAGATGGAGAACAACAGAAAAGCCGAGGTAGAATAACACCAAAGGGACAAGAATCAGCAGTTATACCTTCTCTTTGTCCAGTGCTGACACCTGGCTCACAGACACTCTGCATTTTATTCCTGTTACATCATTGACTTCACTGAGAACTAGGCGGGAGAGCTGAGCATCAAGGATTTCCTCTCGCCTCAGATCCTGGTTGCTACTAAGAGCTGGAACCACCCACAGATTCCCTTTGTTGATAAGTGGTTCAGGAAGGTAAGGGAAACCCTCCCCATCAGTAGGCTGCAAATGAACGGAACTGCAGCCCCGTTTACAATGTGTCTAACATTTACCCTCGCTTTTGCAGGGGGTGGAAAAGGTATTTTTTCTAGTAATAAAGTGCAATCTGTGAATCCTGCTATGTACCATATTAAAAGAGCTTCTGCCGGTACAGCAGTCCGGGGAGAGAAGAAGCAGGTAATTATTCAGAGATAACGCTTCTGCAACAGAATATTGTCACCGCATAATGGTCCCCTGCTGATAGATAAATGTAGAGGCAAAGGCAGTGTACTTATTTTTTAAAGCAAGAGACATTTTTTCGGTGACACAATTGCAGCCCTTGTGATTACCTTTCCTGTTTTACCAAATGAATAGTTGTAGGGTTTAATCATCATGCTTCACGGAGGGCTGGTGTCACAAAGTGACAGTGGTGAGCCCAGTGACAATAACCTGCTGTGTGCAGATTGACTTGGTAAACACTCTTGGCACAGACTTTAGCTGCCGAAGAGCTACTTTGTTATAAATGGGTAGATTCCTGATTATTAGTTATATTCCTGCCAGTTAAGACTTAATATGTCTTTCCTTTGTCAATGAAAAGTCAGCTAGCCTGTAACATACAAGATGATAGTTTTAATTTGATTTCAGGGAATGACTTTGTTTCACCTGTAGGTTGAAGGTTCCATGTAGTGGCTAGATAGTTCTAAAACTGCCCCGTAACGTTCATCTGGTTCAACTGTGTATTTTATATTCAGTGATAGTAAGAGCCAGTTTTTATTGAGCAGTTAAAATATGTTAAACACTATCCTAGGAATTTCACATAATTTTTACATTACTCCTGTAACATTTACAAATCTGTGAAGTATTTTTTTTAAGTTTGTTTATTTTGAGAGAGAGAGAGCGCCTGTGTGAGCACATGAGCAGAGGGGGTGGAGAGAGGGAGAAAGAGAGAATCCCAAGCAGGCTCTGTGTTGTCAGCTCAGAGCTGACATGGGGCTCGAGCCCACAAACCGTGAGATCATGACCTGAGCCCAAACCAACAGTCAGACGCTTAACCAGCCAAGCCACCCAAGCACCCCCAAATCTGTGCTGTATTTTATTCAGGTCAGACATAGGAGAAGGTTGGTGATGTGGTCACAGATGGGATAGGAAGTAGGTGCTGCTAGGTCTTGTTAAGGATTTTTCGCTTTTACTTTGAGTTACCTGAGAAGTCATTTAAAGGTTGAGAGCGTAAGTGCTCTGAATAATTAGTTCTAGCAGACCGTTCTGGTGATTGTGTAGACAAAACACAAAAGTGGTCAAGGGAGGAGAAAGTTGTAAATTAGGAATCATGCAGTATTCCAGGCCACAGATGACTGTGGCCTGAACTAAGTTTGTGGCATTTTGGGTGAAGAGAGTGTGTCGGGTTCTAGATTTTTCTTCTGAAAATAATAGGATTTCCTGACAGAACATATAGGGAATATGAAATAAAGAAAGAGATCACAAATGGATCAATATTTCAATCTAAGGCCTTAAGCAAATGGAAAATGGAGTTGTAATTAACTGAAAAAACAGGAAACCCCCAAAACCTGCAGTAATTATTCTCGTTTTACCCAGGAAGAAATTAGAACTCAGGAGAATCCGTTTTCCATTGCGGGGATAGTATTTCAACTCATCCTTTTGAACAGACCTTGAAGAAATATAATATTGCATGGTTTCAGATATCATACACTGAAAGCAGCGAGTGCAAAGCCTGTAAAATAAGCCTAATTATTTTTGTATTTCTTAATATTACTTTTATTGTTAACTTTAATTATTTGAACACTCGGTAGAAATGAAACTGATCTATCAGGCTCTATGACGCTTGTCAACTTTAATATCACTATCCTAATAAAGTAAATCTGAGCTGGAGTATTCAGTGAAATAACCACAAACTGAAACTTTGAAAACAGGTAGAAATGAATGGATATCAATTTCTGATGACAGTTGTCTAGAAAGGGAGTGTGGAGGTCATAGCGTGCCCACATGCCTGGCATAAGCAGTTTCCTAGAATTGAGACATTCAGTGATGATTGGCAGTAGTTGGATAACAGGTTCCAGGTAAAAACACTATATAAAATGTCCACATTAAAAAAAATTCAAAGTAGCAAATATCTATCAATTTATTATATGCAAAAAAATAAATTTCATCTAAACCTTCTTCATAAACAGTGTCCACAAATTGTTCAGAAACTTTTTTTTTGCTGTTTTAAAATATGCCTCACTATGACCCATACAATTTTATGACCTTTCCCATAATCCTTAATCTCTTAAGCATTTGGAAAATGGCACTATAATTTCATGGCCCAAGAAAAGATTAGCAGAGTTCTGGGGGCATTTCAATAAAAAAAAGTGTAATTATAAATGAATAACAATTTTCTCCAAAATAAGCAGCTTACCATAAAAGTTAATTCACATTGATTGGTGTTAGTACCCGCGTCACAGTCCTTTTGAAGAATCAGTCACATCTCTCACCTAGCTTAAAAAGTACCATCTACTCCAGGAAACTTGGAACTTTTCTCCTGACTTTGCATTGATTTTTGCTTCGCCTGATAGTCTTTTGCATGTACCATAACTTTCTTGTGTTTCATTGCTTCGTAAAGACATTTTAAACACAAATGAAGGATTTGAATTTAAATTAAAATCCAACTGCACACATTCTTAATAAAGTTACTAATCCAGTTAGGAAGATCTTAATCAGTAGGCATGTTCCATTGATGTCCATTTGCCGATTCTCCAGCAATGAAAATACATCATTTTTCTTTTAAGAAACCATTTTAAGACTCATCCGACATCCTAATTTCAGAAACCTTAAAATATGAAAAAAATTTTTTTAGAATCAAGTAGGGCTTGGCTACTTAAATGCTTTCCAATTATCATCTCAGTTATTCGATAGAAATCACATGGAGTATCTTGAAAATCATCCTGGAATAGGAGACAAGATCTGGGTTGAGGCCCTGCTTCGGCCATGTTTAGGCTGTGTGACTTTGCAGAGGTCACTGAACCTTTCTGAATCTCCTTTATCTTGTCTCCAAATAAGGATAAAAGTCTTACTAGGATTAAATGAGGCTGAAGTGGTGGAGTTTTCTCTTCTGTTTCACTAATCTCTCTGACAGGTTGTATGTTTTACTTTCTCAAGCTTCTCAAAGTCTAGTCTGAATTGTAGGAATTCTCTTTCATTTCCATTTGGCTTTGTTCATTTCTTCTAGCTTTATGGTATTATGATCACAGAATAGAGCTTATAGAAACCCTGTTTGGGAATATTCCACTGATTTTTATGTGATGTAGTATAATGAGATATATATAACCAGTTTGGGTAAACATTCTATGGATGGTTTAAATTCTATTTAATGTTTATTTATTTTTGAGAGAGAGACAGAGACAGAGCACAAGCAGGGGAGAGGCAGAGAGAGAGGGAGGCCCAGAATCTGAAACAGGCTCCAGGCTCTGAGCTGTCAGCACAGAGCCTGATGCGGGGCTCGAACTCACAGACCGTGAGATCATGACCTGAGCCTAAGTCAGACACTCAGATGGTTGAGCCACCCAGGCACCCCCTATGGATACTTTAAAGAAAAGTAAGATATTTAATAAATTAGCCCTATTGATTATTTTGTCCAGATCTTATTTGATCCTATTTAATCTACCTAACATGGAAATAAAAATACTAAAAGTTCCCATACCAATAATCAATTTCTCATTTTGTTTCTAGCAGCTTTTATGTCACATGTATTGGTAATGAATGACATGGACCAAAAATTCATGGCTTTACAGTAATCATGAACGTTGAAACGTTAAAAGAAGAAAATCATGATCTTCTTGTTTAGTTGTTTTGTATTAAATTCTACTGGGTCTGAATTATATTTTACCATCTGCCATTTTTCCTATGTACTTGGTAAATGTTTGCCAGTGCTTTTCCTTATATTCTTCATTCTTTTGAGTCAGATTTCCCCCTTGCGAGCATCACACTCTCGGATTAATTATTTTGTTTTTTTAAATCTAATATGTAAGTCTCCTCAATAGGAGGGTGGAATTAAGCTATCTGAGTTAATTATCCTCACTGGTACATTTGATTTGAATCCTGTCAACTTGTTTTATCTTTTCTTCATGTCAGTTTTTAGTTTCTGTGTTTTGTTTCCATTCCTGTATGAAACACACTTTATAGGTTTCAGTTTCAATGCTTTGCAAGTAACTAGATTTGTTTTTATTTCTCCTAATGGTTATTTTATATTAATTTAGAAACATTGTCAGTGTTAATTCTGATAAGGGTCTCAAATTAAATGGCATCATTTGTCCATCTACTTAAAATGGAAAATTTAGAATCTTTTTATTTTCCTCTTGTCTTTACTCTCTAGAAATTATTAATGTACCTTTGGATTTTAGAACTAGGTAAATAAAATTAAATTATTAGCGTATAGAAATGCAACTGATTTCTCTATACTGATTTTGTACCCTATGACTACTGAGTTCATTTAGCAGTTCTAGTAGTTTTTCAGTAGAGTTTTTAGGGTTTTCTATATATAGTATCAGGTCATCTGCAAATAGTGAAAGTTTCACTTCTTCCTTACCAATTTGGATACCCTTCCTTCCTTCCTTCCTTCCTTCCCTCCTTCCTTCCTTCCTTCCTTTGTCTGATTGCTGTGGCTAGGACTTCCAGTACGATGTTGAATAAACGTGATCAGAAAGGACAACCTTGTCTTGTTCCTGATCTTAGGGGGAAAGCTTTCAATTTTTCACGACTGAGTATGATGTTAGCTATGGGTTTTTCATATATGGCCTTTATTCTATTCAGGTACGTTGCCTCTAAACCTACTTTGTTGAGGATTTTTATCATGAATGGATGTTGTACTTTGTTAAATGCTTTCTCTGCATCTATTGAAATGACCATATGGTTTTTATCCTTTCTCTTGTTGATGTGATGTATCATGTTGATTAATTTGTGAATGTTGAACCACCTTTGCATCCCAGGAATAAATCCCACTTGATTTGGTTTGCTAATATTTTGTTGAGGCTTTTTGCATCTGTGTTCATCAGATATTGGCCTGTAGTTCCTTCTTTTTTTTTTTTTTTTTTTTTTGTATTTGTCTCTATCTGGTTTTTGATATCAGGGTAATGCTGGCCTCTTGGAATGAATTAGGTTTCCTTCCTCATCTATTTTTGGGAATAGTTTGATGAGAATAGGTACTAAATATTCTTTAAATGTGTGGTGGAATTCACCTGTGAAGCCATCTGATCCTGGACTTTTGTTTTATGGGCGTTTTTTTGATTACTGATTCAATTTCATTGCCAATCTAAGATTATTTTTTCTGTTGCCCCAAACCTGAAGATTAGTTTACCTTTGTTAATCAATATCTTGAATGATAATATTTCATCTCTAAATATATTATTTTATTTTCATGTATTAGTTGTAAAATACCTGATCCTTTGTAGGTGATCTTCATTTATTTCCCATCTATATATTTAAATTCTTCCATTATGTGAATATCTTTTAAGTGGTCTTTCCGTGGATCATGGTAAATGGGTCTTAGCTTCATCTTGAGACCCAGTTTTAAATGCAATATGTGTTTTTCAGTGATTTCTTCAATTGCACTTCTGGTACTGCTGTGCCTGACTATTCCTGGGGAAGACCCATGCTTGTTGGACGGGTACTTCTACATTTAGCAGAATTTAGTGTCACAAAGATGTTTTACCTTCTTTGCTTCACTGCCTTTCTCACCCTGTTGCCTGCCTCTTAATCTCATTTGGCTTTCCTGTGTGGCTTTTCTTTTTTTAATTGAAGCTATATCTTTTTTTTGCCATCAATAAAGACAAAACATCTCCTTTTAGGGCTAAAACGCTATTTAGAAGCATGTGTTTTCTTGATTTGATTTGTCACTTTGCTTGTTTTGTGGTTATTCTTCCCTCCCTACATTGATTACTCTGTCTTCTTCTTAGAAATACCCAATGCCCAGGGCCCCAGGGTGGCTCAGTGGGTTAAGCATCTGACTTCAGTTCAGCACAGCTCAGAGCCTGGAGCTTGCTTCAGATTCTGTGTCTCCCTCTTTCTCTCCCCCTCCCTCTCTCTCTCTGTCTCTCTCTCTCTCTTTCTATCTCTCTCTCTCTCTCTCTCTCAAAAATGAATTAAAAAATGTTCAAAAAACTTAAAAGAAAAAGAAATACCCAATGCTCATCAGGTTGTTAAAGTCACTAATGCAATTCCATAGTAGGAAAACTCTTTCACTCTGCCTAACCCAACATCTCCTAAAATTAATTGATCCTGGAACTTTCTTTCATGAAACAGTTCACAGAGTTAGTGTTTCATGAAATTATAGTTGACCACAAACAGCTACAAATATGCCATTTTATAATTTGCAAATATTATGAGAAATCCTGTGGCCACTATAATTACCCACCGCTACTCATTTCCCTGCAAGGACAATTCATTATAATTTTATATTTAGTTATGATTTCTTTACAAATGAAAATAAACGGTGATGCGCAGCTTCTCATTGTTTTTTCTTATTGTGTGAAAATAATATGTAGACGTTAAGTATGTATCTTATAATTCATTTAATGAGGTTTTTATAGACACATTTCAGACACCCACATAGAGAAACCGCTAAAGAAAATTGCAAGCATTTATCACGGGTGTTGTATTATCATAAGTCACATTGAAATATTGCAAGGGAGTGCTAAAAGGTGTCAAAATTAACTGATTTCAGGCTGTGAACTCATGGTTGTGCCTATATTTGTCAAACAACTCTGTATGTGGAGAGGGAGTGTTGCAAAGTGTCAGTTGACTTAATTTGTGTGTATCAAAAAACACGCTGTATTATTTTGTAACTACATACACTATGAAAGAGGTTTACGCAAAAACGAATAAAAAATAAGAGTGAAGAGAGTCTCCACAACTACAGCTAGTCATCATGGCAAGCTAATGAGGACAGGACGCCTTTTCAACAAATGATACTAGAACAATGGAATAAATGTACGAAAAAGAATGAATGGACCCCTGCTATGCAGTGTACATAACCAAATGTAAAACAACAGAGTTTCTAGATAAAAACTGTAGAAAATATTCTTGTGACCTTGGGTGAAATGGAGATTTTTACAGGAGACACAGGAAGCACAAACCATAAAATAAATGTTGATAAAATGAGCTGCTTCATAATAAAAGCAATGAATTCTAATTATCAAAAGACACTATTAATAAAATGAAAAGAAAGTCACACATAAAATATTCTCAATACATATATATATCTGACAATATGACCCAGCAATGACACTCAGGCGTTATCTCAAGAGAAATGTCTGCAAAAAAATACTAATAGGTACATAAATGATAGTAATGTATAAAATGAAATGTAACTAAGCAGTAAAGGGGAATACACAATACACCCTGTGGAAGATGAACACAAGTAATATGCATCCATGTACACAGCTTTTATTTCATCTCTCCTCATCAAAAATAATTTTGGGAGGAAGAGATATATTTTTTCTTTATCTGAGATTTTCTTAATAGACACTGTCAGGTTTTCAAGTTTGGAGGTAAGAATGCTGCTGTTGGAAAATCATCGATTCAGAAGAGGGGAATTCCTGAATCACAAAGTTCAGCCTTTAGTTTAATTTCACCTGGTAGTATAATGTTTTTATCTGATAATTGCTGTTAATGACAAACCAGTGGTTCTCAAATTATACTATACCTCAGAATCACCTGGAGTTTCAGATTCAGCAGGTCTGGAGAGGGGCCTGAGAATTTTTTCTTTTTTTAAGTTTATTTATTTATTTTGAGAGAGAGCCTGAATTGGGGAGGGGCGGAGAGACAGGGAGAAAGAGAATCCCAAGCAGGCTCTGTGCTCTCAGCACAGAGCATGACACGGGGCTCGATCTCACAAACCATGAGATCATGACCTAGGCAGAAACCAAGAGCCGGTCACAACCAACTGAGCCACCCATGTGCCCCAAGAATTTTAATTTCTAACAAGTTCCCAGATGAGGCTGATACTGCTGGTCTCAGAACTGCTGGATAACGGGCTCTGGGGATAATGGGTGAAGAACTCAGAATCGTTAACTTTCAACTTTGTATTTCAAAGAAGACACAAATACCAGAGTATGGTGGGGGCATCTGCTGAGTCCTGGCCTTTAAGATGTATCACTGATCTGACTACTGAGTCAGTTCTTATAAACTGCTTAAGGCACACTCATAATGAATGTATCTACTTTTGGTCAAAATTTACTTTTTTCATCTCTACTTGATCTGAGAAGAAGCAATTGTGAAATGTTATTAAGCCATGTCATTGATTTATTGAAGGGGGTGGGATGGTGTGGTAGATTTCATTACTGTATCCAATTCTTCCTTCCATGCTTGTTGCTGTGTGATTTACACATTGCTAGATGAGGGGGAGGTACCTGGGAAAGGAAATGTTCTCACCTGACAAGCTTAGTCATGTGAGTTGTCTTGGCCAACGAAAAGCGAGTGGAATGCCCAGTTCTGAGTATGTTTGAGAATCCTCCTGTGATCTTTCAACTGTCCCCTCACACCTGCCAAAAGAATGGCATATCATCACAGATGATACAAAAATACACGCCAGAGAGTTGAGAAAAATACACGCAGGAGAGTTGCAGCCAACATGGAACCTGAGCAAGAAATAGATATGAGCAAGAGATAAATATCTGTTAGTGTATGTAAGTGAGATTTCGGAGCTATTATTATAGCAAAATCTAGAGAAAATCGTTGAATACTCCATACCTCATACTTGATGTCAAGTGTTGTCATCAAGTATGTTATTTTAGTTTTAGTTACCACAATAATCCTATTAGTTAGATGTTCTTCCTCAAATTGTAGGGAAGAAATTAAAGTTTACAGAGACTATACTAATTCTGGTAAGAGATTTCTTTCAATTATACCATGGTGTGGTAATGCCTAAAATGGTGAAATAGAAGTAAATAAGATGATGTACAAAGACAGTAAAGTTTAGAGAGTATTAAGAAATATTATTTAACCTTTCTCATCCCAATATCTTAGTCAATGGGCAGCATTAATGCAGCTACAGAAAATAACAGAACTGGGGCGCCTGCGTGGCTCAGTTGGTTAAGCATCCGACTTCGGCTCAGGTCATGATCTCGTGGTCCGTGAGTTCGAGCCCCACGTCGGGCTCTGTGCTGACAGCTCAGAGCCTGGAGCCTGTTTTGGATTCTGTGTCGCCCTCTCTCTGACCCTCCCCTGTTCATGCTCTGTCTCTCCCTGTCTCAAAAATAAATAAAACGTTAAAAAAATTTAAAAAAAAGAAAATAACAGAACCTCATCCATTGGAATTGGTTTTTCCATTCAAAGTTGTTGAAATATGTTTTTAACCCCTCAAATCGAAACCTCCAGTTAAAAACATTCACTCTTCAAAACTCTGACTATAATTTAATTGTTTTTTTTGGGGAAAGTAGAGCAGTTAAGATTTTGATGTTTGAAAATGGAAGGTGGACCCCAAAAAGGTGAATGAATGGAGAGACATTAGCCTATTAAAGACACATTTATTTGAATAAATAAACGTAACTTGATAGACCATTGAAAGATTGATTGTTAGTGAGGTAATAAATGAGAAATGAAAAGGAGAGATGATAAAGACCCTGGAGAAATCCGAGTTTGTGCTTAGTAGGTCTGTGTAAACAAAGAGTCTAAGCTTAAAGATATACAAGGCAATGTATTTACCCCTAAGATGGGAAGGACTGTGATAAAGATGTTTTATGAGGAAAGATTAAAGAATTGACTGGATAGTCATATGGGACTAGCTTTCTCAAATGTTTCATTTATTCATTCTTTAAATAGTGTTTATGGTGCACCTGCTTTTTACCAAATGTGCTAGGTGTGGATTGTACACAGTAAACAGGAAATAAACCTGTTCTCACAGATCTCTTACATTCCAGTAAGGGAAACAAAGAAACAGAAGGACTAATCTTTTGGAAATCATAAATTCAGTGGGGAAAATGATAAAGGAAGAGAAGACTGAGTGCGAATATTTGAAGGAGGAAGAGAGGCAGTTGGGGCAAGGAGAAAAGGACTTTGATGAGAACCTGATGCTTGAAGTTCTGCTAGACAAAGGTCTAGGGGAAGAGTGATCCTGGGCGGTACCAGAAGGGACATGCCTAAAGGCAGCAACCAGGTCCTCAGTTTCTATAGCACGAAGGCCAATGTTTTCTACATTGAAAAGCATATATAGATGTAGTATCTATATATATAGATATAGAATCTCTATATAGATATAGATTTTTTTTTAATTTTTTAACGTTTTTATTTTATTTTTGAGACAGAGAGAGACAGAGCACGAACGGGGGAGGGTCAGAGAGAGGAAGACACAGAATCTGAAACAGGCTCCAGGCTCTGAGCTGTCAGCACACAGCCCGACACGGGGCTCGAACTCGCAGACCGCGAAATCATGACCCGAGCCGAAGTCGGCCACCCAACCGACTGAGCCACCCAGGCGCCCCATAGATTGTTTTGAATACAAGGATGTGTGTGTATCTGTTGTTGGGCTCCTTTAAAATAACTAGTTTTATAAGCAAGTATGCTCAATTTCTATTTTAATTTCCTTTTTTTCTTTTTCTTTTTTAGCTTCATGGGCATGTCTTCACTCTTACAGCTATATTGGGAACATGTTAAATTGTATATTATATAGTCAAAAAGAAAATGAGAATGTACAATTATCTGGGAAGTTTCATATCACTCATATAAACTTTTGAAAAATAATTTTAGTTGCCTAAATTATCTGTGCTGCCTCTGCAAATAAGAGTTTCTCAAGCTTTTATGGCACAAAATATTCTATGGAGCAAAAGATTTAGTCACTGGGCTATTTCTACCCCTGATCCCCTTAGAAAAAAACCAAACTTCCCCCAAAAAACAAAACAAAAAACCTCCCTCAAACCAAAGAAAATAAAACACATGTTAAGTATCTATATAAATAAGCCAATAAAAGAACCAAAATTAATGTCTGTTTCAATAGACTGAATATGAATATTGTCTCTTTGAAATAAAGTCCAATTTAGTCCTAAGCAAATTATATTAGTCACAACAATATTATTCCATGTCATATAGTTGTATGCAGAAAAAAACATCTGTCTCAAAGCTTATTAAAGGAAGTGTAATTGTGTTATATGTTTAAAGGGTTAGAAATACATAAAACCTGGCCCCATTTCAATTAGTGCCATTGTATAAATACTTTGCTAGTGCCCGTGGTATGGACAGAAGACGCATTCCTTAATCGAAATGCACTCAGGTAGAGAAAATTAAATGTGCAGCCCTTTGTGTATTTTGATTAGCTCCAATAACTAATGTAAACCTGAACTATATAGAATATAGTGATTGTATTTGAATGAAGATGAGCATATTAAGCTTTTCCAAATACTTTAAATAGTCCCTGGGTTAATTTTCCATTTTGATATGAGGATATGAACTGAAGACAATCCAGACTATAAAATGCTTCACTATTTTTATTTCTCATAGCCTAATTTTGGTGTAATTCAGTCAGTATCAAAAAAAATGAGGAAATAATTATTGTTGATCTAACCGCCAAAACCAAAAAGAAAAAACCATGAAGATATTAAGTGACATATTTTCCAAAGAACTATTAGAAAATATAGAGTATATAGAACTCTAAAAATGTATTTACTCAATGATGAGATTGAACATTTTTTTCCAATGGATAAGAGAGTGCATTTTTGATGCTTTTCCTTCCATTTTATTCTTTTCTGTAATACATTTAAAACTTTCAAACTGTGTTTCCTCTTCAGTTTGCCCCCAGTGTTAGCCAAGAGATTCTCAATAGCAATTCAAAACAGAAGAACATTTAAATCTAGACATAGTTTGGGCATCAGAACCTTTTGCAGATGCTTTTTGGGAAGAAAGGCTATTTTCTAATTAGCCAGTGGCAAGTTCACCTGCTCTTCTATCATCTGACATATATCTGTTTAGTGGGAAAGTTATCTTGGGTTTATTATCATCTGATCTTATGACTCATTTTCAAGCTGAATGCGTCAGAAACTTGTGTGACCTGTTGTTTAATGAAGGACTAACCAGAGAAACCATAGTACCCTCCATAAATAGATTTTCTATATTTGATTAGAAGCCTCTTCAAACATTTATAGAGCACAGGCTTGTAAATATATTACTTATATCTCCTCAGTATTTTTTATAACAAGAAACTCTTTAAAAATTAATTGGAACCTTTTCATTGACTTTCTTTGGAGACACTGAGTTCTAATCCTAGATTAGCAGAGTATTTTTAAGTGCATTGAGCTACTTAAAAATAACTTCAGCTTGTGCTCTGCAGAGGTGGGAAGGAGAGGGTATAGCAGATCATTATTCCTCCCTTTCAGTGTGTAATAAATGGTCATGATGGTTTTTAATACCTCAGAGTGCTCTAGGACTTCAGAAGGTACTGGAAATATCATGCCATAGTATTTGTTTGGATGCCAAAGGTTCAGTCGACTGCTTTGCTAAATTTTGTCCTAGCTCATTACATCAAATATGTTTTATGAGGGAATTTAATTGGAGTAATTTTATATGTGATGTGATTAAATAATCATATCCAACTTAA
Organism: Lynx rufus; assembly: GCF_022079265.1. NCBI lineage: Eukaryota > Metazoa > Chordata > Mammalia > Carnivora > Felidae > Lynx > Lynx rufus. Next base: position 72,767,041 of record NW_025814823.1, read on the forward strand.
TTCTGAAATTAACTCCTTACTGAGGCTAAGGTTTGAATCTGCTAAATTTAGACAATTCCATGGGCGCTAATGAGAAGATTTCCTTTTCACAGTCGTAAAGAGTTTTTTTCTATTGATTACCAAAAATAACAACACGAGAAAATGTACCAGAAGTGGTTCAGAGCAGCCTTTACTAAACCTGGCTTCTCAGTACACGCTGGCATTATCAGTGACTTACCGATGATGTTTTCAAGTAAAATCAATTTAGACCTTCAATTCAATATGTATTGTATGCATACATAAATATATGTATATATGTATATATATGTGTGGGCGCATACATTTGGCTTTGAAGTCAACTCAATGATGGGGGAAGCAAAGTCAATATGACTGGGACAGTTTTAAGACCATCAATTATTGTTGTAGGGGCTGCATCACACAAACAGAAATACTCCCAGTAGTATATGCCAAGTACTTCTCTTATCCTTAATTTACACGGAAATCCCATATCTAAGTATGCAGAAATACATTTCCTAGGAACTGGTAGTACACTTTCCCATTGTCCAACACCACTAGCACTTAAATTAATCTGATACCATTTAGCAGCTCGTGGCTGAGCTGAGTTGATTTTGTTGAGTAAAGCTTAGTTCCATAACAACAACAAATCTTCGATTACTTGTCCCATTTAATTATTATTGAATTAAAACTTATTTAAATTGCTATTTAAATAATTTATTTAAATAAATCCCATTAAAAGGAATATTTCTTGGGTGCCTGGGTGGCTCAGTTGGTTAAGTGTCCGACTCTTAATTGCGGCCCCGGTCATTATCTCACAGTTTGTGAGATCGAGCCCTGCATCAGGCTCTGCTGACAATGTGGAGCCTGCTTGGGATGCACGCGCCTGCTCTCTCTCTCTTTCAAAATAAATATTTATAAATAAATAAATAAATAGGATATTCCCAGTATAACAAAATATATTACCAAATACTAATGTAGATTTAGAAGAAAGGAAAGATCTATAATGAAACAATATATCAGAAAAGGTTTTCACCTGTCGTTGTACACAATTTCAGGGTGTTTTGAGAGGTTCTGATGAAAGTGTATTGCTCATCTTTGGAAGCTCAACTCCCTCTCTTCAAAGAAAGTCAGTGGCATTATTTTATAGGTTATTTGATAGGAATGAAATGTAATTTAAAGCCACATAAAAGCAAAAGCATAATATTTGCAATTACTCCATAGTGTGTACATTACAGCTGCTGCTGCCCTTAAAGGAAAGCATTTGAATTACAAAGGGAAGAGAACACTGTGTTACATCTTAGTGTGATGTGAGGATTCAGTGAACTAGCACACAGCTTGAGTGCATTTAGTTTTCAATATCTGCAATTGCAAAATAATATTTTCTCTAAAAAGTCTGCCATGGTTTGGAATAATTATCATGAAATGCAAAATGAGCCAAACTGAAAATCTTTCACAATAATTTCTTTTGGAGTAAAAAAGTAATTTTGTTTTTTAATAATGAACAGTCCTCGTATGGCGTGTTTTACTTAATTGTTTGCACACATTAACAGTTTTTGAAGCATTACGAAGACTAACCGACTAGGAAAAGAGAGAAGGGAAGTGAACGCAGTACTATATGCAAGTAGATGATTTGGTTCACAGCGTATGGCTCTCACTCTGAGGGTCCAGCCTGTGTCCCATCTGGGAGACCCACCACTGGGAGCCCACATCTCAAGATCAAGCCCTCCTTCCCTAAGTCAATACCTAAAATAGCTGTTCACACTTGGAAGATAGTCTTCTAAGTATCTGTTACACCTGATACTGAAATGAAAAAAAGAAACTTTTTTTTTAAGTTCAGACATCTCATAAATTTTTATACCATGTTTTCCACTGATGGCCAGTGTCCCCCTAAGACAAAATTTTCTTTTGTTCTGCGATTCATAGGGTAAAATTGCTTGAACAAATGCTAATTTGAAGGTAGTGATTAATGTTTCACAAGAAGCAAAAATGCACGTATTTCATTGTCACTGGGAGTTGGATGAGTCATCTTCACATTATTTAATATGAAATATGATCAAGTCAGTTACTTCAACTACAGCCTACAGACGTTCCTGAAATTTCTATCCTATGTTTTAACAGGAATTAAATCTTACTTTACTTTTAATATTTATTCTAAAACAAAACTAAATTGAAAACAAAACTACATTGAAGACATGCAAGATTTCAATTTGGATTTTTAGGTATGAGGAGGGTTTTTTCTCCCTGGATTTTTAAGTTCTATATACTATATCTTAGAATATTCGTCTGCATTTCATGCACAGTCTTTGTGCATTTCTGATTATGAGACATCGTTTTGTTGGATTCTTTCAGTCTTTTACAGCATTTTGTTTTTGTTTTTGTGTTTGAAATATGTTGTGGTTGCCTCTCCTCTAAAATGCATTAATGCAATTTCACTTAAACTTCAGATCATCCAATTATCAGAATAGCACTATGTAGACAACACATGAAGAAATGAGTCATTCACCCATTTCCCGTCTTTTGTTTCCTTTCCTGATTGAGGGGCTCAATAAATTGCTTCGGCTCATAATGACTATGAAAGTTACATACTATTTTTATCCATTCAGCTGGATTTTAAATGCAGCATTTGGACCCATCATTCTGTCATGGGCAGAAGCTCTAGAAATTCTTGACAGCTTATAATCTTCCTTGTTCATATTCACAAGTGAAAATGATTATACTTAAAAGCAGGAACTTTACACACTAATTTCTGAATCAACTTTCAGAAAAGCAACCGCCCTATAAAGATCAGTGCTCTCTACTGCTTTGGGGAAAGTTCTTAATCGTGGAGAACAAAGCATTCAGGATTTAGGAATTAAGTTTATTACTTGTTTGTTATAATTTAAAGAACAAAATATATGAAATCTAATTATCTCTGATAACACTTGCTTAACTTATGTGTAAATGTTCTAAGATTAAAGCTGAGTCAAACATTTGGGAGTCTATTTGGTAGCAGACATTATTTCCACATTAGGAGAAGAATAAAAAATCCCAGCCCACTAAACCTAACTTGCACCAGGCCCTCTCACTGTTTATTCTCTACCCTGGGGTGTGTGTGTGTGTGTGTGTGTGTGTGTGTGTGTGTAATTTTTTTAATGTTTATTTATTTTAGAGAGAGACAGACAGAACATGACCAGGGGAGGGGCAGAGAAAGAGGGAGACACAGAATCCTAAGCAGGCTCCAGGCTCTGAGCTGTCAGCACAGAGCCCAATGTGGGGCTTGAGCCCACGAACCTTGAGATCATGACCTGAAGTAGGACACTTAACTCACTGAGCCACCCACATTCCCCGCTGTCTTGAAATTCTTATACTTTTTGAAGTATTTCATTGGGCTTCATATTTCCATTTTGCACCAGGGCCTGCAAATTATGCAGTCTGTCCTTTGGCAGGATGTTTTAAAGATTAATTTTAATGAATTATAATAATATTTTGTTACAAAGTATTTAGAATAATATTTCATTAACAATGAATTCTCTTTTCACTTATTTCCCTCTTCATTTCCTAAAATGTATAGATTTGTGTATTTCTATAGAATATTCAATAATTCAATGACCAATAGTTGTGTAAAATAATAATCATGGACTATATATAATACTTTCCTCAATGATTTGGAAAGCTTTCTTTTTTTTTTTATTTTTTTTATTTTTTATTTTTTTATTTTTTTTATTATTTATTTATTTATTTATTTATATATGAAATTTATTGACAAATTGGTTTCCATACAACACCCAGTGCTCATCCCAAAAGGTGCCCTCCTCAATACCCATCACCCACCCTCCCCTCCCTCCCACCCCCCATCAACCCTCAGTTTGTTCTCAGTTTTTTAACAGTCTCTTATGCTTTGGCTCTCTCCCACTCTAACCTCTTTTTTTTTTTTCCCTTCCCCTCCCCCATGGGTTCCTGTTAAGTTTCTCAGGATCCACATAAGAGTTGCTACAAAAAGCCATATTTCATTTTTTCTCATTGCCACGTAGTATTCCATTGTGTATATAAACCACAATTTCTTTATCCATTCATCAGTTGATGGACATTTAGGCTCTTTCCATAATTTGGCTATTGTTGAGAGTGCTGCTATGAACATTGGGGTACAAGTGCCCCTATGCATCAGTACTCCTGTATCCCTTGGGTAAATTCCTAGCAGTGCTATTGCTGGGTCATAGGGTAGGTCTATTTTTAATTTTCTGAGGAACCTCCACACTGCTTTCCAGAGCGGCCGCACCAATTTGCATTCCCACCAACAGTGCAAGAGGGTTCCCGTTTCTCCACATCCTCTCCAGCATCTATAGTCTCCTGATTTATTCATTTTGGCCACTCTGACTGGCGTGAGGTGATACCTGAGTGTGGTTTTGATTTGTATTTCCCTGATAAGGAGCGACGCTGAACATCTTTTCATGTGCCTGTTGGCCATCTGGATGTCTTCTTTAGAGAAGTGTCTATTCATGTTTTCTGCCCATTTCTTCACTGGGTTATTTGTTTTTCGGGTGTGGAGTTTGGTGAGCTCTTTATAGATTTTAGATACTAGCCCTTTATCCGATATGTCATTTGCAAATATCTTTTCCCATTCCGTTGGTTGCCTTTTAGTTTTGTTGGTTGTTTCCTTTGCTGTGCAGAAGCTTTTTATCTTCATAAGGTCCCAGTAATTCGCTTTTGCTTTTAATTCCCTTGCCTTTGGGGATGTGTCGAGTAAGAGATTGCTACGGCTGAGGTCAGAGAGGTCTTTTCCTGCTTTCTCCTCTAAGGTTTTGATGGTTTCCTGTCTCACATTTAGGTCCTTTATCCATTTTGAGTTTATTTTTTGTAAATGGTGTGAGAAAGTGGTCTAGTTTCAACCTTCTGCATGTTGCTGTCCAGTTCTCCCAGCACCATTTGTTAAAGAGGCTGTCTTTTTTCCATTGGATGTTCTTTCCTGCTTTGTCAAAGATGAGTTGGCCATACGTTTGTGGGTCTAGTTCTGGGGTTTCTATTCTATTCCATTGGTCTGTGTGTCTGTTTTTGTGCCAATACCATGCTGTCTTGATGATGACAGCTTTGTAGTAGAGGCTAAAGTCTGGGATTGTGATGCCTTCTGCTTTGGTCTTCTTCTTCAAAATTCCTTTGGCTATTCGGGGCCTTTTGTGGTTCCATATGAATTTTAGGATTGCTTGTTCTAGTTTCGAGAAGAATGCTGGTGCAATTTTGATTGGGATTGCATTGAATGTGTAGATAGCTTTGGGTAGTATTGACATTTTGACAATATTTATTTTTCCAATCCATGAGCAGGGAATGTCTTTCCATTTCTTTAAATCTTCTTCAATTACCTTCATAAGCTTTCTATAGTTTTCAGCATACAGATCCTTTACATCTTTGGTTAGATTTATTCCTAGGTATTTTATGCTTCTTGGTGCAATTGTGAATGGGATCAGTTTCTTTATTTGTCTTTCTGTTGCTTCATTGTTAGTGTATAAGAATGCAACTGATTTCTGTACATTGATTTTGTATCCTGCAACTTTGCTGAATTCATGTATCAGTTCTAGCAGACTTTTGGTGGAGTCTATCGGATTTTCCATGTATAATATCATGTCATCTGCAAAAAGTGAAAGCTTGACTTCATCTTTGCCAATTTTGATGCCTTTGATTTCCTTTTGTTGTCTGATTGCTGATGCTAGAACTTCCAGCACTATGTTAAACAACAACGGTGAGAGTGGGCATCCCTGTCGTGTTCCTGATCTCAGGGAAAAAGCTCTCAGTTTTTCCCCGTTGAGGATGATGTTAGCTGTGGGCTTTTCATAAATGGCTTTTATGATCTTTAAGTATGTTCCTTCTATCCCGACTTTCTCAAGGGTTTTTATTAAGAAAGGGTGCTGGATTTTGTCAAAGGCCTTTTCTGCATCGATTGACAGGATCATATGGTTCTTCTCTTTTTTTTTGTTAATGTGATGTATCACGTTGATTGATTTGCGAATGTTGAACCAGCCCTGCATCCCAGGAATGAATCCCACTTGATCATGGTGAATAATTCTTTTTATATGCTGTTGAATTCGATTTGCTAGTATCTTATTGAGAATTTTGGCATCCATATTCATCAGGGATATTGGCCTGTAGTTCTCTTTTTTTACTGGGTCTCTGTCTGGTTTAGGAATCAAAGTAATACTGGCTTCATAGAATGAGTCTGGAAGTTTTCCTTCCCTTTCTATTTCTTGGAATAGCTTGAGAAGGATAGGTATTATCTCTGCTTTAAACGTCTGGTAGAACTCCCCTGGGAAGCCATCTGGTCCTGGACTCTTATTTGTTGGGAGATTTTTGATAACCGATTCAATTTCTTCGCTGGTTATGGGTCTGTTCAAGCTTTCTATTTCCTCCTGATTGAGTTTTGGAAGAGTGTGGGTGTTCAGGAATTTGTCCATTTCTTCCAGGTTGTCCAATTTGTTGGCATATAATTTTTCATAGTATTCCCTAATAATTGTTTGTATCTCTGAGGGATTGGTTGTAATAATTCCATTTTCATTCATGATTTTATCTATTTGGGTCATCTCCCTTTTCTTTTTGAGAAGCCTGGCTAGAGGTTTGTCAATTTTGTTTATTTTTTCAAAAAACCAACTCTTGGTTTCGTTGATCTGCTCTACAGTTTTTTTAGATTCTATATTGTTTATTTCTGCTCTGATCTTTATTATTTCTCTTCTTCTGCTGGGTTTAGGCTGCCTTTGCTGTTCTGCTTCTATTTCCTTTAGGTGTGCTGTTAGATTTTGTATTTGGGATTTTTCTTGTTTCTTGAGATAGGCCTGGATTGCAATGTATTTTCCTCTCAGGACTGCCTTCCCTGCGTCCCAAAGCGTTTGGATTGTTGTATTTTCATTTTCGTTTGTTTCCATATATTTTTGATTTCTTCTCTAATTGCCTGGTTGACCCACTCATTTGTTAGTAGGGTGTTCTTTAACCTCCATGCTTTTGGAGGTTTTCCAGACTTTTTCCTGTGGTTGATTTCAAGCTTCATAGCATTGTGGTCTGAAAGTATGCATGGTATAATTTCAATTCTTGTAAACTTATGAAGGGCTGTTTTGTGACCCAGTATATGATCTATCTTGGAGAATGTTCCATGTGCACTCGAGAAGAAAGTATATTCTGTTGCTTTGGGATGCAGAGTTCTAAATATATCTGTCAAGTCCATCTGATCCAGTGTCTCATTCAGGGCCCTTGTTTCTTTATTGACCGTGTGTCTAGATGATCTATCCATTTCTGTAAGTGGGGTGTTAAAGTCCCCAGCAATTACCACATTCTTATCAATAAGGTTGCTTCTGTTTATGAGTAATTGTTTTATATATTTGGGGGCTCCGGTATTCGGCGCATAGACATTTATAATTGTTAGCTCTTCCTGATGGATAGACCCTGTAACTATTATATAATGTCCTTCTTCATCTCTTGTTACAGCCTTTAATTTAAAGTCTAGTTTGTCTGATATAAGTATGGCTACTCCAGCTTTCTTCTGGCTTCCAGTAGCATGATAAATAGTTCTCCATCCCCTCACTCTGAATCTAAAGGTGTCCTCAGGTCTAAAATGAGTCTCTTGTAGACAGCAAATGGATGGGTCTTGTTTTTTTATCCATTCTGATACCCTATGTCTTTTGGTTGGCGCATTTAATCCATTTACATTCAGTGTTATTATAGAAAGATACGGGTTTAGAGTCATTGTGATGTCTGTATGTTTTATGCTTGTAGTGATGTCTCTGGTACTTTGTCTCACAGGGTCCCCCTTAGGATCTCTTGTAGGGCTGGTTTAGTGGTGACAAATTCCTTCAGTTTTTGTTTGTTTGGGAAGACCTTTATCTCTCCTTCTATTCTAAATGACAGACTTGCTGGATAAAGGATTCTCGGCTGCATATTTTTTCTGTCTAGCACACTGAAAATCTCGTGCCAATTCTTTCTGGCCTGCCAAGTTTCAAAAGAGAGATCAGTCACGAGTCTTATAGGTCTCCCTTTATATGTGAGGGCACGTTTACCCCTTGCTGCTTTCAGAATTTTCTCTTTATCCTTGTATTTTGCCAGTTTCACTATGATATGTCGTGCAGAAGATCGATTCAAGTTACGTCTGAAGGGAGTTCTCTGTGCCTCTTGGATTTCAATGCCTTTTTCCTTCCCCAGTTCAGGGAAGGTCTCAGCTATTATTTCTTCAAGTACCCCTTCAGCACCTTTCCCTCTCTCTTCCTCCTCTGGGATACCAATTATGCGTATATTATTTCTTTTTAGTGTATCACTTAGTTCTCTAATTTTCCCCTCATACTCCTGGATTTTTTTATCTCTCTTTTTCTCAGCTTCCTCTTTTTCCATAACTTTATCTTCTAGTTCACCTGTTCTCTCCTCTGCCTCTTCCATCCGAGCCGTGGTGGTTTCCATTTTGTTTTGCATTTCATTTAAAGCGTTTTTCAGCTCCTCGTGACTGTTCCTTAGTCCCTTGATCTCTGTAGCAAGAGATTCTCTGCTGTCCTGTATGCTGTTTCCCAGCCCAGCGATTAATTTTATGACTATTATTCTAAATTCACTTTCTGTTATATTATTTAAATCCTTTTTGATCAGCTCATTAGCTGTTGTTATTTCCTGGAGATTCTTCTGAGGGGAATTCTTCTGCTTGGTCATTTTGGATAGTCCCTGGTGTGGTGAGGGCCTGCAGGGCACTTCCCCTGTGCTGTGGTGTATAACTGGAGTTGGTGGGCGGGGCCACAGTCCGACCTGATGTCTGCCCCCAGCCCACCGCTGGGGCCACAGTCAGACTGGTGTGTGCCTTCTCTTCTCCTCTCCTAGGGGCGTGGCCCGTCTGGGCTACTTGCACACTGCCAGGCTTGTGATGCTGGGGATCTGGCGTATTAGCTGGGGTGGGAAGGCAAGGTGCACGGCGGCAGGGGGGGCAGGCTTAGCTCGCTTCTCCTTAGGTGATCCACTTCAGGAGGGGCCCTGTGGCAGCCGGAGGGAGTCAGATCCGCTGCCGGAGGTTTGGCTCCGCAGAAGCACAGAGTTGGGTGTTTGCGCAGAGGGAGCAATTTCCCTGGCCGGAGCCGGTTCCCTTTGGGATTTTGGCTGGGGGATGGGCGGGGGAGATGGCGCTGGCGAGCGCCTTTGTTCCCCGCCAAACTGAGCTCTGTCGTCCGGGGGCTCCGCAGCTCACCCTCCCTTTGTCCTCCAGCCTTCCCGCTTTCCGAGCAGAGCTGTTAACTTATGACCTCCCAGACGCTAAGTCACGCTTGCTGTCGGAACACAGTCCGTCAGGCCCCTCCGCTTTTGCAAGCCGGACTCGGGGGCTCTGCTTGGCTGGCGAGCCGCCCCTCCGCCCCGGCTCCCTCCCACCAGTCCGTGGAGCGCGCACCGCCTCGCCGCCCTTCCTACCCTCTTCCGTGGGCCTCTCGTCTGCGCTTGGGTCTGGTGACTCCGTTCTGCTAATCCTCTGGCGGTTTTCTGGGTTATTTAGGCAGGTGTAGGTGGAATCTAAGTGATCAGCAGGACGCGCGGTGAGCCCAGCGTCCTCCTACGCCGCCATCTTCCCAGAATCCGGAAAGCTTTCAATGTGGGAAGACAGCAGTCTTCTACAATTCAGTTAGGCACTTAGAGTTTTGCAAATATTTCCTATTATTATTGAAGGAATTGCAGAGAAACAGTATTCAAATTTGCTTTCTTAGGATGATGGCTAGTCTTAACCTTTCTCATTGAACCATTTCTTTCTGTTTTCTATTTCTGTATTCATATCCTATATTAAACAAAGTTATATAATTATATATTATATATTTAAAAATGCATATAAAATAAATGGCTGATATAATATGATACTACAAAAACAACCAATAATACCCAAGTGTCTCTTTTTCATGTTAAAATAACATAAAATGGAAATAAATATAAATAATATAGTTTAAATTAAGCAAACCTAGACAAAGTCTTAAAAGAGCATAGTTACAAAATGAGTGATAAGTATAAAGAAATAAAACCAAAACTTTCAACTCTATACTAGTGTGTAATGAATACAATAGAACAAACAAATATAATAAAAATAAATCCAAACTAAGGAATATGAAGTGTCAATAACATAAGTAAGTAATTTGAAATCTGTTAAAATCCCAGAGAGCTTTGCTCTTGTAGTGTAGTGAACAACTTCTGTCGGAGCCCAGCAAATTCCAAGGCTTCACACAGTCTTTTCAGGACATCTGAGCCCAGGGCTTCAGTTGTCTTGTGGACTTTGGACTTGATCGGCTGCTCCTGCCTTCAGAGTCTGGCCAATGGTTCCTAAGAGCCGCACTCTTCCCTGTGTGTGGGATGTTAGTGACCCTTGCGTTCTCCCTCAGGAATCAGTGAAAAGTGTGGCAGTGAAAGGGTGTAATTTCTTGGTAAACACCAACTTTTTTTGTCTCCTCTTCCTGAGGTTGTAATCCAGTGATCATCCAGATAGGCCCATGCAAAGTAAGCTTGATTTCAAAATTGGTATCATCATCTAGACTTCTGGGAACTCTCGAAAATGGCACAGTTGGCTCAGATCCCTGACTGGCCACATCACTTCAGCCAAGAATGGCTGTATGGAAGGTTACGTGCCTTCCCCTCTGGCCCTGATCGTCCATGCTTCCTCACCTGAACCTTGATGGCAGCTGCCCTTTGTCTTCATACTTGCTTACAGTCTAAAGGATGAGGAGCTCCGGGGCGGCTCAGTCGGCTAAGCATCTGACTTCAGTTCAGGTCACGGTCTCACATGTCAGTGAGTTCAAGCCCCACATCGGGCTCTCTGCTCTCAGAATAAAACACACACACGTTTAATAAGTTAAAAAAAAAAAAGAGTAAAATATTTACTGTGCACATTCACTTAATTCACAGGCTTGGTCATTGTAGATATCTGAGTTTATCCTTTCCCCACCACAGTGCAAAATAGTGGAATTTTATGTGTAAACTAGAGGGAGATGGTTAGGTTTAATTCTATTCATTTTGTAGCATTTGGAGGCTGAGTGATGTTCATGGAGAGAACAAGGAGATTAAATGATAGAAGTAGTGTCTATTAATTACTACAGACAATAGTAATAGCAAACACTTGTGATATATATAGATACTGATGTAGCATTAAAGTATTAAGTAAAATATTCTCAGATTTCTAACTACCCTATACTATAATGAGATTACATCTGAAAAATAAAATTTACCAGCTTGCACTGAAAAGACCATTTTAACCTCAAATCTGACATACAAAGATTCAAATTTGTCTTTTAGGGATTCAGCAGTCACTTAGAAATCAAAGCCACGTTTGTATGTAAATCGGTCATAGTGGGGAAATACAACCTTATAGTTTATGAAGGACTCAGTTACTATTATATCTTCTGGATATCTTCCCGATTATAACACCAATTTATTCTCCATGTTTTTTCCCCATTCCTGAAATAACCATGCCTCAGATTTTCTGTTTAATAAAAATCCAGTAACCATTTTCAGATGAGTAGTCAGTATTTACTCATTTATGTAAATAAGCAATTGACAATAAAGCAACACATTAGATGAAATAAAGTACCTGATGAAAATATTAGACAGCACAAGTAAGAAGGATTTCTGAATTATGTGATACCTTAAGCACTAGATTCTAGGAGAGAATATTTGAATATTAAATAGAACAAAAAACATAATCAAGATGGAGAGGATGCAGAGAAAAACAGAGATGAGGTTGTTAAGTGAGTATTTGGAAAATTGCATCGGTCAGGAATAATGTTTGGCTGTGATTAATGATGTCCTTCCTCCCAATCAAGTGGTAGTTTAACCAGATGTGGGAGAGGTCTCATTTTAAAGAAGTCTGGGAACACCTGGGTGGCTCAGTTGGTTAAGTGTCCGTCTTCGGCTCAGGTCACGATCTTGCCATTCGTGAGCTGGAGCCCCATGTTGGGCTCTGTGCTGACAGCTCAGAGCCTGGAGCCTGCTTTGAATTCTGTGTCTCCCTATGTTTCTGCCCCTCCCCCACCTGTGTTCTGTTTCTCTCTCTCAAAAATATAAAAATATTAAAAAATAAATTTAAAAAATGAAGGAGTCCGAAGGTAGGCAATTTGGGATAGTATGGCAACTCTACAATGTCATCAGAGGCCCCAGGCTTGCTTTGGTTCTGAGATTCTTAGGGTAGGACCACCCTTGCCCTTGTGCTCTTAGGGTATCTATTGAAACTCCGGAAATCATGTCTGTGTCTCAGGATGGAGTCTAAATGCCAAGGGAAACAAAGTTGCTTGCCAACTTAACTTCTTTAAAGGAGCTATCTCAGGAGCCTACCCAGCTTGTTTTGCTTGCGTATCATTCTGTTATATCTCATTGGCTTGTATCTCTTTAGAAAGGATGTTAGCCTTGCCTAGCCACGGGTGAGCCTTGGAATAGAGCTTTTTATTTAGACATCTTGCAAACATGAATAAAATAGGAGTTTTGTCAATAAGAAATGTTTAGGGCATCATGTCACATTTCTCTCAGGGTGATTATATAGTACCTTGATGCATAGGTCGAGTCGGCAGGCTCTTTGCAAGAACTTTATCCGGTTTGAGCCTGGTGGGCACCGTGGGAATGACTCAGAACATTGAGACACAGGCTCTTTAAAGAGAAAGCTCAGGAATGGGCTGTAGCATGGCCACCACATGATACAGACCCTGGGACTGCCTCACACAGGAGGGACACATGATCTTTTCTGACACTTGTATAAGGATGTTGAATTTTGAAAAGTGAGTTTTGCTAGTGGATCTTTCATTTCTCATATTTTGTTTGCTGGAAGAGTTTCTTTTTTTTTTTTTGAAATTTACATGGGAGAAAAGTTTATTTTGTAGCTTTTGATGGTAAGGTTTTCTCTTTTCCTCCGACTGAACCTCTCTTCCACCTGACTCCAGGGGCAGAATCTCATTTTGCTGTAGGAGCAACATAATGCTGTTCTCTCCTAATGAAAGCAGGTAATCATGATTAATGCCTGTGAGTGTGTGCTCAGTGGGAAGAACAGAACTGCTGGATACTGTCCTCAGCTGTCCGTTAGATTGATGTGTTTCCATTGGCTTTAACCCTCCACTTCCTTACGTCCACAGCAGTGTGAACTTTAAACACTGTATTGACAATAACTTGCCTTTTGTTGGAAGGCACCAAGTAACATGTATTCTACCACTCCACTGAGTTTTTCGATGAACAAAACACTCTTAGGGTAATTGGTATAATTACTTTCCTGGTGGGAGTTGAGTAGAAAAAAAATGTTATTCTTAATATGAAAAAAAAACTAAATTTTGTGTGAAAAATACAAATTACATGAAAAAGTGTGGTCAAAGAGCTTAAACAACTTACCTAAAGGAAAATGTAAACTTAATTAAAAGTGTATGAGTCAAAGTTCTTTTGAATTGGTAATTTGAACTTTTTGACATGTAAATTAGGAGTGTTTTTTCATGATATCCAGTGTTGCTAAGGCTTCACTATGAGAACATGCCTTGGCTTAAAGGCTCTTAGGGTAATTTGCCAATGTGCATTAAATAGCCTTAAAAATCTATACCTAGTTTTATTCAAAGTATTTACCTTTGACCCTAGTTTTATTTCAAAGTATTTACCTACGCAAATACCCCCAAATGCAAAGATGCATATATGTGAAAATACTCTTTAGAGTTTTATTTCAATGGTGGAAAAAAGAAAACCTAAATATCGAATAATAGAATTAAATGGTCAAATGCAGTAGAATTCAGAGCCACAGTAAAAAATTAGTTTTCAAAGAATACTTGAAAGACATGAACAATGGTCATGGTATAAATAAAATAAGCAAGATTTAAAATACATTCTTAAGTTTTATAATATATATTAAATATAATCTGTTTAAAAGAATAGAAACAAATAAAAGAATAGAAACAAATAGACCAAAAATTTCAAAGGGATCCATTCTGAGTGGTAGACTTATAAGTTATTATTTTTGGTGGAAGAGAGAGAGAGAGAGAGAGAGAGAGAAAGAATATTAAGCAAGTTCTGTGTTTAGCGCACAGTCTGATTTGGGGCTCTATCTCACGACCCTGGGATCATGACCTGAGCCAAAATCAAGAGACAGATGCTTAACAGACTGAGCCACGCAGGCACCCCAGTTATTACTATTTTTATTTTTCAAATTTATATTCATTTAGTAATTAGAATATGATGAAATATCTTGGTTAGCATGTTTTTTATTCATTGAAATATTACAAGGCAATTTCTAGAACAAGTGATAGCAAAAATATCACACGATTATGAGAACTAGGAGGGGTTTTAAACCTCTATTTGCCAAAGTTATGGAAATCAATGAATGCCAAGCTTGTGTTTCAGTAGCAATAGAAATTGTTACCTCTTTTAATATTTTCCATTTTCAAAATCTTCTGTGATGAAACAAAGTCATGTTTGCCTACAATTAACTTGTAATGAAGTATAAGATTTCATGCGGCAAAAATTCACTATAAATATTTTAAAAATTAATAGTTTTATTTCTCACTGTGATGGAATCATTTTAATAGACCAATGCCATGGCCAAAGATAACAGGAAAAGCTGGATAAATCTGTCTGCAGGAATTGGGATGCTATTGAGACAACCAGGGTTCAAGGAGTCGAGATCTCAAAGAGAAGAAAAGCTAATTTAGATGTGAACCTGGTATTCTTTTTTGCTGATTTTTGCCTTGTACAGGGAAGGAGGGTGAGAAGCCAGCAGACTGTATAAAAACACAGAACTTCCTGGAATCTTAAAAGTGTGGATACACAATACTTAATGTTGAAGCTGCTGAGACCACCAGGACCTGAGGGGTCAAATCTTGGAGATAAGGGAGGTGCAGAGAAGTAAGCCAAGTACTCCACCCTAGTTTTCTTTCCAAGGCACTTGCCAGTTTATGGGCAGTAAAAGATTAGAGACTAAGAAGCCAAGAAGAAAGTGACTAACAAGCTGACTAACAACTTTAGGGAATCATGGTGCTTAGGAGACAAACATTGAAATTTCAGGACCCACTGGGAACATGGATCCCACATCCTCATAGAAACCTGGAGAAGGGGAGCGCCTGGGTGGCTCAGTTGGTTAAGCATCTGACTTTGGCTCGGGTCATGATCTTGCAGTTCGTGGGTTTGAGCCCCACATCAGGCTCTGTGCTGACAGTGTAGAGCTTGCTTGGGATTCTGTGTCTCTCTCCTTCTCTCTCTGGTCCTCCCTGACTTGTGCTTTCTCTCTCTCTTTCTCTCAAAATAAATAAGTAGAAAGAAAGAAAGAAAGAAAGACCCAGAGAACTGTTTGTGAATCAGAGACAGATCAACAAATCGAACCTTGCGAAGATTACAATTAATTGGACTCAGCTCAGTTGGTGAATTGGGTGGGATCTATCTCTAACATTGATACCTGCTAGAGAATAAGATAATTTATCTCAGAAGAAATATTACACTGTTCAGAGCCTCTTTAGCATCCTGCACACTCAGTAAAAATGTGTCCACACAAACAACACAGACAAACAACAACCAGCTGGGAAAATTTGGGAACATAGACAATAGAAACAGACCCATAGGTGACACTGGAATATAAGGTATATGTGATCTGTGTTTGCAAAAAGAAAGGACAAGATGTAGAATTTCAACATATATTTAGAATCAGTATGGGAATATAGTTACTGACAGCAAGAGCTCAAATGGAGTTAACAGCAAATTGGGCATAACCGAAGAGAGAATTGGTCAAAAAGAATGAAAAACATGTATTTAATGGTGAAATGTTGAAAGCTTACCCCCCAAGATTAGGAACAAGACAAAGATGCCTGCCTGATCGTACTACTGCTATTCATCATTGCTGTTTTTTTTTTTTTATAAAAAAGCATAAGGGATGGAAAAGAAAAAATAAAGCCATCATTGTTCACCATGAAATGAATATGAATGTATGTGGCTGTATCTGTATATATCCAAAGGAATTTCAGGCAAACCATTAAAACTATTAAATTTGGAAAGTTCTGAGAAAACAAGAATATTAGAAAAAACATCAAGTGTATAAGTTTATTCCAGCCACAGTGCTAGACACAAAAGAATATATCCCATATGATCCATTTACACAAATCTCAAAAAATTGATCGATAGTAATGGACGCTAGATTAGTGGATGTGTTTGGGGGCCGATGAGGGAGGCAGAAGAGGGATGTCTGGAAGCGTAGGTGATGTTTTATTGCTTCATTTGGGTATGACATGGATATGTTCACCTCACTTATTGGGTCACACATTGATGATTTGTGCACCTCCCTGTATGTGTATTATAATGATTCTGGGATTAATATGCCACAAATATGAGACACCTACATGAAATCTTAAAGTTTGAAAAGAAGAGCCATAATTAAAATTATGCTTTCCCCTCTTAATAAAAAGGAGTATCCATTAGAATCAAAAAAAGGATAATTTTAGTTTTAGAATCTTCTTGGCTTTTGAACATCTGCTCACTTTTGTCGTTCACAGGTTTTTAATGTTTATTGAAATTCAAATGTGAAAACACATCTGTTTCTCTGATTCATATTTTTATGGTGAATTCTGAAATGAGGCAATTGTTGTGAACCAAGAAACCATTCAAAACACAAGTACGTGTCTTCATATTATTTATGGGAAAGAAGTGTACAATAAAGTCCTGAAATCAGCAACTTGTATGTTGGCTTGTTTACATGAGAATTTATATTAAATATGTACTTTTCTACTCACATATTTATTTTTCATTTAGAGTATAAGACCAATGTAAGTAGGGTCCCTAAATAAAAGTGAAAAAAAAGGAAGCATCAAGAGCTGGGTTATCTTTTGAATTAGAAGTAGATTTTTTAATAGTGTAATGTATTGGCCTTGTGGATGATAATATTGCTTGTGGGAATTTTATACTTCTTTGTACATTCTCCTTTCGAGTCAAATGAAGAAATGTCCGATCCCCTGCACACTGCTGTCATAACCTGAACGTGGACCTTAACATAACCTTAACATCATCTCTCAGTGTGTTGCTCTAAGAACCTGTCACCCCGGGGGGCACCTGGGTGGCTCAGTGGGTTAAGTGCCGTCCAACTTCGGCTCAGGTCGTGATCTCACAGTTCATGAGTTCGAACCCCACGTTGGGCTCTGTGCTGACAGCTCAGAGCCTGGATCCTGCTTCAGATTCTGTCTCTGTCTCTGTGTCTCTGTCTGTGTCTGTCTCTGTTTCCTTCCCCTCCCCCACTCATACTCTGTTTGTTTCTCCAAAACTAAATAAACATTAAAAACAAATAAAAAAAAAGAAAAAGAACCTTTCACCTGGTTCCTCTGTTACTTGTCGTGTGCACTTTGATTTATGTGTTCTCCATACTGCTGTCAAGGCATTCTTGCCAGAATCCAAGTTTAACTTTCGAATTTTCCAGCTCAAAGTGCATTAAGCCTTCAGGAAAAGTCTAGACTCCTTTCCTCTCCCACACCCACTTAGGTGGGCTCCAGGACTCACTACAGGTGCCACCTTTTCCCAGAAACTGGCCAGATCCCTGTTCCCCCAGCTGCTTTTGCCACATTCTTACCATATTTTGCTGTAACAAGTAGGCTTCTTTGTCTGCTTAGCCCAATAAAGTGGGAGATGCCTGAGAAGTAGAGAGAGGAGAATGGGAAAGAGAGAGACTGGGAGACACAGTTGGCAGTTTTCCGAAAAATACATGACTCTCTTGGGTTCACAGTGCTAGTGGGCCTCACTCAGTTTTGTCATCAGATCCTCAAATGCCCAGGAGATTTGTGACTAAGGTAAATACAATTGATACCCCATGCCATGGTTTTATATTTTGTCAGATATATACTCATAACATTAGAGGTGTGCCTTATTTTCTTTCCTTTAAGAAGAAGTAATAGTGTTGGTAGAAGGATGGGTGAAATAGGTAAAGGGAATTAAGAGGCACAGACTTCCGGTTATAAAATAAATAAGTCTTGGAGATAAATACAGTGTAGAGAATATAGTCACGAATAATGTAATAACATTGTGTAGTGACAGATGGTGACTGCACTTAATGTGCTGAGCAGTAAATAGTACAAAGAATTGTCAAGTCAGTGTGTTGTATACCTGAAACTAATACCACATCTCATGCTCTTAGACTTCAATAATAATAATAATAAAAGTGTAGAGGCAATAGGTTAGTTTGTGTGTAAAATGAGCAAACTGTTTTGTGAATATGTTTGTAAGGACAATGGAATAAAGTTTATTTCTCCTATACTTGATAGTAGATACTTGGATGTTTCGTTAGACATTTCCCCAGTCCCTCCCTTTGCATTGAGAGTGACTTTTATAGCATGACCCTTATTTCATTTTGAAAAGCAAGAAATACATTTTATGCTGTTACTATTAATTACTTATTTGGTGGATGAAGGACTTAATGTGAGACAGGAAACCATCAAAACCCTAGAGGAGAAAGCAGGAAAAAACCTCTCTGACCTCAGCCGCAGCAATTTCATACTCGACACATCTCCAAAGACAAGGGAATTAAAAGCAAAAATGAACTATTGGGACCTCATCAAGATAAAAAGCTTCTGCACTGCAAAGGAAACAATCAACAAAACTAAAAGGCAACCGACAGAATGGGAAAAGATATTTACAAATGACATATCAGATAAAGGACTAGTATCCAAAATCTATAAAGATCTCACCAAACTCCACACCTGAAAAACAAATAATCCAGTGAAGAAATGGGCAGAAGACATGAATAGACACTTCTCTAAAGAAGACATCCAGATGGCCAACAGACACATGAAACGATGCTCAACATCACTCATCATCAGGGAAATACAAATCAAAACCACACTGAGATACCACCTCACGCCAGAGTGGCTAAAATGAACAAATCAGGAGACTGTAGATGCTGGCGAGGATGTGGAGAGGCAGGAACCCTCTTGCACTATTAGTGGGAATGCAAACTGGTGTAGCCGCTCTGGAAAACAGTGTGGAGATTCCTCAAAAAATTAAAAATAGATCTACCCTATGACCCAGCAATAGCACTGCCAGGAATTTACCCAAGGGATACAGGAGTGTTGATGCATAGGGGCACTTGTACCCCAATGTTTACAGCAGCACTTTCAAAAATAGCCAAATTATGGAAAAAGCCTAAATGTCCATCAACTGATGAATGGATAAAGAAATTGTGGTTTATATACACAATGGAATACTACTTGGCAATAAGAAAGAATGAAATATGGCCTTTGTAGCAACGTGGATGGAACTGGAGAGTGTTATGCTAAGTGAAATAAGTCATACAGAGAAAGAGAGATACCATATGTTTTCACTCATATGTGGATCCTGAGAAACTTAACAGAAGACCATGGGGGAGGGAAAAGGGGGAAAAAGTTACAAAGAAGGAGGGAGGCAAACCATAAGAGACTCTTAAATACTGAGAACAAACTGAGGGTTGATGGGGGGTGGGGAGAGAGGAAAGTGGGTGATGGGCATTGAGGAGGGCACCTGTTGGGATGAGCACTGGGTGTTGTATGGAAACCAATTTGACAATAAATTATATTTAATATAAAAAATAAACTTAAAAAATTACTTATTTGGGGCATTTGTCCAAAATAAAGAATAGGTATAATCTAGTTCTTTAAAATATACATTTTAAAATATACATATATAAAATGTACATTAAGCCAGATAGTTGATTGAATCCTGGCTCCACTACTTACTGACTGAATGACTGAGTAAATTACCTAAACTTTATAAGTCATGTGTCTCATCTGCAAAAAAGGGACAAAATCAAGGCCTTATTCCATGAGGTCTTGGTGGAAGAGAAACAGAGGCAGAGAGTACTTAGTTCAACGCCAGGAAACTGGTCAAATGGGCATAGTCACATCACTCCCTCAGTGTAGAACTATTTTCTTGCAGACAGTTAACTTCAGGACATTTTCAACAATTTCAGTCCCAGCCACTGATATGTGGAAAACATGTGGAAAAAAAATAAACCATTTATTTAACATCAGTGAAGGTCTCAGTGAATGGCCACTCCCTTACAAGTGCTTTGTTATAGTTATTTAAACATATCGGCTTCTATAATGGAAAAAAAGTGAGAGAAGGTTCAGGAAGTGTTCCCTCGGAAACACAAAATGTATAAGAAGGAAATGGGCTTTCCAAAATTGCCACTTTGATAACATAGATAGGTGTTTGGTTTATCTAATCTGTTTTCTTATGTGGGAGGAATGGACATATTGCAAAAAGCAGTTGTTAGACATGCATATTTAAATGTAATAAAAAGCGAGGTGGTAGATGAGATAAATTTAGTCAAATTAATGCACTAATAATTTATCCTCAGAAAATGCAAATCCTCTTTATAGTTCTCCTCCTGCTCTACAAATGTGATTAAAGCATTGATAAAGCAGAAAAGTCACAGAACTGGAATTGAGAGAAATCTGATGTATAAGAGAAAGAAGCATTGACATTTTAAGTTCCTCTCTTCTCTGTTTCTTAATTAATATCTCTTTATCTGTAGACCCAATTTTCACTTTCCCTTTCTGTGAAATGAATCAGTAGATCTTATCTCTGTCCCTACATTTAAAACATCCAGTATTACTTCTAAATTCATTTGCTTCTCCTTTGTCAAATCAGATGGTCACATCTTACAACTGATGGGCCACAATGTGATGCATGAGCTGACTGGTTTAGTGGCAGTTTTGTTACCATGGCCACGCCTTTCCCCATTGATTGCCACAAGTGGTAATTGGTAATGCCCTTAAAATAAGCAATTGGAAACCTTATTATCCAGAAAATGTGACACATCTTCATAGAGGAGCTTAAGGATCACCTTACTTAAAAAAAATGTTTATTTATTTTGAGGGGGTGGGGAAGGGCAGAGAGAGACTCCCAAGCAGGCTCCACACTGTCAGTACAGAACCCAATGCAGGGCTCAATCTCACAAACCATTAGATCATGACCTGAGCTGAAATCAAGAGTAGGACGCTTAACCGACTGAGCCAACTAGTTGTCCCAATACTCTACTTTTTAAAAGGTACTCATATTCTAATTTGTCTGCAATAGTTGACATTATTTTCCTCTCCTTTATGGAGAACTAGCCCTCGACCTTACTGAATATGCTCTTTGAGTAGTATAATATTTTTATTGCAGTTCCAAGTCTATGTAATATATTTTCACATCCTCCTCTTTTACTCCCCCCTTTTTGTCACTAAAATACATCTTAAACATATATTCGAGCTACTTTTTAGCTCAAATAGTGTTATGTTTGTTAAAATATGTTTCTAGTATCACCACTGATAGAAAACCACCCCAAATGCAGAAAGGAAAGCACCTTGTCCTGGCCGTACACATAACGAAGCTGATATAGTGCCCATTGAATTTGAACTTTGCATATGAATATAATTGCTGTATTTTTATTGTTTGAAACCAGTGAGCTTTTAAAATTATGGGGGCGCCTGGGTGGCTCAGTCGGTTGGGCGTCTGACTTTGGCTCAGGTCGTGATCTCGCAGTCTGTGAGTTCGAGCCCCGCATCGGGCTCTGTGCTGATAGCTCAGAGCCTGGAGGCTGCTTTCGATTCTGTGTCTCCCTTTCTCTGTGCCCCTCCCCCGCTCATGCTCTGTCTCTCTCACTCTCAAAAATGAATAAATGTTAAAAATTTTTTAAAATTATGCTTAGCCTGGTTTGTATTCAGTTTTTAATTCAAATTGCGTGAAAATTTATCATTTTGTCTCTTAATAAAATTATTAACATTTCATTTAATTCATTGTTTTAGGCCATTATCAAGTGTGACCCCTGTCTGCTGATCTGATGATATACTGACCCTGGGTAAACAGTCTAGTTG
Organism: Lynx rufus; assembly: GCF_022079265.1. Lineage (NCBI taxonomy): Eukaryota > Metazoa > Chordata > Mammalia > Carnivora > Felidae > Lynx > Lynx rufus. The sequence goes on from NW_025814823.1 coordinate 72,788,805, forward strand.
AACACATATACCAAGTCTACAAAGTCTAACACATACACCAAGAGTATGATTCTACCTTTGTTCTGAACTGCTCTTCACACAAAAAATAAACATTGTAAAAAAGCATCTTATGATACATTCTTATCCCCATTCTGCATGTTACTATGGGTCCCTTTCTTTGACTTTGATGTATTTTATCATATGGAACTCCCCTTACACATTAGCTAAGTTTACCCAAACTATAGTAGTAGTTTCCTTTACAGTTAATAATATTTTCAGGTCCATTTAGTTTCTGCAAAAATTGGAATTCATACCGGAGTGTCTCTTTCGCCTCCTTGAGGCCATTAGTCTTTGTAGACTCGTTGGTTTGATTTAGAATTTGGACATTTTCTCCCCATGTTCTGTATGGTACCTAGAATGCTTTCCACATGTTTGAATATTAATGATTGCCTTTACAGATAATAAAGCAGAGTTCTCTATTAACTAATCTACATTAGAACAGTCCTGAGTGAAGGGAGTGTAGAGTTCCTCCAGATCCCTACATCTCTTCTTATCCCTTGGGTAGCACCAAGACAAATCTCATTTATGAGAGTCCATGGGCAATTTTAAAAAAGTAATGTAGAAAGATGATTTTCTTTTTTCTTAGAGATGGCCTACTTACTGATTTAAGTGACTAAATCAGCGGTATCTCTCCACTGGGAGTAAATGCCCAATTAGTTAAGCTTTAAGTAAATTAATCTACACTTGAAATTCTGTCGGGGGGAATTCAAATGTGTGCAGCAGAAGCTTTGGCTGGTACTAGGTATATCTGCTCCTTTAAAAAAAATAAAACCATATTTTGGGATTAAGTCCAAGCACAGCTTAGGTCGTGAAACGGCTCCTGGAAGAATGAGCTTAATTAAAATGAATAACTTTCAAAGTGTTCCTAACTAAAATATTTATGTTATAATTTAAGATAAAATTATGTTGCATTGTTCACTCACATATGTAAAAAGAGGTGTAGACGAAAGACTGGAAGGAAATTCATTGCAGCATTAACTGTAATCACCCCCGAGTTTAAAGGGGATTTTACTGCCTTCTATGTAGGTATTTTCTCTTCATTTACATTGACCCTGTATTGACTTATGATTATGTATTGTTTTGATAATATGTTTTATATCATTTGAATTCTAACTTATGAAATAAAAGGCACTCAGTATTCTAGTGCATTTATATGTGTGTATATATAATATTTTCAAAATCTTGATTTGAAACTAGGGAAGAGATTTTTTTTAATAGATGGATAAGGGGAGTATACATTAAATAACATAATGAATGGGAGTCTTATTAGGGGCATAGAAGTGATAATGACTTGCAAAAGCCCTGCATTCAAGATGCAAATAAGCAGCTGAGATTAAAAATTATAAAACAGACTTTAACACCATGCAGCACATTTTAGAACCGTATCTGTTAGACTAGAGCCCTGCCAAGGTTCTATTTTAAACATTTTAGTGATACCTAAGTCAAGCCTAAAGTAGTGATCAAATGCAGTGTTGAGGGAATGGCAGGCAGTGCTTCTTAGAGGAGGTAAAAACCATTGGTCATAAGGGATAAGTGTAGACTTGGGTGAAGTAATTTTCAGGTGAGATATGACATATCTGTCATATGTATGTGTGTGCATGATGCCAGTGTGTTTGCACTTCTTGGAGGGGAGCAGTAAACAAGGGATAATGAACCCAGCCTTAGGTGAGCTCTGTTGCTAACTAAATTAAGGAGATGTGTCCTCACTTTTTTTACCAGCCCAGCGAACATTTTGAACTGGACAGTTCTTTGTTATGGGGGCTGTCCTGTGCTTTGTAGGATGTTTGACAGCATCCCTGGCCTCTACCCACTAAGATGCCAGTGGCACCTCCAACCCGTTGTCATACCCAAAAATGTCTCCAGACGCTTGTTGCCTGGGATGAGAGGCTGTGCTCTGTCTGGTTATCAGAGGTTAACTATTTCTAGGAAAAGACTATCACCCAGAAGCTCTGTAATCTTTTCATATATAGTTTATGACATTCAACCGAAGAAATAGGAAACAGGACTAAGGAAATGAACAACAGGCAACAGAAACGGATGCATAAATGTCTCCTAGTTATTGGGATTATCAGATACAGATATTGGAATAACTATAACAAATATATTCACAAAGAATATGTCAAGATGAGTAGTAGACAATATCCAGTTTGTAGCAGAGAGCTAAAAAAGGTTAGTTTTTATTTACTTTCACTCATGGTGGTTTGTTTCCTTGTGCATGCTTTTATTTCAGTCATGTGTTTATACATACTTAATCTTAGTTTCTGGAAAATCTTGAAGCCTAATTTCAGGACACTTTTCTTCTGCAAAGATTTGTGTTTGTTTCTCACAGGATACAACTGATCTTGGGTCTCTTTATTCCTCTTTATCCCTCTTTTCATGGTCCCCAGATAACTCGAGGAATCTCAGGTTCAACTTCTCTACTTTTACTGCTTAAAGTGCTCATACTTGCTTTGGGGTTTCTTAGAGAATTATATATCTTGTGTACTTCATTGTAATATATCATTTGTAATGCTATTTCAAAAAGTGAAAATTAATTAAAAAAATCACATTTAAAATCACATGTCCCCACCAAAACAATAAATAAAGTTGAAAATAAGTGGAGCAAAAAGAAGAAACTAGATTTGGAAAAATTTTAGTTTAGAATGTTTTGTTTTTTAAGTTTATTTATTTGGGGGGGGGGCGCAGAGAGAGTTTATTTATTTATTTTGAGAGAGAGTGGGAGAGAGAAGTTCCCAAGCAGGCTACACACTGTCAGCACAGAGCCAACATGGGCTTACAAACCGTGAGAGCAGGACCTGAGCTGAAATCAAGAGTTGAATGCTTAACAGACTGCGCCACCCAGGCACCCCAAGTTTTAGTTTAGAATGTTTATTAACTATACTTCCCACAAAGCAGTTGTCATTTTCTTGCCGAAAAAAAAGGGAATATGCAAATTAAAATTGCCAGTGGAATTAATGCAATATCTCTTTACATAACACATCATGAGCAAGCAATCAATCCCTTGGACTCTCAGGCAATCAGATATATTTAAGCCAAAGATGATTCAAGATAAAAGTAATCAGGTTTCCTCCAACACTGCTTTTTGTGTGATGTATTATTGTTTAAAACATCTAATCGCTTAGCCTTTATTTGTTTTCTTTTATTACCTCATTTCATTCCCTGAATAGCTTTAGCAGTAGTGATGTTAACTATTATTGCTGGGACTGATTGAATAGTCTCTTTCTTTTGATACATCAGGTGAAAGCAAAAGTCATTTCACTGTCGAGCTGATACTGCAATTTCCTGTTACTTCAAACAAGATGTTGCTTTCAAACAATGGCATGAATGTTTTTGACAATTAGCAATTACATGTGATTTTGTTTTGTTTTGTTTTTATTATCCCGTATTCACTTCTTTGATTTTATTGAAGATTTGGATGAGAGACACTTATAAGCACAGTTTAACTCATAATATAAAGGGACTCAAAGTAAGCTTAGTTTCTATTTCAAACAAATGATATTTATCCTACATTTTCTATAGTCAGGGAGATGTGAAGGCTTGCATGAAGGACCAGCATTGCAAATGCCTTTATTTCCTGACATTTTTTCCATTGCCAATATAGACAGGTAGTCCCATGTAATTTGAGTGTTCTTTTTTTTTCCCAACACTCTCCTTCTCTTCCTCTTCTCTTAATTGAAAGAATATTTCCCTCTCTCCCTCCACTCCTATCTGTAAAGTACCCTTTTGATATTCTTATCAAAATTGAATGTTTCCACTTATTTGGTAGAATCCCAGGAATGTAGAACACCCTGATTTATCTGGTCATCATGCAGGTTTTCTAGGCAGCCAAGTTTAGCCGTGGACGTCTTTGTGGTCTCTCCTCTAAGTATTTAATTATCTTGAAAGTGAAAAAGACGCCAAGCAGTTTTGTTCTCATGTCTTCCCACAGTCTCTGAACTGTTTCCATGAGTTTTAGCCACGGTTTTTTTTTTTTTTTTTTTTTGCCTTTACTGGCAATAATCATTAGGACATAATTTGAGAATTTATATATTTCCATAAATGTGGATCACTTATGGTCCCAGAAAGTTCCATCGTTTGGAATTGTATTTCTGTTTAACTACTTTTACTTCATAGCCAATGGCAGGAAGTCTTTCTCCATCTTAGTTTATCTAGAAAAGAAATTGGGAATCACAAGCAGTTGGCTTTCTATTCGTGATGAAAGGCAACAATTTTAATATCTAAATATAGGTTGAATAAATTCATATGATTTTTATATGTGCATTGCATAGTAATATTCTTAGAGGAGAATATTGCAAGTAATACCATAGTAGCTGCCATTAGAGTCTAACCAATTATCCAACCTGGTCAGACATATTTGGAACATTTAACTAGAAAACAGAACTGGTAGCTATAACTGATGCAGGTTTGTGAATGAAATGCTATAGCTACACTTGAGACACTTTAGAGATCATTTAGTCTAATGACTAAAGATCATTAGTCATTAGACTAATGACTAAATTAGACTAGACTAGAGATCATTTAGTCTTTGCATAGAGAACAAGAAACTGAATCTGTGAAAAGCGAAAGTGACTAGTCCAGGCTAGATAAAACCATTTATTGAAAAATAAACCTTTCTCAACTGTAATGTGATGTCACCTCTGTCATAAGTCAACTGGCCTTATACTGTATAGGTCTTCTTCCAGTGTTTTCATTTTGTTCCATTTGTCTATTTGTCTGGTATTTTATCAGGAATATATTCTTAAATACTGTAGCTTTATAGGAAGTCTAGTATTGTAATCTCTTCACCCATTTGTCTTCCATAACAATACTCTGGCTATTTTCATCCCTTTGCATTTACATACTATTAATAACTGAATACTTAGGGATGCATTAAATCTATACAACAATTGTTGGAGAATTAACACTATTAAGGTCCTAATTAATTAACATAGCATACCCTTGCTCCTATTTATATGTTCTTTAATTTCACTTAGTAGTTTATAGCTTTCTACATAGGAGACTTAACATCTTTCACAAGTATTCCCATTTTATGTTTTTTATGCTATTAAAAATTAAACTTTTAAAGAAATTTCATGTTTATGTTATGTTAAAATGCAACTAAATTTTAAAATATTAACCACTTGTGTCTTATGACCTTGCGAAATTTACTTCTTAATTTTAATGGTTTATATGTAGTTTTTTTTTTCCTACTAGTATAGTCACTCCATAGGTGAATAATGACAGTATTATTTTGTCCTTTTTTATGCTTTTTAGTTCTTTTTCTTGCCTTAGAATACTCTATAAGACATCTGTATGATATTGATTAGAAATAGAGATAGTGGACATTCTTGTCTTGCTCCCAATCTTTGGTAAAATGTTTTCAGTATTTTGCTTCTATGATGTTTGCTGTAGATTTATTTTAGACCATAATCAAAATAAGGAAGATAAGAAAGTTATCTTTTATTCTTTAATTTTTTTGCATGAAGGAGCTTTGAATATTGTCAAATATATAATATGCACCTATTTAGATGATGATATTTTTTCTGTTAATGTGATGAAATATTTTGATTGATTTTTAAATGCTAAACCAGCTCTTTAATCCTGGACTAAACACATTTGGATATGAATCTTTTTAAAAATGGCTGGATTCCATTCTTCACAGAGCTAGAATGAACAATCCTAAAATTTGTATGGAACTGAAAAAGACCCCGAACAGCCAAAGCAATCTTGAAAAAGGAAACCAAAGCTGGAGACATCACAATCCTAGACTTCAAACTATACTACAAGGCTGTAATCATCAAGACAGTATGGTACTGGCACAAAAATAGACACTCAGATCAACGGAACAGAATAGAGAAACCAGAAATGGATCCACAAATATATGGCCAACTAATCTTTGACAAAGCAGGAAGGAATATCCAATGGAATAAAGACAGTCTCTTCAGCAAATGGTGCTGGGAAAACTGGACAGCAACATGCAGAAGAATGAACCTGGACCACTTGCTTACACCATACACAAAAATAAACTCAAAATGGATGAAAGACCTAAACGTACAACAAAAAGTCACCAAAATCCTGGAGGAGAAAACAAGCAACAACCTCTTTGACCTCAGCCACAGCAACTTCTTAATTGACATGTCTCCAGAGGCAAGGGAAAAAAAGCAAAAATGAACTGTTGGGACCTCATCAAGATAAAAATCTTCTGCACAATGAAGAAACAATCAGCAAAACTAAAAGGCAACTGACAGAATAGGAGAAAATATTTGCAAATGACATATCAGATAAAGAGTTAGTATACAAAATCTATAAAGAACTTATCAAACTCAACACCCCAAAACAAATAATCCAATGAAGAAATGAGCAAAAGACATGAATAGACACTTTTCCAAAGAAGACATCCAGATGGCTAACAGGCACATGAAAAAATGTTCAACATCACTCATGATCAGGGAAATATAAATCAAAACCACAGTGAGATACCAGCTTACACCTGTCAGAATGGCTGAAATTAACAACTCAGGAAACAATAGATGTTGGTGAGGATGCAGAGAAAGAGGAACCCTTCTGCACTGCTGGTAGGAATGCAAACTAGTGCAGCCACTCTGGAAAACAGTATGGAGATCCCTCAAAAAATTAAAAATAGAGCTATCCTAAGACCCAGCAATTGCAATACTAGGTATGTATCCAAAGGATACGGAGTGCTGATTCAAAGGGGCACATGCACCCCAATGTTAATAGTCACACTATCAACAATAGTCAAAGTATGAAAAGAGTCCAATGTCCATTGACTGATGAAAGGATAAAGAAGATGTGGTAGATTTAGACACACACACACACACACACACACACACACACACACACACAATGGAATATTACACAGTGATCAAAAATAATGAAATCTTGCCATTTGCCACAATGTGGATGGAGTCAGAGTGTATTATGCTAAGCAAAATAAGTCAGAGAAAGACAAATTTCATATGATTTCACTCATATGTGGAATTTAAGATACAAAACAGATAAACATAAGGGAAGGGAAGCAAAAATAATATAAAAACAGACAGAGAGAGAGAGAGGGAAACCATAAGAGACTCTTAAATACAGAGAACAAACTGAAGGTTGCTAGAGGGGTGTTTGGTGGGGGGATGGGCTAAATGGACAAGGGGCATTAAGGAGGACACTTGTTGGCATGAGTAAGTGATGAATCGCTGGGTTCTACTTGTGAAATCATTATTACACCATATATTAACTAACTTGGATTTATTTTTTAAAATAAATAAATAAGTAAAAGAAAATGGCTGGATTCAAAGTTTGTGAGAGATTGACTTGGAACATCTGTTTTCTATGGTGTCCTTGTGTGATTTTGTTGTCAAGGTTATTATACCATCATGAAATTTAAATTCTAGCCTTTGAATTTTATAAGAAATTATTTTGATTCTATAGACATTTTTCATTTATATTTTCCCCTATATTTTGGGTTTTATTTTTCATTATTTTAGTGTTTATATTTTGGATCATTTTCATAGTGTGTGAGAAACTTTTCTTTAGTATTTTTTCTGATAAGGCTCTTCTGGTCATCGCTTCTTTTAGTTTTTGTTTGTCTGGGGGTGTTTTCATTTTGTAATCAAATTGGAAGGATATTTTTGTTAGGTATAGAACTGTAATTTGACAGTTTCTTTCAGAATTTTAAATGTCATTCCATTGCTGTCTGGCATAAGCATTTTTTTGATTATTCAGTTGTCAGTGTTCTTGATTTTTTTCTTTGAAGGTAATGCATCTTTTTATCTCTGACTACTTTTAAGACTTTGTCTTTGTCTTTCAGCAATTGACTATGCTGTGTCTCACCTAAGATTTGTGGTTTTCTATATATTTATTCTCCTTAAGCTTCATGAAGCTTCTCGAATCTATAGTTCAAATTTTTTGGCACTTGTTTTAGTTTACTAGGGCTGCCATACTAAACTACTACCAAGTGCATGGCTTAAATAATAGAAATTTATTTCCTCACAGTCCTAGAGGCTGTAAGTCCAAGATCAAATGTGATCAAGGTTGATTTTTTCTGAGGGTCTCTCTCCTTGGCTTGTACATGACCATATTCTCTCTGTGTCTTCACATGATCTTCCCTTGATGTGTCTATGTTTTAACCTTCTCTTTTATAAAATCACCAGGTTTGAGTCTCCCTTGAATGGCCTATTTTAACCTTAATTACCTCTTTAGAGATCCTATCTCCAGATATAGTCACATTCTGAGGTACTGGGGATTAGGAATTCAACAGATGATTTTTTTGGGGGGGAGGGCACAATTCAGCCCATATTAGAAATGTTTTCTCCATTATCTCTTAAAATATTACTTCTGCCTCATTCTATCTTTTATTTCTCGGAACAATGCATGACATATTATTTCACGTCCAGTAGGTCTTTTATGCTCTCTTCCCCTCATTCTTTTTGTTTTCTATGCTTCAGTCTAGGTATTTTCTACCAACCTACTTCCACTCTACTGATCGTCTCTTCTATGTCTAATCTACCATTGTATCTCTTATTCAGTTTTAATTTCATTTACTGTATTTTTTAACTCAGAATTTCCATTTAATTTTTTTACATATAATTCTCTGGTGAATTTCTCCATTTAGTAACATAGTTTCTTGAATATATTAATCATAGTTATTCTAAAATCCATTACTGATAATTCCAGTTTAGTCATCTCTATCATTTTTGGATCTCTTTTTATTGTCTATTTTTTCTTTTTCATTTTTGGTCACTCTATCCTATCTTTTGACATATGTGGGGTTTTTTTTATTAAGCATAAATACAGTTTAATAAAATTGGTAGAAATTTGTAAGTTATGCTATCTTTCTTGAAGAGATTTTTTTTTTCTAGAAGACATGTGCAAAAGAAGATAGATAATTTTAATCCAATTAGGATTTGAAATGATTTCTAAAGTGAAAACCTGGGATGTTTATATGATGTCTGTCAATGCCCTCTTTTTCAAAGTTTCCTGAATTCCAATTGCTATTTTTCTAGTTAGATGAAGTCAAAGCTCTGTTTAGTTCATTCACCTGTTAGATGTTGCTTTTTCCTTGCCCTAAAAAGTTTCAGATTTCACAATACAGGAAGAGGATTATTTGCAGAGAAGGTGGAACTTACATCCCTCTGGTTTCTTTTTCTTTAGGTAGTTGGCCACTTAAATCCAGGCTGCCTTGGGAGCCTTTGACTTAGTCTTATAGCTGGATTTTTGCTAGTCAAAAATGATTATTGAAGCTAGAGACAAAATGGAGACAGGGATTTCAGGTGCAATAGGATTTTGTTGAAAAGTAATGCCATTATAAAATCCCTTTTAAAGAAATAGCATTATTTAATATAGACACCATGAGTTATCTGAAAGATATTGTTGGCAGAGTAAAAAAAAAGAAATTGGAAGTTCATACAGAGGTAGAAGCATATTAGGCTCTGAAAAATGGAATACTACTTCCAATTATATAAGAAATATAAAAAATTATTATATATGTGGATATATTTAGGGAAGCTTTTTACTCTTTAAGTTACATGTTTATTTAATTTTGAAATGTTAAATACTGTGCCACAAACCAACATCATAGTGGTACTTAAGAAACCCAAACGAATACTTAAAAATAGATTTTTATTTCGGTATTTTTAGAGGTACTTATTAAGTAGGTATTCCCAATTTTGAAAATTTTTAAATTGATAGGTTAAGTTGTTCCCTAGGTTATTAAGCATATAAGTAGTCAGATTAAATTCTGTCTTGGGTCTTCCTGAGTTAAGAACACAAACTCTTAACTCTTATCAAAGATTCCCTTCTTAGGGAGCTAACCCCTGTCATGGCAGTGCCTTCCATTAGGGAATACTCTGACAAGTAGGATGTTATTTATTACAGTATACTAAGCTCTGCTTCCTTATTACTCTAACCTATTAATTCTGAATATGCTAACTGTCCTGTAAAATACCAAAGTTCAATAAGTTTTCTATATTTATAAATTTTAAGTTTATTGAATTTCTAACATTTTTGGCTGTGCAATTCCCAGGCTCTGCATATGTTTGACACTGCATTATTGAAAAAATTGGCTTAAATCCTGAATATGATGTTAAAGAATATTTCCCAAAACTGAATGTAAAATGCGTGGGTCAGTATATGCATAATTATTGATAAGACTTTATTTTTTAAGAAAATTTAGCTACTTAGATACATTATGTCTAGAGTTTTACTTACATATGTTTAAATTTTAAAATATTTTTATTTTTAAACAATTTCAAACTTAGAAGACCTAAGAATAGTGTAAAGAGCTTTTTTACATGAACCATTTGAGGATAAATTGCTCACATGGAGTTCTGTCACCTTCAAATTTAAATGTACTTGTATATATACATTCTCATATTATGTATACACTTATATATATACACAATGTTTTTTCTAATGTTTTATGATTTGGTGAAATCAGTATTAGGAACCAAAAATAGTACAAAAAAAGGCTATCATTAGGAAATATTGCTTTTTGGTTAATTTTTTCTAATTTTAAAAGCCTACCTTGTCATTCATGGAAAATGTATTATTTATTGTGACATAGATTTCATTGTTCAATTTGTTAAATAAATTTCCTAATTATCTCTGATGTGGGGAGAAAGTTCACAATTATTTCAAATCAATTTAATTACCACTGAAATGTGTATTGAGGAAGTGATATATTCACTCACACTTTGGAATTTTTTTTTAAGTGACAAAACCCAAGGATTTAATAGTGACTAGGGCCTGATTCCACACTACCCTTCCATTGCCCAAATAAAGTTTATTTTCAAGAAACTTTCTGTAAAAACATTTCTTTGATTCTATCAAACACAGCACTCTCACTGGTGAATGGCAGTTGTTGCCTATGACTACCCTATGGCATTTGTCCCATAGAGTCTTTCATGGTGAATTACAGTTGTATGTGTTTATTTATGACCTAGAATGGGATAATTAAAGTCAATACCAAGAAAAGGCCCAGATATGATAGGATTTATGTTTGCAGAATCTCCAGATCTTGTTTCTGAAACAAGGTACTATTCATTGTCCAGCTAATGGGTTCACCCACTAGGAAGAAGGAGATTCTTATTTTAACTGATACTGGACACTTCATGATGGGCCACACTCATCAATTACTTAAGCTCCATATTTTTTAACCTCAGTCATTCACTGACTTTTCAAACCTTCGACCTGCTGCAGAAGGTTTCTGACTTACGTTGAAAAATGAGTGTGATATTTCTCCCTAATTTATAAATGTCTTTGTTAGAAAAAAAATGAATCTTGAGTAATGGTTATTTTAGAAACTATCTTAAGGTTGAAATAGTGCCATAATCTAATTTAGAAGTCTAATGGATGTCCTCAGTGATGCTTTGTTTCATACATTGGAAAATATTTAGGGAAAAGTGAGACCTAGTACACCAATTTCCCATTTTCAGTTTTAGGCACTTTAGGGCAGGCAACAGAAAATTATATTAGTTCTACGTTTGCTTAAATGTCTCATTTCCTCACATATTCCATGATTGATTACTCTAATCCTCGTGTACTAAGACAGTACAAACAGAAGAATTGACATTTATCCATATTTTTAAAAGTCATGAGCAACTCTTCCTTGGCTGATAATTGTGATGTCAATGTGGCTTGAATTATGAGAAGTCTCACCTCCCATTTTGGGAGGTGAAACGTTCTTCTTCCCTTTCAAATGTCTGATGGGAGATTACTTCATTCTCACACACAAAATATTTGTACTCAGATGAAATTGTACAGAATATTATAGTTCTCAAGTGTTTAATTCCATCTCATAGAAATTTCAGGAGAACTTAGGATGCATTTGGCAGGAGTTTTTCTAGTGCAATCAGGTTGCTATGGTAAACCTATTATTTTAGGCAAAGGAGGACTGTGTTAGTAAAGTGCTAATCTCTTTTCTGTTTTATGTGAGCCTCTAATTACTATCTAGCTATTGAGCGTGTACTGCAAGTGTGGTTTTTACCATTTTAAAAAGTGAAAGAAAATAAGGTCATAGAGAGTGTGCCTGCTGTTACTGCACTAACAGGTGCATTTGAGAATATAGTGCTCTTCCTAGTTAATCTCATTCTGGATCAGGAAATACAGGTGTTTGTTTGTTTGTTTGTTTGTTTGTTTAGAGAAATGGAATAGGAAAGGAATGGATTTTATGTGAGTAATTGAGATGCAAGCCTCCCAACATGTTTTCTATTGTAAAAATGTAAGTAACATCTATTGTTTATTGAGCACTTACCTTGTGTCTGGCCTTGTCTTATGTACTTTATATGCACTACAACGTTTAGCATTTACAATAACATTGTTACCAGTTTTATTATTATTCCCATCACACGACCACAATAAATTAGGTTTAACTGATTCTTCCAAGGAATTACATTTAATGGTGGACATGCCAAGATTAGAATCTAAATTTATTTAATGTTGGATCCCATGCTTTTAGTTGTATCTGGACCACAAAATGTATCTCCCTTTCTCTTTACCTTACTGACATTTAACAAACACTTTGAGACTTATTGCCACATCCAGGTCACCTTTATCAGAAACTTTTTCTAACCTTGTCAGGTGTGTGTGCTTGTATATTTCACCTTTAGTCCCTCCACTAATGAAAGTTTTTAAATGTTCTCCTTTATTTTGTATCTTCCGTATCTAGCATAATACTTAACCCATAGTTGATATTCAAAATGTGTTTGTTGAATGAATGAATGAGGGAGTGATCAAATTGGTACAGATATTCAAGGTTGATGAGCCCAGTTGAATCTATTCTTGAGCACGAACATGTTTTCTATGCGGTATAGTTTGAAGGAAGTGAGAATCATTCTCCACCTAAACACCTCAAATGTCAGCATATAAGGTAGAAATGATTTGTGTTTGGTTGTGTGTTGTATTTTCAGTTATGGTCTCTGCAGATGTTTTCAGTCTTTGTTATTCAGGTCCATATATCTAACATGCTGTGTCTGAAAATTCCAGATTATAATCCTGCACAAATGCACAAGCATATTATTGGCAGTAATGGAGAAGATTCAGTTGGTCATTAGCATCTAATGCAGTATGGGTTTACCCAATTAGTTTATGAAGGGACTCTTCCTTAACTGTTAATACATGAGATGAGGGATTAGTGTCTATCTTGTTTATCTTTGTATCTCCTCATCTAGCATATAGTAACTAGTCACTGATGGTTTGAAAGCTGTGCCCTGTGGAGATGAGGCCTTAAAAAGAGAAGTTTGAAAAGAGTGAAGGTTAGGAGAAGGCAGAGTCTAAAGATTTAGAGATTTGTCATGGTTAAGATTGTATAAGAAGAGGAATCCAAGAAGAAAAGAAATTGCCGGAAGAAAGAGGGAGGGAACAAACATGGTGTGTGTGTGTGTGTGTGTGTGTGTGTGTGTGTGTAGAGAGAGAGAGGGATATGGAAGAGGTTCGTTGGGGGACAAAGAAGGGAGTAGAGGATGAAGGGGAGGGATAGGGGTAAAGGAAGAAGAGATATATAGTCTAAAAAATAAATGTCACCTTCACAGTTTCACATTGTTAGCTTTATATCAGTTTTGGGAAATCAGCTTCTAGCAGAGATAAACACCTTTTCTTCAGACAATGCTTGTAGATCTCTCTCCATTTTCATTTGGAAAGAGTCACCCAAACATCCCTAACTATTAAAAAGGACAACCAACAATAGTTCTATAAACAATTGAGGAATAAGAGTTGACCTTTCCATCCTTCACACACTCTGTGACCTTGAGAGATAACCTTTTCACCCTGTGTCCTTGAGAAAGTAACATATTATCTCATTCTCAGAGACTCATTTTCCTTATCTGTAAATTGTAGGGCTAGTTGGACTTGATCATCCTCCATGATTTTCTAACAATCTCCAATTTTATGAAGTAATTAAACGAATATTTCTACCGTAGCTGTGCTCTGGTAGTTAATAAGGATGAAAACTAGTGAGATTAATAAATAAGGAGTATTTTTTAGTTTTAAATTTTTATTTAAATTCTTGTTAGTTAACATATAGTATAATATTAGTTTCAGGTATAGAATTTAGGGATTCATCACTTACATACAACACCCAGTGCTCATCACAACAAGTGCCCTCCTTAATACCCATCACCCATGTAGCCCATCTCCCGCCCACCTCCTACCTGGTAACCATCAGTTTGTTCTCTATAGATAAGAGTCTATTTCTTGACTTGTCTCTCTCTTTTTCCCCCATGTTCATTTGTTTTGTTTCTTAAATTCTCTATAGGAGTGAAATCATAAGGTATCTGTCTTTCTCTGACTGACTTATTTCATTTAGCATAATACACTCTAGCTCCATCCACATCATCGCATATGGCAAGATTTCATTCTTTTTGATGGCTGAGTAACATCCATTGTCTGTGTGTGTGTGTGTGTGTGTGTGTGTACTCACACCAATTCTTCTTTATCCATTCTTCAGTAGATGGACACTTGGACTCTTTCCATAATTGGGCTATTGTTGATAATGCTGCTATAAACATATTTATAAATAAATAAAGTTTTAATCTTTTAATTTCTAAAAATGTAAATGAGGCAATCTACCTTTTATAAAGGTATCAAGCTGCTCTTTTATTTCATCTTATAATGTAATGGTACATAGTTATCCTATAGGTACAAAGAAAGTCCTATTTTCTCTTTCTACTTCGGTATTAAAATAAAGGTATTTTATTTGTCTATTCCTTGAAGCATCTTGTGGGTAAAATCTAAAACACTGTAAATTAGGGTTTCTCCAGGCTATATCAGGTAAAATCTTATTAACTTGAAACTTTTGGAGCTTTCAAATATTTTAATGAACCAGGTGACTTCCCTTCAAAGTATAATTATTTTAAATTTGCAGCTTATTTCCATGAGATTTACTAAGAGATATAATTTATGTTCATACTGATCATCATGTAGTATTTCTATTTTGAATGATCCATTTTGTCCTTAGTCTGTTTTTCTCATGGGTGTGCATTATTGGTAATTTATATATGAGCTCATATGTATGGTCATTTTTTTTGAGAGAGATAGAGAGAGCATGCGCTTGGGGGAGGAGCAGAGAGAGAAAGGTAGAAAGAGAAATCCCAAGCAGGATCCACACTGCCACCACAGAGCCCAGCACAGGACTCAAACCCACAAACCATGAGATCATGACCTGAACTGAAACCAAGAGTCGGACGCTTAACCAACTGAGCCACCCAGGTGCCCCATATAGTTATTTTTTATTATGTTTTATTTGTGCAAATATTTTATCTCTGTTTATTGTTTATGTGTCAGTCTTATGTTATTGTTGTTTTAAATATTGTTTATGGTAAAACTCGTCAGTTTTTTAGTGTTTCTGGTTTGTTGTCATGTTTTGGATAGTCTTTCCCACCCGAGGGTTATGAAAACTCCCACCTATATTCCTGTCCAGGATTTTATGTGTTAAATTTCTACATTTAAATGTTGAATACATTGGGAATTTATTTAGTTGCAATGAATGAGTTAAGTAAAGGGTCTGATCTTTTTGCAACATAGCTCACTGGTTGTAGGAGACTTGTTTGGTAAATAATCCATGATGCCCAAGAAAATATATAGCATACTAACTTATAACATTATGAATCGTTACAAAGTAGTAACATACAAAACCTTGACCTGGGTGCAAAAATAGAATAATTCCAGGATCCCAAGAGCTCCCACCCACCCCTCCTCAATTACTACCAACACCCTCCTCTGCAAAGATGACCATTATTCTCACTTTTAAGGTGTTCTTGCCTTTCTTTAAAAAAAATTATTTTAGAGAGAGTTGGGGAGAGGGGCAGAGGGAGAGAGAGAAACAGAGAGACAGAGAGACAGAGAATCTTAAGCAAGCTCCACGTGGAACCTGACATGGGGCTTGATCCCAGGACCCTGGGATCATGACTTGAGCTGAAATCAAGAATCAGACACTCAACTGACTGAGCACCCCAGGAGACCCTCTATGCCTTTCTTTAAAGTTTGCCTCCTAAATATATATCCCCAAACACTATGAAGTTTAGACTTGCTTGTTGTGTTGTGAAATATTTCAAACAATGTATGTCATTTCGCGGCTGACTTCTTGCACTCTACATTATGTGTTGAAGATTCAAGCATGATGTGGCAAGTAGCAGTGTCTCCTTCACTCTAATTGTTGTACAGTGATCCCCTTAAGAATATAACTGACACTTATATATTCTGTCACTGATGGATATTTGAGTCTCTTTTGAGACTATTAGGAATAGTGTTGCTATGATTGTTCTGGAACATCTCCTGTTACAAATGAGTATAATTTTCTCAGTGAATATGACCAAGAATTGAGTTGCTGGTTCATAGATTATGCATATTGACTTTACTAGATAATGCTAAGCAGTATTCCAGAATATTCTGCCAATTTATAACTGTACCAGCTGTAAAAATATGCCCTGTGTTTCCACGCCATTTTCAAATCTTGTTACAGTCAGTTCTTAAATGTTTGCTCATGTGGTTTGTTTGGGATAGAATTTCAATATGGTTTTACTTTCATTTCCCATATGATTTAGAAGGGAGTATCTTTTCAAATGTCTGCAGACCGTATGAATTTTCTATTAAAACAAATATTAAAAATGTTGCCCATTCAGTTTTGTAATTATAATAGTAAATTTTGTCAACAATACTCAAAAAAAGTGTGTAATACTTGGAAATATCATTCTCCAACACTGTTATTTGGAGTTAATGCCTTGTGAAATGAAATAGGATATAGAAGGATAGTAGAAATTACAGACTTACATATCCCTTGTTTAGAATTATACTCCCATATCTGATTAGGTGCTTCACACAAAACAGATCCTTCATATTTGCTGAATTTCAGATGTGAAACAGTTTGGAATCTGTCAGTTTGGAATAAGTGCATGAGGGTTTTAAATTTTAACATGGTACTTACAGAAAAGTATACTCCAAGGCCAACATATGCACGTGTTTAGCTCTCTTAGTGAGTGTAAGAAAACTTAAAGATGATATTAAAGTGAGGTGTATTTTATTTGTTAAAATGACTAGTTGTGCATAGCAGTATGAACTGCATTTTGTCAGTCTTGGAGTGTTTCTTTATTGCATGGAAGTGTCAAATTAGAAATGTTTAAGTAAAATCTTTTTAAATCAGAACTTCTAGATACCTGCATTAGGTCATTATTCTTTTCTAATGTATAAGCCTTAAAATACAGTACATAAGGATTGCCATACCATGTATCATTGGACTGACTTTTTGTGTGCTCTTAAAGGTTATCTGCTTTTTTAAAATGTAATAGGAATGGACAGACTCAGTGTAAAGTTCACGTAAGTTTTGGTTGGATGATATTGATGATGTTGGCTGAATTAATTTCTTCTCAGATGGTTATTTCTGTCTTTTCCATCTGTTCTTGAATTATCTTTTCAAAAATTACTCGGCTTATTTGTATTTGTTTGAGTGTATCTTTCTTTAGATTCTCCTCCAAATTTGTTATACAAAATGGCACTTATTAGTGCTAGACGTACAAACTTCCACTATCCTTCATTCTTACTTATGTGAATACTGATAGTCATTTGAGAAGCTACATTTATATCTCCACAACACTAAAACAGCCATTGAAATAATAATATCATTTAGCAAATAAAGGAAGGAGATTGGATTCAGTCTCTTATTGAAAAAGTGAAAGACAATAAATCTGTCAGTGTTTCCTACTCCATCAACAGAGAACTTTGGTGGCTGCCAATAGGTTATTAATCTCACTGTCAGCCTGGACCACAGAGAGTTCAGTATTTGTGGTCGATTCAAGCATGCGCTTATCTAGTATAAAGTTTACATTCAGTGATCTACTAGGGGTGTGTACAAATTACTGTGGGATCAGAGAGAAAGAACAACTCATTGAGGTAACCCAACAGGGATGGCGAAGAAAGTTTCATAGAGGAGAGGAGATCTGAGTTGGCTGTTCAACATTGGATTGGAAGGTATAGAGAAAGTGGTAGAGTGCACAACAGAGACAATAAATGGAGCAAAAATCAGTCTCTGAACATGAGTGTACTGTGAACACTGGATGTGTACTGGGAAAGGTGAGTTGGACCAGGGGTGGAGAGCTCTGTTGAGGAATTTGATCTCTGCCTTGAAGGTCCCATGGGACCATTAATTGAAAAAGGGTTACATAATCATAGACATGTTTTAAGAAAGTGGATCTGGGGCGCCTGGGTGGCTCAGTAGGTTGATCCTTGATTTGGGCTCAGGTCATGATCTCATGATTCATGAGATCAAGTCCCACATCGGGCTCCACACTGACAGCATGGAGCCTACTTGGGAATCTCTCTCTCCCTCTCTCTTTGCCCCTTCCCTGCTCATACTCTTTCTTCATTCCCTTGCTCTTGCTCTCTCTCACAATAAACAAATGAACTTAAAACAAAAGTGGATCTTATGAAATTTCAAACTGGAAGGAGAAGAATAGTTTATTAAAAGAAAAAAGGAATCAAATATATCAAATATATATATATCAAATATATAAGATTTGGTGACAGATCAAATGATGGTGACCTTCTCCTGATAACAGGATACAGGAAGAGAAGTAGGTTTGTGAATAAAGGTGATGGGCTTGCTGTGGGACATATTTCATTGATGTAACTGTGGGAAGCACAAATGAAGTTTTTCTGGCCAATTGGAAAGGCATATTTATTCTGGAGGAGACATTCTAAATTTAAGTTCTATCATTAAAGCTCATGTGTTGTGGGAATATTACTAAACTATTTACATGCAGTGATTGTTTAGTGCATCTGTTCAGTAAGTATCGATTCAAACATCATAAGGACACACAAGAAGGCAGTTGATTCTGCT
Source organism: Lynx rufus (assembly GCF_022079265.1). Classification (NCBI taxonomy): domain Eukaryota; kingdom Metazoa; phylum Chordata; class Mammalia; order Carnivora; family Felidae; genus Lynx; species Lynx rufus. The sequence continues at coordinate 72,807,658 of NW_025814823.1, forward strand.
GTATTTGTGAAGGTACATGAGTAGCAGGGTGCAAGTATCGTGGATTTGGTGACATTGGATATTGAAAGATGAACAGAAATTTAACTGGCAAGTATATGTCTTGGTTGGGACTGGACTGAAGCTGTGAACTAAGACAGCAAAATAAGGCACTTTAATATGTGGACTGTATGAACAACTGACTCTTCATTAATTTTCTGTAATAAATTAGCCTGTCTTGATTTATGATATTTTGCCTTTCCATATGAAGTTTCTATAGCCTATGAACTGCATTACAGCTGTAGCTACAAAGTAAGTCAGCTAACAGTTGGCTTAATATAGCTTTTTAAAACCCCAACAGATTCATGACCAAAAAAAACCCCAAAAAACAAAAAAACACACCAAGAAATGCAGAGTGGCTAATTATTCTCCAATATTTGAAAAAGGATACCTGAATTATAATCTGCTAGGGAAAAAATGAACCTAGGGCTGAGTATGAACACTTTTCAGTGTAACTTTATAGAAGAAATACAAGACAGAAACTGTCCATAATGAAATAAATGAAACGTTGATATCCGAATCCATATGCCAGCATTTCTATCATCCTTTCCAGAGAGGCACAGAAGCCAATAATGCATATCCGGGAAACTTCCCGAATGCCTTAAAATGTTAATAAATTATCACCACAAATACATATGCCCTCAAACTTAAAAATTGATGTTGATGTGATAACTGGACTGCATTCCCTCTCAGGAATAATGTGGTGGAAGGTTCCCATATCTGTCCATGCAGGACTAGTTAACGGTATGTGGTTGTGTTGCTGATGGTTCTGTGGTTAGTCTCTTTGTCTCCACAGTCAAAAAAATGACATTTTTTGTCATTCACACACACACACACACACACACACACACACACACACACCCATGATGAGGGCGGATGTGTTTATGTACACCAGAAGGTAACTGGGGCTCAGGAAATCTGGGTTCTGGCACCAACCTTGCTAATGTCTACTTTGCTGGCCTTAGATAAATCATTTAGCCTCTGCTTGCATGGGCTTCCTCATCTATTAAGTACACTGCAGAAAGTCATGGATTCTCTTGACATTTTATAAAAAAATAAATGGGTGCTGGCGTATTTTTCCAAGGAGAGATCTGGGGTCTACCAGTTAGAGTTCTTGTCTGTGGACAACAGGAACCAACCTCATTAAGTGGGATGGAAAAGGATTTTATTAGAAGGGTTTAGGTGCAGAGTGCAAGCTTGGACAACCAGTTCATGCAACAGCCCAGGGAAGCAAGGCCCTGCCGAGAACTAGCCCCTGCTGCCATCACTTTGGAACTGGGTGCCGAGTTCCTCCACTCATGGACACTCATTTCTGTGCTGTTGCTCTTGCAAACTCTGCCACAGACCCTGTGCCTTTTCTTCCACCCTCAAGAACCAAAGCCCTGGCCAAGACTGTCTGGTGTGTCCCTCTTCTGTCCACCAGTGCGTAGGAAGAGGGAGTATCCCTGGGGAAGGGGAAGAGCTCTGCCTCCTGCTGAACCTGGACCCATCTCTAAGTAGGAAGAGAGACAGGTTGAAGGGCAGCCAGAACAACACTATCTCTTGCAATATCTTCCACCAGATTCTCAAAGGGACAGTGACCCCCACCTCTGCTGCCAGAAAAGATTATGAATCACTGCATTAGATTATCTTTAATTACAGCTCTGAAATTATATGATTCGAAATACTAATTTTCCTTTCTTCCATCATCTACCAACTCAGAATTTCTTTAACAAGATACAAACGCAGCAACAGAATGACTAACAACATTGCAGGGTCAGCCCCGAAGCATCTTATGATCATTTCAGTGGGTGTGTAATTATGATGGTTGGGCTAATGACAGAGAGGAACAGATGTCTTGGAGTAGTCACCCAGCTGAATTTCTGCCAAGCCAGCACCGATTCCTCAGACAAAGGGAAATTTTCTTTCTCGTATAGCCTCCCGGTGCTGCGTTGAGTATATTAAAATACAGTCTGGCTTCATGGCTAAGTGCGCAAATTTTAAGGTTAATAAGAATGGATATAAATTTTGAATCTCTTCCTTATGAGCTGGTTCACCGGGGAAGGGAACTTGGCGTCAGTACGTGTCTGTTTCCTGTTTAGTAAAATGATAGTAATGATGCTGGTCAGTGTGTGGTATGGTGAAAACAAAATGATGGAATTCAAAGAACTGCAGTGTTTGACACATAGTTACAGCTCAAGAAATAATGATGAAAGCCATAACGATAGTAGTTAAGGAATTCCCAAACTTTGAATCCAACTCATTGCAAAGACCGCTTATACTTTAACATTTCAAGTCAAGAATAATACTGGTATTAAGGTCGTGCACTTTGATACGTGGTCCCTGTTAAAATGAGTTCTATGAATTACAAAATTGATGCCCAATTGTCAAAAAACATCACCTCGAAATGTACCTATGAACATCATTTGCTTATGTGGCCGATAGAGCCCCAGTAACAATACATACAATATTTTTTTTTAATGACAACGTTATCCTAAGTTATGTCAAAATATGTATGATTTGGTATCATCAGACTAAGTGGAAGATGAAACGCCCAGAGGGTTTAATAAGAGAATTCGTCTTGAAAACCGAACGAAACAAAAGCGTCACTCCAGCTCCCGGCCTCCTCGGCACTTGGTCTTGGTCTTGCCGGAGGCGGGTAAGAAAATTATCTGTGGAACTATTTCCAGGCGCAGCAGGAACAGGCTTCATGGTGTGTTAGTTGTTTGTATCCTTTGGAAGCCTGGCCGATTCCGTGACCCTCCTAACAAGTGTGCCCTCCCTGTGCGTTTTGCAGGTAAATGCGAATGTGGCAAGTGCACCTGCTACCCTCCGGGAGACCCCAGGGTGTACGGCAAGACGTGTGAATGCGACGGCCGCCGCTGTGAAGGCCTGGACGGCACGGTCTGTGGGGGTAAGCGCTTCTCACAGCTTCGCGGCCTGCCTTTCTTACCCTTCTTCTTCTTCTTCTTCTTCTTCTTCTTCTTCTTTTTAACAAAAGGAAACTCTGTTAAAAAAGAAGATAAGATAACCTGAAGGCAATATACAAGTAGACCTAAAAGCATTACACAATTCGGTTTGTAATGATCTTTATTTTCTTGGACTCTTGACTTAGGGATATGTGAAAATACGCAGCCCGCTGGTCACAAAAGGTTGTTGAGATTATGCTAAATCTTGTGAAGATAGTGACAGGTTTTGCTGCACCTGCTCAGTTAGAAATGATGTTTCTTGCTCTGCTAATAAAAACTGGTAGGGGAAGCATGTATTACCTGCAAACGTGGGGGTAAAATCACACTCTACTTACAAAAGCACAGAATATAGACATTCCATTTCCATGATGGCTGGGAGACCCAACAGGAGCTCACCGAAGGTAATAATCTTCAGAGCAAGGGGGACCCAGGGAGAGGCCAGGCAGCAGAGGGAGTGCAGCACAAATGAGGTCCTTGAGGGCGAACGTGACAGTGTCTACCCAAGCTTCATGCAGCCAAGGGGATGGGGCCAACCCTCATTGTCCTGTTTCAGTCTTGCAAAACTTCATGTTGTAGAGATGATGCCTGCAGACTGCAGCTCCGTGCAGGTGTCCAGAACCAGCAGATAATGATTGTAATGTGATTGGGTGCTATTATCAGGGAAAAACCAAAATGCACAGACAGCTCACTGAAGGCGGGGACACCATCTACCTGGCATCCCTGTGTGTCTTTCTCTCTGTTCTCTCGCTGACCAACTATAACACACTGGCGATTTGAACAAACATCCTTTGTTCTTTCCTTTCTCTGTGAGCCAAGGGAAGAGGCCCTTGCACAGCCCCAAGAGATCGCTCCTGCTTTCTGCAGTTCACAGATGCGACAGGGAGTGAGGTTGGAGGTGTCAGTGTCCCAAAACTAAAAAGTGGCAGAACCCAGGATGTGGGCTCTGACGTTCAGTTCACAGATTTTTCTCGATACCACAGTTTTCCCCAGGGTGACATCAGACTGTTTGGACTTTTTGGCAATATTATTTTTAGTTTAGATTTTTTTTTTCTTCATTGGTAACAGTTACCAGAAATATCTAAATCGATTATAGTCTTTTTATTTTTCTGGTAAGTGCTCTATGTTTACTAACTCATTTAATTATTTTTTTAAGAATCTTTATTTATTTTTGAGAGAGAGAGGGAGACAGGATCCCAACCAGGCTCTGAGCTGTCAGAGAAGGGCCCGACATGGGGCCTGATCATGAACTGTGAGATTATGACCTGAACCGAAATTAGGAGTTGGACACTTAACCGATTGAGCCACCCAAGTGCTCCCTAACTCATGTAGTTCTTACAATGGTATCTAAAGCCCCTACAAAGAACCACATACACATCTTTGCTCGTATTATTAGCACTGTCATATCTCTGACATGGAGCATCTATCTCACATGGGTCTCCCTGCCCATCTGCCTCAGTAACTTGGTTGAAATGGTTGATATTGTAGAAACCGATTACACCTACATACCCATAAATTATAGACCCCCTCCCCCCAGTGCATCTCTCTCTACAACTTTGGGGAGGAAATCAAAGATGACAACAAATCTGTATAACTCCCTGCTAGATGAAATCAAACGTGTTAGGTAAGTGAGAGAACATCTCACAAAGTAATTTTTTACACTAATACTTGACTCTGCTTGTCTATACTCTCTGTATTTTGTCCATCTACCCAGAGTTATCTGTGCCCCCGGGAAAACTGATTTTCACTAGCTAAACTAGTAAAACACCAATGTATAAACCAGGATACCAGTTACTTGACATCCAACGAGAAATATAATTGTGCTGGAGACTAGAACACTTTGTAGGGGAACTCTGTGGGAAGTAAGATTCAGAGATAAGGATTTGAATGCAAGGAATGTATTGAAAAGGTGAAGGATACATTGTAGGAGAGTGGATAAGGGAAGGCAGTCAGTTACGATGGTGTTATCAATCCAGTTACCACGACGGTCAACGGTAGCTTCATCCAAGGACAGGAGATGAACCTCTGGGAGCCCAAGTGAAGCACACAGCTCTGATTTTTCCATCAGTCATTGGTGGAGGACTGCTTCTAGGAGCCATGAGCTCGCCTGCCACATCCAGCATGCCTCAAAGGTACACGCATGATCTCAGAGCAGTCTTCTCTGGCTAGAGACACCCTTGGGGCCGAGAACCCCAGGTGGCACCGGGTGGAAGTCCCCAGAACAGTAAGGATGATATTGGTGGGCCCAGCTGCGGCTGCCAAAATACATCTGCCAAAGGAACAGACCACTCATGCCGGGTGGCCTGAGTGTCTTCTCTGGATAGTGCAGCAGACAAACCAGCACAGTCTTATTCTTCAATACTGGTTAGATTCTGCCAACCATCCGATCCAGCCTTTCTTGATACAGGATGTAATGCAGTAGATTAGACAATAGCTGTAGACATGCTAACACCCCTTATCTTCCTGCTATAGCCTTGGTTACAACTTGGAAGATCCTTACTCACACAGTGAGAAATTAATTCTTAGGTGGTTGATCTCACCGAATAGAGATGGTATCATGGAACTTAATTATCAGAGGACAAAGGCATTTTTGAGTTTGGACAGAACTTTGCTGCTGCTCCCGTGTGCTCAAAAGAAGAGCACAGCCCAGCCAGCAGCAGGCACGTAGCAGCCAGATATGCATAGTATCTTTGATCACTATAATCTATAATTGGATGCATCGTCTCAGTGCTTTTTTCTTAAATTGTAAAAACCAGATCTAAAAAAAATCACCTATGCATTTAATTTCATATTTTAAATCTTATTAAAGACACTTTATCGACCAAAGATTTCCGAATACCTTTCAAGTATGTAAAGGAAAACAATTCTTGGACATTTTCCTTGAAAATATTGTATGTTATTCATAATTTCACTTTCATATGTGAATAATGTCCTTGAGAGATTTAGGGTTGGGTAATACTGGTATTTTAAAAGATTGTCTTTAGGTAACAATGACTTGTTTTTCCTTTCTTCTTCTGCTTCATCAAAGCTCCTTGAGCTGACCAGCCTAGGTGACAGTGTGGGACATCAAATTCTGCCACCATTTCTTCACTAGGACTTCTGCATGCATCTTTATACATACAAGTCAGTGTGTTTTCTGCTTTTCTTGTCATTTACTTGAGTCTTTACTCTGGATGGTCAATCCTATTGTTCGGAGAGGGATAGTTCCAGGATGGAGAGGGAGAGATTTCCCCATCAATGGCCTACTCATGTTTATCCTAAGTAACATACAGCTAGAAAAGCTACATATAACTCACAGCCCCCACACACACACTGTTTAGTATTCCCCAACAAGGCACTGTCTGGTCTTCTCATTCATGGTAGCTATAGTCTATCAAGTTTCCGTGAATACTGAATTAGCAAATACTGAATCATTGCTCCTAAGAAAAATACGGGGCCAACTTCCTGCCTCTGGTCAGAGGATTTTTCATCAACAGATCAATACATACCGTTGTATTATGTTTATTTCTGTTTAAAGACCTTCTATAATGCATACTTGATTCGTTAATATGGAACTCATAGCCAACAGCCCTATGACTCACGTCTGAGCGGAGATTATGTGACAGGTGTTTTCTCCGTAAGGCACATTACAGCCTTTTTGCCCTTAGGTACACGAGGCATTTCAGCACTATACTTAGGGGCCATCTCAAACATCAAAATTATCAACAAAAAGCATGAAAATGTGAAAAGCATAGCCCTAAATACACTGCAGAAAGGACACTTCTTTACAGTGTAAGAGTTAACACAAGAGGCAGAGCGTGATCTTCTTTGGCCTTAGCTGAGAACGTGAACCATTCTGCCTGTGTGCTCAAATGACCTGGAAAACTTTAATGAGTATTGATTTCAGGGATACAAATACATTTCAGTGAGTAAGCAAATTCTCAAATACAGAATTTTCAAATAATGAGAATCAGCTGTAATTCATGTTCTCACTGGGAATATTACCTCCCACCGCAGCTTTGCGCGTGGGCTCAAAGTGGGATTTCTTTAGGACAGCTAATAAAGGTACTGTGATTTTAATTCTTTTATTTTCAGAGCACTGCTTTAGGGGAGGAATTACTTGAGCCTTGGTTATCATAGTCTTGAATTTCATCTCTGTCTCCGCTCTTCTCTGGAAAGAAAATACAAGAGACAAGACATTAATTGACATGTTTGAACCTATGGTAACTTTGGTACTAAAGTATACAGCATACTAAACCAGTTGATGAGGCGATCACAAGTTCCTGTGTTTATCATGCAAATGCAAATGTACTTGAATATTAAGAAATATAAATGGCAATACGGTGAAGCAGTCAAGACTACAGATGGGAGCATTTTTTCCCCAGCCCTGGCTCTGCCACTTACAAACAATATTACTTGAGACGGTTTACATAACCTCTACTTCTCACCTATAAAGTGATAATCATAATATACCTCTTTTGTAGAGTTACGATAAGATTAGTAGAGTTAATGCAGATAAAGTAGCCAGCATATAAGTGTATATATGTATGGCATACACTTACATATGCACACATCATGTATTATTATTACTGGTATTAGATACAGATAAAGAGAATGGCACACATAACAAACTCAGGCAGAAGTTTCTGCTGTGGACTACAGTTAACCCTAAGGGATGTGTAACAGGGCTCCACGTTTGCTTATTAATGCCTTTTGTAAGAACAGTTTATTATTCAGAACTGTGACTTTCTGGTGTTCCGTTTTAGACAGAATGAATGTTTTCTCCTGTCTACTTTTTGCATAAAGCCGTCTTTCTCCTCACACTTGACACTGAGCTACCAAATCAAAGTGGCCGCCATATTTTTAGTGGCTCTCACTCAGCAGTGCAGCTTCTGTGGGGGAGCTTCTCATAGATTTTCCCAAGCGTGGAAGAGCATAATTAACAAGACACTGGCCATTGGGGTTCCTCGGGTCACAGTATGCATTACCAAAGTTTCTGTATTTCTCAGTCTATCTAAAAATATCCATTATCCTAGTGAAACCCCTCTTATCATGTATATAGCACATCACAGTAATTGAGTCAGCAGATACTCATTGCATGCTTATTCCCTGTAAAGCCCTGCTCTGCCCTTCAAACCCACACATGCCCTTAAATAATTTTATCTCCTTGATACCATTCCCTCTGGCCTCTAAACTTATAGCATTCCTCTTGGTTCAGTGTTAAACCCATGTAAACTTGGTCTATCCTCAACGATTCCACATAACTGACTCTCCCTAAGGTTATGATAAGTCCTAGTCACGCACATCCTTGGTGATTTTCAGTTCTCCAGCATGTGACCAAGTTTAAACACAGAATTGTGGGTACTCTAAAGCCCCTATGAAATGGTCTCCCCTCTGAGCCTCGGAACCCCTGTCCTACCCATTTCTTCTCCCACTTCTCTTATAACCACTTTATTTCTTTCTCTTGTTCTTCTCCCAGAGCCTACCAATAAATCTTATATTTCCCTTGAAATGGCTCCTGGATGTCTTTCTACTTGCTGTGTGTTGCCCTTGAGCGATCTCAGCATCTCCCACGTTCATGTTCAGGACAGTCTCTCCAGGTGATTTCTTAGCTCCATTCTCCTCAGCTTCAGACTCTTCTTTTCAAATTCTAATTAAATGTTTTCATATGGAAATTCTTCCAACCTCTGCCTGGTTGAAGCTGAAGTTATCATTTATTTCTTCATTAATTCATCAAATATTTATTGAGCCTCCACTATTTGCCAGCACTGGAGATTCGGTGGTGAGTCTGCTGGGGCTTACAATTAAATTTGAAGGGCAGACATTGACAAAGGAATGACAATGAATTGGGTCCTGCTGAAAGGAGAGCCATGGGTTCAGTGGGAATATACATAATCAGGGGGTGTAACATAGACTCTAATGCCTCCATATCTGGGTAACACTATATGGTGCACAGTATGTGCTTCACATGTATTAATCAGCTGAATGTGACAACCACCATACTTATGATAGGCTGCATACAACTTAGCCAGGTGCTGGCGGCAGGTGTGACACAAACAGTCACAGAGAACAGCACGTGTGGGGCATCTGTGGATAAAGCAAGAGCGATGTATTCCAGGAACATTTGAGAACCAGAGAGAAACCCTGGCTGGTTGGAGATTGGAATGCAAAGGGGGGAAGGGTGCAACACGTTTTGAAAACCATATTAATGATTTGAGGCTTCCATCAAAGGGTGATAGGAAGCCATTGAAGAGGTTTAAACAAGGCAGTAACATGACTCCTGCAGTGAAAAAGTACATCTAGCTGCGGGGTGAAGTGTGGATCGCTGGGAGGAGTTTGTTTGCAAAAGCTGGTGGGTGGAGATGTTTCCGAGAGGAGACCTGGAGAGAGGTGAAGGCGGTTCAGCCAGGCAGGGGACAGTACAGATGGAAAAACTTGCTAGTACTGGTGACAGTATTAGATGTGGACAGCAGGCTGCCGAAACCCTTACTTTGCTACAAGAGATGCTGACCCTCAAGCTCCTGGCTTGGGTTCCCCGGAAACAGATGAAGATGGTGTGTGCCAGGGTTACCAGAAAACACTTCTCACGGCAATAGTGACCTACGATTAATAAATTTCAACCAATTTGGGAGGGATTATGACTCAACTATGAATGTCTGATGGGGATGCCGTGCCTTCGTGGGATTTCTGGGAGCTTATGCCCAAGGAATCATTAGGAGAGGTTTTGGCTCCTCTGGGACATAAGTCAGGGAAGCCTCAGCACCTGTGCAGTATGGATCTCATCTCTGGGCATCTGGGCTGTGTTATCCGAAGAGAAGGAAATCCCCACACCACTATATTGAGCTGTCACCCTCATGAATTGCTCAAGGACTGGCATGGAGAGGAAAGCCTGGTACCGTCCTGCTGCCAGGATGGGGTTCCTGACCCGTTTCCTTCCTGGGAGATTGGTGCTGAGTGTCAGCCAAATGCTTAGACGGACCTCCACTGCCCAAGGAGTCTGAGCAGCATTTACAGAAACCCATGATTAAAGGATGTGAGTGAGAGCGGGGTAGGTTCAAGGATGAATCCCAAGTATGAATCCCAAGTTTCTGATCCGAATAATTGGATGGGGGGAAGGAGACAACGCTTTTGTGGCACCAATTGTCTCCATCTTGTTTTAAAACAATGATTTCTTCATGGAGGTCCATGGAGATGGAGAAATTTGGATGTGTTATGACTTTGTCCCTTTTACCTGACATCATATTCCTTATCTTTGCTTCTTCTGGAACAACTCCTCGTCATTTTTCTATTTTTCCATCAGTCTTCCAAATTATCTCCTTTAGAGAACCATTCTGAAATTATTCTAGACTTCCTCCATACTGCAATACCTTCATTATTATAACATTGTGACATGTCATTGTAAGTGTGCTTATGTGTCTTTTCTTCAAATGTGTACACTTCCCATGGGTGTAATGAAAGTCTCTCTCTCTCTCTCTCTCTCTCTCTCTCTCTCTGTCTCTAATTACTGTATCCTCAAGCTTAGGATTAAGATCTCAAAAAGTTTTTTTTTTCTTTGAATAAATTAGAAATTAAGAGAACCACAAATAAGGGAGGGAGCGGGGGGCAGGGAGAGAGAGAGAGAGAAAGACAGAGAGAGAGACAGAGAGATCTCAGTTTGAAATCAGAGAATTCTTCAAGTTGGAATGAACATCTGACTGGGGCCTTGAACAGCAAATATTTAGATGTATGAAGCTTGGGTGTGAAGAACATTTTGGGTCTGGGAAAGCTAAGTGAAGGCACAGAGATGAAAAAATATTTGACATGTGGAAGAAATATACTGTTTCATTTTCTTACATCAGAACTCTTCTCCACTGCTCTTTAACCCATCCTTGGGAAGGATTTTTTTCAAACTACTCATTTATCATTTATGGTATAAATTACTTCACTTTGTTTATTTTATTTTGCTCATCTTTAGATGTTAAGACATTATTAAATATTTCACTTTGATTTTTTTTATTTTTCAACCTTTAAAAAAGACTAAAATATAAAGGACAAAATAAAAATCACTCATAAATCCATCCTTCGAAAATGGTATCTGGGAATCTTTTGTTGTATTTCTATATTTTTTTTGGAGGGATAGAACTTTTTAAAAAATCTTGGTTTATGAATCTTCTGTGGGTGTTTTGATATTTTGTCTGGAGAAAGTCCACAATCTATGGTGTGTGTGCGTGCACTCTGCTGCATTTTTTCAAGGAAAATTTAAGTGAAAGAGGTCACCATTTTCTTGGAAGCTAAGTGAGCAGTGTCACACAGCAAGCTGAATGTGAACTTCATACTCGACCGACCAGGAATTGGATTCTGGCTCCATTTCCTACTAGTTGTAGTAACTTGGACAGGTTATTTGGTCTCTCTGCCTTGGTACACTCATGTGTATGGTAAGGATCATAATGCCCACCTATTGGCTTTATGATGAGAAGGGGACATAAAGAATGAAACGTGACTGGTATTACATGCCAGAAAGGCATCAATGCACGCCCTGGGTACTAGGTGGAGAGTGAAAGATTGAAACGTCCGTCTTCAGAACAGGAGAAAACAATATGTCTGTCTTGGCTATCGTAAAGCATTAGCTACGGAGGTTTTGGAAGGAAGTTGGCATCATTTGAATCAGCAGTCCTGTGCCTCAGAGGAGTGAAGGCTATGTGTTCAAAGCTTTAACTTCCCCATGCTGTGGCAGCCAGTGGTTGACAAATATTACTACCATGAGTACGTGAAACTCCTTAACATCATCCTTCTGGTGTGGCTTCAGAGGAGAATGAAGCAGAATCACTAATTCAGGTCATTTTCTCAGTGCACTACCAGACACAGGCACGGTCTTTCACGGGGAGGAATGAACTAGAACCCTGTGCAGCCATTGTGTCACCAGAGAGCAAAGCAGGGACTGCCTGAGTATTTTAGCAAACAAGGAATAAGTAAAATCAAACACATCCGTAAACCTACCTAATCAGCATGCACCTGAGAAATAATAACTAACACTGTTTATCCCCTCCTAACAATAACGCTGGAGATGATTAAACCAGTTCTGGTAGGCTGGGGTAAATTAGCAATTGTACCTGAAGGTGAATGTAAGTAATTACATAATTTTAAGCGGTTCCGTTTTGATTACACCAAAATCACGACCTGAAAATGGCAAGCAGAAAATCAGTATGAAGTAAGACCATTCTTCATTTAACTAAATTATTGGTTAGTCATGTTCAATGATCATAGACCACATGTGGACCTTCTCAAAACATCTTTATTAACAATAAAAATTGTGTGTGATCTGTAAATGCATGGATTTTTTTTTAATCAAATAAGTCACTACTGAAAACAAAAACAAAAATGCTGAGTCCAGGGTGATAGTCCCTAAGTATTGCTCACTTTTTAGTGGATTATGATTTTAGGATTTCATAAACAAAATATATCCACGCGTTGGCTCAGGTGTGTCTAATTGTCTTAGCCGAGCATAAGCTTAATCAGAGACCTCCCTCCTGTCCTCCATTTACCCAGGATGAGAATAAGAAATGGACTGCTTATTGCTTTCCTTCTTTGCTCTGTGCTCCTGGAATAAATGCTGCCCATGAGTCCAGTTGAAGAACAAGAAGGGGTAATGAAGAGCCACCTCTTAATTACACAATCAGTTCACATTTCTCCTGGGAGTTGTTTAGTTCAGAGCTGCAAATTAGAGAGCATACCGTCTAGAATATGAACGTGGAGACCCCCAGGTGCTGCTGGGTTGCTCACATTGGCAAAGGCCTCCACCCACTGACTCAAGCCAAGCCTTTCGTAGCTAGGGTCACAGTGCGATTGCCTCCAGTTTGCATCTTAAGTTACTGCAGAGATAGATAAGGAGGTGACTACCCGAAAGCCATCAATGTCCCACACACCTTCTGTATTCACTTCTGCCCTTCCAGTGTGACTTTTATTGTCATGCTCAGAGAAAGCCTCCGGTGTGTCTATCAACTAGGGAAAGAAAAAGGGGAGAGAGAAAAGGGCAAAGAGCAAAGGACACATACATGCTGGCTGTGTCCCATCTGGTTTTCTTTGGAGGACAGCAGCTATCCTAGAAACTAGGAAGAGATTTTCTCTTGTATCTCACTTATTAGAGGTAGGTCCTAGGTCAAAAGGAGCCTGGGTAATCAAACATTTTCAGATGGGCATATTATCACTTCCCTGAAAAAAAATGAGTGTCCTAATATTAACAAGGGGAAAAGCATATGGGGCAGGCAATATGTAGTATTTGATGCAAAGAGATCCACTCCTGGGTCCGTTTCCTAATTGGGAAACATCATTGCCGTGGTTTAAGGAAATGTATCTCAGAGCCAATGAATTTCACTGGGAAAGGTCTTTGTCTAGAGCAGCACTGTCCGATAGAATTTTCAAAGCTAATGGGAATGTTCTGTATCTGTGTCATTCAACACAGGAGCCACTGGCCACATGTGGCTACCAAGCACTTGAAAGGTGACTTATGCACCTGTGAAACTGAATTTTAAATTTTACTTTAATAAACTCAAACAGTCATGTGTGACTAGTGACTACTATACTGGGCGACACAGGTCTAGAGCATCCTTGGTGAGAGAAGGGAAGAGAATAGGAAGAAGAAGCAAGGATGAGGATACCAGATGCAAGGAGGTAAGCATCTGAGAGAGGTGAATGGCTCTCAAAGTGAAAGTCCAATGGAAAATTACTCACCTATGTGAAGACTTGAGAAGTCAAGTGGAGGCCAATTTAGTGTACTTCATATGGTTTATTAGGCTGGATCTTTCTAAGGTTCATTCTAGAATGACCCACTATACATTTATTATACGAAGATAACTTACCACTATGGATTCTGCCACCCGGCAGGCATGTTCTTACTGAAAGGTATGCACGATACTCCGGTACATCTGCCACCGCTAGGTGTTTCATTCACAGGCCTAAGCGACAGCGTGGTACAGTTGGTCCGGCAAAATCTGACTGAAACTACTATTACGGTCTTTTTTTTTTTTTTAACTCTCAGTTTTCAGGAACATTGCACTCAGTAGGCCTCCTTTATGGAATACTTTCCTTTGTCATTTTATAAAATCATCTCGTTTTCCTCCTTCTTTCCTAGATGTTCCTACTTGTCTGACTTCACCTCCTCTACCCTAGCCCTAAATATGGGAGTTTCTCAAGATTTATTTCTTCCTAGATGGGTTCATGAACTTTCAGAGCTTTAAGTGCCATCTACGTTTGGCAGGTCCAGAATGTATAAGCTTAGCCCTAACCTGTCCTCTGAGTACCAGATTTGCGTCTTCTGATTACTTGACTTCTCTACATGGTTGTCTTCAGAGTATCTCAGACACACAAGATTCAAAACAGAACGGATTTTCTGCTCCCAACCTCTCCGTCCTGCAGTTTCCATTTCTAACAAATAGCATCATTGTTTTTAATATTTCTGTAGCTAGAAAACTAGTTCTTTCTTTCTCACCCGCCACGTCCAATCCAATAGGCGCCTGCCACCAAAGTGGATCTCTGTCTACCTCTCTCCATTAGTACTGACACCACCTCTGTCACCTTTCACTTGGACCACTGCAACATCCTCTCGCTTTCCCCACACTCCGTGCCTCCCAACACACCTTAATCTCTCTCACACAGCTGCTAAATTGAATTTGCAGATTGTGAGTTATATCATATCACTCTCTCACATAGCACCTTTCTATGATTTCTCATCCCTCTCAGAATTGAAACTTTTTACCAAGAACAAATAATTTCCTATGCTCTCATTCCTGAACATTTCTCCAGCTTTGCTATTTATTCCATTTTTTCTTACTCAATTTTCTTTGAACACGTTGACCTTTTTTTCACTGCCTATAACATGCCAAGCTCTTTCGTATTCCAAGAACTTTCCATTAGCTTTCCTAGAACATTAGCTTTCCTCTCTGGCTTTGTGTCATCCCTTGGGTGTCACAGAGCTCTTCTCTGACTACTCCAGTTAACAGTGTTCTCACTGTTGAATACAGTAGTGTCCTTTTTAGTTGTCCCATAGCTCCAATGCATTTGTTTGTTGGTCCTTGTTTTCTACCCTTGTGGACTATAGGAACCATGAGAGTGGAGCTAGTATGATGCCTGGTACCCAGTAGTTTCTTGAATAGATGCCTATGTTATTAAAGCTTATTAAAAATTTTTTTATTGAAAGGTTTTTAAAATTTTTAAGTAAAGAGAAGCCATGTAAATGGCAAAGCAAAGCATTTGAATACCAATGCATTCTGACCATTGTCTGGGCTAGATGCCAACTTAATTTTGCAGAAGGATGTGATGAATGGGCTAATAAATGAAAAACAATCTCCTATTTCCTTGAATATAAATTTTACATTAAATTACTTGCTGTGAGGAGCCATTTAGTTATTCTCAGTGATATCCTAAGTTAAAGGGAAAATGGCTTTCTCTGCAATAGGGATTAAATGATTCCAATTATGTCCAATTGATGGTAATTCCTACTAGCCCAGGGTCAGTAAGAAACAAGAGCATTTGGAAAGTCCATAGCTTGATGTCTGTGGTCCACAGAAGCTCTTTCTCAATTTTTTGTATCCCAGGTTATCTGCCTCCAAAGATGGACAATTTTTTTTAACATCTTAAATAGATGTCACTTTAAGCAGACTTTTGTTTTATTGGTGAAGTCAAGATATAATCAATTTGGTAACTATTTTTTGTGTATGTAGCTCCTAGGGGGCACCAATTCTCTAACTTCACTCCACCCTACTGAACACAAAAGTAGAACAGCCATCCAAAAACTGTCCATTGTCCTTCAGTGGCCTATAATCATGTCCTGGATTCAGTTTATAGTTCTAAGTTGGGATTTGGGGGTGGAGGTGAGGGAATGAGAAGGAGATTAAAAAAAAAACAAATTATTTCAATCTAGAAGGTCTTTTTGTTTGTTTGTTTGTTTGTTTGTTTTTTGAGGATCCACTATGTCTAAGGCAGTGTGCTTAGACTCTGAAGGATTGCAGTGATGAATCAGAAGTGATTCCTATTCTCAAGGAATTCACAGTCAAGTAATGGGTTTATTTGATACATAACTGGGTATCGCAAAGTGGAAGACACTGTTCCACAATAGAAGCGAAAAATAAAGTAGTATAGAAATTCAGAGGAGAAGATGAACTTTACTTGGTGACCTTAGAAAAATCTTCACAAAGGTGTAGTCACCTTCCCTGAGCTTTGAAATTTATCAGGAGCAGGCTGTGTCAGGTTGGAAGAATGGATTCCCATCTCGACAAATGCAAGAAGTCAGAAAAGCCCAGGAAATGTACAGGGACAATGAGCAGATCAGTTCAAATGGTGAAGTGCATGAAAGGGGAGAAGAGGAGAGAGAGAGTGAGGTTGGAAAAGTTGGGTGTGTTTCAGGAACCTCAAACATAAGCAAGACTAAAGTAGGTGACCTTCATCCCACAAGCATTAGGAAGCTGCATGGGGCTGGTTCTCAAGGCTGTATGTGAGTAGAGTCGTGCTGTGGGGAGCGGGGAGCACAAATGTTGGAGAGTGACCTGATAGAAGGTACTCTCAAAGGTTGATGATGGTGACGTGGTGGACATTTTGGAAGGTAGTTTCAACAGGTTCTGGCAACTCTTTAGAAGAGGGGAGTAAGAGAGATTCAAATGTGATTCAAAACGTTTCGAACTGGGTAACTGGAAGCAGGGTTGTGCCACTGAAAGAAATACGCAAAACAGAAGAGCAGGTGTGGGAAAGAAAATTCCATATGCAAGTCTAGAAGTATCAGTTTGGATACTAGTGGAATACAGAGTAAGAATCACGGGAGTGGCCTTTAGGAGGAATTTAGAGGCTGGAGATATAGCCCAGTAATTATCGCAGTTATCTGACAGCCTGTGATTTATGACTTTTTCAAAAGAGAGATCAGAGAGAGAGAAAAGAAGGTTAAGAATAGACAGTCGGGGTGCCTGGGTGGCTTGGTTAAGCATCCGACTCTTGGTTTTGGCTCCAGTCGTGATCTCACAATTCGTCAGTTCAAGCCCCATGTCGGGCTCTACACTGGTAGCGTGGAGCCTGCTTGGGATACTCTGTCTCCCTCTCTCTCCCACTCACTTTGTCTCTGTGTCTCAAAAAGTAAATAAATGAAAATAAAAATTTAATTTAATTTAATTTAATAAAATTAAAATAAATAGAAGAGACAATCAGGGAACACCCACATCAACGGGATTAGGGGAAAAAATGTGGAAAAATGGGCAAAAGAGAAGTGTTGGAAGGAGAAGGGGGCGTCTAATGTCATGAAAACCACTCTAGGAGAGACTTTTTAAGAAGAAAGTGCCCATGAATGCCAAGCGTATACCTTAAACTGTGTAGCAGTTCAAACTACCTGTCATCACTGCCATGCTTGATTTGGTATGCCCTGGTACCTAGCAAAATGCTCCGTTCATAATCAGTAAAATTTTGCCAGACAGATAGTTTTTTGGTGGTTCTGTTTGGAGATCTGGCTGTAAGGTGCTGTGCATATAGGTTAAAGCATTGGTTGGAAATAAGAAATTAAAAGGGGACGATGTGACAGTGTAATGGGGGTGTTGGCGGCCATTAGACAGACTTCTATGCCGGTGTATGACTGTCATAAATACGGTGTTGTATACACAGCCAAAGACAAACATCCCCAGAACTGGGAGCCAATGACAAAAACAAGTGGAAAAAATTCCCAGACAGGAGTCAAAGCCTCAGGCTGTTTTTAACATCTGTACCATAAATCTACTTACACTAACATCTGTTCTTCTTAGTAAGGGGAGAGGTACACAGAGTAATATGATGGCCATAAGCCATTCCCCTGGAAGTTAACCTTTTGTTTTCTATTAGTAAACAATAGGAAAGCAGTCAATAAATGCAGCAAGCGATGGTGACGTGACCAGCCTTGCAAGCTGGTCTGGACATCCCTGGTGTGTACAATTAGGAAACGCACCGAGACGTCGTACTGACAAAAATGCAAATGAAGAAGCATTTGGTACCAAGAAAGGTTGATGAAACTCCATTTTAAATTGTCTCAAGGTTTCTTTCTTTCTCGGTCCATCTCCTATGCTGCATTCAAATATAGTATGTTAATCCGGAACTCCGTTGTGGAGTTCTTTTCAACAATGACATGCCAAATTGAGTCTGTATAAAGGAAAGCACGTTCGCTTGACAGGAAATGAGGTCCTATGGTTTGCATATTTCTTTCTTAAAAACTGTGATTCAGCTGGATATTTACCCACCTCCCCCTCTCGCCGCCCCTCCCCCACCCCGCGATTGCTTCGCAGGCCATGGCACGTGTTCCTGTGGTCGCTGCGTGTGTGACAGAGGCTGGTTCGGGACGCTCTGCCAGCACCCGCGGAAGTGTAACATGACGGAGGAACAAAGCAAGAGTTTGTGTGAATCAGCAGATGGCATATTGTGCTCGGGGAAGGGTGAGTATCTCCTGCCGGAGCTTGGACTGGGTCCCTGTTCTGACACATGGTCTGTACAGCGGCACGTACAACCTTTTACACGCCTGCGGTTTGCAGGAATGAAAACCACCCTTGCTTGTACCAGACTTCAGACTTGAAAGGTAACCGCAGGAAGTTTGGGATCTAAGAAAATGAAACGCGTGGGAAGGTTTTCCTGCAAAAAGGGCCTCAGCCGCTTGTATATATCCTCATTGCTGAGTGACACAGAACTAATAATTGCATAAAGAAGAAAAAGCAACAAGACACAATGAGCAATGAATGGAGTGAAAAAAAGGCAAAAGGGTAATTGTTGAGTTCACCTGCGACATAGCACAGCCCAGAACTCGGAAAAGCGATCACAAGTACCTGAAATGCCAACAAGCACGACTTTGGAAACTTCAGAAGCTAGATTAGGTAGATGGGTGTGTGGAGGAGGGGAGGCTTGAGGGTGGGAGAAAGACTCAAAGAGAAATGAATATTTTGTTTCATGAAAAAAAGGAAAAGAAGCGTATATGTATCCCCAAATTCTAGTGTCATTTTCTTTGGCTTAAAAATCATTAATATTCCAACCAAACATGTACATATATGTGTGTGTGTGTGTGTGTACATATATATGTATATATATGTATAGTATATATATATGTATAGTATATTTACATGTATAGTATATATCATAATATATATGTGTATATATGTATATACACATGTATATATGTATAGTATGTATATATATATTTATATATGTGTGTGTGTATATATATGTATAGTATATATCAAATTAAGCTTGCATGGAAGTTGTAATTCGCAAGTCAATTGAAAAGGAGCCACCAGCTCAAACATTTATCAGAGAAACAAATTCGAGAAGAGTCTTACCCACTGCCCGAGAAAAGCAGAACAGATTTTTTTTCTGAGACAGAATATGAATAAATTACATTTCAGATACCTTGATGTTGATGTTTCTGTATAAATTCTGGAAAGGACTTTAAAAATCCTCCTCTCATAGTGCATATGGGCCTGTCTAGGAGGCTGTCACGTTCCTCCCTGCCAGTGCCTAGAAAAACACCAGGAAGGCTCTGGAAGCTTGCCTGATTCTCAGTAATGTTCCGGAGCTGCCCTCCGTGGAACTAGATGGCATGGAGCTGACCAACTTCTTCAATGCGCGGCCTCCTCGCAGAACAGACAGCCCCCTCCCTCTCCTTTTCAGACAAGGCGCTACTGGACATGAAACGCCTACCCTGGGTCTGGATTAGCACGTAAATATCTTTCTGAAGGAGACAGAGTCAAGCAAAGAGAATGGCTGAATAGGAGGTAGGGGTTTCTGAAGCAGGAGGTGCTGTGGGGCTATGCCCGTGGACAGTGGCTGTTCCTTTACCCATCGCCAAAGACCAACACTATCAGGTGCAAAGAGGCTTTTTGGCATAACTCCAGAGATAAAATCAGATGGAATGCTGTGACCACATGTGGTTCCTGGAGGAAGGCTGAAAATTGGAACAGGCTCAATTTTAATAGACAGCCGTGCTTGCCCTTGGTTCCCAGGAACGCTGTGTTTGAGACCTTGTGCTTGCTGTGGTCTGCCAAGGAGGCCATGCCTTCAACCTAATGCAGTGACAGCCGTCAGGTGACAACCCAATGGGTTTAAAGCAACCTCTTTGTTCCCCGGTTATTCTCTTAACAAATTCATTCTCATTCCAACTCCCTGAGGAATCTAGCACCAGTTTGGCTCTCGGGGGAGGAGGGGTTTTCAGCTCCTGGAAACACTTGCTTTAGGTTTGAGCTCTGTTGGGAAAAGCAAAAGTGAGGGAAGGAATGGTGGAGAAGGAGATTGACAAAGAAAACAGGAAAGGAGGTGGGATGGAATTAGCCTTCGAGGTTGGAAGCAGGAGGGAAGAAAAGAAATGTTACCAGATCAGAAGGTAGTGTCCTGCATATAACAAAGCAGTGAGAATGATTAACCTGAGTTAGATTTCTTCTTTCTTTTTTTTTTTTAATGTTTATTCATTTTTTTTGAGAGAAACACACACACAGAGTGTGAGTGAGGGAGGGGCAGGGAGAGAAGAAGACAGAGACTCTGAAGCAAGCTCTAGGCTCCAAGCTCTGAGCTGTCAGCACAGAGCCGGACACGGGGCTCAAATTCACAGACAGTGAGATCAGGACCTGAGCCGAAATCGGATGCTTAACCAACTGAGCCATCCAGGCGCCCCTGAATTTCTTCTTTCTGAGTACAGCTCCAAACACAGAGCCCTAAAGCTTAGAATTTTTTAGTTGGTCTTCCATAATGGCATTATCATTGGAATACAGATATTAATTTCTTATAGAAATTGTACAGAATGAGGATGCCCATCTGCATTGGAACATTCATATGCTTGGGGCACCTGGGGGGCTCAGTCAGTTCAGTGTCTGACTTCAACTCAGGTCATAATCTCAGGGTTTGTGAGTTCGAGCCCCGCGTCAGGCTGTGTGCTGACAGCTCAGAGCCTGGAGCCTGCTTCAGATTCTGTGTCTCCCTGTCTCTCTGCCCCTCCCCCACACACGCTCTGTCTCTCTTGCAAAAATAAACATTAAAAAAACTAAAAAAGAAAACATTAGTATGCTTGTTTATATTTGTTGACTTCAAAAATCAGCCACTTTGTGTGTGTCTGTGTGTGTCTGTGTGTGTTTCACTAGATACGCTATTGAATCATCAACATTGTCCACTAGCAGGCCTTGGCTAAGTCATATCCAGCTACAGGTACAGGAAGAAAACACAAAGCCAAACATCAGTAGCAGTCTGTCATTCCTAAACTGAATTTCATACAAAGAGGAGTAGTTTCTTTTGAAGAAATGAACATCCTTTTTAAAGCCATTACTTTCTGAGCAGGGTCTTACTTTCCAATATCATAAATGTAGAAAGTGCAAAACAAACAAACAAACAAACAAAAAACGTTGACTAAATATTGACCCAAAGGCATCTCCTCGAAACAAAGCACAACAAAACAATACAAGGAAATCTCTCTGTGCTTGATGCCTTTTCAAATTGTTTGCTTTGGGTGATGGAAATATATCCAGAGATCAATGAAGGGTTGAAAGTATATTTGTCTAAACTGTTTATCCTTCAGTGAGTGGAGAGGTTTAGAGTCATTAAACTCAAAGGGGAATGTACCAGCTGCCTGGAGGGTGTACTTTTTGAGGCTGGTGTTAGTGTTGATGGCGGACGTGCGTACTGTAGGCAGCAGCTGACTGTGGGCTTCTTTCTCTCCTCCTGTTCTGGAACCATCAGATTATAGAGGAAAGGTTATGGAGGAAGAGGGGTCAAAACCAAGATCATGAAACCGTAGGCACAGAGGAGAGTGGGGCTACAGGAGTTTTTCCTGTCCCCACGAAGGATGCCATCCCATCTCCACCCCAACAACCACAGGAGAATTAGTGCAGGAGACAGACTAACATAACAGCCTTCTAACATGGTGGCGAAAATGAGAAGGCTGTTCCAAGGTACTTGACTAGGGCCATGTATTTCTCAATCTCATGGACTTACCAGAAGTGTATGTACTTTTTCTCAAATTTGTAAATGAAACCCCCTCACCCTGATTATCACAGAGGAGATTGGAGCCCTTCTTTTCGTCTGCTTATGATGGGACAGAGGCACGGGGTAAGCCTGAGGTCACAAGGCTGCCAGCTCACAGCCCAGAGCCAGCCGGGTGTGTCCACCACAAAGACAAGTCCAGAACGTGCTCTTCCCGTGAGCTGTGAATAAAGTTGTCACCCCCGGAGACGATGAAGAAATAGCGTTTATTTCTTTACAAATTGATAGCCAAGACAATAAATCACTCCATAGAAAAATTTAAAACAAGATACATTGTTGTGACCTTCATAACAGATGGAGTAGTTAGTACAATAGTGAAAACTGCCTGCGGGGATGTCTGGTTGCAGCATTTTGTCAGGCTTGATGAACGGAAAAGAAAATCCAACTTTATTAATGGGGCAGCTAACAAAGGTGCCTTGCCCTTAGACTCAAGTTGTTTCTGTGAATGACCGAGGGATGAGCTTAGAGCCAGGTCTCCCCTGAGTTTAGCCACCTTTGCAGAATATGTGACATAATTCATAGGCTCTTTGGGGATTTATTTATTTGGATCCAGGAGTACACAGTAACCTTTTTATGTTCATAACTTCAAGCTAGATACAGGCTGTCGCCTGTAGTACCCTTAAAGATGCTGTTGTGTGACAATGAGTGTAACTGCAGATCATCGACTGTCTCCCCCAGCTCTCCAGGGGTACATGCTGAGTCCCACATCAGCCCTGGAAGTCCACGGTGCTCACGCCCACCCACCTGTCCCACCATCTACCCCACCCCTGCTCATCCTCCACCACCAGGAAAGGGAAAGGGTACCAGTGGCGCTTCAAAACCCACCTTGGGCTGGTTGCCTCACCCAATGTGGCTGTCTCGTCAGAGCCGAGAACACACAACTCGTTTTCATGAAATGACATGAAAGTTTTTCCTGTGAGAGGCATTACGGATAGATAGGTAGATGGGTACAAAGAAGACCGAATCAGATTGAAATCTTGGGATAACTATTGTTTCTGGGCCATATGGTCATGAGAAATCCTCTTCTCCTTCCTGTACTTCCATTTTCTCATCTTTGAAGAAGGCAGAAGAATTTGATTTCCTTCTCCTTCTTAAGTCCTAAGGATGTTATGAAGACAAATGAGAAAATGTGGCTGGTTACCCAGGAATGGAAGCCAGTAAGAAGCACAGAAGGGAGATTGGAGCTTTCTTGGGGGCCTTACATGGAGAAGGAAAATAAATGGGTTAGTGATGTTGTGGTCCTGAGGTAACTACCTGAGAGTCCTACCAAAATGGGCCGGCTGCACCCTGTGGCTGGACTGGTCTCATGGGTGTGAGTGGGTGCTGGCCAGCTGAGCTCAACACTTGATCACCTCTTGGCAGTCAGGTGGCCTATGTCCGTCTGATAGAATCTTCTCCCTAAGTTTTTCCCTTTGCAAAGACAGGCAATTTGACCTCTAGCTATTGGTGAAACCAGCCAGAGCACTCCACAGCAAAGGCTATAAGAGGTTCTGATAACTATCCCACTGCGTATTTATTATTACATGCTAGGTTATGCCTAGTCTCACCAGCCGTAGAAGAATTTCCAGCCTCTAAGTTGCACTGAGAATTGATAAACGGGAAGGAACAGCACAGCTGGGGATGATGCTGACTGAGAAAAGCTAGTTTTCAGAGAACACACAGAAATCAATGCCCATTTTTCATTCTAAGTATTTCAGTAACTAGTAGACGTTGGGAACTGAAATTTACTTGTCAAACAATCTATCAATGTCTACTATATTGACTTTAGCTGAGCTTTCCAGTTAGGAAAATACTTTGATATGGCTGGAAGCTAAGTATTTCAGCAGCTATAGCAGTAATTAGAAGAGTTCCAGAATCAAGGGAAAAGTTTGAAAATGAAATGTGAGATCTTCTCATGAATTGTGACCAAAAAAAAAAAAAAAAGATATACTACGTGTGATACATGAATATCATGGACATACAAAGTCATTTGCTTCTGCTGCTTTGTAGAAATAATTTTGCAATGTAAAGGAGGTACTATTTTAGAAACAACTAAAAACAGTCAAATTCTTCAAATAATTGAGCTTCCTCTACTCGTGGAAGTAAGGCACTAAATATGGTGCCTTCTGAAGAAATTGCAATGAAAAGTCAATGGCATGCCCCAAGTTTTCTTTGTTGCAGATAGATCGCTAACCATGTGCTAAATGAACAGTTGAATGTTGAACATTTCCGTGCCTAAGAAAATTGAAAAAAAGTCTTTAAAATGAAGATAGATTTCTAAAGTAAGGAAACACTGTACCTTGACATGACCAGGAAGGAGCCACCCTCCCTCACAGACAGACCAGCAGGCTCAGTGACTGGCAGCAGCCTGCCAGTCACTCATCAGAAGTGACAGTTGTCTGGATTGTACTGAAGACTATGTAGATCAACCCAGACCCTCAGGAAAACAGTCTAAATGAAATCATGCTGTGGTTAGGCAAGAAGTTAATCAGTGTAAACACAGTTGTCAGCGTATCACTAATTCTGACTACTCCCTTACCTTGAGAAGTGTGACAGGGAATGTCACACATTTAATTTGGCCATTGGGGATTCTTGTAGCTAAATGCATATGCCAGTTTCCACGTGAAATATCACAAAGTGCCTAAGGCCTGGGACACGTTTATACAAATCCTTTGATGATATCTGTGACAAATGCAAATTCTTTTCTGTAACCGCTTTATCCTCCAGCTTGCTAACTCATTTTGCAATCACTGTTTCACGGAGGCACTAATTCGTGATTGGTCCCAGTACATTTTGAACTGAGCAATATGGAATTTTGTTAAATATATCAAAATACTTCTTCTCCTTCACAATTTCCTAAGGTGATTTTTGATCTGAAAAATTTAGTGATACCCTTCATTTAGTAAAAGGAAATCACACTGGGAAAGAAAAACCAATCCAAGGAAACAGAAGAAAAGGGGAGGTCCTTTTTATATGTGCTTCTGTTTTAATTTTAAAGTTCTTTACTGCTGCTATGGAAGTAATTTTGCCGTGTGAGGGTTTTTTAGCCTGTCGTGTAAAGACGTGCAGACCAAGAGAGCTTTCTTCTCTTTGTGACATCATTTAATTCATGTATATTCTTTTCTTTTAAATAACCATTCATAAAATTGTTTTCCAGTAGGTCAAAATAGTTTTAATAACAGAAGGGGATGTTTTTCATTAGGGAGGAAGGACAAAGAGGAAATGGGTGAAGTAATGAGAAAGTTGGTTAGACCCAGAACCTCGGAGGAGATGAACATTCTGGGAGGATCATATGTCTCCTTGATCATGGCGGGAGGCCCCGAGGGTGAGATCCGATAAGTCACATGAACACAAGTGAGCGTGTGTACGTTTTGAGCACTTTTCTGAGCCACCCTGTGCAGCACTTTTACGAGCCACCCTAAGAAAAGCATGCAGGCAAAAATCCAAAAGGAGCAGCACAATAATTTAGTGGTACTTTTAATTATAAAATGCATCCTTATTTAATGGACCTTAGCATTCAGTTCCTTTGAAGAGCAGACACTTTTAAAACATGATTCAATTAAGGAGGGAAAAAAAGAAGAAAAGAGGGAAAAAATCATCTATTTTTGAACACCTTTTCGGAAGGCCATCTCTAAGAATCAGCACATTCTGCTCTTATTGACATTTCAACCAGCCCGGGCCATGGAACATTTGCTCAAGGCTAATTGCAACTGTCTAGATCCATAATGAAGCCTTTCCCGGATGACCTTTATGAATGACGGTAAGTAAAGCTCCCCTCTGAGCAACAGGCTCTTCGATAAACTTTTACCTTTGGAAGGTGGGTTATTAGAAGCCCGTTGTCCGTGTGTTGCCGATGTTCTATTCTAGTCAGAAACCCTTAGTGATGATGCCCTTTGTGATTTCAGGTTCTTGCCACTGTGGGAAGTGCATCTGCTCTGCTGAAGAGTGGTACATTTCTGGAGAGCTCTGTGACTGTGACGACAGGGACTGTGACAAGCACGACGGCCTCATTTGCACAGGTGCAGTGTGACCTGCTTGGTTTGCTCCGCACTCCCGGTTTGTGAGAAAGACAAACGGCCCCCCACCCCACGGTGCTGCCCGTGGCTGTGTGTGTGGTAGATACTGCTGTCCCAATTACCAAGTCCTGATAGATGGTTAGATACGTGTGCTAGATAAGTTAAAGGCGAAGTGGGGACGTAGAGAAAGTTCAGCCGGAGTGATACAAGATGGTCACTGCTGAATGGATACTGCATAGTTGGTGCTACCAAGTAGGTGCTGTTAATCGTTTGAAGGATCAGAGGTCCCATAGCTGTTTAATAAGTTAATAGCAACATGGCCGTGCAGTAAAATCTGCAGAGGATGAATGAAATGGTTTTGGTTAGGAACGGTTATGGTTTATACTAACATACTTGAACTTGGTGCATGGTTTATAGTAACACACTCGAACTTGGTGCCTTTCGGTCATGATGATGACCCCCCGCCCCCTGTATTTTATTGCAGGGAATGGAATATGTAGCTGTGGAAATTGTGAATGCTGGCGCGGATGGAATGGAAATGCGTGTGAGATCTGGCTCGGCACAGACTATCCTTAACGACCCCGTGGGACAGGACTGCATTCTTATGTTTGTAGACCATTAGGACACATAAACGCAAAGGAAACCATGTATAATCACCACTAGGACAGGTCAAATAGACTATTGCATGTTTTTCTATTTCTGAATGCCTGAGTGAAGGCTGGGCACCCATTAAAAAACAAGTTAGGCAAAAATCTGATGTAAATAAGGCCAGAAAGAATTTTTCCTCCAGAATTTACACCTGTGGTTCTCAACAAGGGTGACTTTGCCACCCCAGAAAACATTTGGTGACGTCTGCAGATAATTTCAATTGTCACACTGGGTGGGCTGGGAGGGCATGCTACCGGCCCCTAGTGCATGGAGGACACAGATGCTTCTACGAACATCCCACGGGGCACAGGACAGCCCCATAACAAAAAGTTCTCTGACTCCAAATGTCAATAGTGCCGGAGTTGAGAAACACTGAATTACATGGTTGTTACAAAGGCCACAAAAAAAGTGGTCACAAAAAAAAACCACATTTGAATCTAAGGAAAAGATATATCCTCACATAAATCCATCCATCATATTTTTTCAGATTCCTTATCACTCAGCATTTCCATTTGGAGTCAGTAAAGACAAACGGGCACAAGGGCTAGTGTCGGGGGGGCTAAAGGCTGGATCACCAGTGCTTTTTAAAGAAAAAGACTGGTCAGGTTGAGCCAGTAAGTCATGCATCTGATCTCACTTTAAATTCACAAAAGAAGATTCCCTTATGAAGGAAGTATGAAAAGTGTACAATTTAACATTTTTAATAAATAGTGACGTTAAGTTGCTTACAATCTGTGTCAATATATATTTACCTACTGATGATTAACAACAACAACAACAAAATGAATTGGTATTCAGGGGCACCTTCTGTTACTAGATCATTTTGTAAACTGGGCAGGGAGGGGTTAGGTGTAAAAGGAATTTGATTTCTCACTATTGTAAATTGCGCCATGGTAACTTGCCTTTTAGAAAGAATATTTAATTGGACATAGGATGGGCCTGAAATATGCATTCATTTCCCTTAAAATATTCTTATTTCTAAGCATACATTATTTACTGAAAAAGCATCATGCAAAGAAGTCAAGAAGAGATACTATGATCAAATGGCACCAGTCTCAAAGCTCAGAAGATTAAAAAAAAAAAATCTAGAAATGTCTTAAGTAGAAATTACAAATATTCACTCAGTGATAGGAACAAAATGTTTATTTTCTTAATGGTGAAATTTTGCTCTGTATGAAATTCACATTGAATTATGAAAATGTACAATAATTAGGACTTCCCTTACATATTTACAGTTAAATCTACTTACACACATTAGTTTAGGCAACCTTTAATTATTTGGAGCTAAAAAAACCCACTTTTTTTTCTAAATGTGAATTATATTTTGTAAAATCCTAGAGTAATGTAACAAAATCATTTCCGCATTGTTTAAGATGAAAATTTTTACTTGGAAATTTTACTTGATGATGTAAATATCCTAGAGTCATGGCTTGGACTTTATTAAGTCAAATCACCAAAAAATAAGGAAAATATGCATTTACCGAGTTACTTAAAAATTTAATATTGAAAGTTATTTAAGAGAAAATTTATCTGATGCTGACTTTGATAGTACTAATAGTGTTCTCATACTTTAATAGATTTATAAAATTGTTATCTCTATCCTGAGATGATGGAAGTGCAACCATATTAGTTGTATCTCTATTATTGAGTATGTCCGTTGATATATCAGTTTTGTAAAACGAGGGAAATATAAGCAGTTCAGAAATCATATAGATGATATTCTTTCCTCCTCTCTAATCATTTTTAGCCTCAAACATATTGTAATTATTCAGTAGCAGTTTTGATGACCGGACGATGTGCAATCATCAGAATTCACTACATCATGCAGCTTCCCACACTGCAGAACTCTGCTTTCCATAAAGGACCAGTTAGTCAATACTTTAGATTCTGTGGGCCACTGACCTCTCTGTTGCGTGTTCTTCTCTGTTTGTTTGTTTTTAACACTTTAGAAGTATAAAAGGAAAAACAGAACACTCATTCTGAGCTCCTGGGCCATACAAAAACAGACCGCATGCTGGATGTGGCTCCCAGCTGAGCAGTAAGTAGTTTGCCAGCCATGTTCTACTGGAGATGCCCTTAATTCATTCCCTTTGTCTTATCCTGTATTCCTGGGTGCGTCTTAGTTTTCTCCTAACTCCCTCTGTTTGTTATCCCTTTGTATTAACTAAAATGAAAGGGCTTCAATTTTTATGTTTTCATATAAGGAAAATGTCCTCAGCATGTATGGGTTTTTTTTTTTTTTTTGAGAAAAGGTTTCAATATGGAGAAATTATTATACTATGAAGATTGAAATGTGATTTGTCCAAATTTTTTGACAAGGCTGAAAATACAGTCAGCTATATTCCGGGTTCATTTAGCTACAAATTATTGAACCAAAACTGAGTGATAGCCTAAGTCACATGGTACCTAATCTCTAAGGAATATTTTTCTTTTAAAACAGAAATATTTTCTTTTTACTTCTTTCTGTCTGCTATATTTCATATGTGTGTATGTGATTTTGACTCTAGCAATGCAAACATCAATAGATATATTAAGAAGTTATTTAATTTACATGTTTAAATTGGAAAAAATAAAATATAGTTACATGTAAAGACGTAAATCCTACCCTTCTTCAATGTGATTTTGTATTTTGACTTTCAATCCCGTTACTAAGATAAAAACTCCCTCTTTCAAACAAAGGCAGGGCAGGAACCAACTTGTAACAGGTGAAAGGGGAAATGTGCGAATCTCTTCGGCTTGTTCGAGTTCCTGTGACAGGGAGATTAACGTCAGTTGGGAAGGGATGTGACAGGACACGTTTGCTGCTGCTGTTGGCACGCGCCATGCTTGTTGGCAAACCATCACCGAGGAATTCTTCCCCAAGGACTTTTCAATATAATTCGAATTGGGTCCTAAGACTCAAGAGGACATTTTACCCCATTTTCTCCCTGCACCCTTCAGCTAATCCAAATGCCTGCAGCACCTTGAAAGGAATGGCCTCCACCACATCAAATACAAACACAATCTCTGCCAGCAAACATCGGGATTAGACCGAATGATACAGAAAACTGAGAACAAATCAAAACAAATCACAACTCAGCCTTTGTTTGCAGACTCCCTGTCAAAACTTTGAAGCCCTAGTCAGTATCCAAGGGTCCACGGGCCCTGTGTAACCCCTTGTAAGCTAAGAAACTTAAGCTGGGAATTGTATTTTTCTCCAAAGCGATACAGTTCTCATCTGGATGTTGGTATATCGGCATTTAGCCAATTGCTTTCCCTGGAAATAGTCTTGTTCTGAAATAAAATTGGAAATAGTTTTCAATTATTTTCTTTCTTTCTAAAACGGAACTCTTAGTCAATCTGGTCTCTCCCTGAAGCATTAGTTCTCTCTGTAATATTAGGACTAAAACCTTAAGTGAAGCGATACACACGTTCTAACCTAAGGAACAAGAAGTTTTCGTTGTTTGGTTTGGTTTGGTTTGTAAAAGAAAACCAAATCTAACATTGGTCATCTCGAAAACATCTGACTGTTTTAATGCTTTAGGCATTAATTGAGCAACTGGGCAGGTGTGCTAAAACTACTCTGCTCACTCTCCAGGAGGTAAATAACGAGAAGGATTCCCCAGGAGGTAATGAGAAGGACTGCAGGAGTCTTGCAGGCCCCGTGTGGAGCTCCTAACGCCACCTCCTACCCCAAAACCCTCCGGGCGAGCACACATTTAGAGCAAGGATCTCTAACGTCTGCAGGATTTGTAAGGACATGTTGCTCGGTACCATTTTACTCTTTACATGGGGTGCACCACCTGCATCGCTTCCGCAGTTTTTCCAGGTAAAGTTGTAGCAAAACATTGTAGAAAGCAAACTTAAAACCGGTGTCGCCTGGAATATCAAAACAATTAACATTCCCGAGCATTGCTGAGGGATGGGTGAAGCCATCAGCTACCATAACAGATCAGTAGAAATAACCCTCCCCTACCAGATATGCATGCAAAAAGAATGTGACATTAGAGAGACTCGATGCAATTGACATATGTACATGGAGGTACAAAACACACAGTCTGTAGATACAAATGAATTCCATCGGATTTACTATACAGAACATTGATAATGACAGACTGCACTTAATAACAGCAAACTTAATTTTTGAGGGGAAAACTGGTGGAGTCTTATCCCAGAAAAATAGCAAGAGAGGTATCATCAAAGAGCTAAAATTTTCTTTGGCATGGTAAAGGGGGAAATTGAGTGTACCAACTTATTTACATGATATTTCTCTATATTTGTGGGTGAAGCGATGCCATTTTGTTACATAAAGTTGTTTGATGTTTTGTAATATGCCTTCATATCAATATTTTATTCAGTATGTTGTATGTGTGAATACAACAAATGGTATTAAACACAGAAACTGTACAATGCAGACAAACTCTTTGTATGTAAATTGAATAATACATACCACAGTTCTTGATACGTAGGTCCTACTACATGCAGTTCACCAGTGCTGTCCTTGTCCCATGCAACAGGTGAGACCAGACACAGAGGAAACGGTCTAATTTACAAATAACAAGGACCCGTCTGCAATATGTCTAAACATATATTAGAAGAAAGTATTTGACATCCATTCATAGGGATAAATGCCCTTAGAGACAACTCATATAAAAAACAAAACAGAGATGCACATTTACATAAGTCTCAGTCATTTACAAAAATAAATCTTGTCTTAATTTTAACCAATTAACAGGCTTGCAGTGGGAAAAAACCAGCAAGTAGGGCTGATTACCAAAAACAAATAGGTGGGGTTGTTTGGTGTGTGTGTGTGTGTGTGTGTGTGTGAGTTGGGGCGAGCAGTGTGTATAAGCCCATCTAATTGGAATGTCAAGTTAAATAATTCATAGTTTGCCACATATTATAGAATATATGTCTTCCCTAAATAGTTGGTTCATGAAACTCATCTAACATATTTTAACTCATCCTGTTGAAAACG
This sequence comes from Lynx rufus, assembly GCF_022079265.1. Classification (NCBI taxonomy): domain Eukaryota; kingdom Metazoa; phylum Chordata; class Mammalia; order Carnivora; family Felidae; genus Lynx; species Lynx rufus. The sequence goes on from NW_025814823.1 coordinate 72,839,205, forward strand.
ATAGGCCTTAAGATGGTGTAACAGGAAATCAAGAATGGTCAAAGGAATGATTTTGTTATGTTCGTACTTTAGCATTATTGACAATAAATCTACCCAAACGTTATGCTAACTTTTTATTTATTAAAATGAAATCCAATATGAAAATGAAGTAAGCATAAACAGTTAAATTTATACTAAATCTTTAATCAGCTAAGCAGGCCAAAATTTTTAAATGCCGGGCAAGGGCTGTCATGGAGACTTAGGAAAGCAGTGACAAAATAATTTCCAAGAAAATACAGTGCAGATGGGAGGAAATGGCGACTGGGTCAGCCTTCCACGTGGAAATAATAACAAGAGGCCAGTACATAATCCCACATAGAGTTTTCTATAAATGAGGTTCAGTTTGGTCTCAGTTAACTCTTCGGAGGAGAAAACATTGAATTTTATTAAGTATACACAGAGCTAACAAATATATTTCCAAACAGTTTCATATCAGACATTTTGAAACTCTTTATATCCAATACCGAACGTTTTGCTTGGTTTCTTCCTTGTGCCGTCAACTATATTCATGGCCTTTCTTAGCAGTTGTCTTCCCTAAGCTCAGAATTATGCAAAAGGAAATTAAGAAAGCAAGATAAAACAAATGCAAATCAACTGAATGGACCGAAAACCTGATGTGTGAACGTGTTGGTTTGCCTTGAATTTTATCCAGAATAGTTCAACAGACTGCATTCTGAGATCATGGCAAGGCACCTCTACCCCAGCCACTGGGCAACTGGGGCCCCAAGAAGCTGAGTTACAGGTTTGGAGTGGCGAAATACACAGTACCTGACTCAGCATGCTGAGCTAAAAAAAATATTTTTTCCTAATAATATGTCCAGTTTTAAAAACTTGTCATTAAACACCAAAAATATTAAAGTCTAATTTATAACTAACGTTTGCATTGCTGCTGCAGAAAAAGAACACAACAGCCGCCTTGCCCATGCTCTGCTGAGTATGAGTGGAACGCAGCCAAAACTGGGGATGGCATTCAGTTCGGTTCATTAAAAACAGGTAGGATTATATCTGAAATGGATTTAGGTAGCGCAATTCTTGTAGGTTGTAATTATTGAATTTTATTTTTTTTCTTTTTTTTTTTCCCAAATAATGAGGATTAGTAGATGAAAAAATGAACCTTAATCAGGCCTACAAGGCCTACAGAGTTCTTTGGACCCACTTTCTCAAAAACCAGTGGGTCTTGCTCGCTGGGCAAGGCAAATGTTACCATTAACCAGTAAGCTTGTGATATGTATAAAACACACACACACACAAAGGAACTATAGGGGGGTGTCAAACACATATCTTTAGAGAGCTTCCCCTGGACTGTGTTTGACCCATTTCTCACCCCGGCCACACCGACCAGAGGAGCACAGTATCTGCTACTGGACAGAGCATATATGTGTGTTTAATTGAGAGTGGGAGCCGGAGACAACACTCTTAATCTTTATAGATGCAATTTGTACTAATAGGTTGAGAAGGCTTCCTGATTCCCTGATCGCTCTCCGAACTAAGCCAACTGCAACATTTAAGATTTAGAGGAATACAATCCCCGCAAAAGGTCACAGACAGTGGAGCGGGCAGCCCTGTAAAAACGGGGGGAAGAGAAATCCATAATAGCACAGGTTTACAGCGTCTAACTAGAAATTACTCAATAGTATTTGTGTGCTACAAAATTGAACTTAAACACATGGATTTCGCTGAAACAGGACTCAAAAAGGATTATGGGTAGCTGTCAGCAGGCAAGGTATCGAGTGTACTTGTGAAGTATGTCATTCACATGAAGTGTCACAGTCACAGAAAAGATATTAAAAAGGCATTCCATATCTGGTAGGGCATTCCATGGTCTGAGTTGAGCTGGTTGTCCAGGTGTCTTCTTGTTCTGGGGATGCAACAGGTTGAAGATTTATCCACTTGCAATCAAGAAGTTCGAGACAGCAAAGAGCAAGCATTGGCTTACTTCCGGCCGCTCCTCAGCCGCGGGAGCAGGAATGTCTGGCAAGGATAAATCACTCAACTGTGCTCAGGACGAATAAGTCACAACACCTGTGAGGATCTGGCTATGTTGTCTTACTTTTGTTGACTGGTTTGCCTCCATTCATTATTGCCGACGCACTTGTGCTTTTACTTGGCGTCACCCCGGCCTTCGGGACCGTTTCTCCCACGTCGTGCAAAGATGGTTCTCGGTACATGGCAACTGGGGATGGGCGGCGGGGCGTAAAGAAGGGAGGAAAGGAGACATTAGGGCGGTTAGGTTCAAGAGTGGCCAGGCCTGACACACCGGAAGTAATTCAACCCCTCGTAGAGGGGACTTCCTGTGTTAAAGCAGTAATTTCCTGCCCCAGAAGGGAAGACAGTACTTCCTCCACATTCTCCAGCTTGTGTAACTAATATGTGCACTTGAGTGAGTGTGGGTTTTTGTCTAGGAGAGAGGGTTTAAATAGGAGCAGTGGCCTCTTTGTGGGGCTCAGATATAAAGTACACACAAACACACACACCAATGGCAAGCACTTAGATAACATATCTGCATATCTCCTTTAGGGGGGGCACAAACCTGTTTCTCTTTGTCCAGTCAGGAAGACTCATACTTCCCTTCCACTGCACCCTGATGTCAACACTGAAACCCCTCACTCCCATTCATCTTTTCGAGTCCTGGTATTTACCCTCTAGATCATCACGTTATTTTCCACTCAAGTGGTTCAAAAGCAACATAATCACACTCGCGTCAACTTCAAAAGCTATCCAAAGCAACAATAACTCACTTTCCTTAGCCAGGGACTGTGGGAGATCATTCTTTAGATTTCCTCTCCCACCATCATGGAAAGAGACCCTTAAAAATCTGAAGGCATGTGTGGGACATTTTGTATTTTTATGCCTCATTCTGATATGTTATTAAAAACCTAATAATTGATGTCATATAAGGCAGAAGCACAGAATGGCAAGAGTGCATGTGGGATGGATGCCCAAGTAAGTCCTGAGCAATTGCTTGAATAGTGTCCAGTGGCTCAGTTAATCACAGCAGTTCATGTGGGTTTTTGGAAAATAGTTCTAGGGAATCTTGCAGAAGGACATTTCAGGGGGACTGATGCTTGGAGGAAATTAGCTGAGTTAAAATCATCTGCCATCAGAAATACTCAGGAATTAGAGCTGTCTAACCTGCTTTTTAGGCTTTGGAAAGGGTCTGATATTTTATGAAGGGACTCTATGTTTAGTCAGGATGGACCACCATATGCGTTCTCCATGCTCAAGGTGGTACAACCTCTTTTGCATCAATGCAGCATGTGGATTTTCAGCAGCACACACATTTGAAAGTGCATGTGTACACCAGACCTGCCAGAAATGACTTGGCAAGGTAGTAAAAGGGATTAATCCATATCCTTGAAGCAATGTCCGATTTCTCCTCTCTCACTACTAATTCAATTAGGAGACAATAGCGGCAGAGCATTAACCTTGATTGTCTATGTGGTGAAGTTGTGTAAGAGATAGGAATGCCCCAGAGCATCAATAATTAATCAAGTACCTAATTTGCCATAAACATTTCCAATCATATAATTTACATCCTGTAGGGGTTTTGAAATTAATTCTCCTCTATAACTTACACTACGTGATAACCTCTGTCATTATAATTAATACCCCCTTAATTGTTCTTAGAGTACCTCTGTCTGCTAATTATTTGAAAATACTGTTCCTCTCTGCCTGAAAAATACATAAATGCACAACACACACACACGCACACACGCACACACACACACACACTCAACTCTTCAGTGTATGATTCAAATACCAAGTGATATTATTACACCTCATCTCAGTCTCCGATATTTCCTGCTAGATATACAAAAATAGCAGGTCTCCAGATTTTGCTTCAGTTAAGAGACATAAAGTCCCTTTTGATTTTCATTACATTTATGTAGCTAAAAGATAAGGTTTTAAAAATTTGGTTAATTCTCATCTGTTCATATTCAACACGAAAGTTAATATAAAGAGACAAAGCGAGGTGGCAAATAAACCAAGATTTTTCTAGAACTGCTACAGACTTAGTTTTTTAATTTTTCACTTGCATTTGAATATTGGTGAGTCTGATGGTCTCAAAATTCATCAACAAACATAAGGCCAAATCATAGAGGTGTTACTCTGGAAGAATAGCCAAACTCTCTCATTTCTTATGTCTACTCTAATTGCCTTATGATCTATCATATAATGAGAATAATTCACTCATATTTCAGATTCTGGCATAATTCTTCCTTTCCTAGATGGGCCATGGTGGCTAACCAGTTAGGTTTTGATGGCTTGTTCTGTAGGCAAATTGAGTTAAGGGGACAGTAAGCCATTATTGATGAAATCATACAGATGGTATTAACCAGTAAGAGTGGTTTTCCAAACTTAGGCGAACTGAAAGCTGAATTATGCATTCACAGATAACTAATAATTAACCTTTAATATTCCAAATTATCTCATTCCTATATAAGGAATATGGATTATAAAAAACCAGTGTACATTTTCTCTTGATGGCTAAACCTTTCTTCTGGGAACAAAAAAAACAAAAGGAAAATCAAACTAAGTTAGATGAAAGTGTTTATTTAGTTACTGTAGATCTGCTTTTTTGTCAAAGGTAAGCAAAAGTATTTGAATAGACAACACTTTTGAAATGCCTCCATGTCAATTTTTTTTTGTAGTTCTCAAAAATTATGTAGATAAGGTAAATGGAACTTTTGGCAGAATCCTTAATGAGAAAGGCACAGATGCTTCTGATTAAATATCAACACTTCGTGGTCTGCTCTCTGTGAATCTGATCAAAGTAAATGCCAAGGCTTCATTGTTTTCAAGTGAATATATAAGAAGGTGGTACCAAAGTTTACTAAACAATTTCATAGTTGGAAGGGAGATCTGTGATATCGACACTCTCTCAAGGCCAAGTGATTAACCCTTCATTTTCTGTAATTACAATAATTCACAAGTATGTGATTACTTTCAGCTAAATACCATCAAAATGGGCAAATACTTGTATTCCATAATTTTCAAAACTTAACTGTGTATGTATATATGTACATATATATGCATATATTTTTATAAATCCCGTAAATCTTTATATCTATGTTTATGATTTATGTGTATGTGTATATATATACATCATACACGCACATATGTACAGTAAAGTGTACAAACCTTAGATTCATGGCTAAAGTAGATATCTGTGTGATTACCACCCAGATCCAGGTACAGAAAATCTCCAGCATTCCATGAAGTTCCTTGCGGCCAATGTAGAGTTAGCAATGGGGAAAATAAATGTGTGGTAAACTGAGAAGGATAATGTACACAGAAGACTCACCTTCCAATGGCTTGGGTAGAAAATGAGCTGCTGGTTTGGTTTTCTTTACTCTGTTTCCTTTCATGACTTGCCCTTCCTTATTCAATCCCAAAAACCAGGCTCTACCAGATTCCTGTTGTCTATACAGCATAGATGAGTAGATGACATAATAGTTTTCAAAAACAGATTCTTTAAACTTGCATTCAGGGGTAAACAGTTCCTGTTGAGACGAGAGGAAGAAAAGACAGTTAGAGGAAGGAATGGAAGCCTCCCCAAAATTTGTCTTTATTCCTCCAGAAATTTGTCTGCCCGGGAGGAATGAGCCAACCCTTGGGCAGAGATGACCAGCCTCACCTCGTCCTCAAGTACTATTTGCACACTTTTTAAATATGCAATGAATAGAGAAGAATCTGCTACTATTGGGAACATATGCAGAGGCAAGAGTATGGATGTCCTTTTGCGAGAAAATAGGAGACACGCACAAACTCAGAACAGTCTCAGTGAAACAGTGTACAATTCAGCCAGAGTACAACCAGAAAAAGCACAATACTCACAATATGCTAAACAAAAATAAGATTTATACTTACGGAATTTGTTCATCTATTTTCACTATTTCCATAGGAATAATTATATGCTCCCCTAGTAGCTGCTAGCCATGCATTAGATCACTGATATGATAAGGTGTTATGTTTTACCTACAAAGAGACCCAGAACTCAAAGGAAAACCATGACAATCAGCTGGCACACAAGCCAGCCACGGGAGTTGAGGATGGGTGTTGTGTCAGCTGCTCATAGAGATGGGAGCTGGAAATAATGACCTAATTCCATGCTTTGGAGCCCCACTGGATTTATTATTTTTTAAAAAAATTTTAAAAATGTTTATTTATTTTTGAGAGAAAGAGACAGGGCACGAGTCAGGGAGGGGCAGAGAGAGAGGGAGACACAGAATCCGAAGCAGGCTCCAGGCTCTGAGCTGTCAGCACACAGCCCGATGCTGGGCTCAAACTTGTGAACTGTAAGATCACAACCTGAGCCAAAGTCAGACGCTCAACCAGATGAGCCGACCAGGTGCTGCACACCAGCTAGAATTTTTGAAGAGAAACATTAAAAGCTGCCCTGACTGCAATCCACCTGGCTTTTCTGGAAAGGGTAAAGTGAATCAAGTGCCCTGAGTCTCACTGCCATGATCTCCACCAATGACCAGCCCAAAGCTCCCTATTATATGATTATCATTAATGACATAAATATTCATAGATGACTTTTACACATTTCTTTTTTTTTAATTTTTTAAAAAAGTTTATTTATTTTGGAGAGAGAGAGAGTGAGTGTGTGTGTGTGTGTGTGAGCTGAAGAGGGGCAGAGAGAGAGGGAGACACAGAATCCAAAACAGGCTCCAGGCTCTGAGCTGTCAGCACAGAGCCCAACGCAGGGCTTGAACCCAAGGACTCTGAGATCATGACCTGAGCCGAAGTCGGATGTTTAACCAACTGAGCCACCCAGGGGCCCCATACACACTTCTAAACTTTAATCAAGAAAGACATTTCTGACAGACTTCTATTAAAAGTAATTTAAAACTTCAAGCTTCCTAGTTATACACACAGAAATGACTTAACTAGTCTTTGTGGCTATTTTAAATAGTTCAACACTGTGCTATTCTATATATATATATATATATATATATATATATATGAAATATAGATGCAAAATAGAGGTTTCTTGTCATTGACCTTTTAAAAACTATCACTGTACTTGAAAAAATTTTCACTTGAATAGATTTTTATGACTGCAGAAAATAACTTGTTTCTTTTTTTATACATTGTTTTCTTTATGCATTCTGAAAAACACGTCCTTTAGGGACCAAAAATTAAACCTGTAAGAGTTAAAGTTATGCCAGCTATAATAAGGAATGTGACATTACTGCCTGTGGAAAGGTTCTTTCAATATTTCCCACGAGAGTGTGAATTATCAAATGGTGTCCCTTGCAGGATACAATTAATTCAGAGTGCCCTATAACTTTAATTCGCTGAAAGCTAATAGTTTTCCAAGGGGAACAGGTTTTGTTAATGGCAGACGTTTTTCATGACAAAGATAACAGATCCAAAAGGTGATTAATTTGATGAGATGAAAGTAGCCAAAAGGTGGGCTTGGCCCCTCCCAAAGGAATTTCGGTAGGTCTTCATTTCTTCTATATGATGCCAGCTCAGGTTTGGATGAGATCCCACCCAAATAAATATTCTGGCCTTCTACAATATCTTATTTTTCCAAATATCCTCCCATTAGTTCTCTTGCTAAAAATGACAGTCTCTGAGTTAATCAGGCCATGCTGTAGAGGGAGGACTGACTAAAGGATGCATGCTCACACATTTGTGGTGGGGAAAAATAAAGTGGAATGCTGTAAATCTGGCTTGCCCTCAAAAGACTAATGAATACAACATACTCTTTGAATGTGCACCTTCTATGACAAACAAATTAGACTCTGTGTGTCGCTGGCCTTTTATTGAGACAGGCCAAGGCATCCGGTTTTACCTGTTAAAACCTGTCTCAAAACCAGCTGGGAGGGGGGTGGAGAAGAGCTGACCCAGGAGGCCACTCCCGGGTCACAGGAACTGGCACCTGCCATCTGGGATAGCCGGTCTCTGCCCAGAGCCTGGCTCACCTTATTGACAGGATTACTGACTGGCCTTTCCCTAGAGACACCGGGGCCTCCAGTGTTGGAAAAGCAGTTACACAGAGTAGTCAACCCCTATCCCCATCTGATCCCCACTGCTCAGAGGACATTACCAATAGCAAATTAGGAACATGTCACATGGTCTCTATCCTAAATTATATATGAAAGAGAATGAAGATCCTAGATGTGGAAGAAATCATTTGTTCTTAGAGTATACTTCAGGACCTCGGACACTAGGTCTTTCTCTTTTTTTACTTTAAAAAAATTTATTTATTTATTTATTTATTTATTTATTTAGTTATTATTTTTAACATTTATTCATTTTGAGAGAGAGAGAACAAGTGGGGGAGGGCAGAGAGAGGGAGACAGAGGATCCAAATCAGGCTCTGCTCTGTAATCACAGAGCCCAGTGTGGGACTCGAACCCAGGAACCGTGAGATCATAACCTTAGCTGAAATCAAGAGTCGGCTGCTTAACCAACTGAGCCACCCCGGTGCCCCTGACACTAAGTCTTTTTAGATAAAATGTTTGCCTCTGGCGACTCTGAGGAAGTCATTCCACATCCCCCTTCTGTGAGGTGGGCCAGTGACTTCACAGATATGTGGATAGGAAGGTAGATTAGGGAAATGTGAAGGGTTTTGGACACTTTGATAATTACTTAGATTCCTTATGAGCAAGAGGTAGATATGCAGACAGCCCTTCCTGAATAAGCAAGGGAATAATGATTTAGTCTGGTATTTTGCAGACACATATCTGTTGCCAGTGTGGAGGATGGTTCTGAGACATTAGTAACACTTATACTCTGATGTGTTGAAGCCCAGTCTCTTGCAAAATGGACTTGAAGATTGTACATGCATATATGTGCGTTCACCTTAGTAATCAGTGTTGATATCATTATCAGAGACACACAAAGTAAGAAGAGAAATAGCACCGGAATTGTGACACATTGTTAAATTGAGTTATGAACTTCCTTGCAGCCCAGACGAACAGAGAAAGGCTCTATGTTCTAAAAATTATTGAAGACAGAAACCCTTTTCTTTTTCTTGGTCCTACCTTCTAAAAGGTATTTCCTTGCAAGGGAAAACTGGCATTGACCAAATGAATAAAACATAACCCATAAACATACCTGCTGTTGATAACAACTATGCAATTAACATGGCCACAGTGTTGTGTCTGAGTCCCACAACATGCTTTAGGAGGACAGATGGAGTGAATAGTCCCACAGGTGGATATTGTTGCTGATGAGATCCCTAGGGTACATGTAGCCAGCAGGGGTCACAAACTTGGTGCCTCTACTGACCAGGTAGACACAAGAGTGAAGCTGGCCGTTGGAACCCTGGCACCATTATGAGGCTAAATGCCCCCCAGCTCAGGCTCAGTGTTGAAAAGACCGAGTGGTGGAAAGAATGATAAAAAAGAACAGCTGTTCCTCACACGGTTCTCATGTGAAAATAGAAACCTGAGAGCTTTAGTAAGCCCGGTTTTCCAAAGGAAATAAGACATCAGGTTTCTAGATACAATTTCCTTTTAATAGTAGCAACTATTTCTTAATTCTTGTTTTTGTTTTTCAGTATCAGAGAGACCCAGGGTCAGAGATGGGCCCATGAGCCTGTAGTTTGAGACCTCCAATGTAGAGGAGCAGAAACACTAAATGAAGAAGGGAGCCCAGGTGGCTGAGCAGCACAGCCCTAACCTATCGTATGGTTTTTATACGTTTGAGTAATACGATGATTGTGCCAGTGAACTGCTCTAAAACCGGCAGTGATAAAATGAGAATGCTTATTTAGATGTAAGCTTAAATAGAAACTCTCCGAAACTGCCAAAATGAAACAGATAAGGAGTTTGATGTGTCTTTTTCTCATCTTGCCTGCCTATATTTAGAACCACCGATACCAAAACATCAACAACAATGGTTGAGTTCCAGCAGAGGCTTAAATATTAATTTGTATCATTGCCAAACTAAATCGTCAACTCATAGAATAGAAAAACAGAACAATTAGACAAAAACTTCCTATCTCCTTTTATGCTGTGGTTGTTCTGAATTGAAAGCACCATCTGTGGCGCACTTATTATCTTAACAGTAGGGGCAGAATCCCTCTTCTCAGGGAAATGCCTTTGTTTAGGAAAATACCCCGATAAGCCATTTGCATATACTAAGGGAGGCTTCTGGGTTCTGGATGAAAGAAGAGGGTGGAGGGAAGGGAAGGCCCATGTTCTGTATTTCATAACTAATGAAGAGCTACGAACCCAGATAATTAAGGAAAACCATAACCAAAGTGCTGAAAGTGACCGTGAGGCTCTAAGTCAGTGGTCCACAAGCTATAGCCCAAGGGACAAATGCAGCTACCATCTCTTCTTGTAGCCCACATTCTGAAGTTCAGGAGTGAATTGTTGAGACATATTGTATGGACCGCGAAGCCTACAATGTTTACTGTATGGTGATTTGCCAAAAAGCTTTACCAACTCTGATCTAAGGACTTCCCAACCTAGATAAATATGGAGGGGTTGTTCATTAAAATTCAAATTACTAAGGAGCTAAGTATTGCCAAATTGAACTTGGATTCTACCTATTTTCACATACACAATTGTAAACAATTTCAATCAGTTTCATGAGTTTGTCCCTGGAAAAGCCCATACGGTGTGTTGTGAGCTTGGGTGTCTGGTTAGGAGATGCAAGTAGTTAGCTCAAAAATTCCTTCAGTCGCTGCACCAACTAGGAGAAACACAAATTTGCATTTGGTTAATATCTACAAGTTTGCCTACCACCAGCATCACCATCACCTCCGCTGTTTCAAAGGAAAATATATAAACAGGCATTCCAGATAAATGTACAGCATCTATTACAAGATAAGGCAAATCTAAAATAGATTAAAAAGAGAGGGTAGAGAAATGATATTAGATAGACACTAGCAAATAGCACATGATAAATGCACAATAAATAATACCTGTTAATATTATGTTAACTTCTATATTTTCAGAGTCATCAAAAAGCCCAGTCTTCTCTCATCAATATCTCAGTAATGACCCTGACCCTGAACTTTGGAGTGTTTCTCCCCAGACTTAAACAGAGAAGGAGGGAGCCAGACTCCAAGTTCTTCCTCGGAGAACAGTAACAAATCATAAAGGTTTCTTGCAAACCTCAAATAAGATAATAGAAGTGCAAAATAATTGGTAAAGTGTACAATGAGTTGTAAACTATAGGCATATTTATATTTATATTGGTAATTATATAATATATAGAACTCCAATGTTCACTGTTACTATGGCCAGGGAAGTAGTGACTTAATTATTCTTCACAGCTTTCAGTACAATAGACATTTCTACATACAGGAATCCCAAAGATCCACGTGACCTGAATTCTCAGGGTTTTTTTTCTTCCTTTTCTACTCCTCAGAGATATCACATACTAGAATTTATCCTGAGATCAGTAGAGATCTACCTGTTCTCCTTCACCTTCTATGGTTTCAAAATCCATGGTTTGCATTAATGATACTGTTCTGATGCTACTCAGCTCTTTAAAAAGAAATTGTGGGTACCCTGAAGACTACATTTAAGGAAAGAATATTCTGACCTTTTAGAAGAGTTTACAGTTGTGAATCTGGGGACAAGACAGAACTTGTAGTTAACACTCAAAAACAGACAACTGAGGTGACTAATGTAGTTATCTGAAACTCTACATAATCAAATATTCATAATATTAGACCATGACTAATACCCACAGGAAGAAAAAAAAATATTCAATTGTTTGTGCATGTACTTCAGAATAAAGCATAATTACATTTGTGTTTAGGAGACAGCTTTTATTTGATTGCAAGACCCAGTGGTTTGAAGTATATTGTTCCCAACAAAGCAGGCTCTCCAGTACTCATATTTATACATCCAAAAGCTCTTCCTGAAGTAGTTTCTAGAGAAAAAAATTGCAAATGAAGACCCTTTCTTTCTTTCTGTCTTTCTTCTTTCTTTTGCCAGGAAAGACACTATTTGACATTTAGAGATGTTATTATATAAACACAGATTTATCTTTAGACATATTGATTTATGTATTAAATTTTTAACTTATTATATTGAATAAATATTTTCTTTTTATGACTTATTGACATATTTGTTTGGAACTGTGGCAAGAATGTAATTTGTTTATTATACTAAATAATTGATTTAGTTAATTTATTTATTTATACAACTATGTACTTTTATGTATGTTCACGCATGTTATATATACACATATATAAAATTTTTAACTATCCATAGGAGAATATATGTATCTGCTTGCTATTCAGGGACCAAATAGCAACTTTTTCACCTGGGAACTTGTCAGAGATGCCAAATCCTGGGCTCCACTGCAGATCTACCAAGTCAGAATTTGCATTTTAACAAGACTCCAGATGATTTGTATGACTATTAGAGCTTGGTAAATATTGGAATATGTTCCTATTACCATTAGTAAATTAATAAATGATCAGAAAATTTTAGGAAATATCAATTAAACTGGTATTATTCATAAGCTTACTACTATTTCTTAACATTAGTATAACATTTATTGAAGCAAGAAAATGGAAACAAATAAGAAAGTAAAGTTTAAGATTAAATAAAAATATATGCCAACTGGTTCTAGAATGTTAAATCTGTTTTCTCTAGAATATAGACATGGATAAATCCCTAAAATAATAATGCTTGTAACATGAACAGATGGTATCAGTGCTATAAATATTAGCAAAAAAATTACAAAATAAATATGCTTAAGAAACTGCGGATCCAACTGTACACCATCCTCACACATTTTTCAGTGCTCAACAGTGAAATCTTTACCACAATAATGATGATAATAATACTAATGTTAACAACTTTTACTCTTACTTAAATTATGTATACTCTGCATCAGGCACTGTGCTAAGCACTTTACATAATCAATGATTTTAATCTTCACCATCATTCTACAGGATTGGTGCTATTATCTCCATTTTAGAATGGAAGATATTGATCATGGAGAGTTTAGTAACTTGCCCAAATACATTTATTTTCATCAAGATAAATATATCTAACTATTCCTACTCATTTATCATAGCATTTAGCTGAAAATATCTCTTCTTTTAGGTATGCAATCAATTGCCAAAATGGCTCAAATGCTTCACCCTCCCCTGAACAATGCTCTTAGCACATAATTTGACACGTCCTCCCACCGTGAGTCAAGGTGAAGAAAGTAGAGGTCTGATGACCTCCTGCACAGTCTCTCCTCCTCCTGCACAGTCATGACAGCATGCCTGGCTAGCCTGCTTGAGGGAGAGACATCGGTGGAGTAGAGCCAGCTGTTCCAACCTAGGCTGGCCCATTCCCAGACACACAGTCAAGTCCTGCCCGAGATCTACAGAGTTGCTTAGCCAAGCTCCACCTGACTCCCACGTGTACAAGCTGTATGCACTTAACAGTTACGTGCCACATCAGCTCTTGTGGTTGTACATGGTGTCATAAAGGCAATTGATAACTGATACAGGTAATTACTTTATCCTTCAGCTAAAACACAGAAAATATGTATCTTATCTGCTGATCTTTATATCTACACCTGCATGCAAAAGAAAATATAGATGGAAAACAGTAATGAGTGATACATGCTATTATATTGACAGAGGTGACTCATCTCTCTATGTTATTGTACAGAGGGAAAGAAAGCAAATTCTTAAGAGAGTGTAAAAAAAAAAAAAAAAGAAACAAGAAAACATACGGGTACTTAAAATGAATCCCTTCTCCCCTTCGCCCAACCTGTATACAACATTTCTCCCCATTGATCAGTTAAAGAAACATTGAACAAAACAGAAATTGGGTTGGCTGCCATCTGTTGCCAACCAACCCCCCAGAAAAACACAGTCCATGGCTGTCATAAATTCCCGAGGAAAGGGCTGGAATCGGATGAGGGTGTCATAGTGGATGATGTTGTGAGTAAAAACTGAGCTCTCAGATCAAATGTGTTCTGGTGTTTTATCACACATCAGCTTCCCAACGGTATACTTCTCCAACATATGTAGGGTCATATGCTAACTGTACTGAACTTTGCTAAAAGAGAAATGTAAAACCGACAGTGCATTATGTGAAGGGAATCACGCTGAATATATGTAAGCAAATCCAGAAAAAGTGCTGCTATGAGTTTTAAAATCTTTTCTGGACGATCTAAGTGAATGATGTCAACAGATAACATATGCACACAGTGATATGCAAGCTTCTTGGTCTGACAAATACAGGCTTCATCAAAGCAGAGATTCGTGGCGTCTCAATGTCAGATTATCAGCATCGCCTCATCCTCCATTTTAAGGATTTTACCGATTCAGTTAGTGATTGGTACTTTTGTTACAGCAGAAATATCAAGTGAAGTCGAAGTTGTAGATAAACCAATCATGACAACGTCAGGGAATATTTTAGAACATTTTAGAAATAGGGTCATCTCATTCAAAAGGTAAATGACAGAATATATTACATAGTCTCCATCATAGGACTACTTAAAGTTTGGTTCAGGGACCTGTGCCCGGCTACAAATTATTTATACCCTGTCTGCAATGAAACAAGTACAGAAATTGAGCAAAAGCATTTATAAACTTCTGTAGCAATTTAAGAGTATTTGTTGAATGTAAAATTAAAAATGCTGCCCTGGGGCGCCTGGGTGGCTCAGTCGGTTAAGCGTCCGACTTCAGCTCAGGTCACGATCTCGCGGTCCGTGAGTTCGAGCCCCGCGTCGGGCTCTGGGCTGACAGCTCAGAGCCTGGAGCCTGCTTCCGATTCTGTGTCTCCCTCTCTCTCTGCCCCTCCCCCGTTCATGCTGTGTCTCTCTCTGTCTCAAAAATAAATAAATGTTAAAAAAATAAAATAAAATAAAATGCTGCCCTTTTATTTGTATTTTTAAAAATAATTTTTTAGCACTTTAAAGTTCTTATATTTTATGGAAATACCTCTCTGCAAAAGATTAAAAATTAAAAAGATAAATACTGCTGTCTACCACAGATGTCTAGGGAACACTGCTCTATTATAGACTGGGTTAAATGTGAGTGTAAATCTAATTAAAGGAAAACTAAAATGCATCTTAGTAATAATTAACACATTTTCATTTATCAGTATAAGTTGGTCACAAAGCTAACTGCTTTACATGTATGATCTCATTTTATTCCTTTTAGCAAACTATGGCATTATAGTTAAGCATCTGGGTAGAGTTTGTGCAGAGCAGGGTTTGATCCTCAGCTGTCTGACTCTATGGCCTGGGCTCTAAATCACTAGTTATATCATTGGTCAACCCAGTGTAGTTCTAAAAGGGAATCTAAGAGAGGAATGTGACTTGATAACAACTAGGGCGACCACAAACCCAAGTTAAGAGAGTTCCAGAACAAATGTTCTCCTTCAATTGAATGACCCTCAGGAAAGGACTGGAAAAGATTATTAAGTAAATTTGGATAAAGTATTTAAAAATTATCGGCCTTGGGGTACCTGGGTGGCTCAGTCAGTTAAGCATCAGACTCTTAATTTCGGCTCAGGTCATGATCTCATGGTTTGTGGGATTGAGCCCCACTTGGGGCTTTGCGCTGAGTGTGAAGCCTGCTTGGGATTCTGTCTGTCTGTCTCTCTCTCTTTCTCCTTCTGCCCCTCCCAAGATTGTGAACACATGCACTCTCTTTCTCTCTCTCAAAAATACATAAATAAATAAATTAATTAATTAATTAATTTAAAAAAAATTATCAGCCTTAGCACTTGTTTTATTCTTAATTTATTACTCGTCCCTAATGTCTCAGGAGTGTTGGGTTTGGAAAGGAACTTGTATCTGCTCTGGTCCTGTCAGGTGTCATATTTACCTGAGAGAGAATAAAGAAATACAGGGAGTTAGCATTTAAGAAATAAGATGACACAATTAAGGGCTTCCAAAATAACTGGAGGGGAAAACAACAACAAAAGCCTGTGTTCCCAGAGTCTGGTGCCTCTGGCCATGGTGAGGGTGTGGGTGGGGGAGGGGTACAGCAGAGACATTCCTGAATGGGACAAAGGCTGCTGCGGAAGATAATCATCTCTTTTACACCCAACAAGACAAAGGCATTACCACTGACGGTAGCAAACATTTTCAAATCATTGCACTAGAATTTTTGTTAGCCAAAACAAGCAAAATTTGCTTTGCAAAAAAAAAAAATAAATAAATAATAATAATAATAATTAATTTTTAAGTTAACATAGTTAGAATAGAGGTATTCAGTATCTCGTCATGCCCTAGCAAACCCAGTCCAGTTGCTTATTCTTTCTTTATTGTGTTCTTTCAAAAGGTACTTTTGAATGTACTTGTAGCCCATTCTGTCTTGACTGAGTATAAAATGTCAAATACTTAGCTGTGACTGTTATTCTGCCGAATTCTATGAGTGAGTATGTCCTTGTTTTCTTCCACTTACCTCCTTGAACTGCATTTTAATACTATTTCTATGACTGTTCATGTTTCTTTCTTTAGGCTAATTTCAACACTCACCTGCAAGCTTTTTCTTTTTCCTTTTTTCTTTTTCTACTTTCCTTTCTTTAAACCCCATTTAAACTTTTTTTTATTAATTTTTAAAAATGTTTATTTTTGAGAGAGAGAGACAGAGTGCTAACAGGGGAGGGAGAGAGAGAGAGAGAGAGAGAGAGAGAGAGAAAGAGAGAGAGAGAGAGACAGAATCTAAAACAGGCTCCAGGCTCTGAGCTGTCAGCAGAGAGCCCCATGCGGGGCTTGAACTCATGAACCATGAGATCATGACCAGAGCCAAAGTAGGATGCTTAACCCACTAAGCCACCCAGGTGCCCCTAAACTCTAAATGAGACCTTTCCATTAAACTTCTATTTGGTATTAAGTGCATGTGTTGTCGATGTTTCCTAATAATACATACCTAGTCAGAACCACTTACCTGTATAAATAAAAAGCAAACCAAAGCAAACAATCAAAAGTACCAGTTTATCCAACCTTTAAAATGCAAGCTTCCATAGAAAAATGAATGAACTATAAGCAGGTTCTACAATACTTCTAAAATGCTGTATTTACTGAATAACATTAATTTATATTGAGCCCTAGGACTTTCAAAGATCATTCACACATATTTTGTTTGAACCAAACAAATGGAAAAGATGTTCTTATTTCTATCCATTTGACATTTTACATATATCATACTGCTACTTAGCAAATATTTGTTCATAATAACAATGTTAAAAGTATGGAGTAATTTGAAGGGGCTTAATTTTTTCCCAGAGTATCCAATAAATCACCTTGCTGGACTAAGAAGTCAGGGTCTGATAAGAATCACCAACAGTGAATGTGTGAAATACAGAGGAAGCCCACATCACACTAAGATGAAAACCTGAGGATTATCTTCTCTTGATTTTGCTTTATTAGCTAGTAAGACATTGGGCATGATTTCCCAGATTCTGAAACAACTTGTTTGATGAGTCCAAAGGTTAACACACAAGGACAAACAGAGTCCAGACAAGTATGAAGAGAGACAATACCTTCCAGGGAAGCAGAACAACCAAGGAGAGAAAAATGTCAACCTATGGCTAACTCTTAACTAGGTGAAGCCAAGGCCACTGAAGCTGGCCTCCTATGGATTCGATTCTGTCTAAATTTGCACTGAATTATTTTCATATAATACCATGAAATTTTTTTAGGCATTAATGAGTTGCATTATCTTACTTTCCAGGTTGTTGGTTGAGAATATGACACTACGAAATGGAAAGAATTATACATGGTAAGAAAGGAAGAAAGAAAGAAAGAAAGAAAGAAAGAAAGAAAGAAAGAAAGAAAGAAAGAAAGAAAGAAAGTCTACCATGACAAATACTAAGTTTCCTGTTTCAGATATGATATAATACATTTGAAAATCTGAGTACTTTGACCACATGGAAACAAATTTGCAAAGTTCTATACCTAATGATATGTAAAAGTCATGCATTCATTGATCCATAAAAAAAAAAGTCAGTGAGTTTCTAGTACCTGCCAATCACCTTTCTAGCTCTTGAGACATTACAATGAGCAAATATTGATACAGGCTGTCCTCTTTTGGAGTATACAGTCTAGTGGACAACAGATATTTACACTAATGATTATATCATCATAAAATAAGTTCTTACAAGAAAAGGAATTATTTGTCTGAGAACATACAACAAACAAATCTGATCTAGCCTGGGTTGGTAAGGAAAAACATTAAACTCTGAGCTGAAATCTGAAACATCATCAGGAGTTAACTAGGTTTAGAGCGAGGTGAAGAATATTCCTGGGAAGGGCAATATCATGTGCACAGCCCTGGGGCAGGAGCAGAGACAGATCATTTGAGGGATAAAATGAAAACAGTGAAGGAGGCAGCAGGGAAAGTTATGATGTGGAGGCTAGACATGAGCCGAAGCAGGTGGTCATGTTCAAGGTTTTAGTCTTTCCCCCAAACAAGGGGAAGATTCTCCCCCAAACGAGTTTAATGCAAGAGCATGCCGCAGTCGGTTAGGCATTTGAAAAGACCACTCTGCCTGAAGTGTGAAGACTGGGAAAGAAGTGAGTCGCTTTGGATACAAGAATGCTGATTTGTCTACTGCAGTGCCAGAACAGACTATTGGCAGTGGCTGGACAGAAAAGGTCAGGCTTGAGAAGTTTTTAGGAGGTCAAATAGCCCGTACTCTGTGATCCTACGTGGTAATGAAGGGTGAGGGAGTGTCAAACACAATGTGCATGCTTCTTGCTTGTGGAAATGGCTGACATTTGGCGTGTGTTCCTTGCTGTTTCCGAAAGGTCAGACATCCCAGTTTTGTATTCTTGAGCAAAATTAAGTTTACGTGTGTAACAGAAGTTTACATAGTACTTTCTGTCCTTTTATAGACTATTAATTCTAATATCTATAGAGTACATTTCCACAATGTTGTGTTTTTTCATTTTTTTCTTAAGTTGTGTGTGTGTGTGTGTTTTCAATTCCCAATTACTTGATAAAACTGAATGCATTCCTAAAACAAAGACAAATCGCAGTTGAGGAACTATTAATAGTTGCAGAGCAAATGGAATTGGAAGAGAAAGCACTGGAATTTAGTGGGGGGCGGTTCCTTTAATTTCTTATAGTTGTACTTCTTTTAAAAGAAGTCTCAGGCAACAAGCAAAATGACTCCCAAATCACCACTAAAACATAAAAGCATCACGGCCATTATAGACTTCTGGGTTGAGGGCAGAAACGTTTGCGAAAGGTTTGCCTCATAAGTTTACTATGGCAGGAAACTATTCTATTCCCAGTCTGTGAATTAGTTAAATACATAAGAATGACCCCAAAATTGCCAAAGGAAGTTACATTTGTGACTTTTTCAGAATACTACAAAACACAATTATTCTTACTAATGTCAGGGCAAGAGGTTAGCAGTAGGCTCCAAGATACTTGTTTCTTTAATAGTTGTTATTTATCATTACTCATGAACTCACCTAACTCTTTTAAAAATGATTTTCATTTTTATGTGGTAATACAGTAAAACAACAACACAAATTCCATCAGTACATCCCTCTGCCTCCATTAATCTATACACTTGAGCCTACACTTGCCACGTTTATCTTTCCAGATTGAACTACATAAGCTTTTAGGTCTCGTTTCATAGATCAGTTCTTCCATTCACTCTTTCAGTCCAATTTGCTGTCACAACTAAAAAGGCCGAGCAAACAGTAGGCCCTCTGAGGAGGCAAATTGAAAATAAATTAACAAGTATCACCACACCTTGTTACAAAGCTCTCATGAGCCTGCCCCTGAGGGACAGTGTGCTCTCAGAGTCACTACACTTTTAAGGACAATATAAACATGCAAAGAAAGACAACTCAATCAGTTGAGAGGTAAAGAAGTAGTTCGAAACAGATCAATAAATTTGAATGAGATGCATTGAAGTCATCAGGAGAGAAAAGTACAGATGACAGTCCAGTGATCATTGTGTATCTCCCCATCCCCAAGCACAGTGCAGGGGTTAAGTTTGAATATTTGGAAACTAAATAGATCTTTGTAGTTACTCTGGCCTCTTAATTAAGAATGATCTTGGAGAAGTCACTGAACCTGCAAAACAAAATACCTCTCTAGAGGCCAGTGTTTCAGTGCAGATGGCTGGAGACACCGAGGCGAACCACATATGTGCGCCTCCCCTGCCTCATGGTAGCCATGTGTCAAAGAAGCTTGGCTTCTTGTTGCCAAGCATTCTAACAGAGTTCTGTCCAGAGGGTATCCTTTCTTGCTGCCCTCTAATTATTAGCGTTTTTAATGCTTTGGAGCCACATAGAGTACACCTTTAATAAAGATTAAAATTAAGTTGCCTTAAAAAAAAATCTGACATTGCCCATGATTTCCACTTTATAAATGGAGAAACTGACAATCCCAAAGGCCACTAATAATGATAAAGGGGAAGATGATAGCTCTTGCACCTGGTGAAAAATCAGTAACTAGTTCTCCTCATTGAACTATAAAGTAGACTTAAGATATGCAGTGGGATGCACTTGCCCAGACAAATGGACGTGAAGGTAAAGTATGTAGACAGGAAGATGGATACGCCACATCAGCACTGTTGGAAGAAAACCTGGAAAAATGAATGTCTAAGTATATACATATAAACCTATACAAATACCACAGAAACATTACTATTTACAGAAATCATAAAAATGCCTGGAAGCAGAAGTGGTTGAAATTATTTCTGAGTTTTGTCCATAAAGAATGCAGAAGACGGGTGCCTGGGTGGCTCAGTCGGTTAAGAGTCCGACTCTTGGTTTCCGCTCAGGTTGTGATCTCAAGGTGTGTGAGTTTGAGCCCCGCATCGGGCTCTGTGCTGACAGCGCAGAGCCTGCTTGGGATTCTCTCTCTCTCCCTCTCTCTCTGCCCCTCCCCTACTCACGCTCTCTGTCTCTCTCTCAAAAATAAATAAATAAAACTTAAAAAAATTTTTAAAAAAAGAATGCAGAGGAGACATTTCAGTAAATATTTGGAAAAGCCGTCATTTCTGGGGCGCCTGGGTGGCTCAGTCGGTTGGGCAGCCGACTTCGGCTCAGGTCATGGTCTCGCGGTCCCTGAGTTGGAGCCCTGAGTCGGGCTCTGTGCTGACAGCTCGGAGCCTGGAGCCTGCTTCTGTTTCTGTGTCTCCCTCTCTCTCTGCCCCTCCCCCATTCATGCTCTGTCTCTCTCTGCCTTTCAAAAATGAGTAAATGTTAAAAAATTAAAAAAAAAAGAAAAGCTGTCATTTCTACGTTTTCTCACAATGATGAATGAGGCAAAAACTAAACGAGATAATCACCCACACTATCCATCCACCCTGCTTACCCTCACATAGTCTCTTCCAGTAGCTTTCTGTATGCCTGCCAGCCCCTTAAACTTCACCTTAAAAAGGAAGAGTCCAAACCGTTGGCTGAAAATAAATAAATGAAGCCCTAAACTTTCAAGGAGTTCAGAAAAAGTTGGGTCAATATCATCTTCAAGTGGGGAGAGAATTGAAGACCCTCTCTGATTGGTTGCTCTCCGTGTGCACAGGAAACGTCAGATCTTAGCAGGGGACAACAGACAGGGGTGTGTGTTAGTCATACAGTTCAGCCACAGTTCACCATTGGAAGGAATGTTTGAGGCGACCATCATGAAGTGATTCAATGACATGTTCCTTTTCCAATTCTAATTTGCAAAGGAGAGTTTAACTCCCCATCATCCATAAGCTGGCGCAGTTGCAAGACTGCACACTTATGCATAACCCCACAAAGCTGTCAGGAGTGTTTTCTATTGTTTGAAAATGGAAGTTGTTTAATTAATGGAAAAATACCTGATCTTAGACATAGCAGTAAATGTTCACAGGTTAAAAAATGCATTAACTGGAGAGAATTGTAAAAGTTATTGGAATAGTTCACACCCATTCTGTATGAAAACACACGCAATTGTACATGGATACTATTTTAGTATGAAAGGACAGCAGGCTTAGTTTTCTGGAATAAAGGTTTCAATTCAGGCTGTGATCTGTTCCCTGAAGAATATAATAATGATAAAACCACCCATCCTTCAAAGAAAGACTACCTTCTTTCCAAAGGCAATCTCTCCTTGTGACCTTAGATGAAAGTTAAGAATTAATTGAGACTAACTCATGCCACAGAAAAACTTTCTTCGTATTTTAGTAGTTATGCATTTCATACGACAGTGTTTTTCTGGTTTATGGAGGTGGATAAAAATGAAAACCATTTGTATCTAAAAGCCCTGGCTAATTACTGTGGTCTTCTTTTACATGAGGTTAATTGATTTTCTTGTTGGTAAAACAGCTATCCAGTGTTCTAGAAACATTCTTTACAATAATCTGAAAAAAAGAGGAAAAGAGTACAACCGACGTGTTTTAATTCAGTTGGCACTATCCCATGCCAAGCTTTTTTTTCCTGTTAAAATTATTAAAAATCAAGGTAGAAAAAAATCACGTTAGTAAATCAAGCATCCAGAATACATAAATATCATTTGAATTCACAGTGTTGAGAGTTTTGAGTTAATTTTACATGCTACAAAGAGATATTTATTAAGATGGTTTTTAAAATCACATTGAACTCTGGTGTCTAATTGAGAGATTTTTTAGCAGAGTTACTAGTATAACATTTGCAAATATATTACTTCCTAAATCTAAACTGTGGAAGGGAACCTAAATCTGGTGTTCAATATTAACCTCTTAGGGTTGGATCTGAACTGCACTCCTTGATCATGGCCTGAACATTCTGATTGTGCCTTTCCTTGTTCTTTGGTATCTAGAGAAAATACTGGTCTCATTTTTAAATTGCTACATGGAACTTAACAAAATCCTCCGGCCTCTTTTGTTCTATTTTGTTTCTAAAAAACAAAGACATGGTTGTTTTTTCTCATATGTTCATTTATGTTTTTGTTTTTGTTTTTTTCTGAGGGTGGGGAAGAGAGGGTATTTGAGAAGCAGAATTAAAACAGATAAGAATTTTAAAATTGAGGCATGCATTTATGAGTAAAGAATTTGCCCTGCGATCCAAACCGAATGTAAGCAATGGCTCAGTTCTAAATGTTCCCAGCAAACTACTGGGTTGTTTAGAAATGGGCAGCTATTCAGGTCTGAGTCAGCCTGAAGTGGTGCCTTGGGCCTCTCTCTCACTTTGAATAAACAGCAGCACAAAATCTAATGCTGAGGAAGTTGCTGAGGACACCCTGCGTTTATCTGCGTCCTGCCTTAGATAAAGGTCACCCTCTAGTGGGGTTGACACGTATTTCAATCTCAATCCTCACTCTTGGAAATGTCACTTGCCATGAATTTGAGTCACAAAACGAGGCATTTTGAAAATCGAATGCAAGTCCAGAATCAGGGATTTTTATCTGGGTGAAATAGATAAAGAGGTAGAGATTATGGTATTTAGCCCTAAGAAACCCTGGGATTAAGAAATTGAAAGACCCACTAAGCCTTGTCAATGCCATGTTGAAGTCATCTGTGAAGAAGTCTTGAAATGGCTTTAAATGACAGTAGAAAAATGGACAGGCTGGTCCTCATTTTAAAAATGGGAAATAAAAAAACCTCATTTTTCTTGTCAAGTGCTACAGCTTTACAACATCCGGATCCCTTCATAACCTTTACATGTGACTTCTAACGTGACTGCTTATATAGGCCACCTATGGATTCACTGGAAATCAAGCGATTAGAACCTTGGAGCAACATCAAAAAATTAAATATAGACTCTTGGATACTTTTCCTGTGTATCAAATCCTTTCTTTAGGGAAAGTGATTTTTTTGCACATTAGCTTAGTTTTACAACAATAGAAAATAATGTAGGATATTATTATTAAAGGATAACAATGACATATAAATTATTATTTTTATAGCATGGATAAGGAAGCTTAGAGGAGCCACTCTCAAACTTTGGTGTGCGTCAGAATCACTTAGAAAGCTAGCTGAAACAGAAGTCTGGGGAGAATTTACATCACATCAGGGGATGCTGCTGATGCTTGCCTGGGGACCATACTTTGCAAATCTAAAGTCGTGACAGCTAAATAACATAATAAACTCTTAAGAGCCAAGTTGGCATGCACGTGTGACTTTTGGCATAGAAATTTCTTCTGCACAGATGTATGATGAGTGCATAGTGAGAACTTAATATACTTTATATTTTAAGTTTTTCTGCCCTTGCAAAGCAGAAAGACATAGTTGCTATAAGGAGATAGTAATTACAAAGACAGTAACTAATCACAGGGACTTGGCACCCAGGAATCCAAAGCTAAAACTTTCCCCCATTTCTGGAACTAGTTACAGAACTTTCTAGTTCTCTATGTGATTGACAAGTCAGAGGAGTTAGTGAAAGGATGTAACACCTTACCAACACATAGATATTGGGCCCTGAATAAATCAATGGTTCTCAAAATTCAGTATTTAGACCCCACAGATTTTTATTCTACAGTTCTAGCTTGGGATAAGGTATTTGCTTTAATAAGTATGCAGATGATTCTTATGCAGGCAGTATCTTCTAACACGCTTTGAGAAACTCTAGCTTATAGGCTTAACAGGTGTCTGGTTGCTTCTGAATGAGAAAAACAATAACAGTGACAATAGTCACGAAAGCACCGTTCCTGTCAGGGCTGCACTTCTGAGCCAGTCTTGGTTCAGGCTGCCCGGGCACGCCCTTCCCACGCCCCGTGACTACTTTCCATGTCTAGTGCAAAACAGAGGTACTTGCAGAAGTCTACAGAGCTTCACTGTGTCCTTGTTGTTGTAACTACTCCAAATTTGAAGAGAATCTCAAGATAGGCGAGGGGAAGGGACTCACCTTCTCACCACTCCACCCACCTCCCTGTCCCCTTCTCCCTGCCCTCGCCACTAAGTCATCGCATATGAGCTATGGTGGCCAGTTGGATACTCTCACATAGAATTCTGAATACGGAGGGAATGAAGCACAGGCCCAGTGTACTGGGAGGCAGGGTGGAGTAGAGACCGTGGTGGTGAGTCAGAGAGTGATGACAGTGGCTAAGGACCATCATGGCATCAGTGCACAGTCAATGGTCAGTGGAAATGGCATCAATAGCACATCCTTATATGCAGACTGCTCCTGGTTGGACTCAGGGCTTGGTTATCTCAAGGTGTTCGACACCCTGCCAAACCTCTGATCCCTAGGCTGTGAGGCAGGTGTTCTTCATTTAGTGAACAATTTGTCTGACTTATTTTAATTTTACAAGAGACCTTTCTACGTGCGTTACTTTCAGGGAAATAATTTAATCTTTTACTCGGCTGTAAACTTGAGAGGAAGGACTCGATGATGTCTAAGACACTTCCCAATCCTCAAGATCCCATCCTATTTGGTCTTAGAATAAATTCCCTTGGGTGGGAGCTATCACCGTGGAGGAGAGAGGATCAGATTTATTATCTGGCTCTTTTCTGTAGAAGCAGAAATGGAATTTAGATAAGTGGAAGGATCAGCCTAGAACTTTCAGAGGCTGCTTCCACCTCTTCTTTTGGGCTAAACTTAGTGGCTGCTAAATAACCTAATAAAATCCTAATGGGGAAAAGGATTTCCCAACTGCCAGGGAAATCTCATGTCTCTTCATCTAATACCAAAATAGGGGTGATGTGAATGGTTCTTTTTGCACAGACTATGGCACCAGCAGCTCAGGGGAAAATCTACTTCTTTAGTCAAGGTAGGGTGACAAAGTGTCCTTGGATGAAACTATTTTTGACAGAGATAAATCTGAGTGAAATATGAACCAGTACCTAGAATGAAAGGCAAGACTATGCCAATTAAATTCTTTGGAACCATTTCAGTCCCTGGAGTCTGGAAAATAAAATACATCTCTTTGGGGCTTATTCTATGTTCACTGCTCGTCTCTCTTCTACCTTTGCTTAAAAAGGCTTTTGTCTAAGTCTTCGGATTGTCTGGTGACTTAATATTCTATCAACACCTATTGTCAAAGGTTGCCTATTCACATGATAATTTTCATAAACAGTATCACAGGAAGATTTAAAGTGCTAAGAAAATCTATGAGAAGTAAGCATAAAGTGTATCTTTAAAATGGCTTTCCAATGCTTTGGGTGCTCAAAGCACTGTTCCTGCTGTTCCCTTGATCAAAAGCCATCAGTGGCTCCCGCACCTTCAAGCACAAACTCTAAATTTCTTTTGACATACAATACACAGAAACTGCCTTAACCAACCATCTCATCTATCCGTGTAGTCATTAAAATGCTAACAGGTACTTATGGAGCATCTATTGTATGCTAATTGCCTGCTAAGATTATTTTTCTTTGATTTCTTCTACCTCATCCCTGCCAGGACATGGCACTTTCTCATTACCATGTTTCCTTCCACCAAAAAGTTCTTACCTTCAACAACCACAATGTTTCAAACCTCACATCATGCCACCTGCTCCACAAATCCCTCTACAATGTCCCAACTATATTGAAAAATTCTCTGAGTTTTCCTGATAATGGTCTTATAATTGTATTATAATAATAATGGCCATGTTCTGAGTTCTGTCATATTTATTACTACATATGTTTTATCTCTAAACCTGAATTACACACTCTTGGTTTACAAAAAGAATATCTAGTACCTGTAAATGGTAGTTTGCAAAATCAATTTCACTGCTGGGTATCTTGAAAAATCATTTTATTGAGGCTAAGGTAGGAATTACGTAAATTGTTGCCCTATAACTAATTTTATAATATTTCTCTATCTTAATTTCCTCGATGTGTACAATAAAGCCTTATCTTCTGATTTTTCCTCTTCTATTAAAATGAAGGGATGGAGCCTCTGCGTGACTAAGTCAGTTAAGCATCCAACTCTTGGTTTCAGCTCAGGTCATGATCTCAGGGTTCATGGTTTTGAGCCCCGCATTGGACTCTGCACTGACAGCATGGAGCTCGCTTGGGATTCTCTGTCTCCCTCTCTCTGCCCCTCCCCTGCTCACTCTCTCTCTCTTTCAAAATAAATAAATAAACATTAAAAAATAATAAAGAGGGTGTTGGAATTATAGTCCCAATTCCAAAATAGTTATGTTAAGAAGTTATGACTGCCCTCTAGAAAATGACCAATCACACTCACTGTTCAAAAGGAAGTCTAAAAAAATCAGGGCCATAGAAAGCCAAGGCCCTACTACTTTAATTTTTTCTTAAAACAATTGCTTGAACAAACTCTAGAACTTCCCTGAAAAATTCTAATACCGATAAATGGCAAGTGACAATATTATGTTAAATTTCATTTACTATTTTAATGACAAGATTTCTAGTTTCCTATTGTTAAATTTTGAAGGTCACCTGGGGAACAAAATGAATTCCAACAAATACTAGTGTTTAACTATTAATAGTTTTCTGTTTTATTGGAAAAACAACTCACACACCATCCCTGGTCTTTGTAGATCTGTGGAAATCAATAGTAACACTGGAAAATCAAGACAGTTCTACATTTCAAAATAAGAAAAAATGGATCCTTTAACTATATGCTACTTATGTCATTGTATGGTCTGAGCAAAAAATCTAGAATTGATTATTGAAAGGTATGGTTTGTGAATAAATGAAAACTGTCAATATCCATAAAACCTAGAAATGTACAACAGAAGAAATTACTTCAGACGCTCCTAATTTCTTTCAAGAGGATTGCCAGACTGTGGCATATGAAGGCATCCATGAGGCATATGAAGTACAGCACATGAGACCTGTGACTAGGGAATTTACCTGCTGGAAGTGAACAATAGCTTGCATGATCTCATCTAAAGATCTTGAATCTGTATCAATGTGAGCAGGGCTGATAGTAGCCAGACATAAAGTTCCATCTTGTATCCAATCCACTTTAACACTTTTCCTGGTGAACATGAGATATTAAGCAAATTGAAGATATCATGAGGCTAAGAGTCTTGGTAAATATATTGAATGATAGAATCTAGATCTAAAAAGATTCTAAGAAGTTGGAGTGATAGGTTAGATATAATGAGATTCACAGAGAATAAAAATGAAGTCCTGGCCCTGGGTCCAAGTTCACTCTTCACAAGTCCCTGATGGGATACTCATAGAGAAGAGAATCTGAAACACATCAGAGGTGTGTAGCTGATGGTAGGCTCAGTGACTCAACAGAGGGATATATAACTGCCCAGCCTAGAATATACAACCTTAGTTAGGCTCTACTTGTAACAACTACTGTTAAGACAGCACTTCTCTGAGCACTCACTAACTAGATGGCCTACTTGGGAAGTAGATTGGCAGTTGTAATGTTTGCTGAGCCTGCCTATCTGAGAAATTTCTTCTAAATAACACCTAAAGTTGTTTTTAACTCAACTCATGACTTCATAAGGATATGACACAGGTCAATGACAAGAATGAAACATGTATTTGTAATTAAGACTCTTTGTGTCCTAATGGATAATTTAATCCCCATGTATCTTACCTGCCTTTCAGCCTATGTGAAAAGGATAACTCCATTTATTCTTCACAAATCAATCCAGTCTACATCTATCCTTAAACCTTCAGGTCTTGGTTCCTCACGCTGAGATGTTAGATGATGCGAAAATAACACAGGTATTAGAGAGAAGATAACATTCTCAGTTTATATAGTTCCATACAGCTTCAACAGCAAGGGCCAGCAAATAAAACTTACATAAGAAAGTATTTTCTGTCGGCTGTCTGAGATGTAACATAGAAGTTCATGATCAGAAGGGAGAAAACCATGTGTCATTAATGTGGTAGGAAAGAGAGGTCAAGCATTTGATGAATGGTCATTGTAGGTGGTATATGGACTGGATGTTCATGCCTCCTCCAGTTAATATGTTGAAGCCCTAATTTCCAGTGTGATGTGACTTGGAGATGAAGCCTTTGGAAGGTAATGGGGTTTAGGTGAGCACATCCCCTCAGGATGGGATTGGTGTCCTTCAAAGAGGAGGAAGAGACCTGAGAACATGCTCCATGCACTCGTACTGAGGAAAGGTCATGGGAGAACACCATGAAAAGGGAGCCATCTGCCAGCCAGGAAGAGAGGTCTCACCAGAAACTGACCATGCTGACACCCTGGTTTTGGAATTCCAGCCTCAAGAACTCTGAGAAATAAATATCTGTAGTTTAAACCACATAGTCTGTGATGTTTTATTATAGTAGCCTGAGCTAAGATGGGTGGCTCTCTTCTGACTATTGTATCATTTTAATACTTCTCTATGGGCCTTTGTATTTGCTATTTCCTTTATATATAGCATTACTCTGAATGCTCTTCCACTCATACCCACAAGACCCACCCTACTCCATGTTCTTCATGTCTCTGCTCAAATATCTCCTGCTTAGTCTTTCAGAATCACCCTTTATAAAATATACCCCTCCTGTCATCCCTCACATGCCCTATCTTGTTTACATTGCTTTCTTTTTCTCTTGTCAATCCTCACTGTGTGTGTTTCTTTCAACTTGTTTGTTGTTTGCCTCTTTTTACTAGAATTTCAACTTTAGGATAGCAGTGATTTTATTTATTCACTGGTATCCTAAGTATCTACAATGGTCTTTAACTAGTATTTGAAGAGCATTTGTTGAATAAATTAAAAGGCGTTACAAAAAATTCAAAGTCAGCACATTTGGTACTTTGTAGAATTAATTATTGTCTTGAAAGAGAAAAAATTGCATTACTTCACTCAACCCTCTATTGAGAATTTATGCCTTACAATTCTAATATAGTAATCTTACCTCTCAGACCAAAATATAAATTAGGTACATTCCTTTTCTAATATTATTTATTAACAAAGACTTTTAAAGCCGAAGGCCTTAAATCAGTGACATTTGTTATATAAAAACAACAAAATAATGCTGTATATTTGTGTGTTTAATTTGTACTAAAAATAAATTAATTTTTTTTGTAATGTTTTATTTGTTTTTCAGAGAGAGAGACAGAATATGAATGGGGGAGGGGCAGACAGAGGGAGACACAGAATCTGAGGCAGGCTCCAGGCTCTGAGCTGTCAGCACAGAGCCCAAGGTGGGGCTCAAACTCACAAACCGTAAGATCATGACCTGAGCCGAAGTCAGATGCCCAACTGACTGAGCCACTCAGGCACTATCAAAAATAACGTTTAACTGAAATAAATACATTTTGTGAATCTCCAAATAAATCACAGAACTTGTAGGGGGAAAACATAAACCAAACTCTCTATTCTAGTTTATATAATGTTTAAAAATGAGGGGGGAAAAAAACAACACAAGATAATGACATATACAGAAATTTTCTAGCTAGTTGAAAAAAGATAAAGAGATATTCATACCACAATCTCTGTTGTACTTTGGCATATTTTAAAGACCCAAGTGACTACTGTCTGTCACTTGGCCAGCCAAGGAAAAGATCAAGGTTTTGAACCTACCTAACCATGGGTTCCTTCTATCAAGAGCCATTCAGTGTTCTGAGCGTTACAGGAAAGCCAATGGCAGATACATGCTTATTTAGGTTTCTTGGTCAAGTACACAGCAATGAAGAGCCTTTCTATTCTAATAGAATAGAATTCTATTTCTCTGCATTTCTCTGCAAATATTTAATTCACAACCCAATGGCTTGAAATCACAGTTAAAATCTCCCATCTCTGGGGAAATACCCCAACAGAAGAGTCACTGAGACAAACTGACAAAGAGTTAGCATTGGGGAGAAATCTACTAACTCTTGTCATTTTGACTCTGCTGATTGCAGGTGACAATGAGCACAAAATGGTATGTATTCTTGATCTGTGTAGGAAGCAATATGACGTACCGTATCGTACTGTAGATAAAGCATTCTAGGTTGTTCCATAGCTACGAGACTTGAATAAACTCAAGGAAGCTGAAACCCAAATGGTAGGGTCATTTTGTCTGATTCCTAATAGCACTCTTAAAAAGGTTTTGAAAAAGCTTAGAGATGTGTGTTTACCTTGAGAGGGTCAAGTTACAGAGTACTGCATTAAATCTCACCCAGTAATAACAATGTTTTGAAATAGCATGCCTTAAATAGGAAATTAGTGATATTTGCCTTCAGCTGGGTAAAATCTTCAATGAACTCTTCAAATCCCATTGTGTAAAGTCTAGACTTTCTGAGTGAGTTTGAGATTGCAAACAATAAATTCACTAATTTGTCATAACAAAATAGCTTTTGGTAGAAGCATTATACTCAAGTAAAGTATAAGGCAGGCATCATTGTGCTTTTCACTCCACACGTTTTAATCTAACCATTCAAAGACTAACAAGAAATACAACTTTAGGTAACACGTATAAATAGAATGCCAACTGAGTCAGCTGGTGTTCATCTGTGTGGTTACGGGTAACATGGCTGAAGACATTTTATTCATGTTTGTTTGTTTGTTTGTTTGTTTGTTTTGAGTGAGGGGGGAGAAAGGGAGGGTCGGGGAGGCACACACACACACACACAGGTTCAGAGAAAGAGAGAAAATCCCAAGCAGGCTCTAGGCTGTCAGCACAGAGCCCGACAAATCCCGATCCCATGAACCGTGAGATCATAACCTGAGCCATGTTCAAGAGTCAACTTGTGCTTGAACAACTGAGTTCAGTGCTTAACCAACTGAGCCACCCAGGTGCCCCTGAAGACATTCTGGAAATGGCAAGATCTAAACAACCTGACCCATAAGACACTGTTGTAAATTCTCTCCTAGTTAGATGGAGTTAATCATAGTGTAATCAACACAACTGAACGCTTTTTTTACACTTCAATACCTGTTGGGAGTCTGCAATGTGCCAGTTTCCATTGAACTGCACAGCATTAGCAATTGTCACATTTCATTTTCCCAAATCTGTATCATGTCAAATCCTACCTCCTGCCTTGTCATATTTTTCCTCTTTCCCTGAGGAATATTTTCATGCTAGTCAACGAGTTGTACTTTGGCAGGCTGCTGACACAGCCATGGGGAATATCTCTTAGAGCTGCACCAAACGCACAGCCTGAATCCAGCCTCTAGCCTTCTGTCCCTTCGTGAAAAGGTCAGAGGTTGTCTCTCAGACTACCAACTGCCATTTCTCCTTCTCATCACAAGGAGAGTCAACATAGGACAATGGGGTCTGGTGGAAGTTTGTAAAATGCACAGAAGTGAGAACACTTGGCCTAGAGAGCTTGGTGGAGCTGGAATCTGAAAAAGCAATGATCGGGGACATGAAAGGCACAGCACAGGGACCTGTGATCATAGTTATAACACACTATTTTACCTGTGACAAAACAGAAGACCTGTAATGTTTCCCAGCCAGTTGTCCCCAGCTGTGGCAAAGCCAACAGAAAGTCAGGAAGAGATTTCGGTATCACTGATTGGAGTAAAAAAGATTGGTTGACTCAATTGGACCCGATGTACCACTATTAATATGAAATCTGCCCAACCTATTGGATTTTAAGGACCTACTTCTTTCCCTAAAATAGCATAATACTTCAGTTATAAGCTTTAGACTGGAATAGTGCAGGAGCTTGTGTGTAGAGACTTGAGATGTGAGATTTGGTCCCACGTCAATGCATTCCTAATGCCTCTCCAGTTCCATTTAGGGTTGACATACTTACCCTCCTAAAGCAGTGATGGACCAAGGTAGGAGGGCTGGTAAGAGGTCTGTCTCATTGGAAAAAGTGTTTCCTCCCTGACATTGTTTAGAATGGTAATAAAAAGCAGAGAAAATTTTAGTTGGTTTTATTATTATTTCTTACATTTCTACAGACAAGTCTCTCTGCTGTTGCCAGAGCCCAGGGACTACTTCCACTGACCTGCTTCCTCCCTTTAGCGGGTCTCAAAGCTGTTCCAAGCTTCAGTGTTCCAATTTGCATGTGGCAATTTTAGTACCTGTCCCCACAACCTCCCAGAATCGTGAAGATGAATGTATAATGGCGAGAAAGTGTTTGTTAATTGTCAAGCAAATTGGAGCAGTTAAGCTCTTGATTATCTCGAGGTGTGGAGTGGAGTGAAAGAGAAGGAAAATGGTAGCTCACCAGTGAGGTCCCAACACTATCTTTGCCCCTGGTTTAGAAGAGTCCCCCAAACCGTAAGTGAGTAACAATGCATGGGATTGACAAGCCTGGGGGCCAGCTTCCTCATTCTCTGTGCTTATTCTAAAGCAGAGGATCTCAGCCTTGGCACCACTGACATTTTGGACCAGATAATTCTTTGCTGTGGGGCTTGTCCTCTGCACTGAAAGATGTTTAGCAGCATTCCTGGCCTCTACCCATGAGATGCCATCTGTATCTCTGTCCTGAGTTGTGTTAATCAAAGGTGTCTCCAAGTATTGCCTAACGTCCCCTGGGGGCCGTGCCAGAAGCCTAGCCATCCAACCAGCCTGATGGCAGGGCCCGGGTGGTGGACGGATCGGGACTACAGGGCGGCCAACCGACAGTGAAGCTTCTTGTACTCCCGCTTTTATGTAATTTGGCCTTAATAAAGTACCTGGGGAGTTGTCTGTTGGGGAATTGCCCTCGACAGGCCCCTTGGGAAAAGAACTATTGGGGAAAGAAAATAAGGTTCTGCAAGGAAATTGTGCGGCCCTACATTTAGCCCTTGCCACTCCCTATAAAGACTCCTCCACCTAAAGGAAGGATAGCCTCATACATTTGCCAGCAAAGGAGGAATAAATGGATTTAAAAGCCCCACTCCGGCACCAAAGGAGTGTATCTATGGGCACAAGTTACTCCAACCTCTAGGCCCACTTGCCCCCCAGGAGGCATTCCAGATGATGATTGAACCTAGTCGGTTAAAGTACAGAATGGTTCATTAGTTCCTAGGTGCATTGTCTCTCTGAGAATGTATAAGGCATGGGCCCCTAAAGCCCTCTTGGCCCCCTTCTAGCACCTCGGACTGAGGCGAACACTTTTATTCCTCAAGCCACAAGTGGTTCAGGGAAACAACTAAGAGGTCATGTCCCTGTAACTGTTCCACTTGAGGTGTTGAGGGATAGGTGACCTTTCATGAAAACAGCAAAGCAAATGCTTTATAGATTATAGATAAATGTAGATACATAATGAAAATAATGAAAATGATATGAAGAAATTAATCAATAAGCAAAATGCAGGAGGGAACGTTATGAGAAAATAACCATGTTATTCCTTAAAGGGTATTTACACATAGGAACATTTCTAGAATTAGGTAATGCCAGAAAACATAGATGATGTACACTTCAAGGAAATTGCTAACAAATATAATGCCACGTTTGCCACAACAAAGCGGCCAGTTCAACACACTGCTATTGTCTGTATCCATTTTTATTTACTTATTTACTTATTTATTTTTTCACTTTTTCGCTGACACCGTTCATCCTTCGGGAACCCCTGGACCTGCTAAAGCTGGACTCCGGCAGGGCGGGGGTTGCAAAATCATCCCAGGTTAATAACTGCTCTAAAGTAATGTCACTGTTTAGAAACAAGATGGACAAAATTGAACTAAGAGAATCTGGAAAATTTTCAAAGTATTTATTTCCAAATAACCTCAAATGTACTTTTTTTAGGTGAATAATTCCAAATTTTTAAACTGCTTATGTGGAGTGTAATTTGACCTTGAGTGAGAATTAGCATTTTAATATGCCAAAGTGATAGCCATACCCCAGGGTTCAATATAAGCACTCCTAGACAGTAATTTCCCCCATCTAGATTCTCCCTGTATCTGCCATAAAGTGATGCTTCGTCCACACAATATATAATTGGCATTTTGTGAGTCAACAGCTCTCATTGTTCCATTTTGGTTTGGTTCATACATTTTACAATATATATGAAAGCAGTGGCTACCAGAAAACTCAGACAAAAGAAAAAACCCAGAAAAATAGCTTGAAAACCTCATGTATATGACAATTATGTGCAAAATCCTACTTGGCCAAAGGCTGTAAATCCATGAAGCCTCTAAATGGCATGATCCAACAACTGAAGATGTTAGTCACTTATACCATTGCCATAGATTAGGATAATAGTAGTAAAATGATGCTTTGCTCTCAACCCTCAAAATGTTTTAGAAGATAAGGGAAGCTTCTATTACCTGCTATATGTTCCCACTCTTTCCCTGATAGAATCTCTATCTGCCAAGTCAATGTTTTACCCTACAGATTCCTAAGTTATGGAACGGACAATCACACAGATGGATCAGCATATAAAACAAAGCTTACTGAACACACATAGAAGCCTTTTACTTCTTAAATAAATCTATGGAGAATATGTTTCCAAAAGTCATGAGGTTCAGTAATTTGAAAAACAGGTCTCACTAGCCATTGACTTGAATCTACATTTGTATAACTAGACACTGTACTAGATAGCACACTATATTTCAAGTATAAGATATTTGACATGGGTAACGAATACCAATATTAAAAAAAAATTTGCAAGAGGCTCACCAAGGGAAGGTACACTGATGTTTCCTGATGATGTTCCCTGTGGGGCAGGCTTATACCTTGTGCTGTATGCAAGTGAGTGGCCACGCATTCTTCTCTCTCTTTCTCTCTCCCTCTCCCTTTCTTCCAGTGCTTACCAAAGACTTGCATGAACCAGCACAGGTGCTAGATGTTCACAGACAAACCTGAATAAGTCATTCCCACCTGCTCTCAAGGATTTTACAAACCGTGGGAGAAAAAGGTATATAATGGACTTTTGCAGTGTGTTGTTAGCAGCATTATGACAGAAGTAAGCAAAAGATGCAAAATATACACAGAAGACATGTGTGGGAGAATTAGGAAAAGTGTTGGACAACATCAAAAGCTACAGAGAAGGCAAGTAATATGAGGGCTCAACAGCGTCCTCCCAAAATTCATGTCCACTTGGAATTTCACAATGGGACGTGATTTGGATGCAGGGTCTTTGCAGATGTAATTGATTAAGCTGAATTCAGGTCACACTGGATTAGGGTGGGCCCCCAATACAACTGACATCCTTATAAGGGAAGGACACATGAAGACATAGACACACACAGAGGGGAGAAAGCCATGTGAAGATGGAGACAGAGATTGGGAAGCTGGATCCACAAGCCAACGAATGCCCAGGATGGCCAGCAACCACTAGAAGCCAGGAGAAAGGCATGAGGCCGATTCTTCCTAAAGCCTCCAGAAAGAACCAAGCACACAGACACCGGGATTTCAGATATCTGGCCTCCAGAACTGTGAGGAAATAAATTTCGGGTGCTTTAAGCTCTTCCATGTGTGTGGTATTATTTTACAGCAGCCTAAGGAAACCAACACCAGGACTGAGGGGAGCGTGCTCTCTAGTAGCCTATGTTAGGCATATCCTCAATAAAAAAGGAGAATTTTCCTATCTCCAACATGACAGTCCTTACTTTACTGAGCTAGAAATGCAATTTATCACTCTGCTGGAATTTTTGTCTGTTTATCCTCTCCATTTACATCGACAAGGGATAAAACGAGAGCTCTTCCCAAGTGCCCTAAATCATTGCAGGCTTTACATCTCTCTCCTGTTGTTCTAAATTTTCTTCTGGACACCTATGTGATGATGAATTAATATAGGCTATGATTAATACTTGTAAGGAAGCCGCCTGTTCTATTGTATGGTGCCACGGTTGGCCACCATCACTGCATTTGAGAATCACCTGGAGAACTGTTTTAAATACTGAGACCAGAATGCTGGCACCTGGAGATTCTGATTTAATTGGTCTGGTGTGATACTAGGTCATACTTTTTTTCTTTTTTTTTTTTTTTAAGGCTCCCCAGGGTTTCTGAAGTGCAGCCCCCAGTTAAGAACTACCAATATAAAGCAAGACTTTCTATACTAGAAGCAGATAGGCTGAAGCAAAGATTGTTAAATGATTGTCTGAAGGCACTAAATTGAAAATACAAATCATATCCAAGAATAAGCTCTAAATTCACTGAATCTCTGTTACAAACTCATGCAGTATGATTGCATTGCTTTACCCCAATATGACTTCAATCCAAATGGGGGGAAATAGAAGATCATGGAATGAGATCTGGATCAAAGTTAGCAATATCATTGATTTGGGGCCACAGTTGGGGGTAGAGAGACTTGTTCTTCCAGACTAGTGGAAATAAGGGGGTGAGGGTTTAAAGACAATAATAAAATCACTATCATCATGCTACCCTTTGGAGACCCTTTGAGGACAAGACTCTCCAGATTAACCAACCAAACAGAAAAGGAAAATAGTCACTTTTGTTACCAAATGCATTCTTCTAGAAAAGATTATATTGCCTTTTTTACATTTTTAAGTGTGGATTTAAATTTAAGTATCTTGTTATACAAATGAGGTACTTTTACATACAAAATTGAGAATATATCCTCATGGTCTAAAATATCTTTCTCATTTCCTCTTTGATGCCCACATTTATATTTTATTGCTTTTGCAATTTAGAAGAAAAACACTGTTGTTTCTAAAATGAACATAAAAGGAAACCATAAAAGTCAACAATATGTAGACATTTTGGTGTGAGCAGGGAGGTCTCTAACTGCACATAAGATAAAATATCTGTTATTTTTAGAACCATGCATCCTTAAAAAACATTTTACTCCAAATAGAGTGCATCGAGCATTTAAAAATGTGACAAATATCCACATAGAAAGAAAATGTTTTTTTAAAGTACATTTTTAAAGATTATTTATTTATTTATTGAGAGAGAGAGAGGGTGGGGGGACAGAGAGAGAGAATGTGAGTGAGGGAAGGTCAGAGAGAGAGAGAGACACAGAATCCCATATAGGCTTTGCGCCCAACTGAGGGCCCAAACCCGTGAACCATGAGAACATGACCTGAGCTGAAATCAAGAGCTGATGCTTAACCAACTGAGTCACTCAGGCGCCCCTAAGAGTACATTTGTATTGAGGTTTTTATTCCTGTGAATTTTCCTACATTCAAGATGGTAGAATCCTTTATGAATGGTTGAATCTGACCAGAACTTTTGTCCAAACTATTCACTAGTTGACCTATGTGTGTTGATATATTCAGAATAAACGGTATCAGTAATTTTGTCATCTTTGCCATATATTTGTTTAATTTCTTCTTTTTTAATGTTTATTTTTGAGAGAAAGAGAGAGAGAGAGAAAGAGAGAGAGAGAGAAAGAGAGAGAGAGAGAGTGCATGAGCAGGGCAAAGAGAGAGAAGGACAGGACCAAAGCGGGCTCTGAGCTGACAGCAGCAAGCCTGATGTGGGGCTCGAACTCACAACCATGAGGTCATGACCTTAGCTGAAGTTGGATGCTCAACCGACGGAGCCATCCAGGTGCCCCAGCCATATGTTTGTATATCCATCTCATCACAGTGCATATTAGTAAAACTTAAAGGTATTCAAGTATTTTAACTGGAATATTAAGTATTATCTATTAAGTGGGTCTTATTGAAACAAACATTTGAATAGTATGTGACAAGTTAAATTGTATTCGATAATTAAAAAGTTAAATACTACACTGTAAAAAGAAATAGCCTGAAATATTTGTGTTAGTCCTATTGTCTAACCTCAGAGTTGAGAAGAGTTACATTATTAATTAGACAAAACATTCCCCTCTAATTATTTTCTTGTATGAAGTTTCTGTAACTACAAGAAAGCATGTGTATTCTATATTGGTAAGTAATTACTATTAAATTGCATAGTCTAAAATACCAAGTAAGAAGCTTAAAAAACCTACAATGACTTAATGTGATGATTAGATATCAACCATGATACTTTAAAATCTTTTTTGTTGATTTGAAAAACGTGGATAGAATACACTGCATTTCTAAACAACACATTTGATAGTACTCAAATATTGCACTGTGCCAGGAACATTATTTGAAATCAGATACTGACATAGAACTATCAAAGAACTTACTGGGGAAATACACAACAAACAATAAGAAATAGAAACAGATCTGAAACCAAATGAAAATAAAAGCAATGCACCAAACGCATTTTTAAACTGCCAATATACAGGTTTCCCCTAGTATCTGAAAGTAGAGCGTTTTTATGAAAAGTGAAGAAACAATTACCATTAAAGTATACGGAAAATTTTTTGAGCATTCCCAGACCCAAAATGTCACCTCTCTTAGGTTTTCTGATACCTTAGAATACATCTTGCTAACAGATGCACAAAATAAATCGACATAAAGCCCAGATGCTCACAGACACAGTAGAAGCTCTGGTGGTCTGATCTTGAGATGCGGAGTGTGGTTCTTGGGGAAGACACTTGGCGGGGCTACTCTTGCTGCTTGGGATGCCCGCTGCCTCTACAATGGCTTGCTGTGAAACCAACGCTGAATGCTATTTCCATTTTTTGCCGTTTTTTCATGAAAGTGAAAATTCTCTTCGTATTTGTTTCAGTTAGAGAAAACATGTACTAAGTTAAGTCTTCCATAAAAGTGAAGCTGTGTAACCAGAACTTTTGAAAAGTGGGGGATATTGCAATACATGTTGGGTCTAAGGAATTTTAGAGGATGCTTAGAAGTGCATAAACATCTTAACATGGCTGTAGTGCTGAAAGATGTTTTGGTGCAATCGTTGTGGATCTACATATTTCCCCAACAGGTTGAAAGAGTTTTCACAATAGGCTCATCTTCAGTTGGTATGTCATTAGTATCATGTTAGCATTCTATTGCCACATGCACATTTCACAAAGAGGGTTTAAGGAAGTCTCAGCAAACACATTGAGTGTAGTAAGACACACGATGAAAGGTTAATGCCATGTGCTGCAAAGTTTTAATTATTTAATATGATAAATAGCCCTTTATTTTTTTCAAGTATTGACAGGAGAGAAAAGATTTCTTCTCATTATGGCTAGGCTAAAAATCAACACAAGAGCATTAGTAGATAATTACTGTTTATGTAGAGCAATGTTACTAAACAAGAAGTCCGTTCACAGGAGCCAAATGAAAACTTTGAACACGACATAGAGAACTTCAGTGAAATTATATTCACTCTGAATTGTGGACATTAGACACACATCTTTCTACTCAATTGGGGATGTTGCAATACTGAATATTTACTTGGTACCCCATATATAACATATAGTTATGTTCTCTGATCTATGAAGTTAGGGCATGGCTTGACAAACTTTTTCAGATAAAACTCTCAAGTTTTCATCTTGAGTTTTGTAAACTCTAGGTTTTGCACATATTTGGTCTTTACTTCTTTTTTTAAAACATATTGTTATGACTTCAAAATAAAAATATAAAAAATTAGGGTGCTGGGTGGCTCAGTTGGTTAAGCGTCTGAGTCTTGGTTTTGGCTCAGGTCATGATCTCATGGATTGTGAGTTTGGGCCCTACATCGGGCTCCATGCTGGCAGCGGGCTCCAAGCTGACAGCTTGGGATTCTCTCTACTCTCCTCTGTTCCTCCCCTGCTCTCTCTCTCTCTCTCTCTCTCTCAAAACAAACAAATAATTTAAAAATATATACAAAATAACTTAAAGGTAACCAACTTTTAAGAAATTCTTAAATTGTTAAGTATTTGTACCATTTTGATTTGCATATACATTAAAAAATAATGCTATCAAAAAGATGTTATTTGATGCCTGCCTTTGATAGATTTCAATAAAATAAATAAAGAGATAATATATTAAAATATGGCAGCATCTACATTCACAGGAAAAGAGGTGTTGTTCAAAGAGGGAAGGATTATTGTGTCGATGAGGACATGGGATGCTCCCCAGACCAGACAGTTGACTGCATCATGGGAAACCTTCATAGAACTAAGAACTGTAGAGTGACAGAAGAAGGTTTTAAACACAAAATCTAAAAGCTGATTCACTGTTATTTGTTAATTAATCCACCACAGTTTCATATAATTAACACGAACTCATCTTTGAATGGAGATATAAAAGTTTTCCAATACTGTTCTCACAGATGTGCCTTCTGAACAGGCTGTCTTTAAACCACTGTATCAGGACAGAACTTTCCATGCAGAGAAGAGTGGGGTGAGTGTTTTTTTTTTCTCTTCTCTCAGGATAGAAAGGCTTTGGTTGCTATAATTACTTCCCATTTATCCTTAGTTGAAAGTGGGTGAAATTGCCTATTAATTAAATTTGAATTCTCTCAAATTGGCAAGTTTAAGACAATGACAGGAATAAATTGTACCACATATTGCAATCAAAACAAGGTTGATGTAGAACAGATACATTATGTGACTTAATGAAGCAATATTAAGAAAAGAGAATCCACAAATTACT
Organism: Lynx rufus; assembly: GCF_022079265.1. Classification (NCBI taxonomy): domain Eukaryota; kingdom Metazoa; phylum Chordata; class Mammalia; order Carnivora; family Felidae; genus Lynx; species Lynx rufus. Next base: position 72,880,207 of record NW_025814823.1, read on the forward strand.
CAAGTTAAAAGCATAAATAAATTGTAGCATTAGATAAGTTAGAAAACAAGAATTCCCTTTTATTGGGCACATTTTTGAAAGGAGCCTGGCAAGGGTGCCGCTTGTAGAATCAAAGATAATTTTCTTGTATAGAAGAAGAAAAGGAGACTCACTAAAGACCCAAGTGACAGACTATTCCTAAATAAAGAATTTGGCTTAGTTCTTTATAACCAGTCTAGTCATTGTTGGTGTCTAAACATTAAAAAAAATACATAGCAGAAGGGTCTACTGGCGCATCATGAAGCCCTTGTCTTAGATTAAGGCACATTCTGACAACTGTTCCACTTTCACTGGCCATTTTGTATGGCTTTTGGACCAGTATTTATTGATTCACTTCTTTCCATTAGTGTAGGGCGAGGTGATGCCCATTGGTTTATACCAGTGTATGTCCTGCATTTCCTTCTCTCCACATCCCAGAGAAAAGGATTTTCAAACTCAGCATAATCCTTTAAAACATATTGGATCATAAAACTTTCAATGTATGGAAATCCCTTTGAAATTCTCTAGCCCTGTTTCTTCATTTCACAGATATGCAGTCAGATGCTCTGGAAGAGGATGATATCTGCCCATGGTCACTTAGCTAAGATACTGGAAAACAAATTCACAACCAGTGACAAACGTATGCTCTTCTGTTCACGCCAAACACTTGTGAACATCCTTTGCCAGTAATATAGGTGAACAAATTTCATAAAACTTGCAGATGAATGAGAGGAAGAACAAATATATTAGAGATGATCAAATAAGAGTTTGAGGGAATGTTGGCAGGTTGGAGCAACAGGAGAAAATGGTAAAAAAAAAAATTGAGGAACTCGGATGTGCCATTTTCCTCTAAGTTGACCGTACACATGTGGACTATGCACCGTTCTACAGCTGCAGAATGGAGAAGGTCAAGCTTAAGAAAAGCTCATGCCAGAACAACTGATTGCCAGAAAGACTAGTTTAATTGGACATCAATACAAGTGAATGTCTACTTGGTGACAGGAGTGGTTCCTAACACATTTGTTTTGAAGGCAGAAGACTTGTGCTAAAGTTCTAACTCTGTCACACTTATGACTATTATCTGAGCATCATCTCTAATGATTTTTTAATCATTTGCTATCTCCACTAGATTATAAGAGCCACAGGGGCAACATCATATTTGTTTTATTCCCTCCAGCATTCCAGAATTTTGCACTGTGCCTGGCACATAGTAGACACTCAATCAGTCTCTGCTGAGTCAATTAGTAAGGTATGTGACTTACCCACTCTGTGCCTGGGCTTCTCATGTAAAATTAAGAACCTATAGTTGCTTCTGTGAGTGTAAAATAAGAAAGTATGTGGAAGGGCTTTGGAAACTCCAAAGAAATGACTACTATTGTCAATAAATACTACCAGTGAGGCATAAGTAAACAAACAATTTTAAAAACCTGAGATTAGTGAAATATTATAGTTGTCTCTAATCATTTGCAGAAGTATTGTACTAACCAGAGATTGGACCCACTTTGTGTACTGCTCCAGAGGGGCAGGCCAGGGGTCAACTGGCTAGGCAGATATGTCTTAATGTAAGGGCAATCTGTAATTAGAATGCAGTCTATAATTCTGTGTCAGCAAAAATCAGTTGAGACTCCAGAGTTTCTCAATATAGGGACTTAAAGGTAGAGCAACCTGGTGGTAGGGTGGAGTAGGGGGTGAGAGATCCATCTGGAAGCAAGCCCGTACATCATGTCATAAGTACAATCTTTTACTTAGCTTTGTATGTATTTATCATGGCCAGAGGGGCTGAAGGAAATTATGTTGGTTCTGAAGTCCTGCCTACCCACTGCTTCCACTCCCGTCTCTGGCCTCACTTTTACATCATTATGGGTGAAAATGTTTAAACAGAGGCCAATATGGATGACAGAGTGAATCTTGCATGGGACAAGCATAGACCTTTGAACTTCAAGCTCATGTCTAACTGTAAGTCTCTGGATACAAGCTAGAGAACCTAAAAAATTTGTATTTGGTAGGAATAAAAGAGTCTTAAAAGAACTGGAAAATAAGGGATATAAACTCCTTTTTTTGCTTCCTTGTAATAGAGAAAACAGAGTTTAAGCAACAATTTATATTGGTTACACCTCCCACCTTCCTGCAAAAAATCACTGTATAAAATTCTATATAAGAAATAATGTAATTTTGTATTAATATATAAACATGATTCTTTGTACATATAATACATAAACATGTAAAACCAAACACATATAACACAATAACATAGACGGTTCTCTAATTCACATATTTACTTTTGGCATTTATGTGAATCTTTGTACATATAATACATATACATGCAAAACCAAACACATATAACACAATAACATAGATGGTTCTCTAATTCACATATTTACTTTTGACATTTATGTGAACTTAGTTGTCAAGTATATTAACACACAGAAAACTCTTGAGCAATTTGATGAACCTTGAATCCACGGAGAATCTGTCTTCTCAAAAAAAAAAAAGTAAAAAAAAAGTGTATGTTTTTAGAAAACCATTTGGCCCAAAGATAATATAAGGGGAAGCTTTTTCCCATTTAAATAGCTGCTATTTTTATAAATGGAACCAAATCAACTTCTCCATAAGGAAAAAACACATTCTTATGAAGAGCTGAGAAATTCTGAGATGTGGGGAGAGGGGGTGTTAGAGTTGCCAAGGAGTTTTCTCTTACGTTTCAGCAACGTATCTTAGGGGAAAAGAGAGGCACTTAGACTTATTTCCTTGCCCCTGTGTAGATTAGTGTAGCAAAGAGTGAAGTCTTAAGGGAGGAAGGGGATACTGGGGAAAGTGCCTGAAGGGTCTCACCAAAGTTGGCCAGTAATGTGAAATGAAATTGGAAAGGTCATTCCCCTCGATGCCAGCATACGCTTTCCTTTGATATTAATAGTCACTGAGCCAGGGAGGAAAAGCATCTTTACCCTTTACAATTATTAATTGCTACCAATGGTAGGCACCGGCTAGAATGCTGAAGCCACATACACACACATCTCCATTGGAAACACTGTTATTTCCTTTAAAATTTTTTTTTAATGTTGTATTTATTTTTGAGAGAGAGACAGAGAGAGAGAGAGAGAGGGAGAACACAAGTGGGGGAGGGGCAGAGAGAGAGGGAGACACAGAATCTGAAGCAGGCTCCAGGCTCTGAGCTGTCAGCACAGAGCCCAATGCGACGCTGAACCCATGAACCATGAGATCATGACCAGCGCTGAAGTCGGGCACTCAGCCGACTGAGCCACCCAGGTGCCCCTGAAACACTGTTATTTCTAAGAGTAATTCTAGAATGTGTCACATGACAACATTTTTCCAGGACAAAGAAATTCATGAAAGCATTATACAACTCTCCCAGTTTAAAAAACCAGCCCAGTCAACAGGGACTGCTTGCTGAAGTTCCATTCTCATATTCACACGACACATTCAGTAGACACATTAACATAGATGGAAATTACACACAGGTATCGGAGGAAAAGATGTCTCAGCCCTCAGCGCTTCCCGTGATTATCAGTGGGAGTGTCGAGGGCAGTTTTCCCTCTGCATTATTTCTCTTCCTGAGTGAAAGCTTGTTACTTAACTGTATCTGTCAGTCAGTCAGTCAGAACGTGAAGATATTAACATTCAGGCCTGGGCTCCAGAAAGGTAGCTGTTCCGTGAAACACCAAAATGAAATTTGCCTGGTGTAATTACGGCCATCTTAACTTGAAACCATAATTATCAGGACGCGTTTCTCAAGGGCAGTGTCCAGAGAGCGCATAGATAATAATGAGAGTTGATTTTCACCTGAAACTTGCTGTTCAGGGACTCCGATTTCAGTTCAGGGATATTACACTAAATCCCCTCCCAATTTCTACAGATCAGTGTCAGATCTCAACTGGCAAAAGGCGGCTTTCAAGCTGACCTCTTCAAAATGCAGAAGGCCACCGCTCCAGACACAGTCACTGAAAGCTGAGAAGCGCTGAAGGAAATCCTAGCCATGGAATAAAACGCACACTTCAAAGCACAAGCCCATGCTGAGTTCTGCTCACCCTCGACGTGTTCTAAAGCGATGCTTCTGGGTCCCCCCAATACTTCCTGTGCTATAGAAAGCCTTGAAACCTGCAACACTCCTCCTATTGAAACTTCTGTAATTAGAGGCCAAAGAACAAGGGCTACTGTCTACCGACAAAACAGCAGGCTCCAATTTCTTTCCCGGCCAGCTCAATGTCCAGGCCATTGCAGACTTTAAACAACATTTCCATGAGTCCAACTGCTGCCCAGAGGAGGTGTGAGAGCAAACGCAGCTTTTCCTATCTACAGACGGGCATGGGAGGTTAGCTACACATGGAAAAAAAGTGACGGAAAGAATGAGAAAAGCATGTTTTGGTTCATGAGTTCCTATACTCCACAGTTTATTTAAAACAAGCAGGGGGCACTTGGGTGGCTCAGTCGGCTAAGCGTCTGATTTTGGCTCAGGTCATGATCTCACCATTCTCGGGTTTGAGCCCTTGGGCTCACAGCGTTGGGCTCTGTGCTGACAGCTCAGAGCCTGGAGCCTGCTTCGGATTCTGTGTCTCCCTCTCTGCCCCTTCCCCCCTCACACTGTCTCTCTCTCAAAAATTAAGTAAACATTAACAAAATTAAAAAAAAAATAAAACAACAAGCTAGAAAGGTGATTCTGATGATCTACAGCAGAATAAAACAAACAGCTTTATTTCTGAAAGGAGAGTCCCGATGTGGTGAGCTCTTTTGATGTCACACTTACACCACAAACTCTTTTTCCTGGTATTTGTCTTATCTCCTCATCTAATGTCTAACTTCCTGGAGCCGAGCCTCCCTGTCCTGTGGCCCCTCTTCCACTGAGATGTCTCTAAATGAGAGTCAGTGGAAACCTGCTTTGTTACCAAAAGGATTTGTTCTGTCCTCGTCAACCAAGGAGGAATGGTCGTGAAGGCTGGTCATTTGTTAAGCTGCTGGTCTTTGTTACGCGTTCTTTGTAGTATCGTAATTGGCAAAACTCAGAAATTGATGTGAGACCTAGCGTAACCATGTTACACTCCAGGGCTGTCACCCAAGAACCAGGTTGACATCTGAATTTAACTGACACCGTTTGCTGGCTCTGAAGCTGCCTTCCCATTGTGTCTGTGGCTGCAGATGACAACGGCTCCCTGGGAGAAACCTTTGGGATCACAAATGCGTAAACATCTGGGATTCAAATCTCTTTCAATTACATTAATGATCTACTATGTGCAGGAGAAAGTTTTGAGTCTAAAATAACATTAATTCAATCTCAAGGTTAGAGGGAGAGATTTTAAACTTCTTCTAAGCCCCAAATGCCCTTTGAAGCCCCAGAGGGGAAACATCTACATGCACTCCTGTAATGAAACTGTGATTAGGCCCTGTGAAGGGAAGCGTATCCTCGAGCTTCTCGGTGACAGTAGCTGATAAATCAAATGGCTGTGACTCCGGTTTCCATAAATCAGTCTAAGGACAGTCTAGGCTACCAAATTATTTACTTAAGAGGCGGTCATAATATGTCATTCAACCCTATAGCAATTGTTTGTCTACCCTGGCCTTGTGCTCCAATACAGTTCAATTCTGCTGCCTTTTTTTTTGAAATTTTTTTGAGCAAACGATGTCCATTGCCATCAGCCAAGCCAACCTCTTGCCCACCTTTTGCCAATACCTCCCACACCATGTGACTGTCATGGTATCACTTCCAGCAGTCCCTTCTTAAGTAAACGGTCCACCTATCAGAGCAAGCTTAGACCTTACTCAACCAGCCTCATCCTGCAGCCAACGCTCCTTCACACCACCGTGCAGGCAGCCAGCCCTCCTTGCTGACCCCTTGACGCTGACATGCAATAAACTCATTGACTCGTGTCTCTGCACCTACCTACACCCCAGCTCACCGACCACTATGCCCTTCTTGTTCTCCCCGGGTCCCCATTATCCAATGCTCGTCCTTCTCAAAGCCTCCTTCATGCTCTACTCCATCGATGATCCCAGGCTTTTTTGATTCACACAAACTCTCCCCTTCTCTGTAAAGTGTTTACAGACTTAACGTAGGGTTTAAGTGTGGTTGTACATGTTTGTGAACATGTGTAAACATATGCATATTTATAGAGAGACACAGATTGTCATTTCTGAAAGGACGCAACTTCTTTTGTTTCTTCCTGAATATCTAGAACCAATGTGTGAACTCCTCTGTCTTCATAAAATAAGCCTGACAACCATGGGTTATATTCTACTACTAATTAGCAGAAATAAATGACTACAAAGGTCATAGAAGAAGTCAAAGCACCATCCCTTCTTCCCCTGGCCTCTTATTCCTGCCGCCTGCTTTAGTTTCCTCACCCCTTTATATGATAGTAAAGGATCCTTTCAAAAATCCAGTGATGGAAGCTGGGGCAAAAATGTCAGGTAGACAACAGCATCATTTGTACAGAGATTCCTTCCCAATTTAGAAGCCAGAACATGGGCTCACTACAATAAAAAAAAAATAACAAAACTAACTGAAAAAAAGTTTCAAACTGTCAGTGTTTTAATCTGTTTCAGGGACTAATACAACTTTCAAAGAAATAACAATCGAGGGGAAACTGTGCCTTGCAATATCCTTAGATAGCAAACTGTGCTTAAATTAATATTAATTCCGTTTTTAAATATTCTCCAAGTGTTTCTTATATATGTAAAAAACCCTGAACATAAAAGGCATGCAAATCAGAGAATTTGCATGTGTCTAATACAAAGTTATTAAATATTTGGGTTTAAACTTTGATCTGAATATTCTATGGAAAAAACTCCTGTCATTATTAGTTTAATATGCTAATTTAATATTTATTTTAATATGGTGTTTGGCTTATTTAATATGCTTTAATGGTAGTTTGATTTGACTATTATATTTACAGAAAGAAAAACTAGCACCTTCTTCTCTAGGAAATAATAATGCTATGGAGGAGAAATGAGATAAACTATATGGGCCATGTGCTTCTCCAATAAAATATTTGTAGGGGGGAATTTAAAGTAACATCTCTTTATTTTCAATAAGTATATTACCCTGGATGGGGTGCCTGGTTGGCTCAGATGGTTGAGCATCCAACTCTTAATTTCTGCTCAGGTCATGATCCCACGGTTGTGGGATTGAGCCCCGTGTCAGGCTCCAACCTGAGCGTGGAGCCTGCTTGAGACTGTCTCTCTCTTTCCCTCTGCCCTTCTCCTTTACTTCCTCTCTCTCTCTCTCTCTCGCTAAAAGATAAATAAATAAATAAGTATAATCCCCTGGAAAACCTCCCCACCTACTATTCTGTGTGAAATATCAAGGAAACGGACTCTGGATGAGCTTGAATTCAACTTTTGGTTCAGCTCCTTACTAACTGATTGGCATTGGACAATTCACTTAATATCCCAGAGCATCTGTTTTCATATCTGGAATAAATAGGGTGGCAGTGTTTCCAGACTTACTATTTAAAGTTAAGATAAAGCTAAGATAAGTGATCACTAAGAAGTTGTCCTAGTCAGTTGATGTACAGAATTACCATTAGTAGCTAAAGGGATACCACTGCCAAATTCCCCCAACTGTGTGCAGCTATAAAGGCATCCTCGTTTCCTTTGTTATCCTGTATCTTTTAAAAGTTGTTGTCACAGTATCTCAGCAGCCAGAAATATTGCTGCTGATTTTGTGGTTTTCCAGCAGGCACTTGTGAAGCAACATATGCTCTAATTTTTTCTAAGAATTTCCTGCAACATTAAAAAAAAATAGATTTGTTATGTGAACACCAATCTACAACTTAAAGTCTTTGCTACTTTTGTTCTTAAACATGAAGCCAAATTCTTTTTATTCATCATTAAATTAATTCTAATGACTGGTGTCTTCGTCTAAATAGTAAAGCTGTGTGTAGTGATGTAGAGTGGGCTTTTTTTTTTTTCTGTTATAATTGTATATTTGAAGTAGGGTAAGGAAAAGGTGTGGCACCCTGGAAATTTGTTTGTTTGTTTGTTTTTTATAGAAAAAAACAAGCCTTCCTAAAGCCTTTAAAATAGCGTTTTTTCCCCCTCCCTTCAGACTTGGAAGGATCCTGGCTACAGTTCAGCAAGAACAGAACTCACAGCACAGCACTGATACACAGGCTCCAGGGTAGGGAAAGAAATAAGAGGTTTAGAGAAGCACATCATAGAGGTTTATTAAGTATTTCTTTAACTGAATTTAGAAACTCTAACTTCCCTCCAAGGCAGATGGTGTTATTCCCTTGCCCTAAAATCCCTAATGGCTTCCTATCACTCTTAGCAAAAATGCAAACTCCTTCGGGCTCAGAGAGCCTACGTGATCTTCCCCTGCTGACAGGTCTGACCTCCACCCCTTGGCCATGCCATCCCAGCCACAAGGACCTGCACTCTTGCTATTTCTCACACCTGCCACCCAGCACAACCTCATGGACCACGCTTCTCTCCCCAGTCATCTTGCCATGGACGGTGTTCTCTCTTATTTCAATCTTGTGTCCCTTAAGCGTCGCATCAAAAATACAGACACCCCACGCAAATCTCATCATTCTCTTAGGCTGTCTCATTTTGCTTCAGAGAGTTTATCACTGCCTGAAGTTACAGTATACATTTTTTTTTTCAGTTTACTTGTTTATTTTTTCTTTTTTCCACTAGTCTATGAACCTCAAAAAGATTACACTCTGTTTCTTTCTCTGATGGATCCTCCACATCTGGACCATGCCTGATCAAGATAAGAACTCAAAGACTAACTGAATAAATGCATGGATGGGTGTTATACACAAATATCAACCACTGGCCTTGTAATGCTGCATTTCCTAAGAAAGTAGTAAAGAATCAGAAAGTAACACTGCATCACCACATTTAATTTCTTGTATTAAAAAGAAAACATTGTGGAGTATCTTTTGTCCTCATTTTATAGCTGAAGACTCATATTTTAGAATTTACAAAACTTGCCCAAGTACATATACTTAGCAAATGACTGTCATGATTTGAATCTTAGTTTATAGATTCCAAACAATTTTGGAATTATTCCAGATAATTTGGTCTATATGTGACACAGATGTAAAAATAAGTTCTAAAGATGCTTAAAGAGCTTGATAGAATTCATTAATTTTTAGTTTAATGGTTAGTATTACAAGGAAACTCTGATTTGGAAGCTGGGATGAGAAAGAAGGAAGTAAATGAATGTTTATATAAGCAAAAAACCAAGCAGCAAGGGAATTAATAAAACCTAGTATTTTTCATTCTTCTCTGGGTCTCCTTTCCAATTTCCCTTGAATATCTGTATCTTTTAAAATTTAACATGTGTTCTTTTACATCTATAGTCTTCCCTTAGAGAACTCATCCTTTTTATGGCTTCATAACCTTAATTCTGCATTTCTAAGACTGACCTTCCATTTAAACTCCAGCTCTGTCTCCTAATATCTAGTGAACATTTTCACTTGTGGTTCTACCATCATGTCCCCAAAGCCAGTATTTCTACATGTCCCCAGCTGGTTCAATGCTCTGAATTTTATCTACCAATGGTATCATAGTCTAGTCACTAAGGATTAGCCTTATTTAACTATTTAACCAAAAAGTGGTCATACTTTATCAATTCTTATTTAAATCATGTCTATGCCTTGTGTTCATCTCATCTTTACTATTCTCAATGATGATATCATATTTCAAAGTCACGTGTATTCACTGGGATTATTAGTTTCTTAATTGATCTCTGTTTCCTGTGTCTCCTTATTAGAGTTTATCCTGTACATCACTGCCAAATTATATCCCTTAAAGTTTTCTCAAAAAGTCATTGCTTTCAGTTCAAAGTTTGTATTGTGTGGCTTAGAAGTAGCCATCAACTATGTGATCTGTGGGGGATAAGCTTAGGAATCCCCCAGGTTTACACCAATGGGTTAACAAGGCATAAAGAAATACAGAGACATAAAATGCTCACATTCGAGTTTGGGTACACCAGATTGGCACCCTAAGAATAGGGGGGTGCAAAGGCACCCAGAGAATAAGGAGGCACAATGGTGCCAGGAATAGGGAGGTGCAAAGGCACCCCAAAATAGAGAGGGGGTGCAGAGCTCCCAGAATAGAGAGGGAGAGGCAAAGGCCTAAAATAGGAATAGCACAAAGATGCCCAATACATAGATATATGAAATAAACAAGATTAGATATTCAGGGTGGAAGCACCTCCAATTTAGTACTATAGCAGAAAAGCTGCTTTCACAGGAGGATAGGGCCAGGTTAGGTAAATTGGTGAATTGGACTTTGGACCACTACGCTGCAGGCAAAGCAGCCCAGAGTGGAGATGGTCAACAAAAGAAAAGGTGCCTTGTTAACTGTGAGATTATTTCCTCTATCTGCCTTATCCCCTAGGTAAGATAAACAGAGGTGCTGCCTCATGTCTGTCTTTAACAACCATCTACCCATCTGCCCGGGGCCAGGATTTTGTTTTATATTGACCCAAACCCCAAACACTCTATATCTTCAAAAACCCCTTTCTCACTCATGTCCCCAAGTTAATGTTCACAGTTTCTTTGTCTCTTTATACAAGCCTATCACGTTTGTATGCCTTCTGATCTGAATAAATATGGGGCAAGGACACTTATTTGGGACTCTTGCATTTTCCTGGACATTAGCCATCTCTCACTTTAATCCTATGTCTACTCTTTTGCTGGCCAAAAAAGAACTTTAGACTTAGAGTCTATGACAGTGGTCCCAATTTGCCTTTTCTCCCTATTTCTTACTATTTCTTAATATCTTCCCAGTTAATAAGGTCTTACAAATATTGTCTGTTCATATTTGTTGTCCAGAATTTTCCCACACTCTGGCCACTTCTAGGAGTAGAGTCCCTTCTTCTCTCCATTTATTCAGATCCCTCAGGAGCACCTATGACCCATCATCATGAAGACTTTTCTGATTGGGTTGCCATATGACTTGACTCCGGGAGATACATTAACATATATGTGTCCTAGGATGCTCATTTCTTTTTCACTGTTGGATATTAGCACCTCTTCCTTTTAGCCTTTAATCTTATGGAATGCTTCACTGATGTCATTCTGACAATTCTTAAACCATTTCAGTGTTTTTATTATACCACATCCTGAACAGATCTCCCCAGTCCCCATCTCTTTGTTCAGTCTATCCAATCTTTCTCTTCTTCTATTTGTCAATTCCTGCCCTCACTTTTGGGATGGGTACATATTTATTAAACACCTGCTGCTTACCTTGGATTGTTTAAGGCAATGGAGATACAGCATTGAACAAATCAGACTGATCTTTGCTTTGAAGTGAAAAAAAAGCATCACTCATATCATTATTCATTAGTACACTATTCATTAGCAGTCTACAGGACCAGGTGCTGAGAGGGAGAAGTACCCAAAGCTAGAGAAGCTGAGCAGTAAGCTGACAGGGTCATGAAAGCTTTAGGCTGGGTTTTAGCCATCTATTTCAGGAATAGCTCTCAGGATCACCTCTGGCTTTCTTCATACTGTTCCCTCTAAAGAGGGAACAGTAAACTACACATTTGCAAAACATATCCATTTTCCCTAACTGCCCCCTAGATTCTCTTTCTATTTGAGCAGATAAGAAGTACAATCATTACACCCTCCACATAAAATTACACCTCTCTCCAATATACAAATGGAATGTGCACATGGATGTAACCTTGACATATCCTTAGTTTTCAATTTTTTGAATTATATATAGATCTGTAAACTACTGAAAGGCAAGGAGCATAACTTCTTTCTGCTTTGGAAGACACATTTGCAATGGGGGTCAGCAACCCCAGCTGATGGGGACAGCCTCTGTTTAAATATCCAAAGTTTCAAAGGCCAGCTTCCCTTGAAGGCTAAAAGAGAGAAAAATAAGTCAGTCAAAAATGTAAAGTAAAACAATACTATTTCTGAGTGGTGGGCAACTTGACTTATAGGTTTTTGTGGCTTTAAATGTCATTTTAAGCCATTCTTAGCATTAGCTTAGTAATTAGGCACTGTGATTAGACACATCTATCTTTAAACTAAAATGTATTGTATACTACAACCTTATCCCATTACCAAGGCACCCGGCTTGATAGCAATATATGTGTAGAATTCCTTCTTCCTTTTTTTCTTAAATTGTTTCTGGGTCTTTTCTGGTGGTAGAAACAATCAAGTATAAGTGGTATTAAAGATTAAGTTAGGGGCGCCTGGGTGGCGCAGTCGGTTGGGCGTCCGACTTCAGCCAGGTCACGATCTCGCGGTCCGTGAGTTCGAGCCCCGCGTCAGGCTCTGGGCTGATGGCTCAGAGCCTGGAGCCTGTTTCCGATTCTGTGTCTCCCTCTCTCTCTGCCCCTCCCCCGTTCATGCTCTGTCTCTCTGTGTCCCAAAAAAATAAATAAACGTTGAAAAAAAGAAATTAAAAAAAATAATAATAAAAATAAAATAAAAAAAAAAGATTAAGTTAATTTAGAGTGTTTTTTGGGGTTTTTTGGCTATCAACATATTCCTAATGTTGTAAATAGTAACACCATGAGAATTCTACTGCCCATGCTTGAGAATATAGGCCATTCACAACGCTTTGCTGAAGGTTCACTATTACCGACCACAGAACTCTAATGGACATAAAATTAATCAGTGCTTCCAAAGACCCTGGCTGTTTCTACCATCTGGCGGACTCCATGAGCCAGTTTCCAGGAGCCTAGCTGATATAACCAGCTGCTGGATTCCACCCACTAGACAGGACTGGCTGATGTTACATGCTCATCACTGTCCTGATATTCCAGTACCAAGGCCTTGGCTCCTGGCCCAAATATGCATTTTACCCCAATTCACAGAATTATGAAAGCACTATTATTCACTAAGTCTCATGAACTGTCTATCCATGTTTGGTTTATCCATTTATCTACAAGAATAGGGATTTTACTTAGTCATTGACTATTTGAATATGAAGGGTTCCATTGATTCTAACTATGAAGAGAAAATACTTCCTGTATTAGTTTGGTAGAGCTACCTTAACACAGTACCACAGAGTAGGTGGCTTAACCAACAGAAATTTATTTACCCACAGTCCTGGAAACTTGAAGTGTAGATGAGGTTGATTTTGTTTGAAACTTCTGTCCTTGGCTCTCTTCTCCCTGTGTCTTCCTATAATCTTCCCTCTTGTGTTCCTATGTCTTAATCTTCTCTTTTTATAAAGATACCTACTGTATTGGATTAGGGCTTTTCTCAGTGACCTCATTTTAACTTAAATACTTCTTTAAAGGCCATGTCTTGAGATATAGTCACATTCTGAGGTAGTGGGGGTTAGGGTTTCAACATATGAATTTAAGTGAAGACAAAATTCAGCATAACACTTTTCTTTTTCCAGTTTATCTGATTCTTGGGTTTCCTACTATGGTTGCTAACTATTAAGCCAAATAGCATTTATATACGTTGTTAGAAGGTTAATGGTATGCCTTTTAAGAAACTTAAAAAACATCAACTGTCTCCATCATGGATTTTATGACATACTTGCCAGGGAGGACAACACTGATAACTCAAGTCACGTTGCCATTTAATCCTGACCCACTGACTGCCAATGTGCAATCTGTTTTATCTTTCCAATTATACTATGTTATGTGCTATCTAAAAGCCAGAATCCAAGACTAATTCTGGATTTTATCCTCTAAGTGGATATTCCAAACATAGAATAAACACTGAACTATAATTCAGAAAATGTGACATCATCCACATTACTAATTAATGGTGTATCCTTCAACATATTGTTCAAGAGTATACTGCAGGGGTGCCTTAGTAGCTCAGTCAGCTGAGGGTCTGTTGACTGTTTCCACTCAGGTCATGATTCCAGGATCGTGGAATCAAGTCCCATGTTGGGGGCTCAATGGGGAGCCTACTTAAGATTCTCTCTCCTCCCATGTATCCCCCATCAGATTCTCTCTCTCCCTCTGTTCCTTTCCTAAACCAGCTCTCTCTGTGTCAAAAAATTAATTAATTTTTAAAAAGAGTATATTGCAAAACTAAGCCAATAGTACTTCCCTTAGCTTTCTAATACAGTTTTAAAAAAGAAAATTAGAATCTATAGGAAAGTCTCTTAAAAGCCATAACATATTGGATAGCTATTATTATCCCTTTTTGTGATTCTTACTGTGAGTGAATGGATGACCCACTATTTTTATGCATCAAACTCAGTCATTTCCCGCCCCCCCATGTATTTCCATAACACTCTCCCTTAACTTTATTATAATTTTCATTATCCTATGGGTTTTTGTTTTGTTTTTTTTTTTTTTAAGTAGGCTGCATGCCCAGTATGGAACCAAATGTGGGGCTTGAACTCATGACCCCACGATCAAGACTTGAACTGAGATCAAGAATCTGATGCTCAACCGATTGAGACACCCAGAAGCCCCTCATTATATTATGTTTTAATTGTGAATTCACTCATCTTTTTTCCCACTGGATTATAAACCCTTGAGGAAAAGGATCATGTGTATGTTAAGTTCTGCTTCCTCAATGCATAACCCTACATGGTTTCCAGCAGAAACTCGCTGTGTTTTCTGGTTACTGACTACATCTCCTCAGAGCACGTCAGCTGGATTTTCATTCTGGGTGGCAAACATCCTGTCCTCCTTGCATCCTCCTCCCCAGACAGCTCACAGCCTCCATCCATGAGCAGTGGCTGTCTAGGCACACTTCCAACCCTCTTATACTGTCACCTCAAAGTGTGTAGGATTGTAATTGGGCTTGGTGTTTGTTTTCACCCCGTGCTCACCTCTGCCCACTGAGAAGATTAAATCACACATAAATGCCTGGCTGTTTCCAATTACCTTTGTTTTTCTTTTTTCTAAAATCACCAGGGCAGTTCTGCTGGTATGCAGAACATGCAGAATGCAGGCGCACTAGCGTTGGGTGCCTCAATGATTTGGGAAAACCACACAGCTAATTTGAGGTTGCTGAGATGTCTGCCTTCTGATTTCCCTATCCAGGCTGCCACTGTCAATTTAGAGCAATTAACTGGTAATTACGATTCTGAACAGGAAAATTAATTTGGGGGACTGTAATCACCGTCCTCCCTCCAGGAAATCTACACGTGTGTGTACGCACTGAAAAAAATTCTGAAATATTTGTCAGTGTAATGAAAAGCAGTAGCCTTGAGACAGAATACTTGGTTAATGAATTTATCATGAATCCAAAGCCTGTAATTATCAGAGAGACCTAATCGATTCTTTTAATGTGACTTGGACATTACATGCTTGCCTTCTTTGCTCACTTTGAATGTGATCAAGTTCAAAACCAAATGCAAGAAGAAGATGCCGACATTTAATTGGATTTTTCAGAGTGTGTTTTCCAAGTAATTCCCCATTTTGGGGTTAGTAATATCAACCAGAAGGATTTGCTTTTCAGTTCTATAATTATCAATAGCCTCACCTGTCTAAGGTTTTGGATATTTCTTCACCTTTTTTTGACCTCCTGGATGCTCCCTAATTTAAGGGAAATCCTACCCTTTCATTATTCTTTGTGCCTTTTTTGTCTATACATTTTTAATGAAAAAAAATTAATGTTTGTTTATTTTTGAGAGAGAGAGAGAGAGAGAGAGAGAGAGAGAGACATAGAGTGACCAGGGGAGGGGCAAAGAGAGAGGGAGACATGGAATTCAAAGCAGGCTCCAGGCTCTGAGTTGTCAGCACAGAGCCCGACACGGGGCTCAACTCACAAACCGTAAGATCATGACCTGAGCTGAGCTTGGACCCTTAACCAGCTGAGCCACCCAAGGCCCCTGTCTATACATTTTTAAAATCTACATATTCATTGTAGGATCTTCTTTCCCCCATAGAAGGACCCATGATTTGGTTTGCTCTCTCCACTATACATACACTGCTTTAGGGGTTTATTCACTAGCACCTTTCCAGTCACATGACTCACAAATTATCTCTGATTTCAGACCTTCCTACCTCTCCTTCCCTGTGCTGAACATATCCAGAACTTTTTCCATTTCAGTGTTTCAGTGGCCAGGATTGTGTCTGGAGTGGAATTCTCTCCTTTAAGATATCACTTCTCCTATTTTTTATGCTTCCCATCCCTCACATTGTTCTTTTATGTCCCCAAGCTTAGACTTCTGGAATCCACTGGGAATTCTTTCTCCCTGGCTTACTCTTGACCCTCAACAGGCACCAACTACCAAATATTATTTTCTTTCAATTTCCAACATTATAAGCTTTTTAGAGTTTTGCAAGTGCCTTCATGCCCCAGTTTCTGATCTCTGTGTTGGTTTTGTAAAGACTGTCTTCACTTCCCACCTCAAATTGTAACTTGCGACCCACTTAGAACATCACATTCTTTACTCTCCATCCAATTGGATCTGTTCTTCAAATCTTCCACAGATTTCCTGGACATCATGAAATCTCTTCATATATGTATTCTGAACTCTTCTCTAGTCATTTGGATAACTACAAAATTTAAGCATCGACTCCTATTCATTTGAGATTCTTGTGTTCTCCAACTTTAGAAGATTCCAGTAAAATTCTGAGGATCATAGGAGCCCAAGATACTATGGAAAACTGGAGTGAAAAGAATACTTTTTCGGAATAAACATATAAAAGCCCTTTTAGATATTATTAGTTTCATAGGATGGAACAATAAAGAGTACATTAAATTAAAATAATATGTGACATTTTATACACTTCAAATTAACAACGCAATTGCTCTGTATTAAAAGGCACTTACCATTCTTTGATTCCTGTCTTTAATGTTTCAATGATTTTTTTTTTGCTCTATTGCAAATAACACACTTCTAGGGGCTCACCTTCCCTGCTTTTAGCCTTCAAGCAGATGTTAAATGTCATTCTGATGCCATGACCCTTACATTTTGCCTCCTGGCCCCATTTCTTCATCTAAAGTATTTCAGCTTCCATGGATGAAGGTCTAATTCTAACATTTTCCCAATCATTTCCCTTTTTAGGTTTACCTCTCATTTTTACAGAGCTTTGTTTTATTTTTCACAATAACCTCTTTTCACAATAAACTCTGCTGTCTGCTCTACCTCTCTTGTTTTCTTTGTAATTCAGGAGTCCCCTCCTTTTTCTCCGTATATCCTGCAGAAGTTCCAGCAATAAATGTGTAAGCACTAATCTCCTCATGTCTAGATAGGACAGTCAATTGCATTTGGGTGAGGCAGACCAGAACATGGGTGGTGTTATCGGCTGACTTTATTTGTTCTCTTGTAAATATCTACATTTGTTCCAGAATTTATTCCAGTACAAATTCCTCCTAACACATGAAACACCTAAACGCCAGAAGTTAGCTGTATTTCTCAGGCCTCGGTGTGCTTCACTGTACCTTTTGGATAATTGGACCCACCACAGGGATGGTGGTTAAATAGTTTTGGGCTTATGCTCGTGAATAAATATATTAAATAAGGATCCAAAGTGATTTTGACGCAACTTGACTTTGGATCATATTACGATGAACACCAATGGAGGACAGAAAAGAACAACTAGTTGTACATCTTAAGAGTATTGGCAACCTGTCATACTTGTATCATTATATTTATATATCATTTCATTACACAGCTATATTGTGGATTTTGGTATGGATGTTTTGTACCCCAAATTCCCAAGTTCTTTGCATCTGAGAGCACTCGCTCAGTCAATAAGCCAAATGAAGTGAGGGTTAGTCATGTTGATGGAAAATATTTTCTGTGACTAACACACAGGCTAGCTATTCCAGAGGGTGGCTGTGAAGGAACCTCAGGTAGCAAAGAAATCCTGTCCTCTTTCCTGGCCTTCTTCCCAGTTGGGTGACCTTTGATAAACATAGAATCTGTCAAAACTTGCTTCCCCTATGAGTGTAATATGGGAATGTCACCATTTACTTCAAAGTGTTGTTTTAAGGATTAAATGAGAATGTGCTATGAGGTGCTGTGAACAGAAAACAAGCCTTAGGGAGCATTAATATGTCAGGTGTGAAGCATCGGAAGATGCAATATAGTGTGAGATGCTCTGGCTTTCTGAAACTGACGATTTTACCCTCGTCTTCATACAATTCCTCTTCCCCTTTAAATTATATATTTTTTGTAAGTTCAGAAAACTCATCTTACTCCTCAGGAGCTCTCCGGAAAATAGAAGTCTGTAGAGAATAAATGTTTCAAGTGAGTAATTTTACAAGCATACCTACTCTTCAGTAAATATCATTTGCTAATGGTAATGTTATATTCAACTCCTGTATCCAATATCTCCTTACCAGGAAGGGGATTCTTTTTAATGAGTCTATCACAAACTCTTGCAATAGCTCAGACACAATAAGATGGCAGATTTCTAGAAGCCTAGGCTCCAGTCAAAAGCCTTGATGTTGCTATCCTACATTATACCATTTATGTAAAATTTTAACATTTTCATGGCCAGTTTCATGTGAAAGTTAATAAATGTGCCCTGAAACCCACAGCATAAAAAGGTGTCCAAAATTTAGGATTTACTTGCTTTAAGGAAATATTCAACTGAATATAACTCAGCCATTTGGAAAGTAAAGTTCCCTGCATGTCCAAGAACAAGCTGGATATGTTTATAAATTGGCATTTAAAAATAAAATTAACACAATATTAACTCTTCCTGAGGAATGAGTGTAATTCATTACAGCACCCAATAAAGGTAAATAGAAAATATTTTTTAAGCTTTGCTTGGTTTTTTCTTATCTGGCCTTTATGATAAATGAGAAAATAAACATTCAATTGAAATGGTTACTGAAAAAGATCTGGAATTGTCACAGGGAATAGTATTGAAACCAAAAGCCATCTTACTAACAATGCAGAGTTTAAGAAGAATTCAGGCAGAATAAGTAAAAAGAAAGAAAAACAGAAAAGAGAATCGGCAAGGGTTATCTAAAGATGAACAATTAGAGTGAACGTAAGCTACTTTCCTGTTGTCAGAGGAAATCTTTACATCAGATGTAAAGAGCCCTGATTCACACATAGATACCACCATCACTTTGGATCTCTGAAACAACAGGAAATAAAGGAAAGAGGTTTCTGTTAAAAATGACAGCTTTTCATTTTAGTGTCATCTGGGTTGACAATTGTTACACAGGACACATGTCAAAACTCATCATTGCTTATCTTGCAGATATGGGCCTTGGAAGTTTCCAGCAAAAAATGAAAACTCTGAACAACACAGTGAAATCCTATTTCATGAGATGAGCTCAGACCAAGGTGATTTTAGTGAAGGAAAAAAATTATAGAAAATAGTTATTGATTTATGGCTCAGACTGCCATCATAAGAGGGCCATCAAAATTCAGGCTTGTTGTTAGTTGTAAATCCAACATCCTAAAACAAAGCTCATGCACAAATATTTTCTTTGCCCCATATTGTTTTTTTAACCAATAGACTCATGTTTGAAAAGCAGAACTCACATAAAATTGAGTTTTCTAACTAACTTTGAAAAATCTGATTTAGCAACACAAGCCCTATACATATGCACCTTTGACACACAATCAGAAGAAGCTGAATAAGAAGCTGTGTCTCTCTCTTGCCACCAATGCCTATTGCTTCCTCCTCCAAGACTGATTTTCTCATTTGCCTGCCTGAGCTCTTAGACACTTGAGTGTGAGATCCTTTGCTAAACCCTAAATAGGGATGTTTTGTGATTAATGGCCTCTACATTTTATTATGAAAATGATCAATTAGCTATACTTATTAGTGGAACTCTAATGTTAGCAGCTCTGTTGATTTCAGGTAATCAAGCTTATTGCAAAGACACATGGAGATACAGGATAGGTAAACACACTGAGAACCATATGACTCCCTCTGTCACACACACACACACACACACACACACACACACCCCTCCAATGTTGTATCAGCAATTGGAAATGTGTGTAGTCTGCCTCTGACCACCTTTACCATCATTCTTGTGACTTAACCTCTTTCTTTGCTTTACTGTTTCTACTTTATTTGCTCTTCCTTCCCATCCTTTATCCAGCTCTCCGCCCCCCACCCTGTATTTCCCTTTTCTGCTAACAACACCCAGGACTCTCTATAAGTCTCTGGTCATTCCTGACACTTTGTAGTCTGTCCTTTTTCCCTCTAGCTTTCAACTCTCCAGGGGAAGTACTGCTTTGGCCAGCAGTCAGATGGGATGCAGTGTAGAATGCTCCCATGGGCAGAGTTCTCATAGATGCTGCTGGGGAGCCTGAGATGCTATTAAGTAGCTCAGCTACCAATTCCTGGTCCCAATCAGAAGTGACTAAGATAGATGGCCACACAGTGCAAAGCATGCAAATTTAGGCACAAGGAACTGCCTGTGGCTCCTTTCTCCTTATTCCAAGTAGCAAGCATTTTGACACATGTCCATTTAATATATGGATAATGTTTCTCTGTTTTATCAGCAGCTCAAAGCTTCAAATTTCTTTTATTGTTACCATGTTTGAGCCCCGGGGAATTTGCTAGCAGCAGGAGAGTAAAAAGTAAAACAAAACTATGATTCATTTAACTGGATATTCTGGTTTTTTTTTTTTAATTTCAGCTTTACTGAGGTATAATGGACAAATAAAATTGTACGATAATTTAAAGTGCACATTGGTGATGTGATATACGTATACACTGAAAGGATTCTTTCCCATCGGGTTAATTCACAACCCATTACCCCTCTTATCTATTTATTTAGTTAGTTATTTAGTTAGTTACTTGGTGAGGACATTTTATTTCTATTCTCATAAATTTCAGTGATATAATACAACATCATCAACTATAGTCACCAAGTTTTACATTAGATCCTCAGACCTTATTCATCTTATTTATGAAAATTTGTACCCTTTTACCAACCTTTCCATATCTTCTGCACCCCCCAAGCCCCTGGCAACCACTTTTCTACTCTGTTAATTTTTTCAAGATATCACATATAAGTGATACCATAAAGTGGTTTTGCCTTTTATCTCTCTGCCTTATCTCACTCAGCATAATGCCCTCAAGGTCCATCATGTTGTCACAAATGGCAGGATTTCCTTCTTTTTCATGGCTGAATAAAGTTCCATTGTATGTATATACCACATATTCTTTATCCATTCCTTCATCCACGACATTTAGGTTGTTTCCACCTCTTGATTAATGTTTGTTATTTCACTCCTCAGCAAATGGTGTGGAAGTGTTTCCTGGGAATTGGAATAACAAACATAAACAAAGGGCAGGTTTCTGGTACAATCTCTACAAAATATACTGTGAGGCTGGGGAGTGGGAAATGGATGCAACAAAAGCTGATTGCACAAATATTTATTGATCGATGACTCATGAAGATGGAGTCCATCACATCTGCAGGCTGACCAAGCTTGCATTTCAGCCTTTGCTTTTTAACGTTGTGCACCTGCTTTGAGAATAAATTACACTCCACTTCTTCACTGTAAAACTTTGTTATCTGACCAAACACAATGATGATTATCAACCTCAGAGATAAGCTGAAGTAATTGTTATGAATTGGTGTGTGTGTGTGTGTGTGTGTGTGTGTGTGTGTTCACACTCAGTAGAAATACAGATGTTTAAAGTCAGTAAGGAAAAAATATCTTGGAAATGATAAGTCTCAAAAAAAACCCACAAAGTAATCTTTTCATTGTCTTGAAGTTGTTTCAAAAAGTAGTCTTTTCTTCAAAGACAAAATAACTATAAGGAAAGGCTGAATTAAGAAAATTCATAATGGTTATCAGTAGATGGTAAGATTTTCTAAAACTATGAAAGTGTGTGCTAACGGCATTTCCTATCCTTAGATAATCTCTGGTGTGAAATTTCTTCACTTCTATTTCCTCTCAGTGGTTTGGAAAGTCTTCCTTCCTTCCTCCCTCCCTTCTTTCTTTTCTTTTTTTCTTTTTTTTTTTTCTTTCTTTCTTTCTTTGGTTAGTTACTTGGTGAGGACGATTTGGTTGTTAAGGATCTCTAGATTGTCATGAAAAGGAAGCCTTGACTTGAATAGTTATTTTTTCCTAGAGCAATAATTAAAAAAAAAAAACATACTAAGAAAATGAAGCACACAGTTTAATTCCACACAGATGTTTTGTTGTGTTGTAAAATCAACAAATAGGGGAATAGGGAATAAGATTAGTTTAATGATGTATGCTCTAGAACAGCTCTGGTAAATTTTTTGGTTTTTATCTGAAAAAAATATCCCATGATAAAATCATTTGGCATAAAAAGAACTCAATTGGGGCACCTAGCTGGCTGTTAGTAGAGTGTGCAAATCTTGATCTTGGGGTCATGAGTTTGAGCCCCCGTGCTGGTTGTAGAGATTACTTAATAAAACTCTTTTTTAAAAAGAACACAATTATGTTGATTCATACACGACTGATTTTATTGACATTGTAAGTCATATGACAACTTGTTCAGAAAATAATAGGTGATAAAAAAAATCTAAGCTGAAGTTTGAATAACACTATTCCACATCTCAGGTGTTTAACTGGTCTCTGGGGAGGAGGAAATGGTGGTCAAAATTGAAAATGCCGATGCAGGGCATATGGGTGGCTCGGTCGGTTAAACGTTCAGCTTTTGGTTTCGGCTCAGGTCATGATCTGTGGTCCATGAGTTCGAGCCCCCCATTGAGCCCCACGTCGAGCCCCACATCATGCTCCACACCGGCAGTGCAGAGTCTGCTTGGGTTTCTCTGTCTGCCTCTCACTCTCTCTGCCCCTCCCCTGCTTGTGCGTACCCTCTCTCTCAAAACAAATACAAATTTTTTAAAATTTAATATGCCTATAGACCAATGAACAATCTTGCTATGAATAGGCTAATACAAATTTTAAGTCATACACATCCTGCAAGTTGTCATTTTAAGTGCTGTGTGGGAACATAGGTTCTGTTCCTCTGTATCTAAGGGAAGGCAGTTCAGCTATGTATCTAATATAAATAACTAAAATATGGGATTAGATAGAGGTGTGTATGTGTGTGCATTACATTTATGATTGTGTGGTTTGGAGTGGATGGAGAGAAAGCCAGCATAAGCAATGACACTGGCATGACATTTGTAAAATTTTGAGTTAACTTCAGTTTTAAAGTATTGTTTCCTAAAACTAGTTACAGTATTCTGCTATTAGATAGAGGTATGGTTAATTAGAACATTAATCACTTGGCAATGAGTTGATCTGAGGTAAAGATCATCTTGTATGGATAGGGTAAACACAAAATAACTATTTTCTGCATATGAAAGACACCAGTCAATTTTAAATGCAACGTGAGTGTGCAGAATTGGTACGCATCTACTCAAATCTCAATGTTATTTGGCTTTTTACTGAACTCAAGTCCATTTGGGGATGGAAAGTTGGAGACATTTTTTTCCCTGTGTGATCCTTCTCATTTCACATTCAAGCTGTTCCCTCTGATATCCCTTTTGTCTTTCAAATCTGAAGTTTCTTAGAATATATAAGCCCAAAGGATAGAGAAGTCACGTCAATGCCTTGGTGTGACATTGATGTGATGTCTTATAAGCCTTTCTTCTCTCCTTTCCAGACTCAGCTGTTCTCTTGATAAGCAAGGGAGTGCCTGCAAGCAGTGAAGGAAAATGCACTGCTGAGGCAATTTGCTATAGCAAAGATCTCTTTTCATAGTTAGTGCTGGGGAAAAAAAAGATTTAGAGCAGAGAAACATGGCTTAAGGTCAATCTGAATAATATGTGGCACTGCCAGACACACTAAGCAGTCAAATGTTTGTGGGGGAAATTAATACATATATGGTGTGTATGTATTATTTTGTAATTGTCATTACTGTTTCTCACCATGTTTATTTCAGAATTTTGATTCTGTTCTACCTGGGAGACACTCATTTCCCACTCCCTTCCCAAAGTGAGCTATTCTTTTTTTTTTAAGTTTATTTATTTATTTTGGGAGAGAGAGAGAGAGTGAGCAGGGGGAGGGCCAGAGAGAGAAGAGGGAGAGAATAGCAAGCAGCCTCTGCATTGTCACAGCTCAGCCTGACATGGGGCTTGAGCGCACAAATGGTGAGATCATGACCTGAGCCGAAATCAAGAGTCAGATGCTTAACCAATTGAGCCACCCAGGTACCCCATATTCTTAAGCTAATAGAAAGACTATGTAAGAACAGTGAGAGAACAGTAGTATAATAAAGCATTAAAAATAAGGCCTTTATGAAAATGCTTAAAGAGAATAATTCAAGGAGAAGACAACTAAACATTGTTTTCAGAATTGTCAACAGTAATCATTTCATAGAAGCTACATGGGGATTATAAGATAGCATATATAGGAAGCATGCATATGGGCACTATCAGCCTTAGCAGCTAGTGGGGGCAAGGAAATTGCCTTTAGGTAAACTTTAAATAGAATTTCTATTTTTTAGGACATTCTCTGCCTAGTCCTCCACAAAGACTTTGAAACAGTGCCATGACATAATAAGCTTTTACTTTAATGAGGTAGTACTTTAGAATTTTCAGACACAAAGGTGTCTTGAATAAAAATTGAGTATCTCAAAAATCACCATTAGCTGCATGTCAGCTACAAATGTCTTTTACTTTCCTACAAGATGGCCTTCTCTTTTACTATTTCATGGTTTTCAAAATGATTTATAACTCAAAGATTATTTCAACTCCCCAAAAGTGATTCAGAAGTATGAAATGTAAACACTAATGACAATTGCTACCTATTCTTCAAATTTAACTGCTTAATATAATAATCATAAATTTATATATATAATATACATCAGCATATATTATAATAATCATAAAGTATATCCAAACCTAAAGACACTTATTCAACTGTTGGTTAAAACAGTGTAAATACTAGTGTAAAAATCTGGTCCTCAGTTGTCCCTGAAAATATAAAAAATGTTTCCATCTATAAAATAGATGCCTGCTTCACCAAAATGAAATAAAATTTATTGGCAATTTTTATATTCTGTGTGCCTGTGCACTTCCAACTGGCATATTTTGGTGAAGTAGCTGGCAAGATAATTTGACAAAGTACAGCTTAGCTGTATCATGTGTAAGCTTCTACCTCCTTCTAGAGAGCTTTATTCAGAATTAGCATCTTAGTAGAACATCTCTTACAACTTTAATCAAAAGATAGAACATGTTGGATCTTTACAAATATTTACTTAATGACAAAACTGCCTGGAGGATGGTCCATTAAACTGCTTTAGAAAATCTGACATAATACCCTGGCTTAATTCCCTTAAAAGGAACATCAAAACTGGGTGTCAATGCACTTCTGAGTGAGGGACAGTGTCTCAGTCCTTTAGGGTTGCTGTAACAGAATCCCATCACCTGGGTGGCTTATTAACACCAGACATTTATTTCTCTCACTTTTGGAGGCTGGGAAGTCCAAGGTGAAGGCACTGGCATATTTGGTCTCTACTGAGTGCCTGCTCCCTGGTTCACAGATGGCCACCTTCTTGCTGTGTCCTCACATAGCAGAGGGGTGAGGGGACTCTCTGGTGTCTTTTCTATAAGGGCACTGATCCTTATTCATGAGCTCTCCACCTAATGACCTAATCACCTCCCAAAGACCATAACTCTAAATATCATCACATTGTGCATTAGGATGTAACATGAATTTCTTTTGTGGGGGTTGGGGGAATGTAAACATTCAGTCTACAGCAAACAGAAGTTGTCCCCAAAAGAGCACACATCTGAAAGCTACTTAAAATAACTCTTTTGGGGGCTCTGTTATCACTGATGCTAAATGCATAATAGTTTTCCTTGCATGATTGAGTTTTGAACAGAACACGAAGTCTGAACTGAACACAAGGTCTTTGTCTAAGAAAAATTATAAAGACCATGTAGAGTCCAGGCAGCATGGAGGCCTATGTTGTCTTCAGAGCACAGAACACACAATAATTCATTAAATATTTATTGTATATTTAATATTTACTGAATGTAGAGGTCAGCAAACTATTTTTTTACTAAAGAGATAGTAAATATTTTAGGCTTTGCAGGACATATAGTCTCTTTTACAACTGCTCAATTCTGATGCTGTAACATGAAAGCAGCCATGGATAATACATAAACAAATGAGTGAGGTTGTTTTCTATTATTTCTTTATTTATAAAACCTGGGGACTTTCTAAATTTGGCCCAAGGGTCGTATCTTACAGACCTTGCTCTAATGTATCAAAGAAATAGGAAGGACAATATTATGAGATTTGGATGTCTTGCAAGCTTGCTCTGACTAACCTGTTTAGAGCACCTGAGAAAACAGTTAAGGACTAATTTGCAATAGAGACTCCATCAAGGGCAGAGGCTGATTTGGACAGGCTACCTTGTTGATGGTGGAAATGGAGAAGAGTTGATAGATTTAAGAGCTATGTAGGTGGTAAAATATACAGAACTTGGTTACCAGTAGACTATATGATCTGGGAGAGGTGTTCTGGATGGCACCCAGGCTTCTGGCGCGAGGAATTGGGCAGATGTTGCTGCATTTACTGAGCCAGGAAACAAGAAGCCAGGTTTGGGGCAGAAGAACATGAATTCGGTCTAAAGCATACTGCATTTCAGATGCAGATGAGGCATTGGTGTGGAACTTTAGAGTAGGCAGTTGAATTAATATACAAGTTTGGAGCTCAGAAGAGAGGTCTAAACTATAAATGTAAGTATAGAAGCCAATGACATTGAGATGGAAATTTCAACTATGGAGGTAGATGAATAATATTGGAAGGAGCCTAAGATTAAGCCCTAAGGAACCACAATGGCTGAAGTTTAACTGGAAGGCGAGCCAGCAAAAAAGTCAGAAATGAGGGAGGAGCATAGAGAGGCATGATGCTGTGGGGGTCATCAAAGTGGCTCAGGTGGAGAATGAATGATCTTGTGTCTCAGGCAGTTGAAAAGTCAAAGATGATGAACACTCAGCAACTTGCAGTCTGCAGGAAGCTTTGTGAGAATAGTTTCCAAACTGCTCTTTGCATTCAAGCTGGGTAGGCGAGTAGACAGTGGAAGTCAGATTCAAGTGGGTGGTGGAGTAGATAGAAGGTGATAAAATTAAGTAGAGGAAGAAACATTCATGACAGCGGTAATTCAGGAGGAGTGCAATGCATCCCAGAGGCATTTTGGAAATTTATTGGTGCACAGAGGTTAAGTGCTACTTGCATTTAGCATGTAGGAGTCACGAATGCTGTGCCCCACAGTGGGTGAGGTGGTTCCACACGACAAGAGGGATTACTCTGCATCCTACACAACTGTTCAATGTCTTACAGGACATCCGTGCAGATGAAAACCTATTTATAAATATCTGTCTATAAATCACAGCTCCATTTCACACACACATACTCACACGTATTCACCTCTTCAGAGTGATTTATTTTCCTTTTTCTAGAATAAAATACCAGTTATAGCTTCCATGAGAGCTTCTATCCAGCCTAACATAGCCTCCTAAATTCAGAAGGAGCAAGAGGCAGAGAAGATTACAAAGAAAAGAATAATAGGAGGAATGGCACAAGGAAAAGAGTTGAGGAAGGGCCTTACTCTAAGTTCACTCCAGACAGCACATCACTTTTAGTGGAGTGGCCTCTAATGCTGAACATACAATTATATTTTTCATCAGTCCCTGGGACATAACCACTACTCATTCCCATTGCAATTATTGAGGAAACTAGCAATGCATTTTACCTTATTTCTGAGCAAACCCATAAACTGATAAATGCCCCCAGCTGTGAACCCTGCTGAGCAGAATCACTTTCTATGTTAGTAAAGAAAGTTAGTAGGCTCCATGGCTTCATAACATTCTGATTTTTCTTAGAATTAGATGACGATTACTCGCTTTAAATGTTCTCTCTGAAAGCTAACAGGTATCAAAGCAATAGAATTCACATACTCACGTACTACCTTCTAATAAGCAGGCTTCTTTTTTTTTCTTTTTGGTTCTAGCATTTTTCTGTGTGGGCTTTGAACTAAAGCATCGTGTATTTCCTGTAGTATTTTATAATTTGGAACAAAATACAAGAAGAAGAATGTGCTGTGAGTAGGCACATAAGACTAATGGGCTAGAGAAAATAATTGCTGAATACCCATAATCTTTGAAACTGGAAAAGTATACTTATTTTACATCACCTGCAAACAAAAGAGCGGAAAGGTAGTAGTTGGGATCACAGATTTAAATGTGTGTGTGTGTGTGTATGTGTGTGTGTGTGTGTGTGTGTGTGTGTGTGTGTGTGGTGGGGGACTTGGAGAGATTGTTACTTGTTGCCAAGTAAAGGGGATATTTCAATTATTTTGAGCTCACCATTTTGTCTTTTGTAACTTTCACAGTAATATATCATGGAAGTAAGAAAAATGGTAGACTCCTAGGCCCTGAGCTGGGTGTTATCTGGTACAGTAATAATATTATTCTGCACAATGCTGGTAGAGCCCAGGAAAAATATATGTCTGGTAATCTATTCTTAGTGGGGAATATAATGGTTTAAAGGTTGGAGCAATTAAAAAGCTGCAAATAGTCCCTTATGCTTAAAAACTGAGAACAAACAGGGTTGATGGAGGGTGGGGGTGGGTGGGTGATGGGTATTGAGGAGAGCACCTTTTGGGATTAGCACTGGGTGTTGTATGGAAACCAATTTGAGAATAAATTTCATATTTAAAAATAAATAAATAAATAAATAAATAAATAAATAAAATACTATTTGAAATTTCTCAAAAAAATAAACGTTAAAAAAATAATAAAAAGCTGCAAATAATGGATAATGAGCAAGAAATATGCTTTGTATTGTTCTCCACAGAGTTTACTGCTGTGCTTTCCATCTAGCAGGTACAATATATATTAATGGAATAAGTGAAATAAATTAATGAATAAGGTTTTCAAAATAGCAACTCATAGCTGAAATGATTTGAGATGTATTATAAGTAATTAAATAAGAGAACACCATTTATTGTAACTTGCAGGTATGTGTGAATCTCTAAATATATTTCTGTCTATCTTTCTTTACCTCTCATCTCTAGTCCTTCCATTGTTCTCTTTTCCTTTTCTTCTGTATTTTTCTTTTTATGTGCTTCTTTACTTATAACACTTCTACTTTAATTAATCATTATTTGGAAACAAGGTGGTTCATTAACTATTTTTAATCTAATAAAAACTTTGCAAACTCACACTTAATTTTACAAAACTATTAATTTAATGTTTCCTATATCTTTAAAATTACAGTGAAAATTCATTTGAGATTCCTTAATATATTATAAAAAGTATTATCTTCACTACTGTCCCATGTGAGCAGGGGAGAGAGGCAGAGGGAGGGAGAGAGAGAATCTGAAGCAAGCTCCATGCTCTGTGCAGAGTCCCACAAAGGGCTCAATCCCATGACCCTGGAATCATGATCTGAGCCAAAATCAAGAGCTGGATGCTCAACAGAACAAGCCTCCCAGGGACCCCTTATTACTCCATTATTAATATGGGGAAACCACACTGATAAGATAGAGTAATTTAGTCTATGATATAATTCACAATTTCTTCTTTTCCGGTATCATGTGAAAATTACATTTTGGGTCCTTGCATACAATCTTGGATAGTCTGCTATCAATTCATCTTACTCTCTTCTACTCTTAGTAATTACGAGAATGGACACAACATTTGAGTGCAAGTTTTACAACCCTCTGGAATTCTTGACTTTCACAAATTGGGGAACTGGTCCAGTGCTATTTCACTTGCGTACTTGTCCTATATTAAAAGTATGACAGTGACACCTATATTTTCACAATTTAGGTAAAAATTTTCACCCATTTCATGTTAGAGTGAAATTATATGTTAAGATGAATTGATGATAGTATACACAATTAGAAAAACACTTCATGTAGAAAATAGAGCTTAGTGTAGATTTCAGGATTTTATTTTTATTTTCAGAAAATATGATTAAAAATCCTTAACCATGTACTTTTTGACTGATGGCCAATAACCATCACAGCAGTCAATGGCCCTGTCACACAGACACCTAGCTGTCCCAGGTCCAGGCTCTGAAGGGCTTATCATAAAATCTAAGAGCACAATAAAACCCACAACAGTGAAACAGGATTTCATTTGCCTTCTCTAATTCACAGTTATATTATCTTACAAATGAACACAGAAGGCTGTCCTCAGTTGGAATGACCCAAACTGGTAAAATTAAACAGGTTAAAGGGACTTATAGCAAAGCAGCAACAACACATGACAATTTCACACTCTGGATCTAGGGTAAAAGATTCATCTAAGGTGCATGATAGACTAAGGGATTTTTTTTTAATTTTTTTAACGTTTATTTATTTTTGAGACAGAGAGAGACAGAGCATGAACGGGGGAGGGTCAGAGAGAGAGGGAGACACAGAATCGGAAGCAGGCTCCAGGCTCTGGGCCATCATCAGCCCAGAGCCCGATGCGGGGCTTGAACCCACGGACCGCAAGATCGTGACCTGAGCTGAAGTCGGACGCTTAACCGACTGAGCCACCCAGGCGCCCCTAAGGGATTTTAATACAAGAGCGTGAAAAGTTCATTCAGCGTTCTAGGACTCTAAGCTTTGCAGTTCCTTAAATGCAGACTAACTCTTGGCTAAATGGGTCATGGTGTCCATCAAGAGCTGCAATCCAACAAATGGGGCTTGCTGTCCAATAACTCATGTCGGCCTTATCAAAGCCTTATAGGCTGTTTCCATTATAATCCATATTTTGTAGAGGAAGAGACTTCCTAGGGCCACACACTAGTTTATCATCTAGTGAATTGGCAGAGTCTGTATTTGAATCAAGAGTTTGACCTCTTAACTAGTTTAGATCGTAAGTTTCTTGAAAACAGAATCCATATGCGATTCATTTTTTTATTTCTATAGTATTTACAAATTATTAGGCCCCTGGTCATTGTATATACATTGGCAATTGTAATAAGATACAACTTCAAAAATACCACTTTGTCACTGCCTCCCAAATGTCCATATTATGACAGTCACAGCTTCATCCCTCCCCAAATTTATTTCAGGTGCACGACACCGTCATTCGCATTACATGCTGAGCAATCTAAGGACACAGAGGCGTGCACTGTTCCTACCCTACCCTGTGGCTTAGGAACCTCCGCTCTGCCAGGCAGGGTCACTCTCTTCTTACCAGGTGTCCACACCACTGCAGCTCTCTCATCCTGACTTGATTCAGGCTCTGCCTTACAGATTCCTCCCTCCCATTCCAAACCTGCTCAGACTTCATGTACATCACTAACCAACCCTCAAGGGGGCTCTTTCTTTAGGTTAGTTCACAATCTGTTCCTACAGACATTGGGCTTATTTTATAGTTGCCAAGCTATCCTGTTCTCAAATATTTCTGTTTATAGAGACATCTCTGAATCTTGTCCTTTCTGTGATAAGACGATGATGGACAAAATCAGAAGAGCCTGGGCCATCTTCTAACTATGTGACCTTGGGCATGACACTTTATAAACCTCACTTTTTCAGCCACAAAATGAAAGGCGTGGCCTAAATATTTCTGCTTATCTTTCGGGTCTACAGTTTGAAGGTCTCTAACAAGTGATTTTTTTAAATATTTGAATAATACAGAGAAAGATAACAGGCAAATTCCAGTTATTTAATTTCCTAAATTGAAAAATGATATAAAAAAGAGTTCCAGAGATGTTCAGGTCTAGTTCCAAAGGATTTATCACTAACCAGCTATAGGACTTCTGCTACACTGCTTCAGGTTTATCTAAATTCCCTCATCTACAGTAAAAGAGATGAAAAGACATTCTATTTTCCCGGTAGGCTTGTTCTCTGGAAAATATGTGAAAGCATTCTAAATTATTTAACCATGTTACATGGTTGGAAACTCTTTAAATTATTACTCAAATCATCATCAGTCAATTGCTACATTTTAGATGCTGGAGAGCTTCCAGGGAAAATGTTCTTAATCCAGGACCACAGACTCCCAAGCAGTGAGCAAGCAGAATTCAGAGGATTCACAAACCAAAGTGCAAAATAATGCATCTTTGTTTCCATTAGCTTTTTACTGAGTTTTAGCATTTTCTTCCACTGTAAACACAAGCAGTAAACCACAGTGGTATTGTCAATACCTAACGTTTTGTTATTAATAGAAATTACAGGTATTTTATTTTTATATTTAGTTGCAGAGATTTCAAAGTATGTATGTTCATCACTACTTAGGCGTCCTAATAGATCTTACTTAATATGTTATTTTGAAAAATCACACATATTGCTACATCATTTTTTTATACTTTGAAAACTGTATTTCAATTTAATTGTTTTCCTTACCAATCCTATTGACTTTTATTTTGTGCATTTAAAAATGCTTTTCTTAGGAGGGGCTTAAAGACTTCAGCAGACTGCCAAAGGGGAGAGGTCCAGGGCAGAAACATTTCTAGTGTACAGGTAAAGAGAGATGTGATGCCATCCTCACCGTAGCACATACAGAAAACATCATAACCTCTACCTGCACCCAGATCTCCTGAATCAGAGTGGTGCTCTTTGTGCCATGCCAAGCCTTTCCTCTAAGTCCCCATTACAATGCCCTGGGTCTATGAACCCTAAATGCTATTTGGTCAAGAAAAAAAGAATTTCAAATTGACTCTGTATAAAGTTCCTAGAAGCAGATGTGTTTAAAGTTAAAATCAAGGTTTCAGGTATTTGAATTATATTACCTCTAATGGAAAAGTGTAGTAGGTGAACTTCTCCTTCAGAACTGTGTTCTCAGAGACACTTGTTCCTAAAAGTCTTAACAACAGGTTTTTGATAAGGAATTGGAAGAACTAAAATGATCTTCAGTTTAATTTCAATGGCCAAGGAAAGCAGTACAAGGCTGCAACAAATATTTTAAAGGTCAAAGGACCTAGTACTAATATAGCTAAAGAACTTAGTCATCAGATAGGTTCTTCCCATCTGGTAAGTTGTCATTCTGCTATCATGGAAATCAAGTAACCCCTACAGGCCAAGCAAGTGGAGAAACAACTAAACACTCCCTCTAAAAATGTCATCCCCAGACCACAAGCATGGCCGTCTCCTGGGAGCTTGTAGAAAGGCAGAATCTCAGCTTCCACCCCAGAACCCTGAACCAGATTTGCATTTTAGCAAGATCCTCAGGTGAGTTGTGTGCACATGAAAGTTCAGGAAAGATTGTCCAAGGAACACTGGACTGAGGGGAATAAAAAGGTGGGCGGCGATATTTAAGTGAAAAAAAATATAAAATGCAACTGTGTAGAAGCATAGTTTTGAAGGACTTCAAAGAATGTATCTCCACAATTTTAACTGCTTTATTGAAGCAGAATTGATAGGATAGAGTTTACCCTTTAAGAGTGCAATTCAATGAATGTTAGTAAATTTAAACAATCATGCAATGATAACCACAATTTAGTTTTAGAATACCTTCCATCATCCCCATAAGTTCCTCATACCTCTTTGCAATTAATCCTCTCTGATAACTTCTGATCTGCTTTCAGTGGCTATCAATTTGTCTTTTGTAGAAATTTCATATAAGTGGAATCATATATTACTTAGAAGTTTTTTGTCTGACTTCTTTCACCTAGCATGATATTGTCACGGTTCACCTAGGAATCAGTAATATGTTCCTTTTTATTGTATATCCTTGCATGAATATACCACATCCATTCACCAGTTGATGGTTGTTTTCAGTTCAGGGCTTGCTATGAAGAATAATAATGCAATGAACATTTGCACGTGAGTCTTTACGTCTCCACAGTGTTTTTTATAACTATCAATGAGCAATCCAATATACAAGTGATGAGCAAGTAAAAAAGATGATAGATAGATAGATAGATAGATAGATAGATAGATAGATATCCAGACTTGTTAGTCTCTTTGACAGTTATTCTTACAATACCCATTTGGGCAGCAAAGTGGACATCTCCTAATCTAGAGAGAGCCGATGATGTCAAGTGAAGAAAAGAATAATGTCATGTTGTGTAATTCTAGAAAAGGATTAGAGAAAGGTTGCCTTTACTACCAGATATGGAAACTAATATTTGGGCTGGTGTAAAGGAGGCAAAAATAGTCTATATTAAGAAGCCATATTTGTGGGAAAGTCCATAATTGGATTGATGTGTTAAGGAGGTGAAAGGGTGAAGTGATCACGAGTCTGGGAAACAAATGACAGATATTTGTGAAAGGCAGCAAAAGAAAGGTTTCAGGAGGTCATTGTGAGATGAAAGGTAGGTTTACTAAGAGTGTCCAAGCCCTGTGTCTTTAAAGAATGCTCATTGAGTGAACAATATGGCACCCCCAAGAAGCTAGTCATGGAGAACCTCCATTGGCTCACTGATGCTCACCTGGGATTCTTTTGGGACACTGCAGCTACCAGGGATGTGACTCAAGGTACTCAAGGCTTCCGTTAATATTTTCAGAAGCACTGGACACAGGGGAAGAACCAATTGGAGATAATGGCAGAAGCAGATGATGAAGCCAATGAAGGACATCACATTGTTAGTTCCCTCCCCTACTGACTTAAAAAGGATGTGTCTGTTAGGCAGCTCACCCAAGATGCTAACCAGTTGCAGCTTGAGGAAGAGGATAATGGAGTCATTGGGGTAGTACTCCTTTATATAGCTTTCCCCTAAGCACTTTTCCAAGAAAAACTAGGTGTTAGCTGGGATGAGAAGGTTGCTGGTGCCTGCGTGTTAAAGTCAAGGAAGACATGAGAAACTATGCAGTGTAGTGCTAACAGGCGGGTAGTGGGTTATCAGCAGGAGAAGGGATAAAATCTCAGCCAGAAACAAAAACAATTGCTTCAAATTTTACACAGGTGAATTCAAATCCTGATTATTCTGTCACGAATGTGAAGACTATTAAAAAGTTGGCTTACCTGAAACATAATAGGAGGTTTAGAGTTTACAAGTTTTGTTTGACATTTGCCTCTTTGACTTTTAGAACTTCTTGCTCTCCCTTACCTTCCTGACGTGGTGAAAGAGAGGCATTAAAAATCCACATAAGAGAGAAATAACATAATTGACCAGCAAATAACACAATATCAATTTGTTCCCTGAGACATAATTACCTGGGTCACCGTTTTGATCTAAGCCATGTACTAAAACAAAATTATGTAAAAGCCCTACAGCTACAGAGATCTGCAAAAAATTACAGAGCATACACAGTACTTTAGTTTGACTGGATTGAAAAAATCAGTTTATCTCAGCATGATTTTTGCATATTTTAATAAGGAAAAATATGCTATTTTTGTTCTTCATTAACCTTCTTATACCCTCATGCATAAGTGTCATTCTATTGTATAGATGTCTCATTACAAAACTCTGGGTTAGAACAAAGGGGAAACCAACGTGGTGTTAGAAAATAAGTCATACCTATTCAAACACACACACACACACACACACACATACATATATATAAATTTTTTAATGTTTATTTTTTGAGAGAGAGAGAGAGAGAGAGAGAGAGAGAGCAGGGGAGGGGCAGAGAGAAGGAGACACAGAATCCGAAGCAGGCTCCAGCTCTGAGCTGTCAGTACAGAGCTCAAACCCAAGCAGAGCTCAAACCCATGAACCGCGAGATCATGACCTGAGCTGAAGTCAGACTCTCAACCGACTGAGCCATCCAGGCACTCCTAGAAAGCATATTTTTAAATGATACTTATTCCTACAACATAAAGATAACCACTTTTAACAAGTGGTAAAATTCCTCCACTGTGATGTTAAGCATAATTGTTACTTTGCTAAACTTAACTTCTTTATCAATTTTGACTAAATGGGCCAGTTTTAGAAACAATGTAAGGTCATTTTATCTTCTTTCAAAAGAAACATGTTTAAGGCCACATCTCACCTGCCTCTTCCTCTCATCTCTAAAGAATTTTGTAAGAGGATGAACAGAACTTTCTTGTTAGATTTTTTGGAGAACTTAAATAAATGGCTATTTCCAAAAATGCACGTGGGTTAGCCTGTGGTAGTAATCTTCTCTCAGGATCACAGGGCCTGGATTCTGTGAACATCTGGAATACCAACAACATTCAGGCCACATTCACTTCATGTAATGATGAAGTTCCTCTGCCTCCACCAGCCTATCTTTCTAGTTTCTTGCCTTTAATAAATGGATGTGAAGTTTGTCTGCCAATTAATTAATTAACAAAAGAATAAAGTGCTTGAAACATAAAGAAGGAAAAAAACACTAAATAAACTTTAAATACAAAATTTTCTCTAAAATATAAGCCTTGGCTATTTATTTTGGTTTCCTCGAAACATAAAAAGACAAATGACATGTTATCAGAAGAGCAAGTCACAGTCAGTCAGTCTGTGCTCACACCTTCTGTCCATTGTATCTTTTGAGTACACAATTTCATCACTACAAATGCTACTACTTGGTTTGGCAGTATCTTCTTTGAAGAGGCCCTGAAATTAATATTTTATTTTTCATTTTAATTCATTTTTTCCCCTTTTACTGGCAGGGAATTGGAGAAATGAGTGGTTCAGTCCAACCTCTGAAGTTCTGGGTAAGGGTATTCTATGAAGTTCCACTGCCTGCCTTTCTTCCTGGAAACATCACCAGAATCCCGGATGCTATCAGGATCCAGCTGCTGCGTGAGCAGGAGTTTATATAAAATAGAGAAAATGAGTAAAATTTGCCTCGCAAACCTAATAGTCTGAGAAACATCTTTTCTCTCTGATCTAATAGAGTACAGTCAGCTATGGTTTTGGTGATGAAAGCAACAAGACAGAGAACCAGACATTGTAAAGATATTAGTCCCCACACACAAGCGTACAAAACGTAGATGACCTAAATGTAGTCATCCTCCTCACTCTTCACTCACTTGCTCATTCATTCACCCAGTCAAGATGCATTTACTAAGTGCTTGTTATACATTAGGAACCATATGCAAGGCTCTTGGAAAGTCAAGGTTACCAAGACATGAACCATGAATTGAAGATGCTCTTGCTTTCAGCTTCAAGCAAAAGCCTTTTGTCTTGGGGAACATACTTGCTGACACATGAAACCTTCAAAAACTCAATGAAGCCTGAATCCACTAAGAATACTGTCAGTCTATCAGGAGTGAAAGATTAGTTTTTTCTTCTTTTGTTATTTAAAAAAAAAAACTTCTTTAGATTTAAAGATTCTTGGACCAAACCCAAACTCAGCAATTCTGATAAAGAAATCATTCTCAACCAAACTATTCATTTCTCCATCAGCTTTGGCTCTTTCAAAGGACTTGAGCTTAGAAGCCTGCCAAGGCAGATCCTCCCTCTGTTTTACAGGATATTTTGGATAATGCACTACATTCTAGATTCTATTAATCCTCCAGCTTTCTTATAATGGTGAGTTCATTGAAAAAAATGTATGTGTGTGTGCTACTGTCAACTCAAGTAAAAAGGAAACCAATGTGGAATCCCTGCTACAACCATAACATTAATTTAGAATACTCTTGGATTTTTGGAGGGTATTATAACTATACTCTTGAATGCTTGGTTTGGAGAGTTTAATCAATACTTACTAATGAGTGTCTTAGGCAGAATTATAATCCACCAATAACATTTCCCAATAAGTTATATTGCTAACCATTCCAGAACAGTTTATAAACTTTCAGAGAATAACACAACTTAATCAATTTAAGAAAAACAAAGGTCTATTTTATCAGAGGAAGCACAACATGAACCTTTAAAATATAAGGATGCCTATGAAGAGCTAAGCCTACCAATTTGTTCTTATTTAATAGGATTTCCACTCTACCTATCTTCCCTAGCCCTGGCTTGTCTGGGCACTACCCTTCTATTACTCCAAAAATAACTTCTTTATTCATTTCTCCAGCTCCCTTCCTGTGAGGCTTACCCCAAGTCATCTTGAGCAGCTATCAATTAAAAAAATATGATATAGTCATTTATTGAGCACTTACCTCATGCCAAGTATTTTGTACCCATTTATTCCTCCTAATAAGCCTATAAGGTTGAAAGTATTTATCCCAAATTGAGAGGAGAGAAAACCAAAGCTCAGATAGCTTAAGAAACTCTTCTAGTACTACAGACCCCTTACATTAATTGAAGTCTTAAATTAATGGGAGACAAATTAAAATTTAGAGAAGAATAAGAAAAAGGTGGAGGGAAATAATGGAGAGAGAGACAGCCAAGACCCTTCATTTATAGTCAGTTAGTTTTCTTATGAAAAATAAAATAAACTTAATCAAAAGACCCAGGAGTGGCATAAACTAATCCAGAAGTCTGCTATGAAAGCCATGTACAGCAGTGGGAAGGCTCACATCAAAACCGGGTTCAAAGATTATAGGTGAAGAGGAGAGAAATCCATGTTTCGTAAGGAAATAACTATCTTCCTATCATTATATTCTACCTATCAATAACTTGAAAGGTGATCTAAATTGCAGGTAAATAGGAAAAGAATATTATGGTATAATTCTGATGCTCAAAATAAGAACGTGAAATTGAATCTTTCAAGTAATAACTGCACCACCCATGATCAGCTGAATTTAAATTCTAGCACCAAAAACGATGCTGGCATCTGTATCTTTTCTAGTATTGCCCCCCACTCATTCCCCCAAATCATCATAATAATGAATTTTTAGAATTTTCATGAAGATACATGATAGATCAACCACAGGTCTCATGACTAGACAGAAAACATGCCGGGACGCCTGGGTGGCTCTGTGGGTTGAGCGACGGACTTTAACTCAGGTCATGATCTCGCGGTCTGTGAGTTTGAGCCCCGCATCGGGCTCTGCGCTGACAGATCAGGGCCTGGAGCCTGCTTTGGATTCTGTGTCTCCCTCTCTCTCTGCCCCTCCCCCACTCATGCTCTGTCTCTCTCTCTCTCTCTCTCTCTCTGTCAAAAATAAATAAGCATTAAAAAATTTTAAAAGAAAACATGCCTTTACGTCTTCTATTTTGGGACGTGAACCCCTCACTTTGGTAACATTCCCCTCTCCCTCTGATGCGGAGGCCCCCATTGATGTGAGTGACTGACAGTGATGCTGGGCAGGGCACGGGCTGTATAATTAGAAAAAAAGGACACTACTTGAGTCTCAAGTGTACACTCATCATTTTTGTCATCAAAGAGCCACAAGCTTTGGAGAAATCAGCGTTTCCTAGCTAGTTCTTGGCTGACAGCAGGTGAAAAGATTTACGATGAGAATTAATTACACTGATACAAAGCTACCGAGGGACATGCCAATGAGAGATGCTCATTGGCCCCAAAGGATATCAATGTCAGAGAAACAGCAGTGGCAATATATCAGCAAACGGATGTTTCTGATGCTTGACAAAACACATTATATCAATAAAAGATGTGTGTTCTGTAATGAGATTGTGTAAGAAAAGAAACCAGCACCACTTTGTTAACAGATATACTATTTAAGACAAAAAGGTTTCTTCATGGATAGGACAATGGTGAATAGATGAGTCCTATATAATTTTAATATTTTTGCTATTAGAAATGAGGGAAAATAGATTAAAATTTAAAAAGCATTGAATAATAACAAAGTTAAGATTATAAAACATAAGCAAAATTAATATGTCCAAGGGGAAGGTTAAGACTTCAGGTTTAGTTGGTGCTTCTGAGTTGGCCTATTACAACAAAGTCCCAGTTAACACATAAGAAGAAAGCTTAAAGGTGAATTTTGAAAAAATAAACTGTATGTCCCATACCAAAAGCTTATCAAAATACAGTCATGCCATTTTTCCATGTAACTGGAAAAAGAATTTATGGCAATGCAAGAATGATTGTGAAAAGAAGCACTGAAGGTGATTTGGAAGCCACACTTATGCTCTCTTTTCTCTGTTCTATTGAGGTATGCCTGCATGTATTAGAGCATCCAAATATGAAATTTGCATCTACAGCTATGTTATACACATACACACATGCAACACACACACACACAGGTGTCCGATCAAGATATAAGGCACTTATAGCACCTCACTTGTACTCCTCCTAATTAATAATCTCTCCTCAAAGGTAACCACCATGCTGACCTCTATCATCAGACTGGATTTGCCTGTTTTTGAATTTCATATATATTAAATCATTCAGCATGTACCCTTGAGTACCCAGCTTCTTTTTCTCCTTTTATATCTATAAAATCACACATATTTTAGTGTGTTGAGTTTCATTGCTGTGTGGTATTCTATGACATAAATATATGGCACTTTATCCATTCTACTATCAATGGATGTTTTGGTTATACCAGATTGAGGCTATTATTAATAATGCTATTAACATTCTCATACATGATTTTTTTCCTAGAAATAAACATACATTTTTCTTGCTATATAGCCAGAAGTGTCAATGCTATTCTTTAAGATATATTTATACATATTTATTTAACATGAGTAGACCTTCTCAAAAAGTTTTCCTAACTGGTTGTACCAATTGGCACACCAGAAGCAATATATGAAAGTTTGTTTTGTTCTGTTCTACATAATTGTCAACACTGGATATTCTCAATAATGTTCATTTTATCCATTCTGATCAGAACCTAGAGGTGCCTCTTTGTCATTTTAATTTACATTGTTCTGATGAGCAATGATGCTGAGAGCCTATTCATAAACTTTTTGGCTATTTCGATACCCTCTTTCATGAAATGTTCTTTGCTTCATTTGCCCATATTTAAGTAAAAGATGGCATCTTTGAAAGAGAAGTTTTGTATAGCACTAGAAAATGTCCTTCTTTACATTTAAAATGCACATGGTTTGGTATTGATGACAAAACAGTCACCAGAGGTAATACGAACAACAAAAATTCAACTCTTAATTAATGAAGAATAATAAAAAGTTATATCAACCTCCAACTGTGCCAGTAATTTGGCATTCCAACTTAAACATTTTTACATTTTAAAATATATTGTATAATTCTTATTAATAGCCATCTAAGACCTGCTTTCTATAAAGTCTCTTACAAGCGCTTTCTATACTTTTATTCATCTCCAGAAAGAGTAAAGATCTTTATAAGACATATTTATATATATATGAAATCCATGATTCCAATTATGTTTGTGTAGTTTATTTATAAAAACAGGTTGGACACTGAAAACAGTATAATTTAGCCTAGGCTGTTTTATGATCCAGATTGCCTATCAGTTTAAGACTATTCATGGTAACCATAATTATGAAATACAAAAAACGATCACTGCTCACTTACTGGTAGTAAAACCAAGGTACAATGTTTCACTTTATTTTCATTGCCTGAATCAAGCCAATATAGATCTTTACTACTATAAGCACCTTCAACTGCTTAGAGACATGAACTTGAAGCATTGTAGGTAAACTTAAGTCATTCTCCTGCTAGTCAGGGTAATTACTAAAACCAAAGAAAGAAACAAACAAACATGTGGCACTGTGGCATGTTGACTCTAGGAATGTCGAGTTACATATTTTAGTGTCATGTCTGAATTATTATGCAGTCAACTCCTTTATTTTCCTATCCCAAGTATAGCTCATTCAAATAAATTATTTATACATTACAAATTAAAGCCATACACAGATATACATCAGCATGTGCACGTAGATCCCATATGTGTATATTATCCTGAC
The DNA here is from genome assembly GCF_022079265.1 of Lynx rufus. Classification (NCBI taxonomy): domain Eukaryota; kingdom Metazoa; phylum Chordata; class Mammalia; order Carnivora; family Felidae; genus Lynx; species Lynx rufus. The sequence goes on from NW_025814823.1 coordinate 72,921,583, forward strand.
TACGTTTACAAGGATAAAAGCTGCGATGAGATGATATGCGGTTGTTTTAATGCAGTAGATGCATTCCCTACTACATGCCCATTTGCAAACCCCAATGTGTCCAAAATGCCAATAGTTTCGCTTCTACGTGGCTGACTCCCACACAGCACAGTAAATACTGTCCATCAGACTGACTTGGAAGTGGTTCACTGAGAATACGATATCCTCACTGGACCCTCCAAGCCGCTTAACACGAACATACTCATTGCTGATAGCTGCTTCTGTCACCACACGCTCATTAACTGTGGAACAATTCCTAGAGCTAATTCAAAGATTTTTAAAAATAAAACAGACAGTTTTGGGGGCGGCGAGGATCTGAGGGAAAGCACTCTTCGTAATAACCATTCCTGAGTTCACCTGGTGATCAGTGTTATCATGAAGTTTCCACATGGAGGGCTAAGAGGATGGTTCATATCTTTAGTATTCAGCACAGCACGCTGAGTTCCACATGGCCAACACTGATGTTTAGATTGGATCCATAATAACTGGGCTATCCCAAACGGATGGGTTTAATCCATGGATTAATTCAATTCCTTACATGCTCTAATTTTATTCCAATTATGCTTGCTGGGTTGAAATAAAAATATCTCTGATTTCAAAAAAGAAGGAACACATTTTAAAGAAATTGCTACTGATTGGCTTTTGATGTGTTTATTTTTATATACACACTCAGAAAGGGAAAGCAGTGTGGGATCTCACGCTGGTTCTCTCACACCTTTCCTGCCCTCCCATTAGAAACCAGTGTCACACTGGCCAGTAGAAACTCCTGATGACAAACTAAGTCAAGGGGAAGGAAACCCGTTGGTGGTCTCTGCCCATCAGGGTCTACAATGCTGTGTTCCTGGTGTTTCCACATTCAAACCTTTGCTATTTATCCCTGGGCTGAGACAGATCTAATCGCAGGTGAGCATTGACAACCAGGGAAAAGGAGGAGAATCAAGGAATAATATTATTCCCATACAAAGTCTTCACAGAAAGTTCAAATGAAGTAAGTTGCAAAACAAACAAACCAACAAACAAACAACAACGACAACAACAACAAAAACAGCTAGCTCATAGCCAGCCTGGTCTTTAAACATCCCTGTGAGGGAAGCACGTGTAAAATGCAGGTGAGGTATTACAGAGCAGAGAGATATCAACTTTGACTGAATCTGTGTGAAATCACTTCTACACAATGCTGTAAGCTGTCATCACACGGTTCTCCTGTGTTCAATTTATAATGAAATGTCAGCCACAATAAAGGAAAGAATAGAAATTATATAATTACAAATAACAAAAGCCTGAAAACAAAGGTTTATATATAGTGGTTTAAGAGGTAGTGAATCACATTCCTTGGACCAATTCAGAGGACATTAACCAGTCAGCATTGCCAAACAGTTGTCAAACTGTTCTATTCTTCAATTGTTCTGGAGGTATTAGGACCAAATGAACATCTGTCTTATTTAAATCCATTTCCAGCATCATTAAAAAAAAAATCCATGGTTCATTACAGGAACTGATGACACAAGGCTGAAGCAAACACCAGGATTGCTTTTGGTTGGGAGAATTTCATAAATAACTGAACGACCCCATCACTAACCCACAGTAGACTCATCCTCTAGAGGATAAGATTTCAAAAGTTATTAACATCCAGTTAACTTCTAATATGAGGCAAGAGTTTTTAGCACATTATCCTATATAATTCTTATAACAAACATGTGAGGTGGGATCTTTATTTCCAGTATGTCTTTAAATGAGGCTTTAAAAAGATGATGTGATGTTTCCATGATCTTTTGCTAATAAGTACTATGACTTAGAATCAAACCAGCCTACAGACTTCAAAACCTTTGTCATTTTTATTGTATCCCAAGGCGCTGGATGAGGAAAACAGGTGTCCCTGTGACCACCTCACACCCCTGGAGGATCTGAGGCAAGCTACTGAGTCTCCCTGAGCCTCAGTTCTCTCCCATGTAGTCTATAAATTAAGGACCATCTCTGCCTACTGCATAGAGTCATGGTGCCTGAAATAAAATACTGGGTATAGTTGAAACTTGAGAAAGCAAAAATGAGCTTCTAAGAAATATAATCTTACCATTTAATTTTTCTTCCACATCATTACAATAATTTTGGAAGAGGCTCTTATAGGTATTTAGGGAGTAGGGAGAAGCAAGCAGTAAGAATGAAACCACCATGGTGAAGGATAGAAGGGGAAGAGGAGCAGAGATTTTATGTCAGAATCACCAGCTAGAGGTAGATGCCCTATCATTTGCCAGGTTCCCTGGGAGGTCAAGGTCTGTGGTGTGCCTCAATCTTTCCTGGCTCACAGCTTCTAAAACTCTTGGGATTTCCTAAGTGCTGAGAGTGATAACGGGTCTTTTGCTGTATTAATGAAGGTGATTGTCAGGTTCCACACAAGGGTGGGTGCCAGTGGCCAGAAAACCCAACTGTACTTGTAGAGGTTTGGAACGTTTAGTCCCACCTCCTCCCAACACCCAACTCCAGGGAGAAGAGAGGGCTGGAGGCTGAATCACCTGGTGATTTAATCATAACTGTGTCAATAAGCCTCCATAAAAATCCAAAAGGATTGAGTTCAGAGAACTCATGGGTTGGTGAACACGTGGAGGTGCCATGACAGCAGTGGCCCAGAGAAGTCCTGGAAGCCTGGGCCCTTTCCTCATGCTTCACCGTATGTTATTCTTCATTTGGTTGTTGATTTGGATCCTTTACCATCTCCCTTAGTAAACTAGCAAGTGTTCCCCTGAGTTCTGTGAGCCGCTCTAGCAAATTAAAGGAACCTAAGGAGGAGGTCATTGAAATCTGTAGCTGGTGAGTCAGAAGCACAGGTAACAGTCTGGGACATGTGTCTGGGGTCTGAATTGGAGGGTGGAGGGGCAGTCTTGAAGGATTGGGCCCTTAACCTAAGGAATCTAATGCCATCTCCAGGTGCCTAGTATCAGAATTGCTTGGTCTTGTGGTGGGTGTGTGGGGGGAACCCTCACAAGAGTGGAATTTAGGGTGCAAGAACCCTAAAGAGTTGGTATCAGTAGAGAGCCACAATCGTTCCCGAGGGAAGATTGTAAAAGTAGTGGGATGAGTTTATATCACAAAAATTAAGATGAGGAAAGGCTGTGACCATGAAAGGGTTTGGAATTTATATGAAAACTTCTCAATGTTGCTGTTATCCTGAGGTTTTCTCACAAATTCTGGTCAGTTATATGTAAGTAAAAGAATTATCACTTTGCCTGATCTCATTGCCACCACTGCCAGAAAGCACCAGAAAAGAAGTCGTTCACTGTCCTGGAAGTAGAGGTTTAGCCTGGAAACCTGGGTTCACTCTCCTGGGAATAGGGGTCTAGCCCGGTAACCTGGCCTCACTGTCCTGGTAGTAGGGGTCTAGCTTGGTGACCCAGAGCTGAGGTTGTTTTCCAATCCTTGCTATCACTGAGGATGGCTGTGTCAGGCCAGTTTGGGGAAGAGGTAGAACGCTTACATGTAGTATACAAACCCCTTTTACATCTTTCCAAAGAGGCATGGCATTAAAAGCTTATTTGCTTTTAAAGTATAAAGGCAATCATGATTCTAAACTACTTTTATATGAAAATACTTTTCAGAACTGCAAGCTTTTGTGTGGTAAGTGGCTATAAAAGACAGATATTTAGTAAGTACATTGCTCTTTTATATCCAGTTTTCCTTTTAACTTGTGAGGGAAATGAAGCAGGATTCCCACTTAAGAAACATTTTCAACTGTATTGACTGAATAGTTACTATGGGCATAAACTACCCAATGCTTGGGGGATATAGAGATGAGGAGGTTAGGGTTCTTACTCTCCTGAAAGAAAAAAAATTACAGAAATGTAAATTTAATTAATTTATAACTTGAAGACTGGAAGACAGTCTCTTGCAAGTTGCTCAAGTTGCAAGTTGTTGCATTTTTAAAAGTACTTGCATTTTTAGAAGGACTATATAGAAATTATAGCTATGTATCTATACAGGGAGAGATATCTCAGTAGAGAAAACCATAGACTATTTGCTTTATGTTGGTTAGTCCACACACAATTTAACTCTGTAAGTAATTCATCAACTCCGCTGGTTTAATTACAATTCAGCATCCTGCCAATTGCCATTAAAATTCAAAGCCTGTTGTTGTGTCTTGTTGCTTAATTGTAGACCTCGGCTAACTAAACTTAATGCTGAAGGCAGAAGTTAGCAAACCTCCTAAGCTGATAAATGCACTTTGTTATAGCCTGACATATATCCAAGAAATCAAAGGATTGTTCTACCCAAACAAGATCATAGTCCTAATTCATACATAGTGCTATTCAAAAGAGAACACCATAGCTACTTTATTTCTTAAACCAATAATATATTCCCCTAGTGATCAAACAATTGCCTCCAAGTGAGAGTATGGATAGGTAGAAAGATGTAAAACATTAGAACTTGAGCTGAAACACTAGAGTGTTCCTAGAAAATTTTGATCTGTGGGTAGCATATCTTTACTTGATACCCAATCTCTCTGATTTTACAAAATTCATTCATCCTATTTAGCAATGGTCTGTTAACATATCATAGCGTTTAATCTCCAGGTACTTGCCACATTCTCATGAAAGCATTGTTATAGTCTAGGCATTTGGGAATGTGGGTACCTGGAAGATGTCTCCTTTCACAGAAAGTGAGACATTCCAAATCAGTAAGCAAAGAAATGGCAAATATGTGGTGGTCCATGGCTATACATAGGCACTACCTGAAAAAAGATCCACGCTTTTCATTAATTCAGGATTGCTTCATTAAATGAAGTCAAAAGTTTTCCAAACACCCATTTATATGTACTAAGTGGCAAGTAGCATGCATTGTTATTTTCAGCACTCACATAATAATACTGACTATCCTTCATGTTAAAGTAGGACTTCAAAGAAAGATCCAAGAAAAGAACTGAGTACTTTTCATTCTCTATTCTCAACAGAACACATGGGATATAGTTCTTTCTTTTCATTACAGACAATTCAAGACAAAACAGGAAACATTGTAGAAGGCAGTCAGTCACTGACAACATCCTAGAGGTCAATGATGGTAAGCCCCAAAATGATTATATATTTTTACAAAGCACAAGAGTCATATACGAAGACTGCGTTAGGCACCTAAATATATTGGTTAAGATATCATGGCACCATAACTTTCTTGCTAATCTTGATCAAGCCCAAGTAAATATGTAACATTTCCATAACTAGTTCTCATATTTATAAGCCATACATGGACTATAGAGAAAAAAATATTTGTTGCTGCTTCCACAGGGAGATTCAAAGTTGAACTACAATGCATATAGACATTTGAATAGAGAAAGAATAGGCATAGAGAAAGCATTTCGTTAATTGTGACAAAGAATTACACTTGAAATCATGATAAATCTACATTCAGTTTCTCTTACTTATTTCAAAATAGAAAGCCTCAAATCTGTTTTTCAAGTGGATGCACAGGGATGAGCAATAAACTTTTCTGAAGATAAATGGAGAACATTGAATCTACTCAGCTTTCCTAGGTGTGTGTGTGCGCGCGCGTGCGTGGGCGAGTGCGCGCGTGATTTGCTTTTTTCTTTTTCAATATCCTCAGTGTTTAAACAAACTACTTCTAAATTAACCCAGTCAGATCAGTTTAGATAACAAAGTTTTTGGCTCCAAGAGAATCATAAAGCATTGTGAAACCAAATATGACTTCATAGAGACCATATAAAGTTTTCCAAATTTGTTTAAAAAAAAAGATAGAATTAAACTATAAAAGGACTAAAAAATGTAGAACATTATTCCAGCATGTCATAAATGAGCTGCATTGATGATAAACTGTACAGCTTCAATTCCAACCTTCCTTTGGATTGGTATCTCTCCCCCTCCCTGTATGCACACACAACACTACACATATCTATGGGGTCATGAGGATAATGATGTATCCCTATTCTGGTCACCACTGTACCCTCAAAACTAGGAAAAGTGTCTGACACATAGTAATTATATAAGTATATAAAATATAAGTAAGTATTTGGTGAATAAATGAGGGAATACATTTCTCTGTATAAAGTCATAAATTTGAACATGCAAATTACACACGTTGATTGTTAGAGATAAAGGTTTCATTTGTGTTGACTCCATAAAAGAGGCAATAACTTATCTGGACTTGTTTAACTCCCTGTGACATAGGAGAATCCTGAAAGTTTTTATATTTTTCTTTTTTTTCCCCTTTGGTATACAATTAATGGTATACGTTTGACTTTTTAAAAACTATATTCGGGGCGCCTGGGTGGCGCAGTCGGTTAGGCGTCCGACTTCAGCCAGGTCACGATCTCGCGGTCCGTGAGTTCGAGCCCCGCGTCGGGCTCTGGGCTGATGGCTCAGAGCCTGGAGCCTGTTTCCGACTCTGTGACTCCTTCTCTCTCTGCCCCTCCCCCGTTCATGCTCTGCCTCTCTCTGTCCCAAAAATAAATAAACGTTGAAAAAAAAAAATTAAAAAAAAAAAAAAACTATATTCAAGTGAATGTTGACTGTCTAAATAGTCATTTATGAACATAATGGATTAATCCTAATCATGCAGCCATTAGGCAAAATATTTAAAATCTATTTCTCCCTCTTCTCTTTCTGTCCTTCTCTCCCTCTCTCCCTCCCTCCGTTCCTCTTTCTCCCTCTCTGGCTGTCTCTGTCTGTCATCTTAATGCAGGCAATTCTGAAGATACTCACCCAGTCCTGTCCTCTGTCTGAACTTCCATTCCACATTCTCACTGCTTATGGGAGAAAGTAGTGCTAAGCTACTGCATTCTAAATATAAGCATTACCAAAATAAAATGTATTGTGGAAATCCTATGAATACTTATGGTTAGTCAAATACAGGTTATTCACAGACTGAACTCAGTCTTAATTATCAACTAAGTTAAAATTTCTACAGCAGGTAACCAAGTTCTTATTCTATTTATTCTATGTCTATATATCTATATGTTTGTTCTGATTGAATAGATCAAGTATATCAGATAGGTCTTATGTAAAATACTGGAAGATTGCACTCATGGGCACTATATGAATTTTTATATGTTTCATAACAGAGGAATCTTCTTGAACATGAAGACCCCGTAAAGCTCCAACAAACCTTCTATTGTTGGTTCATCAATGTCTTTAAGCTAAGATAAAACATCTGAGCTTACATTCTTTATCAATAAAAAAAATCACACCACATATGAAAAAAACATGCAGTGAAAGTCAATCCAGGCCTCGATGAGCATACTATAAACCACCACAGTAATTAGTGATCTAAGGAATATTCCCCAGTTATTGCCAGCTGGGACCAAAAACATCTTTTAGGTTCCAAACATGTAACAGCCTTACATTTCGGAAAAAATTGCAGCAAAATGTTAAGCTATAGTCTGCCAGAATTCTTTGTGAAAATAAAGCACTTTTGCTCTTTACCATATCTTAAAAAGAGATTATTTCATCATTACATGATTCAAAACAAACAGTAAAACTATATAAAACCTAACACAAACTATTGCACTTAACCATCCTTCCTCCCCGCCCCCCAGTAATATGTATTTTAATAGGAATTGTTTTAAAACACCAGGTGCTTCCAAAATATTCTTCTAACCATTTTCTCATCTATAACAATAACCAATTGCAGAAAGGTAGATGAAGAAGGAATAAAAAAAAAATTTCCTCTTACTCAAAGAACCACACACACACACATACACACACACACACACACACACACACTACTTAAAAAAAAAAGGAAACATGGAAAGAAATGCAAAATTCCTAATGCTGGATCAAGGATTCATACTAAATTCTCTCAACTGCCACATTTCTTCATTTTCCTGAATTATTTAATTACCGTAAACTAGAGAATCAAGGAACACACTTTGGGTGCCTTCTACATATAAATTCTGTGTTGGGACACAAATAACGTGTTGGACATACCTAAGTGAAAAACCACAGATTCTGAAATGGAAATGACCTTGTAAATGAAAGTTCTTAATTTTGTAAGCATACAACCATACCTAAACTTTGCATAGTACTTTACAAAGTACACAGTACTAGCATGTATTTATTGCCTTACTCAAATCACAACTCTAAGAGACAGATATTAAAAACCACCATTTCACATATGAAGAAAGCTCAGGTGAGAAGCCTACCCAAGGCTAGACAGTAGTTGTTTGACTTGGACTTTCTGAGATCGTTTAAGGAGACTACCTCTACATCACAGAAGTTGATTAAATACTGCCAAGCTATTTAGTGGCATATGTAAAATTTCAAAACACATATGCTCTATCATATTACCTTAAGCCAAATTGAAAGGTAAGCAGCAAAAATAATGCCTGCTATATGCCTGAACCTACACATACTGAATAAACACAGATGGTGGTTAAATAAGAAAAAAAATAGCACCATAAGTATTTATACCCAAAATATAGGAATCATGGAAGCAAGGACAAAATAGTCTAAAACTAGAGTCAAATTTTTCACAGGAAAACCAGTGGTTACCAACTTTTTGTGTGTATTTGTATCTGACATGCTTCCTAAAATGCAGACTACAGGGGCACCTGGGTGGCTCAGTTGGTTGAGCCCCCAACTTCGGCTCAGGTCATGATGCCGTGGTTAGTGGGTTCAAGCCCTGCATCAGGCTCTCTGCTGTCAGGGCACAGCCTGGTTTGGATTCTCTGTTTCACTCTGTTTGCACTTCCCCCACTCATGCTCTCATCACTCTCTCAAAAATAAATAAACTTTAAAAAAAATACAATCTACAGGATTACACACTCATCTGGGAAATCTGATTTAATAAATTGGGTAAGACGTAACTCAGTGGTCCCCAAATTTTGTTGTATGTGAGAATTACTTGGTTGCTTTCTTTTTAAAAAAATTTTTTAATGTGTATTTATCTTTGAGAGAGAGACAGAGCGTGAGTCGGGGAGGGTCAGAGAGAGAAGGAGACACAGAATCCGAAGCAGGCTCCAGGCTCTGAGCTGTCAGCACAGAGCCTGACACGGGGCTCGAACTCACAAACTGCGAGATCATGACCTGAGCCAAAGTCAGATGCTTAACTGACTGAACCACCCAGGCACCCCAAGAAGTACCTGGTTGCTTTTAAAGATCCAATGCCCAGACTGTACTCCAGGGTGACTAAATCAGAATGTCAAGGGGTAGGAACCACACATCGGTATTTTGAAAGTATTTTTCTCAGGGGTTAACTGAGCGTTAGTATTTAAATGCTTCAATTTGAACAAAAATGGGAAAACTTTATTCCAAAATATATTCTAATTGTCCTCAACGGGAATTTCACCCTAACCCTGTTGTTCACATTCGCCCGCATGAGGCATCTCTGTGACATCACAGCTTTTCTCAATGCTCGGGAGTTTTGTTCGATTATGTTCTACTTCTCTGAAGAGACCTGGAGCCGGAGGGCTCCCCAGTGATTCCTGTCACTCCTCTAGTTGCTCTGTTCCATCCTTGACAAAGATTCTGCTCCAGGCACAGTGATTCATCCTGAAGCCTGAAGCCAAAATGTGCATGGAAATCACTTTCCAAAGATTAAAATTCATATTTGAAAGAGAAATGGCGGTAGAAATGACGAGTGCTTATGCAAAGAATTTTGGTTGCTTGGCAATCACAGCACCTTCAAAAGAACCCTTCAGAGGTCAAAGAACTTTTTACCCTTTGCTCTTGTAAGGATCTAAAGTAAACAAACAAAAGGTGTGGTGCTATGCAAAGCAGACCCCAAATAAAGTCCTGTCATAAATACACTTTGGTACAACATGTGCTTTCTTTTTTAAAAAAATATAATTTATTGTCAAATTGGCTTACACACAGCATCCAGTGCTCATCCCAACAAGTGCCCTCCTCAATGCCCATCACCCACTGTTGCCTCTCCCCCACTCCCCCATCCACCCTCAGTTTGCTCTCTGTATTTAAGAGTCTCTTGGGGTTTGCCGCCCTCTCTCTCTGTTTGTATCTATTTTTCCCCCTCCCTTCCCCCATGGACTTCTGTTAAGTTTCTCAAGATCCACATACGAGTGAAAACATATGGTATCTGTCCTTCTCTGACTGACTTCTTTCACTCAGCCTAATACCTTCCAGTTCCATCCACGTTGCTGCAAATGGCATGATTTCATTCTTTCTCATCGCCGAGTAGTATTCCATTGTATATATAAATCCAGCAATAGCACCACTAGGAATTTACCCAAGGGATACAGGAGTGCTAATGCATAGAGGCACATGTACTCCAATGTGTATAGCAGCACTTTCAACATGAGCTTTAACGAAGCAAGCAACTCAGGGACAACACAGTTACTCAGAAGGAGAAGTAGCAGCAGGTTGCAAATGATTTCTGCCTTGTTAGCACCCCCACAGCATTCCCCCCCGCAAAATGAAGAAGTTGATAAAGAATGCCCAGGCAAAAGTTCCAGCGGACATGTATGATTGATGGGTCACAAACTTCTGTTTTCCAACTGTTCTCAAAGAAGTGTTTTGGGTTTTGTTTTGTGTTTCAACTTGTCTACTCTTAGAGCCAGAGGCAGACACTATTAGGATACCTACGGAGCTTTTGAAATGATCAGCACAGATGTTCATACCCCTTCTCAGACCAGTTATATCATATTCTCAGGTGATGCAACCAGACAATGATATATTTTTAAAGTTACCCGAGGGACACCAAGGCTGAAATTCAGTTTTAGATTAACATGAAAGATATAATACTAATAATGGTATATATCCAGAAGATGTTAACACTTATCTGTTTATCTGTCCTGTGCATTGTCTGAGGAAATATACAATTTTAAAACAGTATTTCAAAAGCTTTTTACGAACTTTAAATTGAATGCAAAGTTAGGTTCTCTTTGGTTCATTCTAGCAATAATGGCCTTTGAAATACTATGTGAAATTTAATTTGTAGCCCATATACAAATGTGATCCTGAGAAAAGCTTAGGTTTTTCAATTTAAAGGAAAAATTTCAGGGGCACCTGGGTGGCTTAGTCACTTAAGCACCCAACTCTTGATCTCTGCTCAGGTCATGATTTCACAGTTCGTGGGTACGAGCTCCACAGCAGGGTCTGTGCTGATGGTGCAGAACCTGCTTGGGATTCTGTCTCTCCTTCTCTCAGCTGCTCCCCTGCTTGCGCTCTCTCTCTCTCTCTCTCTCAAAATATATGAATAAACTTAAAAAAAATAAAAAGCTTCAGTATATGGAGAGGATATTTAGAAACAAAGAGAAAGATCAAATGAAGACTCTCATAAAAAGGTAAGATTAAAGTAAAATGCAACTATCAGTGCTAGCTACCAGCTGGATAAAGGCCACCGCAAACTGAAAGGTGAGTTCAGGATAGTCTCGAGAAAGAAAATTTGAATTCAAAGCTTCATCATAGGTTTTGTCTACTGTGTCTTCCCATTGACTCTCTTCTTGTTTAAACTGAATTCTAGATCCTGCGGTATTAAAGAAAGCCCTAAGTAAATGACACATCATTTAGAATATCACTCCCTGTGTACAAACTCAAAATGAAGAAATGTATATATTCACTGTAGGGATGCGTTTACATAGAGGAGTAAGACAAGAACCTGTTTTCCTGGACAGGGCCGGGAGAAGTCAATTGTACTCAGGAACAACGGCTGATAATGCTTTTCTATCCCCTTAACACTAGTAGTTTAATAAGTACTTGTGATTCAGTAAAGACATTTTTGAGCGAAGCCCACACCTCAGTCTCTCTGGCTAATGAGAAATAAATGTTTGGAAATGTAAATACCAGCTGAATTAACACCCGTGTAAAGTGGGTACCTGCTATTGCAAATCTGCTTTTATAGAAGAAATAATTACTATATCTGTTTTTAAAAGATGCTAAATTTATTTTAAATTGTGGAATAATTTACAGTTCCTCTAGCTTATTCTTCAATTCATAAAACTTAATGTGGTCATTTTATATATGTCTTTTAAAAGACATATGGAAGGTATTACGCTGAGTGAAAGAAGTCAGAGAAGGACAGATATCATATGTTTTCACTCACATGTGGATCTTGAGAAACTTAACAGAAGACCATGGGGGAAGGGAGGGGGGGAAATAGATACAAACAGAGAGGGAGGGAGTCAAACCATAAGAGACTCTTAAATACAGAGAGCAAACTGAGGGTGGACAGGGCAGGGGTGGGGGAGAGGGGAAAATGGGTGATGGGCATTGAGGATGGCATTTGTTGGGATGAGCACTGGGTGTTGTATGTAAGCGATGAACCACAGGAATCTACCCCAAAAACCAAGAGCACACTTTCCACACTGTATGTTACCGATTTGACAATAAATTATATTAAAAAAAAATACATATGGAGAAACAATTCCTAATTTCTGATATCTTATTTTTGTACTTGAAGGCAACTTTTCCTTATTTCTTAGTTACTTAAAAGAGGTATCCTAAGTGTCAATTATTTAATTTCTGTCACAATGTACAAGTATTTGCGAGTGTCTGTTCAGTGATGTGCAATAACCCCTATCCACTGATACAATGATGTACCTCCTAGTAAGGTGACCAGATCCCTGATGTAAATAAAGATGTACATTCATAAATTTGTAGTTAAAAGATGCACAGAAGGGTAATACTGAAAGAAACATGGGTTTAAGTCAAAGAATTTGACACTTATATTTAAATATTTCATGCAAAGTAGCAAACTCAGTGTTTTATACATGTGTAGCAACCAAATAGATAAAACACACAGGTAATAACATACATACAACAGATAATTTTTTCTTTTTTTAAAAAATGTTTATTTATTTATTTTGAGAGAGAGAAATAGATAACGAGCAGGGAAGGAGCAGAGAGAGAGGAAAACAGAGAATCCCCAAGCAGGCTCTGAGCTGTCAGTGCAAGGGCCCAATGTGGGGCTTGAACTCACAAAACGTGAGACCATGACCTGAGTGAAACCAAGAGTCAGACACTTAACCGACTAAGCAACCCAGGTGCCCCAATAGAGCATTTCTTTTTCTAAAGTGTCTTCTACATTTTTGTTGTTGTTGTTGTAACCTTAACTATTCAAACCTATCTATATCCAGAAACAATCAAGAATGTGTGCTTTTATGCTTTAATACACATTCTAACCATAGTTTAGTAGTTTAAAGTTTTTTATCTCTAGATAAAAGATGGACTGACACAAAGATATCATTAACAGGGCAACTGTCACCTGGATCTCCTTGTAATAAGGAGTTTATGCTTGCAAGTGTGGAACTGTTTACAATTTCAAGTGTGGGTCTCAAACAGAAAAGTCCTCCTGGGTAAATATAATGAATTAACTACATTTTCCAGTATGGACACAATGCATCCCATTGGTGTTTGCTATTTCTGCCATTAGTAATAGTTATCCTTTGAGTTAAAACAAAACAGAACAGGGGCACCTGGGTGGCTCAGTTGGTTAAGTGTCTGACTCTTGATTTTGGCTCAGGTCATGCCCTGAATTGGGTTCCATGCTCACAGTGTGGAGCCTGCTTAGGATACTCTCTCTCTCTCTCTCTCAAAATAAATAAGTAAACATTAAAACAAAACAAAAGTCTTATATGGCATATACAATAAGCACTGTTAACAAAATAACCTTTATGTTATTTTATTTTATTTTTGTCCCTTTGCATGATGTCATTCACTCAAAATACAATGGGAGCATGGGCCACGGGGATAGTGGTTTACCAGGAAATACCCCAACAGGCTATTGATTGAACTGAATAAGATAATCTCATATATTCTTATACTACTTTCAAATAATCAAAGCTCTGTGTGGATTTTGTTTTCAGAATCTAAGGTGCTTCCCAACTCAAAGAGATTATAAGTAAGCCCACGTTAAGTTACATTTTTAGCTGGTAGATTTGTTTTCCAATGTGACTTACTATTAAATGTACATACTATTTACTTTTAAGCATACACAATGCAAAATCCCATCACGTTAAACTCAAACAAATAAGAGTGTCTTCCCATGAAGTCATGAAACCTAGGACTAGTAGCAGATGAGTATTCAGAGAGGGAAAGCTGGGTCCAGTGTTCATTGAGCCTTGGAATGGTAAACTATGTTCCTAGAATTAGTAGGTGGAAAATCAATAGTGACCCTGTAGAAACCGCAGGGGGGCCAGCTTCTCAGGACTCCTGCTCCTGTAGGACACACAAACTGCCATTTCTGCCAATTCTCTGAATCATGCCTCATAACTTTTCTTGGACCAGTGAATATTTTGATCATCTGAGGGCCCCTGAATCACAAATGCAAGAATTCCTGCTCCTTTCAGAACAACTCTGCCTCTCCTACAACAGACTCCAGAAATGTACTTTTTTGCAGGGGGAAAGAATATTCACTGTAGCCATTTAGGTGAACCACCTGATTACTAGCTAGGATATAGCCAAGTGTGCATATAACTAAATATATACCAATTTTTAAATATTTCAAGTTTTCTTTCATGATGTTAGGATGTGTCTGTGGCAACACAGCTACAGTTTATTGCTTATTTGGTGTAGTTTAGGTTTATATCTAAACTTCCCTAGGAACCTCAGATGCAAAGGGGAAAAAAGCAAGCAAGCTCTGTAGGGCGCCAAATTTCCCCTGCCCTCCCTTCCCATATTCCTCTCTGCCCTCAGCAAACAGGCCTCCGTGATTATCCCACCATTCCCCTCTCATCTTTGTGTATCCTCTTTCTACTCTCCATCTTAATAACATATCCGGGACTTCGTCTCCCTTCTTGCTTATCAGTGCATTATTACCTATTCTTTTATAAGGGATCCTTTTACAAGGTTAAGCTTCACTTGCCAATGTTATTACCTGTGAAATATTAGTTTTACAAATGGCAAATGGAGCTATAAAGATGCTTCTGGACACAGAACCCCGCAGGGAAGGAATACCGATAGCCCCAGTAGGTCATGCAGGCCCAGAATTGACGGTGGGCGAATAAATGTCAGAACACATCCAGGAAGCCCCAGGGTAAGTGCTACTGGATGACTGGGTAGGAGATGTCCAAAGTGCTTAAAGTGGAAAGAAAAGTGCTGTAAAGGAGTGTTATCTCAGCATGAACAGTAATGGTGCTCATCTCTACACCATGTAAGGAAAAGGAGGGAGCTGACAAGAGGGAGAGGATGGCAGACAAGGGGGCACGTCTTGACCGATGTGGCTTGAAGTGCAATGAGCTTCACTAGGCAGGTCCTACCACATCTTTTGACCAAAGTTTTACTTATCCCTATTGCATCATGTGTGCCAATACTCAAGTTAATTACAGAAACAATTTGAAATATAATCATACTGAGGGTGACTGCATAATATCCTCTAAACTGGGACACCTTTAAGAATGAAAGTGGCGCTATTCATGTTTACACCAAAACCACTTGTGTGAACCAGAGCTGTCCCACTCAGACTAAGACAAATGGCTCTCCTAATTACTATTCTTCACTATGGATGAGTACAATTGAGGCTTTTAATAACACATCTGTATTCCATACCTCTCATATGCTGGATGTGCAACAGAGTTGAATCTAAAATGAGGAGTGTTCAAGTTTTAAAATTAGCAAGTAAGGCAGAACTTAAATTTAATCAAAATTATTCTTAAGCACTTTTTAGGGCTATACCAATTTTGGAGATTAATATAGCATTTCTATATATTCAACAGAGGCAGTTTTCCTCCAGCATTAGAACCAGTCACTCTAGGGCACCTGGGTGGCTCAGTTGGTTAAGAGGCCAACTCTTGATTTCGGCTCAGGTCATGATCACACAGTTCATGATATTGAGCCCTGCATCGGGCTCTGCGCTGACAGCATGGAGCCTGCTTGGGATTCTCTCCTCCCTCTCTCTTAGCCCCTCCCCTGCTCATTTTCAATCTCTCTCTCTCTGTCTCTGAAATAAATAAACATTTAAAAAATAAAATAAAGCCAGTCACTCTGGTTTTACCTCCTCATTGGGCCTCAGGAGGCTTGCATTTGGGGGCCAAAGTATATTAAAGTTTCCCATTGTTACATATATTGTACAGGGAATTAGAGTCACTGGACAGATACTCACAGAGCATGAGTGCTCACAGAGCTGAATCTGACAAAAGGAAAGCAGACAAATGCCTCCCATCTACATTCAGTCTGGGCACATGCTCAAATGTCCCCACGCCACTTGTTAGGATTCCAAGTCCACATGTATGGTGGCCTTTGCTTAAGCTATGTCTAACGTGGTACTACTCACAAAGTTGAATAATATATACTTGAGTAGTGCAGCTCTAGTTTTAGGAGGAGATAGCACGGTTAAACAAATCCTCATGATAAAATATAATAAGGAACAAAAGGATTATGTGTCTCGATATAGGGAAAAACTAATTACTTGCTTCTGCAAGTTCAGGGAAGAGGCCCTTTGTCCTAGTCCATGACCAACGAATGGAAGTCTTCCTGACAGAGAGAATGAATGGCATCTTGGGGAGGGGAAGGGGTGATACTGAAAGAGTAAATTTATATAAAAAGGAGCTCTCTCAAACTCTGTGAGACCTAAAATAAAAGCATGGGACATAAAAATGAAACAAATAATGTCAGTTGTCAACATAATTTTAAAATTATGAGAAAGAAAGAGCCTTCATATGAGACTTAAAAAATTAACATATAGTGTCCTATTGTAAAAGCCTGTAATGGATGAGATAGGAAAATAATTTAAAATAAATGAGTGTATAGGGACAGTGAATTTCAGAGGTATAGACATTTCAATTATGAAAAAACACTCTGTATGTCCCTTTAAGTCTATCCACTACCACAGATATCTGGACACAAATTGAAGTCATTAAAATAAAACACTTTTGTTTTTCTTTTCTTTTCTTTCTTTCTTTCTTTCTTTCTTTCTTTCTTTCTTTCTTTCTTTCTTTCTTCTTTTTTTAGAGAGAGAGAGAAGTTGGCACATGTGCAGAGGAGAGGCAGAGGAAGAGAAAGAATCTTAAGCAGTCTTTATGCTCAGGGCGGAGCCCGACACAGGGCTCGATCTCACAACTGTGAGGTCACAACCTCAGCCAAAATCAAGAGTCAGAAGTCCTACCAACTGAGCCACCCAGGCGCCCCTAAAATAAAACATTCTTAAAATCATGACAAATAAGCGATAGAAAGAAGATTCTTGCATGGCTGATGATTATAGATATTTGCTAAAACCAGCAAGACCAGATACATAGAAAGACTGATGTCATCAGTGATTTTGATGTTTCATCTACATAGACTCACTGTCTCCAAAATAGTGTCCTCTGCATTCTCATTCTCACTAAAAGACATCATTCCTTGAAACTGGCTTGAAGAATATGCATGAGAACACTGTCTTCTCTAAGAACCTTTTTTGCTTTAGAAGCCTAGTGAATAAAGGACATATATTTAAAGCCCATTTTATCATTGTAGCCACATATTCACAGGCTCTAAGCCTTTTGTTCAACACATTTCACAGTTCTCTTACCATATGGTTAAGTTACTTTTGTTTTTGAATCTTTGCTTTGGACAGAACAGAATTGCCCATTTAAAAATGTATGGTACTCTAGACTTAGCATAGGTAGCGCCATTAGGAGTCTCCTCTTTTATAATTTCCAAACATTCAGTGATAAAATGCAATCACTGCATACATTCTCAATGTACATTCTCATTGACTTTTGCTCTAGGAAGAATGTAGTTTCCCTAAATCGCATGCAGCTATTTGCTTGGGAGATATTTCCACGGAGTTGTACAAGTGTACTTGAACACACCTTGGCAAGTCCAACAATGAACTCCGAGCATGGAGTTATGATGTTGGAAATCTGCAAGATTGTGCTGTAAGTGCCAGGAGACCAATTTTCCAACTCCACTGACATTGCAGAAATTAACGGGAATGGATTTAGATCCAGAAGATCTTTCATTTGGGTTGGTTCTCTCTGCATTTGGTACAATAATGGCAAATCCCCATGATCTACTTAAAATGCGAACTTCTAGCCTGGAAGGACTTGTCAGATGAGGTACTTATCACCATACATCATCTAGTACTTTGTAAATGCCATGTAAGGACAGCAATGCAGAAAACAGTCAGCAAATGAAGAAGTGCATTTACAAAGAAAATCCTTATGCAATAACAAATATGATATTTTAGAGTTTAGTGATATTTTTAAATATCTGTGATATGAAAATTCACTATGGCACTTGGAACTAACACAACCTTAACTGGTGAAAGCAAAGTATCTTTAAAACTGTAATGTTGGTCAAAACTTAGACATTTGTGAGATTTTTCAATAATCATCTTTCAACAGCTTTTCTGGCTTTTTGCATGTAGGAAGCATTTTTAATCCAAGACCTTAAATGTTTGCTGAATAAATAGTTATGCGCATACAACTTGCAAAACAACAAATAATGGCTCTAATGTGATATAAAAACTTGGGGAGCCAGGGGCACCTGGTTGGCTCAGTTGGATAAGCGTCCAGTTTGGCCCAGGTCATGATCTCATGGTTCATGAGTTCGAGCCTCACATCAGGCTCTCTGCTGTCAGCACAGAGCCTCCTTCGGATCCTCTCTCTCTCACTCTCTCTGCTTTTCCCCTGCTCACTCTCACAAAAATAATAAATAAATTTTTTTTAAACTTGGGGAGCCATTCCTCAAATTATAATAGCTGGGTAGGGTAAATTGTTCCTGGTGTGGAAGAGAATAGACTTCTAATGTGACCATTTATAAAGATACATGTAAAGGGGAATGGTTAACTTGAAAATATCCAGTGGCAGAAACTAATTATAACTTGAAGGTAGTGGTGAAGGTCACACTGTAGAGACAGGGAGACAGGAACTACAGTGCAGGCATCCTGAGAAAGACAGGGACAAATCAAGGATGAGAAAGAAAGAGGTGATTATGGAAAAGGGTAACAAGGAAGAATCTAAGGCTTATAAACAAATGTCTACAAGCAAAGGAAGAATGGCATCAGAACTATTAATGAGGTATGAGTCACATACCTCTGGGATGCTTCCTCTGGGATGTGGTAGGGATAAGGGCAATAGATCAGGGAAGACTTCACAGGGTATGTTGGCAGAAAGCTTTGTGTTCTTGGGAAGAAATCCTGAGTGTGGCAGAGATCTGAGTATAATTATAATAGTATGACCAGTGAATATATCTGGTCAACGCACCAACAATCTGGTCAGCATGCAACTATGTGCATAATTCCGACATTTCCTCCTACTGCTCTGTGCCGCTCCTTTGAAATCCTGTGGACAGTAGCTTTACCTAATAGGACTTGTGTCTAACTTATTTGCCAAGTGTACACAATTCATTAGCAATGCTATCATGATATCTATACAAGCTTAGACGTACAAGCTTAAAAAAAGAATACTAGAAACAAACTAGGTTGTCCAAGAAGAATGATATAAAACTATACAATCTGAAGTAGTGCCTCATTTCCCCTGTGAATACCATATTATGTTGACCATGTATCAGCAAGTGAAAAATCACTAATAGAAGAGTATAAGTAAAAATCTGCACAAAGATTAAGTGCATAACAAGTACTAACCTCATGAAGGGTTTTGGAAGGAAGGAAAATGGAAATGGATTAAAATATTATTATCTGGGTTCCATCCCCTTTTAACTTGTAGGAAGTTTAGCTGAACTAACTAGGAAATTTTCCCCTTAATATTTTTCCATGTCTTTTACACACACAAAAAAACTAACACTTCATTGATTCCGACAATCTGAATATCCAGAAAATTTCCTGATTATTTCATATGCTGAATAGGCTGAAAGTAATTATACACTCCTTCATTATGACAGAATTACAAGTGTTAAATGGGAAATATACTGAAACCCTGAGCACAGCTAAATATGGATAAAGTACTTTTCTCATAATACATATACATCAGTGACTTGAATACTAGTATATTCTTCGCAACATCATTATTTCTTTTATGTAAATATAAATAGAAATGTGGTAAACTTTTTAGTAGATGATCACTGTCAGGGAGACCCAGAGATGTATCATAATTAAGAATCATATCTTCAAAATCATCAATGTCATAAAAATACATTTATCTCTCTAAGATAAATTGGTTGTTTCCAAAACATAAGATACCTATTGCCACAAGTTGAAATAAAAGTTTTACTGAAATTACCATCAAAATGAAGTCAAAGTCTATCTTTAAAATATTAAAAGCCACAGAATAAATGGATTTAATTGGTTTTAAAGTCAATAAACTTAAAAAAGCAATAACAAGTTCCCTTTAGAATCATGAACACGCTTTTTAGCTTTTTCATGTATTTATTTCTACTATCTTGACATTTTATCTGGCTTCAGGACATAAATTCATGGCAAGGAATGTTATTTTATGGGATCTACTTTCACAGGAATTTTTCTAGGTCACTTCAGTGACAGAGGGAAAGCCATCTGACATTCACAGAAAGGTAGTAATAACAGTTGCAGGCACGAGATAAAGAAACCCTAAGGTCTACTAGTGAAGGGAACTGAGTTGTAAATCTTACCCAAAAAAAAGAAAAAAAATAAAGATTTTGACCCCAAAGCTCCAGAATTTCTTTCTTATGGGCTAATTGCTTTAACGATGGGAATACTACACAAGCAAGGCTATTTCATTTCTCTTGAAAACTCATTAGACTTTTATGAAACTTAGAAAATGTAGAAAACCATTACATCTGCAGCTCTCTTACAAGTATTCAAACCTATGTGATCATTCATGTGAAGGACCACGTATTTGAACGTAATCTTTACTCTGTTGGAGACTATAACAAGTATGTATATATGCTCACAGATAAATATAAATACCCTTTGCAATTATCATAATTTTAGTCTTCCTAAATTCTGAGGAGGGATCTTAGGATAGACAAATAGTGGACAAATAGAATCCACTCATTTCCTGCTGCCCCAGTGTTTCAACTCTGGGCTTGCTCTGTGGCAGAAGAAGTGTCAGAGAGATTACCGCCACTGGCACTGTGCCCACCAGGCCAACTGCACAGCTGGGAAAATTCTGACTTGTTCTTAATGTGTATATGATAGGCATGGCGATGTTTGCTGACCTAATGTAATTAATTGCCATCATTCTGCCAGAACATAATCATAATATCAGAAGATTAAAGAAAACATAATTGAGTGTTTCATCTATTCCTTGGAAAGCATTTCAAATGTCATCATCACGTTATAAAAAGTCATTCAGAATCCTCAAGGTCACTCCGAGTGTCCAAATGCTTAAATTAGTGCTGGTGGCATTGCCAGACTTCATCTAGTCTTCTGAGCTGGCTATTTTCCCCTCGCACTGTACTTGTCCACTTCTCAATCCCACTCTGTTGTCCATCTAAGAAACAGACTGTATAAAGCATTTTCCTTTGGAGAATTAAAAATAACAGGATCTGGGAATTATAGATCTTATACAATGTCCCTAAAGGTGGATTTTATTTTCATAGTACTTCACAAATGAATAGGCAGAAAAAAATGCCTAGGCGATAATGAAGAGAAAAACAGGTGCATGTACATATCAGGATACTAGTTTCTATCTGTGTGCCATTTTCATTGGGTGGGAAAGAGTACGTCATAGTAGTTATGATTATAGAATAATCATACATGAATACACACACCACACAGAGCACCTAGTAAAATAACTATTTTTTCCCAGTGGTAACATAATTCAGATTACTCAATTACCCTCAACAAACTCACTTGGAAGTGGGAATGCCCAAGAATAACTCATTAGTACCTTAAAATGACTCAGCTTTGCATACCCTACATTCACAAACTTCGGCATTATGTTTCTTCGCCATTGTATTGCTATTATCACCACTGTCTCTCAAATGTAAAATCACAAGTAGCCGATTTCACAATTTACCACTTTTTCCACAGTAAAAAGTTATTTTCAAGCACCAATTGCTTCTTGGTAGAACACTGACATCAATAGAAAATGCAATTAGGTATTGAACAGAATGGTTAAGGTAATTTTAACATGCTACTATTGGATCAATTAGTAGCCAGTAATTTCCAAGATATGCAGAGCTTTAGCAGACCCTTAGGCAAGTCTCTTGTTAAGAAAATGATTGGGATATTAGATAATTGAAATTAACTACTGCAACGTGCCACATTTCATAGTGAAATTAACTACTGCAACGTGCCACATTTCATAGTTTTCCCCAGTCATATTAGAGACACAATGTATAATGAAGTTGTTATTCATAAAAAATTTAAATAAATGATAGTTAGGTCCTGCTAGTTAATGGTGTAATGAGTCTGAGGAATTTCCAACTGGTCCCAAAGACTGACCATCAGGAATAAAATAAAGTTGAGGCTGGATTTTGTGACTCAGAAAATGAAAGTATTATTGAACATCCTGTGCTTCTTAAACAATGAGCTATTGCTGACACGGTTTCTTTCTTTCCTTCTTTTTTTGGTTATTGTTTTTCCATGAATGATGCATACAAATTAATAAGAATTTTGTCTGCATTCAAATTCCTACAAGGTGTTATTTGATTTTTTTTACATAAACACAAGGGAACTATTGCCCAAGGCCATTCTTCCCATTTCAATGTGCGAGCCTTCTCATGTAATGTAATTTTAAATTAAATAAAGGTTCACTGCTATTTCTCCTGGGTATATATTTGGCTTTGCTTCGTCTATAAAACAGTCTTTCAAAAGCCTCACACTGCATTAGGAAAATAGCTAACCCATTGATGGTACCTGTGGACCAATTTCTTCCTACTTTCCTCCTTCATTTTAATATGATATTGCACATTAGAGTTTATTTCTCCATGGACATTAAGAGAATGCCTCCTACCTTGTCTCTAAGTAAAAGTTGTCTAGAGAACTTCTGAACAGTTTAAAAGTTGAGTCTTCTGTTACTGATATTGCTAGTAATATAGAATTCTAACTGATAGTGGAATAAAAACAATGTAGGAGTTAGGTATACTGGCCACCATTCAATGGTATGTAAAGTTATCCAAGTTGCAAATTCTTGATAAAAAAATAATTTCCTATTGTTTCTGTTGATAACCTTAACTGATGGTTAGAGGATAGAAAGCAAAATGTTACATGAAAATATTTAAAAAATAATGCAGTAGATGCTCTGATTTCTTCCAAAGTTACTTAACTTTTTAATCATCATTTTACCATTTAACACAATAGCAAAAATAATATGAGTAATAAGTCTTGATTATAGAGGAGGTGCTTGTAAATTAATTTGCATCATTGCCTTGTGGGCATTTAATGTCATTTTTAAGAAAAAACAATGTTTCCCATACCTCAATAAATAGGCAACTCTCAAGGTAACATATCTTCATGTCATAATTTTACTCTTTATTACCTACGAGTAAGAAAGAAAATTGGTTTTTTTCAAAGCTGTGTCTGAGTACAGCCCAGGAAACCAAAACTCTTGAACCATAGCAGAGGATTGCTCACCATAGAAAATAAGTTGCCGTGACAAGGATCTCGGGTACTGAGTCTAAGGTTTATATAGTAGAAACAAAGCTTTAAAGGGCTCATGACTGAGAGACAGATGAGTTAATTGGAGAAGTTTACGTTAATGGGGAGTCATTGAGAATCAACCCCTTTTCCTTATCACCTGGTGAAGGGCATTCAGAGTTAATTTATTAAATAGCATGAGTAAACGCTTCTCTCATGACATAAATCAATACTCATCATTTGTCTGATTAGTACTGTTATGTATTATTTGTACCAGCTTAAAAGTAGAATGTTTCCTGCTTACCCACATAACCATTTCTGCTAAACAGTGGCCTAGATCTAGGATTAATAACCAAATAAAATATTTCCACCTTGTTAAACATGCAGCACTTCCAAAAATATCTTGTTCCCATTCAGTCTCTACCTCTATAGGGACAGCAAACAGCACCCAATCATGATGCTTTTGCATGGCTAGGACATGTCAATAAAAGTGACTTATGTCTCTTCATTTCATATAGTCATTAGACCTTAAAAGCAATAAATATCTAACTCCAAGCGAAACTTTTAAGATCTATTAAGTCCTTGCTCAAGAAGTGCATCATGTACCTTTCCATAAACTTGCATTCCAAACTGAATACATTACTTTAGGACAAACAGACAATGTTCAGTGAAACCCTAAGTAGCTCAGAGCACGTAACACACTTCCAGAATCTAAACAAATCATTCAAAGTGAAAATGCACTGTGTATGCACCGTACATTTATAGAGACTGTAAGTTCCATGAGGCCAGGGGTTGTGTCTGCCTTTTTCATTAGGTTCAGGAATGTGTTGCATCAATATTGGTCAACAGGTAATATCAGAATGGAAATATGGCCCATATTTTCAGTCAAATAACTGGTCATCAATCTTTCAATAAAACTATAAGTCTAAAACCAGTGGAAACAAAAGACATAAAGAAGAGGTAACAAGGAAAATTATCACCAAAGGAGTGATTCTTATCAGTTGTTTGCATACAACATGTGGGGAGGAACAGCCAGTTAGGCTTTTCAAAAAAAGTTGCTTTAGTTCTTTCTCAATAGAAAAGAAAAAGAGAGTAGTTTTCATATTGTTGTGAATTATTTCATAAATTATTTTTCATTTTTATTCCCAAGTGAACAAAAACTTGGATGTAAATGATTGGAGCTGCATTGAGGAAACTGAAAGAAACACCCAACTCATGGTCATGAATTCTCAGAGTCCCCGGCAGGTAGCTCACACGCAAGAAGTAGGAAGAGTAAGAATCCTCCAAAGGTAAAAAAATCAGAAAGAAAACTCATCCACTCAACTTGGATGGGTGATGTGTATCAATTTCAATCACGAGTCTCCCACATATGCAAACAATTTTTTTTTTGCAAACAATTTTTAAGGAAGCATAATTTGGCCCCAAATTTTAATAGCTATTAACTATTGCTTTACTATTAGAGCTGGTTTGCCATTCACTGTATGGTATATTGGCCTTGGCGTGTATATAGTTTTTGTGTAATTTTTTTTTCATGATGTGGAAAATGAAAGCAAAGAGATAGTTCATTCTCAAATATTGTTTATCTACCATTTTAGGTAGGTATTGTTTATCTATCATTTTGAAGTAGTCTTTAAAACTCCTTACATGCAAATATTTCTTTCATTATCTCCCACCTATCATCTACTCTCTACAAATACAAATTTTGAAAAAGTAAAACATTTCAATCAAACATAAATTTTGTTACTCTTTACAGTATTTCATTTTGCTCTAGAGAAGAATCAAGATAAAATGGCAAACTTCAATGGTATTTTTTTTCTTTGACACTAAAAGGAAATAAAAAACCAAAGTATTTGATGTCATTTCATGGACATCTGTAAATAATAAAATCCTTTCTCTAATTATGATTATTCATGTGCTTGTTTTAGAATTTTTTTAATGTTTGTTTATTTTTGAAGGAGAGAGAGGCAGAATGTGAGCAGGGGAGTAGCAGAGAGCAAGGGAGACATAGAATCCAAAGCAGGCTCCAGGCTCTGAGCTGTCAGCACAGAGCCTGACGTGGGGCTCGAACTCACAAACTGTCAGATCATGACCTGAGCTGAAGTCAGACGCTTAACCGATTGAGCCACCTAGGTGCCCCCCATGTGCTTGCTTTAAAATGTTCAAGTTCAAGTGCTAGCAAGATTTACCAGGAGTCAGGTTTTATTTTCTTGCTCCAAGATTCTCTCATAAGGTGAAGACATTACCACTCACTGTATTAATGCAAATATAACCATGTTGGAGTGCAGACATAGCATATCCAGTTCTGTCTCGGTGGGTTTGTCATGCTCTTTCAGGAAAAGAATGGGTAAATAGTGCTTTTCTGCAATTCTAGCTTGAGAAATAAACAGGCTCCTATATTCTTTGCTGATGCTTAATGTTTTCCAGTGGGGAAAAAGATAAATGACATTCATAATAAATATCATGAACAGGAGGGCACTTGAGGAATAAATTAATAAAATCTACCGGTGACATTTATTCCACCTTAGCAATAATCAATCAAAAGCTACAAATTAAAGACCTCCTACATATCCATCACTATTGAAAGAGTGATAAGAAATGTATAGATACAATCATGGAATCATAGAGTCTGAAAAAAGATAGGAGCCTTAAAATTCACCTCATCAAGATGTACATCCTATCCATTGGATGCTCAGGGGGTTTTTGTTGTTTCTAATTCAGCCCCATCTGATTATCTCTGAAGCTCCAGCACATACAGCGCATTAGCTGTCAGTGGAAGGCATCCGAAAGTGTTTCTTGAATGAGTGAATAAATAAATTCATGATTATAGACATCCCCACCAAGTGCTTGATTCTTCAGCCCATATTTAAGTGCTAAGTAATTATATTGAGTAGAAGTAGTTTTCCCTATATTTCTTGCAGACCCTTTTGTAATTAGACATAGGTGTTTAATTTTTGTGAGGTAGGTATTATGGGATTTGTGTAGTTAAGAAATCTGTATAATGATGGGTCCACATGGGATTAACTCGCTCTCTGTACTGGACCTGGAAAAGGAGTTCAAAGGTAGATCAAGCACAGGGACCTGCCGCTCACCTAAGAGGGAGGAGGAAGTCTCTTTAGTCCAGAAATGAGACTTGTGTGGAAAGACCCTGCTTAGAGGAAAAAAAAATGTCTCGGAGGAAATAGGGGTTTAGGAAAAATAAACAATTTATTAAATAAAAATATTTACTTCATTAGTAAATTTTTTTAACCTTAAAAGAGTTCATTTCTGAAGGAACCTAGGTTTGTTGTCTTTAGCAGCCTGCTCTGACAGGATGCCCTTGGTCTGAATTGGCCCTCCAATTCAACAGGTGCCCTGTGGCCCCCAGCTGACTGTCTCAGGCTGATTTCTCCCCTGAGCTTTAGGTGATGGAGACCACTTCTCCTTTTCAGGACTATAAACTAGCTGCCATTGGTTTGAAATTCAGTGTCTTTGTTTCTATTTTCTCAAGTCTCAGCAAAATAACACCTGTCCTTCCACATATTATCTTGATGCTCAAGGGCACATTTCTTGTCCTATTCTTCCCCAGACTGAGTGGAGCAATCACAGACAAGGCTTTTCTCTTTGTGTATCCTCACAGGCCAGCTCACCTGGTCAACAGGAAAGGTGAGCACTACTTATGGCCATGTCTTTCTGCTTACTGCAGGGGCCTGAACCAGGCCGTGAACTTGTAAACATCATCATCATCATCATCATCATCATCATCATCAATGGTAAATATAAAATCATTTCATCTCAATGCCCTGGTTCCTGAGACACTGATGTAGACCCATGTTTATCAAAGTGTGCTCCTTCAGACATCTGCACTAGAAATGCCTGGGATACATAGTCAAAATTCTGATTCTGGAGATGCACTGGATTCACTGAATTGGAATCTTTCAGGCTAATGTTCTATGATCTGGTTATCTGCACTGCTTCTGAGTAAGTCTTACGTATCTTGTGTTGAGGGTTGTGAACCACTGTGAGAATATCTGAAGGCCTGATATTTCCCTCCCATATTGTTAGCATCATTTTTATACAGGTTAGGAATTTAACTCAGTTAGTCCTCTGCTTTACTATCCACTGTCCCAAATTGCCTGTACAGATGCTGTATACTTGGGAATTAATTAAAATACATTAGTAAGCTTTCTCAAGAAGTGTGTTATTTTATAAAGTTCTTTCTAACATCTAACTTCACTTATGCTGATGTCATTCACCTCATCTCTTCATTTTCTGTCTCACATTTGGGAGGAAAAGGAAAATTATCACCATCCATCATAGAACATTCTTTCTCTATCTGCACGTCATTCTTAAAGACAGCCCTGAGACATGATTATTGCAGAATAAAGAAGCTTTGTCATCATCCAGTAGTCAACCAATAGGATTATAACCCACCTGCATATTCTGGGGACAAACCGAACACATCCCGAACTGAATGCAGCAGGTTCACCACCGAAGTATCCCCCTCCTGGTTTTGTCCTCAGTGAGGAGTACCACCGAGCACCAGGTTCTGAGCCAGTCCTCCCAGAGCGAGCCCACCCCCGATACCCAGACCACCACAGACTTCTTTCCATATCTCCTCAGAAAACACTCCAAATATCTCTCATCCGTTCCAATCCCTTAATCCAAAGCTTGCCAACATCACCATCTCCAGGTCCAGAAACAAAGTCAACATGTGCAGCATCTTCCTTTATAAAATTAAGGAGAAGTTGTCACTGTGGCTAAATAGTAGACAGAAGAGTGCATTCCCCACCCCAGATCGTGTGTGCACTTAATGCTGTCCAAACAGAACAAACATTTGTAGTTTGCAAGCTCTATTTGGTTTCTATCTTTTTTTTTTTATCTCTTCTCCCCCTGTTCCCTCACCTCCCTGACCCTGGTAACCACTGCTCAAGTCTTACGTTTATGTATTTGATTTGTTTAGATTCCACAAGTAACATCATGCAAGTGTTTTCTTTATGTGTCTGGCATATTTTACTTCTCCGTGTTGTTGCAAATGACAGGATCTCCCTTCTTAAGGCTGAGTATTATCCCTCTGTATGTCCTCAGCATCCCTCACCTGGCCTGTTGCAGTGCTTGTCACACCATCACTAGCCTCTTTCCACTAATCTTCACCATCACAGGCATAATCCTCTGGAAGCCAAGTATGGCCACACTGTTTCCTTGCCTAGAGAATAACCAAGCACAGCCAGCATTCTGGAAAGGGGGCTAAGGGAAGGGAAATAGGTAAAAGTGGTCATGGGGCTGGAGCAGACAAGGTATTTTGGGTGTGGTCTGAAAGCCTAGACTAGGCTTCACCAGGGAGGGTCTTGTTTTCTCCACCCCAGAGTGGTGGGAGTCAGGGAGTCCCAGAAAGATGATGGAGTGAGCACAAGACATGGTCCTCCCTCTCTCTTTTCCTTGTAACATGACTTCCCTGCTTCCTTCCCTTTGATATCTGCTCCTCTTTCTTTTCTCCACTCTTTCCCTAACGCTGCCTAGTGTATCTCCCCACTGCTGGTTTGTGATCTCCTTTCCATTTTCTTTTTCCCCCTCTTCTTCCTCTTAAGCTTCAGTGTCTTCTCTTCCTCAACCCCAGCTCCTGCCTTCACACTCCTTAAAATGGCACTGGAACTTGGATAGCCTAAAAATACATTTAATTCTTTGTATAGCCTACTACCAACCTAACATAGGGTGTTTCGTATCTTTCTTTTGCCCAAAAGGCTGCTTAAAATTAGTTACATGTAGTTACCATTTGCATTTGTTCCTCAATTGCTTTTTCCTTCTGGCAAGTGACCCTAAGTAGAATGACAGCATCCTTGCCTTTGTCATAATCAATTACTCTGTGCATCAGTGTTCAGTGTCGTGGGAATTACATGAGCACTGGAGTGAAATTAACTAATGTGCCATACTTGATTCCTTGTTACTATAAATTATCTTAGCCAAAATACCAAGAAAGGATAATAGCCATTTTCAAATTGGGCAATATATCCAACTGAGTCATAATGCAACAGGAACCATAGGGAAACTTAATGAAAAAAGAAATATTTTTTAAGCATAGCAAGTAAAGCTTTAAAATATGTGCAAATTTGAAAACTATTATTTAACATTTCATAAAAAGAAATAAAAACACTCTGACCAAAAGTATAATCATGTGAATAAATGTGTGCATAATTTAAGCACAATACCTAATTCCAATGAAACACACAAATATATATGTATATATATATATATATTTATATATAAATATATACATATTTATGTATAGTCTCAAAAGGTGTTAGATATTGTTTGTGCAGAAGAACATGTATATCAAGTCAGAGATTGTTTGAAAATCAGAGATATTAATAATCATTTCAAATCTAATACACTTTTTAAAATAAAGAAACTAACCCATTCAGAGAGATCAACACTGAAGGATGAAAGGTGGAAACACTTCCATTCTGAAAAGGGCATCTCTGTGTATCCTGATGAACTTAGACTCCTGCTTGGTTTAGTTTTGCCTCCCTACTCCCAGGGGGCAGAGTATGAAAGGCTGGTCCCCAAGGTGAGCAGTTTTCAGATGCTACTGAGGCCCTTGGTTTAGGGACAAAGGATATTGATGGCCATTGATGGTATATGTGGCTCAGATTACTTGATTAACCCCCTGCCTAGAGCCTAAATTAAAAAAAAAAAGCCAGGAGGCAGGGACAAAGTACCTTAGCAACACTGGGATACGTAGTGAGCCATTTTCTGAGAACGGATGTCCCATAGATGCTAGAGACAGGATGGGTATCAAGGATGGCCAAAAAACTCACACAACACCCCAAAGCATAGAAATATGGGTGAATGATTGTGTGTACCGTATATGAGTAACTCTCAGGAAAGAATAGAGAAGCTGGAGGGAAACTGGGCACCACACTGTGAAAAAAAAAGTCAGTTCCATTTCTAAACCCCAAACCTGAGTGATGAACAGAAGAACAATGTCAAGAGGAAAATAACGTTGTTCCATCCAATTTTATGAGAGCGATGGACTCTGCAGGAAGATGTATGATTGATGGGAAATGAGGCAGGGACTCTGAGGCTTTCCTGTCTGGGATGCTTTGGGACACTGAAGCAACACAAATCACCATATGTAAGAGACACCTGCTGGCACAGAGGTAGGGAAGCAAAACCACCTTCTCAGAAGAGGCTCTGAGAAATATTTCTGAAGGATGGGAGTACAATATTACAAAACTACCTCATGTATAATAGATAAGATTTTGAGGTCCTTAAAACGTGTTTTTGCAGAATATATGGCGTTTACCTTATTTTCCTGAATTAAAGACCATTTCATACCCCCTCCTTCCACATTCATTGTCTATCGATAGTTGGGTTGCTAATTTAGTGAAGAAGAGGACAGAACTGCTTCACATTTCTGCAAACTTCAAATTAGAGGCAAAGGAAGTTAGGAAAACCAAATATTTTATTCTACTCAGTGTCGGGCTCTGCACCTAGGTACCTGCCTACCAACTCTACTCTTACTACCTTAACCTAAAGGTACCATCATCTCCCCCACCAGCCATTTCAAAAATAATTGCTATATGGTTGTTGATGGTTGAGCTACCAGCTTTTGACTGACCCACTAGTGGGTGGACGGAGGATCCTTTCCTACTAAACCCACTGAATTGAAACATTGGGAATCTGACCCAAAGAATCTACCTTTTCTCCCTCTTTCCAGGTGATTCTTATGAGCCCAAATATTTACAAATCACAGTAGCAGTGTTACTTTTTTTGATTCATTTAACAAATCTACATGAAAAAGGATTGTCTTCCTCTCCAGTTGTATCACTTGGTTAAGAAACTCAAAGCAAATATTAATCTCAGGAGAGCCCCAGGGCTTACTGCCTCCCCAGATTCCTGCATTTGGGTAACAGAAATATTTATATCACCCTTTGGAATATGATATTCTCATAAATGTCAGCCTGTGATAAGATAGCAATAATGAGTCTTTATACATTTTATGTATGTTGCTTATGTCATCATTCAGAAAAATCAAACAGACTAAAACCAGAATTTTAAAACCCCCAAATTAACTTAAGTATCCAGGGAAACATTTTAATTGTATAGATGAGAAGCTTGAGAAGCAAAGACTGGGGCATGAATGATAACATGGGCCTTGGCTGGATCCGGGGTCCAGGTGTCCTGAGAAAGCCCATGGTTCTACTCACCATCAGTGTCTTTTCCTTCCTCCCCCCTCCCCCTTTTCCTCTTCTCATATCAGAAACACATTCTGACTTCCACTCTTCTCTATCTGTGCCCCAATGATGAACAATCCTTTCCTTCATTCTGAGTTCTTCAGTATTCAGAATTTACCTTCAAACCATGTCTCTCTACAGAGGATTTTCTTAGTCTTTTAAAGCTACAGATTGCTTGAAAAAAAATTGTTCCTCATGGTGCTATAGACAGTTTATAGTTGTTCAAAATACATGTATTTCCCAAAATCATATTAAACTAATTCTTTAATGTAAATATTCCCTTGTCAGTTTCTGTTCTACCATCTTGCAGCTTGTCTTCTACCTTTGAGAAAATTGTTCATATCTGACATTAAATCTCTTGATATACATCTCTGAGGAACATATTATAATCATCATGACCACAAAAGAGACGACTATTGTCATATAAAAGGAAAGATTCCACAGGGAACATGTGCCTTCAGCATCAGAAATGTGTTTATTTTCATTTAGTACTTTTTTTTTGTCCCACGTCCCCCACCGGAGGACAAATTGAATATCTTTACTTGGATGGCAGGGGCTTATGAGAGTTACTTCCTGAAATGCAAATAGAGAAATATGCATCTCAAATCAAAACTCTAATGTGATTTTCATTCAACAGAATTTATTTTGAATGATCTGTGTGTTTTATTGCCTAGCTTCTAAATCTATGGATCCTCAGTAAAATTGGTCCCATATTGGGTACTAGTTTTCACTGTGCAAACATTAAGTTGATCTTTTTAAAGTGGGCACAAGCTTAAAACAGATTCCTTCATTTCCAAGACTTTAATCTTTATTACTTTTTTCTTTAAACCTGAGGTTGACTGGAGCTTTCCTTTTAAAGCATTTACTCAACTTAACTTCAAAACCTCTTAGCTGAGTTAGCCATGTGTGGCATGGCTTTTTAAAAAACTTTTTTTAATGTTTATTTTTGAAAGAGAGACAGAGACAGAGTGTGAGTGGGGGAGGGTCAGAGAGAGAGGGAGACACAGAATCTGAAGCAGGCTCCAGACTCCAAGCTGTCAGCACAGAACCAGATTCGGGGCTCGAACCCATGGACCATGAGATCATGACCAACTGGGGCTGAAGTTGGAGGCTTACCTGACTGAGCCAACCAGGTGCCCCCGGTATAGTTTTTTTTTTTTAATTTAAATTTCAAAAGTTACATGTAATAAATTTTAAGAATATTAAATGCTTAGTACATAATATCAACTTTTTCCCAGAGAGATGCAATTTTCTATGATTTCTTTTTTAAGTTTGAGAATCTCCAAAGGAAAAGGATCATGTTTCAAATTACACTTCTTAATAATTGAAATGAAATCTGTTCCCTAGGTAGCAAATCCCTAAAGGTTTTCCTTACATCATCATGTGTTTATAAGTTCTTGTTAGATAGAATAGGTGCCAGACCATATGATGAAAAATGTCTGGCACATAGAAGCATTATAGTGAAACAGTTAAAATGTAAGCTAATGAGTCAGACTATTAATGCTCAAATCCTGTCTTCTGTATTTACTACCTGGGTGACTGCACAGATTCTTAAACTCTCTGTGCATCAGTATCACCATTTTAAAAGCATTTGCTCAATAGGATTAGATGAGCTAATAATGGCCAGTGCTTAGAACAGTGTTGGGCAGAGTTTACTATATAAATACTAGCCATTATTATTACTATAGAAGTATATCTATTGTTATTATATAGTATAGCAATTGTTACATTGTGTTGTGCTATATTATTAACCTAGTGAGTACTCACTACTTATGAAATAGAGGACTATGGAAATATATTCTTTTAATATTTTTGAATGTTTATTTTTTTTTTGAGAAAGAGAGAGACAGAGTGCGAGCAGGGGAGGGACAGAAAGAGAGGGAGATACAGAATCCAAAGCAGGCTCCAGGCTCCGAGCTGTCAGCACAGAGCCCGACGCAGGGCTCGAACTCACAAACCATGAGATAACGACCTGAGTCAAAGCCAGCCGCCCAACTGACTGAGCCACCCATGTGCCCTGGAAATATATTCTTTTTACTGAAATATTTTAAGTTCACATTTCATTACATTGAAATAAATAGCACTTTAACTATGGAGTAATAGTAAAGATTGGAAGTTGCATTTGATTTGCATTGGAGTCCTTTTCCTGAAAGACGGCTGAGGATTATAAGGGCCTGGCCTATGCAGTGGGGATCTCACAGGGTGGGGGATGGACAGATAGAATATCTTTGACCAGATCCTGGATTCAAAGCAAAGAGTCAAGATAGGAAGAGAAGAAAGGCAACATCTGTAAGTCAAGAATCAAGGCACCAAAAGGAAGGCACAGATGCCAAGGAACTGGAGAACCAGGGACATTGAGAACAGAAAATAACGGGTCAACAATAAACCTGAAGTTGTCACTGAAACAGATTGGGGCAGATGCTGTCACCCATAGCTAGCCTTATGAGACCTGATTCCTGGGCAGGAGGCCGTATGGACCAGCCATTAGTCCCTTCATCACTTCTATTACTGCTGCACTGCTTTCCACCAAACACAACCTGAACTTGCATTTTCGGCAAAGACACACACTCAAGATGATATTCATTACCTTAAAAAATGGCATTCGTGTGCAACTTCATCACAAAAGAAATAGAAAGCACCTCCCTCAGTAGCAAAAAGATAAAATAAACATTCACGTGTCCCTCTGACATCAACACATGTATCAGAGCACAACAAACAACATGATAAAATCATCAACAGAAACAGAGACCTATAAGTTATGGCAGATACTGCAACTAATAATTTTTAGGTATGTCAAAGATTACCTGGGGGGAAAGAAAGAAACAAAAATAACAGAACAAATGTCAAATTCATAAAATTGACTTGTATCTGAAAGAAGGCATCTCCAGAAAGTGATCTTTATCTGAATCATACTTCTCTGAAAGGGGAGGATAGGGAATTCTAGCTTGATCTTGCTCTCAGTCTGTTGAATATTCATTTTGGGCAACAGAACGCAATTTACATCATGTGAGGCCCAGGTCTGTGTGCAGGAACACCCTTTAGGGAACTCAGATGAAGCTTCTAAAATAACAAGAACATTTTCCAGTTCACCGCAGAGGGAATCCGCAGCTCGAATTTCATTTTCTTTGACAGGTTTTTCCAGATTTGCTCAAGAAAATGCCCCAGAGAATGATTCTGCTTAAGTTTTACGTGCGTGTGTGTGTGTGTGTGCGTGAGGGCGTGTGCGTGGGTAATGTCTGTATACATGTTTACATGTAGTTTTTTGATGATAATATTTAGCAATAACAGAGTTTTAAAGAATTTAAATGAACATGACATGCAAACCCAAATAAGAGCATTTTTCTTTGAGGTACCATGAATTTAACCTGTCAACTTTTGCTCAAAGGCGAAAAGAAATACTTTCATCTAAGTCTCTATTGTTTGGTCCTATGGCAGAAAATAATTCTGACTCCACTATAATGTATGGATACAGCACATCTGAATGAGACTTATGTGTAAATAATAAATATTGCAGAAGAAGTCATATGGCTAAAAAGGTGCTCAACTTCTAGGATACGTTAACACAAAACAGAAAGACCTTAGATTTAAATTCGATACACATTTTATAAGTATTTTTGCCTGCAAAACATTGACACAATTTGAATTCCTGGTTTCAAAAGAACTACTCTTTTTAAATTTTATTTTTTAGAATTCATAATAATTCTGTTTCTTTTTATAAAATAATCTTTTACAGGAAACTCTCTAAGACAAGTACATTTCTAAATAGAAATAAAAGATTATATTAACCTCAACCCTTTCAAAATTATTCAATTTTCTACAAACTAGCTCATTTTTTTAAAATACGCAAACGCACAATTTTAAGAGGTAATATTACTCTTCCACTTGACATATATACTGATATTATCAGACAGGGATGAATAATAAAGAAACAGCCCTTACAGCACTGTAGTAAAGATCAAATATTAAAGCAAAGATGGCAGAGTCAATAGACACAGATCCTTCTCATTTTTGTTGTTGCTACTACCGTTTTGGGGTTTTTTTTGCAAACATTGAATGAATGGCCAACACCTTTGGCATGTTACTTACTGATGGGTAGAGGTAACCTTCTCCATTCATGGCTATATACAATCCTGTCTTCACTCCCTGGATGGCAACAACGCGCAGTCCCACTGGTATGAGGTTGAACAGTGCTGTAAAGATAAACATGGCCTGTCACAAATAGGCAGGGGAAGCAAAGCTTTGCCATCACTTTTCTGTCTTTCATTTCTTTTATTGAAAAAAAAATCATCTATGTTACAACCTTCTGAGAAGTTCCAATTAGTTAAGTTTTATTTCTCTTTCTAATGAAGACGTATCTTCAATGGGTAAAATCAGCCCTTGAGCTTCAACGTATAGATATCAGCAGTCCACCTATAGCATTGCAAAGAATTGGTGGACCAATACACAGACTCAAGCCTGGAATCATGATTCCAGTATCACAGTCTCTGACATCGTTTGATGCCAAAAGAAATCAGCTGTGAAGATTCTCAAAGAGTGGAATCAAAAAAGTCCAAGTTGAATGTGTAGTCTGGTCTTTCAAGCAGAAAGCATGTTTTATCACTGCAGTGCAGGACAGGCTAGAAGTTTAAAAGATAATTTCAAAACTAAATTAGTCTTGCTGAACCAACATGAGATGACAGCAGAGCCCAGAAAAGGTGTGTACCTGCCAATGTGCTCAATTTAGAAAGAACGAATCATACTGAACGGCATGCACATTTTAAAGAGAGACATTTTTTTTTTACTAATATCTTATAAAACTGTGAGTGATAACTAAGAGGGGAAAGTGTTCAATTTTACCCATCTGTGAGATAAAAACTCATTTATGTTTCCATGTATCATTTCTTCCCTTATTGACCAGAAAAGTATTTTTCTATTATTTTACATAGTACAGATAGCAATGTTATCACTGAGTTTTAAAAAAAAGTCTTAACATTCCTTTAACACATTGTCATCCTGGGGTTACATGTTGACTCTTTTGTGGTTATTCTAGCACCATCCTCAGTATTAACTGCTTCATGATTTGGGGGACCTTAACGTAAATACATTTTTAAGAGAGCTATTAATTATCCACAGTGCGGTTATCTGCTCCCACTCAAGGTCTTAATTCAAGAGTAGTTCCAACTAACTGGATCAGGCCAGAACAGGCAACGACAACCCTGAAATGTTGAAGTAAACATGTAAACAAAATACCTGAGGTTTAGGTTCTCAAATGTATTCCACAAAAGACAAATAATTTGAAAAGTGTGGGTAATTTTGGCTTCAATCTATGGGTCTACTCAGTATATAATTAAAAATGTACTTTATAAATTAATTTCTATTTAATTCTGAGGCATCACATTTTTTCTCTGAAGGGTGGGGGAAATTTATACCTTCTTTTCCAAGTATTACATGTTACTGATCCCAAGATGTCAAGATGCCTGTGATGAAAGGAACATGGCAGGCCATGGTCATAGATAATCATCCCTAAAGGAATACTCAGGGGCAAAATGATTAAGTGGATACTAGCTTTCATGATTCAACCTATCTTTGGACTCTTTTCCATAGGATTCTAGAGGCTTATGTTATAAAAGAATGAGGCTTATGCTTGCTCACTTCTATTACTTAATAGTAAACATGAGTGGGAGTCATTGAACAGTACATGGTACTTGTGTCATTGTAACTCAGTATTTCTTCTTTGTGGGACAGGACCATTGGCTAATTTCACTCTTAGCCAGAACACCTAAACTCTCCTATTTCCCTTATATTTTGAAAGGATGGGTACCATAGAACAATTCCTGATTTAGGTGTAAAAGTTCTGGAGAAAAAAAACATAGTTGGATGCCTGTCCTTGAAAACTATTCTAACTTAACCCATTCAAACTTAATCATTCTAATCTTTATACACTCCTAATGGTATTTGTAGGTGCCATATATTTGATAGAGGCCAGATGGTATAATTCTAGAAAGTAAGTACATCATGAACTCATCAAAATAATATGGTATAGGAAAGAGAAAAATTATAGATGATAGCCTAAAATGACCTTACCAAAAAATAGGTTTTTTCCCTAGGATTTTGGTTGGGACCTGAATTCCAAAATGTCAGTTATTATCATTTACAGAAAGACAAATCAAAGTTAATCCATGTAACCACTGTCATGTGGAAGCCCATTCAGAGCTGATCATGATGAATCCATGGTGCTAAT
Source organism: Lynx rufus (assembly GCF_022079265.1). Classification (NCBI taxonomy): domain Eukaryota; kingdom Metazoa; phylum Chordata; class Mammalia; order Carnivora; family Felidae; genus Lynx; species Lynx rufus. Next base: position 72,959,380 of record NW_025814823.1, read on the forward strand.
TAAAACTACAGATACCCATGTTAATTGAGACATCATTATATTTTCCATTCCTTTTGTATTTTATATAATTATAAAGCAATGTCACAAAGCCTAGGGGAGTTCAGAATAATAAGATGTTCATGCTACCCTATTTATTCTGTGGAACACTCTAGTTTTCCGTACAGTAGTGATTTTCAATCCCGGCCATACTTTAAAATTAGCTGTATTCATAAAGCAGAATATCCATGCCCAAACACAGACTAATTAAATTAAATAAGAATTTCTGGAAGTGGGTTTAGGGTTTAGGGCATAAGGAAATTTTTTAAAAAGCTCCTCAAATGACGCTGAAGTACAGCCAAGATGGGAACAGCCATCCCAAGGCCTGTAGCATGGTGGTAGCTGTGAGTGATGGGCAATTTTTACACATCAAATTATCAGGTCGGGAATTTCTAAGATGAGAGGGGTGCTTGTAGCATTTATTAAATCTGGTTATGGGAGCAGTTAAGTTTAAGAGCACAGGAAAACCTCAGGACATCCCCAAAAGCAAACTAGGGGAAAAGAAAACTACACCCTAATCAAATGCCATAGTTCATGGTAAGGCTAATGTTTAGTAGATAGATGGGCAGCTCTAAGAATTTTAAATGAATATACCCTGAAAATGAGTGTGTGATGAAGTAACCTGTGTACTCATTTCTTTCTGTGAAAGATCTCTCCAGGGCACATAGATGCCAATAGTAAGCAGTCAAGTTGCTACAGTATCTTCTCTATTAGGACCAATCACCCATCATCAGTCACTGTCATGCCACTTTCCTTCCGGGAGATTTCTAGATCTTGGGCTGGAAAACCCAGGGAGGATGTTAGGATCAGGCTCACTGTCTGCTGGCCTTTCTCTCTCTTCTCAACTCACCTAAAAATCTTGACAAAGGCAGCTTAGTAGGGTCGTTCTGACTGTACCTAGTTCTAAATAAGCTCATGTTCAGTTGTGGGGATATGTGTCCAACTCAAATCATGAAGATTTGAAGCCTCAAGCCTCAGTTTTGTCATATAGTAACTTTCAAGGTGGCAGCATGGTTACCTTTAGATTATTTCTCCTTATTTTTCCTACTTACAGATTACTAGTCTTTGGTTTGGATTCAGAGGATTATCAAAAATCTGGAATGCATTTGTGAATTCTTACATCACACCCTTCGTCAAACCAAAAGGGCAGTGCTGCCAGGACCCGCCTACCAGCATCTCTAGTGCTCACCCTCATGTTTAGAGAATACTTTTCATGGCTTATGATTTTCTGAAGATTCATAAGACTACTGTAATGAACCAGAGAAAAGAAAATAATCTTAAAATTCTATCTAAAAAATGTGCTTTTCAACTACAAAAGTGATGACACACAAAAGTAGAGTGAATCAGTAATTCCCACGGCTTTTATAAAACTACCACAGTCCTGCCATGTTTTATTAAGTTTTATGGTCATATAATTTTTAATGGCCTTTTGAGGAGAGAACCTGTATCTCACCCTGTTTCTCTCTATTCTGCTATGTTTTGGAAAATGTTGAAATGGTAACAAAACTAACCCAACTGGCCAAAAGGGCACATAAAATGGAACAGAAGGTGTGGGACAGCTCTTTGCACAGGAATGCAAGCCCCTTGAGTGTGGGCACTAGGACTTGGTTCTGTGGCTTCTCTACAGGAGATCCTGTCCCCTCTTTATTGTTTAAATTGTTCCTCGACAGTATTAGGGGGATTAGAGAGGACTGCAAGTGCTGCCAGACTCTTGTTCCTTCAAGTGTGGTTACACAGTAGGAGAAAACAAGCCCCACACATTTAGAGAACAGAAGGTTGTGTGCCTTTTGGTGTCTAGTCTCAGATTTCCAGTTTGGTGTTTAATACTGTTTGCATAACCAGATACAATTGTGTGTGTGTGTGTGTGTGTGTGTGTGTGTGTGTGTGTGTGCAGATAATGTATAAATCTGCACTTTCACAGTTTAGAAAATATTGTGCTCCTTATTCAATTCTGAAGCAATACGCTTTTAAAAGATAGTGTCTACCTAACACACCTTAATTTGATATTGATTCCCATCGTTAAAAATAACCAACTTGTTTGGCATTACAAAAACCAAAGAAGAAGGTAGGGGAAAATGCATAAAACCTGTGAAGAGAATTATTTTTCTGAGAAACTAAGCAGCATTTTCATATAGCTATGGTTTATTTCCTTTCTTAAAAATTTTGGCATAAGGGATGGCCTCAAACTCTAAGTCAGAATGTCATAGTTTTTGCAGTAATCAGAGTTATGGAAAACTATTCCTCATGCTCCACTGGATTTTGGTCAAAGGAAATCAGAAAACATTGAAGACATCAGAACTTAACAAATCTTGAGAGTCCATGACTCCCACAAGTATAAGACATAAGAAAAAGAGAATGCCTTTTGTCAAAGAATGGGTAAGGAGATAAAGATAGGGAGAAGAAAATGAACAGACACACATGTATTAGTTTGAACCAGAAGAAACTGGCATCTTTCATAGGTCAAAGATGGTCAAGTCCTTACAATTTTAAAAAGTTCAATCCAATATCAAAATCCCAACAAATAAACAATGGTTGACATCAGTCTTAAGAATAAAAATGTTTTCTCTTTCTTCCTTGTGTTTGAATTGCTTTACCTTCTCTTTTCTCTAAATCAAAGAAGGAAATAAACCACTTGACAAAAAAAATCAATGAACAAATACAATAGGGAAAAGTTTAAAAGGACAAAAGGACAACATAATAGACACAAAGAGAGAAAAAGATTAGAGATTGAAAAGGAAGAAAATGCAGATAAACAGAACATTTTTAGGTTGAAAAAAAATTTAAATGATGCAAGGTCCAAATTCTAAAAGGTAAACACAATGGCTAGAAAAATACTGACACTTCACATAGTGACATCAAATGCAAAAACAGTCTGCTTTATATTATTAGATGATCTTGGGGCTACTAAAAATTGGATTACTAGAACTTAAAACAGAAAGTGCCTATAATTTGGTTATATGTATTCAAATCCTCCCTTCTTCTCATGGGATGATGTTCTATAAATGAAGGGCTAATGTTAAATGGAGGAAAAGATTCATATGCACTCCGGATCCACTGTTAATATGTGAATAAATATTTCCAATAAAATCAGTTTTTGCTTTCATTCATTCTCCTGAGCATTGGAAAGGGTCTATTTTAAAACTGATGTGCTAAATTAAAAGGACTTCTATGCCAGAATAAACAGAAAATGGGAAGGGTAAACACAAACAATTGAGTAAGAAGAGACACCAGGATGAAAACACAAAGAAGAATTATATATTAAAAAACAGTAAAGTGAAGGCAGACACTAATACAATGGAGGGTCAATGGCTTTTCAACTAAAGAAAAATCATCACAGACCCAAATATATAATGTAAACATTTTGTACAATGTATTTAAAGGTACAGAACTTTCACATCCTCTCTACAAAAAAGATACTATCTTTTCTGGTTGAATGCAAAGAATTTGAAAAATTCCATTTCCATTATTTGAAACAACTAATCCTTACAGCTCTTGAATTTCCACAATTATCATTAAAAAGCTACAAGCCCGATAAAAACAGTATTTCCAAAGTAAACATGGATTCAACTTTCATCTGGATGCACTGGTGTCCTTATTTCACTTTTAGGATAATGAAGATTAAAAGTAACAATAATGCTGGATGTAACAATCATTTTGAAAAAAAGAGAAAGAGAGAAAATAACCTCTAATTATCTTAAAATGATAGCTTTCTTTTGTTGCTGTTAATGTTTTCATCCATGTGGTCCAAGTACAATGGTAAATGGCATTCTAGTGTGTAACATTTGTAAAAATGAACCAACACAACAAGTATTTGTAAATGTCTTTTAAGAAGTCATTTAAGCAGCAGCGTAGCTTCTACCAACTGTGTTAACGGGTGGCCTGAGGTTGTCACTTACTAGAATTAGTGCTGTCATCCTTGGTTCCATCGAGAGCTCCATCGGGATGCATTTGCAAGTAGTAGCCTTGCCTGCAATATAACCTGGTCACTATACCCTTGAGCTGGGGATCTGAAAGGCAAACATAGTTATCATAAGCCTCACAATGTGTCAGAATAGAGTTTCTTTTTTTCTTTTTCTGATTCTTTTCTTTCTTTTTCAGAAGAGGGCATTGGATAGAAGTAGCACCTTTCACTCTCTATCTCCCAGATTCCTCTGTCTGAATCAAACTTAGAGCATATTGATCAGTAAAGGTGAGGAAAAAGCAGTCATAAGTTGCATGTGTCAGCAGCAGAAAATAGGTCCTTTTATGAAACTAATGTGTGGATTTAAATTATTCATTAACACAGTCGAGCTACTTAATAATCTATTCGTTTAATTATTAGCTAAGTCCTAAACTAATTAGTCTAATAGTCTAATGTCATTCAGGATGGTAGTACAAGAGTTGTGCAAACTTCTGCTTCTAAGAAACCTTATTAAAGGCTTTTTAATGGATTTTTCTTTTTACTTAATTTGACAAGTAATCCCAAAAGGTGAAAAGCCTATAATAAAAAAAAATCATAGGGGTGCCTGGGTGGCGCAGTCGGTTAAGCGTCCGACTTCAGCCAGGTCACGATCTCGCGGTCCATGAGTTCGAGCCCCGCGTCAGGCTCTGGGCTGATGGCTCAGAGCCTGGAGCCTGTTTCCGATTCTGTGTCTCCCTCTCTCTCTGCCCCTCCCCCGTTCATGCTCTGTCTCTCTCTGTCCCAAAAATAAAATAAAAAACGTTGAAAAAAAAATTAAAAAAAAATCATACTAACATTTTCATATGCATTCTTAGAAAAAGCCCCATTATGGAGAATGCCTCTTTGATGTCTAAAGGGTCAGCCTGACTGGCATGGAAGCATCTAGTACTCATGCATGACCCATAGAAAAATGGGAGAGTCGATTTCTGAGCTCAGGGTGAGGCACCATAACAAACCTATGCTGTCAGGTCAGCTCTGTGGCCATAATCTGGACGAATTAGACCGTTTACACACATTTATAACTAAAAAATAGAGTGAAATTATATAACGTGGATTTTGATTCTTAGCCAAAAGGGCCAAGGATAGAGGACAGTGGAAGTTTATTAAAGCAAAACGGGAAATCATATGGTAACAGACTTCTCATTTGATGATTCATTGAAAAGAAAACCATTCAAGTGACCCAGGCTTCACAAAGAGCCAGCTGTACCTTTGAAAATAAATATTTACATGTGGCTTTTCAAAGGCCATCCTTGTTTTATGACTAGATATGATGTTGGACATCATATTCATCACCATGGCAACTGGCAACTCTCCACAATCGCTGAATGGAACATGCAAATACGATCATGCTATCAAACAGTAGAATGGCACAGAACGATGAAGGCTACCATCTTGTAATTGACAGAAAATTTGTGGATTTGCCAACAGGTGAACACAAACAAAAAAACACACATGTCAAAAAAAAAAAAAAAGGCTCTTCCAAACCAGAATACCCTTAGTCTTTTGTTTAGTCCTCAAGAAACTAAAGACAATGTCAATATATATTATTATGGACACATAATATAACTAATAATTTGAGAAATGACTTTTTGGTACTTAGATTTTCTTCAAAGATCATATGATAGTGAAGAAAATCTGGGGGGAATACTGCATGAACACCACAGCATCACATCAGTGTAACTAAATATAATAGATGCTTCTAGAAGACTAGGATTAAAAAACAATCTAAGTGATTATTGGGATTGTGTGACATATGTTCCTTATTCTGTAGTATATACCTTTAAAAATCACACAATTCTAAGAAGTGAATTAGTGGGAAAAATTACTCTTGCACCTTAGTCTGCCATTCGCTCAGTAAAATTTGACTGGGTTATTGACCCTCTACGTATTGAGGACTTCTTTTCTTATTTATGCTGCATCGTATTTATGCTCATCACTGCAAATAAATGGCATGGAAAAGAAGAGAACAAAGGTAAAAAGTCAGGTTTTTAATTGCCATGAGGACATACAAGGAATTTCAGAGATTGATAATCCTCTGTAAAAGCTTTATGTTTTGAATCACGTAGTGTTAATAATTCTACATTTTAGCTACTACTCGAATTAAGTAGGTCAGGCAAGGCAGTAAAAGACACATAACCCCCACAAGCTCCCTCACACTTAAAGAGAACACTTCTTCCTCTTCTTTTTTTGTTGCTTTTCCTATTATCAAAAAGACAAGAGATAACAAGTATTGGTGAGAATGTGGAGAAAGTGGAATCCTTGTGTACTGTTGGTGGGAATACAAATTGATGCAGCCACTGTGGAATACAGTATGGAGGTTCCTTAAAAAATTAAAAATTAAACAACCAATCCGCTTGTTACCACAATCCCACTTCTGGGTACACAGCCACAGGAAATGAAATCAGGGTCTCAAAGAGATCTACAGCTCCATGTCCACTACAGCATTATTCACAATAGCCAAGATATGGAAACAACCTAAGTGTGCATCAGCAAGTGAATGGATAAAGAAAATGTGGTATAAGTGCACAACAGAATATTTTTCAGCCTTTAAAAAGAAGGAAATTGTGCCATTTGTGACAACATGGATGGGACTGGAGGACATAAGTCTGAGCAAAGTGTGAGCAAAGAATGAAACCATAGTTTTGAGTTCTCACTCAATTTCAAAGAAACGAAACCAAATTGATTTCTATGCATCTAGTTTCACATTATTTGATGTTCTCTTTTTGAGGAACCATAATAACACTGACTGTGCTCTTCCCAGGCGCCAGGCACTGTGGTAAGTACGTTACAGGATTAACTCATTGAACAAACCACAACTTATTAGAAAGCCCACTTTGAAGATGAGAAGGTGGAGTCAGAATGATGGAGTAATTGACAAAGAACACAAAACTGACAAGTGCTCCACTGGGGTTTGAACATGATCTACATTTTAACCACTAAACTGTGTGGCCTCTGGAAGTTGAACAATTGGCCCGAACCATCTTAAGAATCTAAACTAGGGGCGCCTGGGTGGCGCAGTCGGTTAAGCGTCCGACTTCAGCCAGGTCACGATCTCGCGGTCCGGGAGTTCGATCCTCGCGTCAGGCTCTGGGCTGATGGCTCAGAGCCTGGAGCCTGTTTCCGATTCTGTGTCTCCCTCTCTCTCTGCCCCTCCCCCGTTCATGCACTGTCTCTCTCTGTCCCAAAAAATAATTAAAAAAAAAAAGAATCTAAACTAAAATGCAAACCAATCTTGTTTTCTTTTTTTTAAACTAGATTTTAAAGATTAACCACAGCTGTATATAAACCCAAACCCTGCATACCTAGGGTCAAATCAGTGATTAGAACAATCACATGAAGTTAGAAAGAATCAAAGTGCTTGAAAATCTCTTCTATGATCCACCCCACTTTGCCATTGGCCACATTCCCAATAAATTTCCACTCATGAAACCCTCACCAACGTTGCAGATTTAACACTGTAGGTTTAAACTCATCTGTGTCATTCTCCCTCCTCCACCAACTCCAGTCGGAAGGTACTTGTATCGCTGACTCATCAACTCATGTGAAAGGTCTCAACACTGTGCCTGCCTTTGTCATTCCGGCTAAAGAATTGCTCGGTTTTTGCAGATGCTGTCTTCAAGATCTCCCTCACTTGCTCCTTGTTCTATTTGCACTGCCAGCAGTTCTTCAGGCCCCTCATTGCCTCTCCTGGGTGGTCTTTGCACCTGCAGTGGGCCCATTCCATCCAGCAGATCAGTAAATATGCAGGGACTCTGGCCACTCACTGAACTACTCACATGCCCTGCATTGTCTTCTACTACTCCACTCCATCCCCTGTATAGCCCAGCCCAGGTCACTGTGGGCTGCCTACAAATATCCCATAATGTTCCACATTTATCCTGTCCCCTTAACCTTTCCTGTCTCTACATAAAGATGCCCCCTTGCACATCTGTGTGCACATACCCACATGCACACATCTTTGAGTATTTAACTTCTTTTTCTCCTTCTGAAGTTCAGCTCCATCAATTCTTCTTCTGGGGCACTTTCCTGATACCTCAAGTGAGTTCAGATTCCTTCTTTAAACACTTTCATGGCAGCATTCTTCATGGGCATTACTTATTTTTAAAAAACTACAGCATTATTCACATTAGCCAAACATCAAAACTACTTCATTTTGAAATGTTTTTAATATATTAAAAGGTACAGGAAATAATACAACCTAAATGGAGGTTAATAAATGTTACTATTTTGCTTTGTAATTCGTTATTTGAATTTCATATTTATTTGTGCAATTATGTGATTGATGTCTATCTCCAAACTGTACTCTAAGTTTCACGAAGAAAACTGAGATGTATGATATGCTCACTGTTACATTTCCAGGGTCTAGACAAATAGGAACTGGGCAACATAGATTTCTTAAATGAATGCTGACTGGGTAATTATCTAGTCATTTCATATATTGCTAATAAGAATGAAAATTATAATAACATGAAATCCAGGATGGCAGTAAAGCCTAAAAAATGACCAAAAGTTTTGACCAGGCAATTGTATTTTCCAGACTTCTAACTTAAAACTAAATCCCCAGTATTATAAACTTTTGTGTAATGACATATGTGTATATAATATGAGCATGACCACATAAGAAATACTATCCATAGGGAAAATACATGGGAAACAACACACAAAAATGTGAAATATAAATATATTTTGCTGGTTCCTATATGTTTTTCAACACTTTATTATTTAAAAAATCTCCTATAATTTTATAATGAAAATGGAGATTTTTTAATAAAACATATTAATGTCTTTTGACAAAGGATGTGTAACGATAACATTTCATACATGCTTGCAAATAATACTGAAATACATGCATGCAAATAACCTAAATGCATATTACTGTTGTAGATTAACTGGTTGCCCCAAATTTTCTGGAGTCCACTTATTAGTTTCTCTTTGTGCTTAGCCACATGTCCATAAAACACTCACTATGATCCTCACTAATAAAACTAGCCATAGTGCAATATCACCGTTTATAGCATGAGGTCACTCTTTCAAATAATTAAAACAGAAGGAAACAAGCTCTTTCCTCAAAGGCCAAAAGTATGAAGCCAAATATCCGTGACAAACACAAAAGAAAACAAAACAATTTTCCTGAGAAAGCAAATCACAGCAGCTATATGTGGTCTGGCAACGGCATGACTAAATTTCTCGATCTACCATGTAGAGGACAACATAACCCTCCATATGAGTCTCTATAGCAAGACTATAGCAGTTGAGTCTCTATAGCAAGACTCAACTTCAGCCTAATACGTGCTGGACAGCTCACTTATACATATTATTTCATGATTCTGTGAGGGAAACATTGACAGGAAAGACCAAAAGTATCTCACATGACTTCCAGAATGGACAAGAACCAGTCTGGGCAGCTGCAACAGGAGTACAAGTCTCTAAAAAAGAGCATCCATCATGGGCTGCCTCCCTCCCAAAAAGAAAGGAAAGGCAATGCAATGTAGCGTGTGAAGACCCAGTATTAGAACTTCCTGTTTGATTGTCATCCCCAAAACTGAGAAAGAAATTAAGCTTTGCTAATAGTTTACATGGATTGACTTTGGAGTCTTCAGGTTCACATGTCATATGAGGTCCTTGAAGTACCTGAGGTAGGTTCAGGGCATTCTCTAGTTCTGAGGGACTGGCACAGTGTCCTGGCTGTCAGTCATTGTTCCCAATAAGTGATCTGCAAAATGCAGAAGTTTATGTCTTCTTGGTTAAGTAGACTTATAAGTTCTATTATCTAGTTTAACTAAAGTTAAGATATTTTAGGGAAAAAATCTGACAGAGATAATATGGATTAATAGTGATACTCAAAAAAAATCTAACGCCAAGAAAACAGCAAAGATGACAATTCCTTCACAAGGATTATGTGGTTGAAAACAAGTCCACAAATGAGTAATGGAGCAATGACGACCTACCTATTCATATCTAACATGAAGTCAGTCAAAAGTATTTGAAAACGTTAAGAATACATCTACTATGATAAAAACAGAACATCACCCCAAATTAAGAGTATGCTTGAATATAAAACAGTGAAAATATTACATGTGTTAAACAAGCTTATATTGATGAACATTCTCATTTGTTTTTCATAAAAATAATAGGATAAGAAGGTTTGGTGACATTCTTCTAGTGAATGTTAAAAATAAGCCCTACAAGAATGAGGATTTTGTTTTCAGTACTGATATATCTGAAACCCCTACAAACTCGACTCTCAATTAATAATTGAAGGAAAATAAATATCTGAAATCCCACACTTACATTTTAGCTAGCCATGTAAAAAATGCAAAAATAGTTTGCAATTCATAAGACTGTTAGAGTTCTTTATTGTCTTCTAAGATACACATTCAGAATATTTACTCTAATTAGGAAAATATGAAAACTTTGTTTTAATTATCCTTTTTCCTTCTGTTTTCTTTTTTAAATACTGACTGTGCTTGCACATCTTACTAAAAATGTTTTGAGGATACTCCTTGTTTGAAACTCTGTACTAACTATGCTCTCTGACATTAATTAAAGTAGAAATAATGAAAGCTAATGTGCATATATTTCAAAAAAATGTTTCATAATATATTAGCCTCAATACTCAGAACTGAGAGAAATGCAAAGCAGTTCAAGTGCCTTCAGATACAGGAAAAAAAAATACCCAACATTTTAAATGAAAACAATCACTCTCTCAGAAGTGAGTTCATTTAAATCAATCACTGTCACAAAAATTGTTTTCACGCAATGTGCAGACTGACAAAAGAGAAATCAGGATAATCCTTAGAATGATGGATATATTTGTAATCATTATTTAAATTGAAAAATTCACAATATGGCATGTGTTTTTACATAGAAAATATAAAAATGTATATACATCACACATACCATGTTTGTTTACACATAAATTTTGGTACTAGTTGGTTATCAGTGCAGGTTCTTAAATGTCACTTCTCTATTAGCTATGGAAAAATCACATGTTTTTTATAGGGTAAAAAGCAACTTTTGGAATAGACATTTTTGTGGCAGATCTAATTAGATTTTGGCACTCTTAGTAGCAGAAAATAGCATTGTGAATAATTTACCCAAAGCCATAAATTATCATATAATTCAGCCATAAAAATAAACCATGTTCAAGAGCTCTTCCAAAGGGCTGAGGGAAAAGGGTGCGGTAGGGACATTAGGAAAGTGATAAATAAACTAAAGGTATGTGAAAACCTGCTATGTTTTTGATAATTCCTTAGGATGGCATTCAATCAATTTCCTCTGGAAATTGCCCCCATGCTACCCCCGGGGCCCAGCCTCTAAGAATCCTGTGTCAGCTACTTCCGAATGGTTGCCTGATCACCACCCCAATTCAATGCATTACTACGTATGTCTGTTCAATTTTAACTGCTGTTTCTACAGCCTATAACAGGCTCTCCACCTCTGCCTACCAGAATCTTATGCCTGCAGGCACTAGAGATAGAACCTTGCATAAAAAAAAAAAAATAGTTCCTGCCCTCAAAGAGCTTGCTGTCTACTGAGGGGGGGTAAGGGAAATGTATAATATGGTTCCATGCCAATTAGTCATGTGTGAAATTATTGGGTTTATATGTCTTCCTGTCCTGCAAGTACATTATAAACCCCTTGATAATTTGTATCATCTGTTATTCAAAGTAGCCTATCACTATTCTTTGCACAGAGTAGCTGTTCAACAAATATTTAATGACTGAATTTATTTCATTCGTCTTTAAAAAGAATCTATATATAAACCCTAAATGGCATTTGAGGCAAGATGCATTTTTTATATCTTAGTTAAGAATTGAAGGAGCAGAGCATGCTTGAGATAAATGTGGGTTTTGAAATGGAAATTCTAATAATTAAAAAAAAATTCCAAAACAATTTGAGCCAAAAAAAAAAAAAATCCCTCTTAGTAGTGTACATTCAGGAAACAACAGTGGGTAGAGCATCTTCTTGGGGAAGACACTTAAGAAGATGACTAAAGGGAAGGAAGGCCATAATATCTTGCTTAATATGTGACCCTCAACTCCAAGGAGCATACAGAAATAAGAGTAATTCTTGGGATTCCTAATGCAGGGTTGAACTATCACTAGCTTTGTGAATATCCAGTGTCTACAAGCTCCAAAAGGGAACACATCTCTGGATCTCAGTTAAAAGTATCCTCTTCCAATACTATTTTCCATTGAGGTTCTCTAATTGCAAGATTCTAACATATTAGAAACACACTGGAGGTCCTATGACCCCAACATAATTTGGAATTGAACAATAAAATGGCCAAACATTGAATCTACTGTTTTCCTTTATTTATTCATCACTTACAAAGATAAATAATGATAAAATACGTGTGTTTTGGTTTGCTAACATATTCCTTCTAAATTTTAATTATATATTTAAAAATAAATTATAAGTGTTAATTATGTAATTGGAAAAGATAATATAAAAAATTCTTGTACATATTTAAGAACGAAAAATGTGTGTCCTTCAGTGACAACAAGTAGGGTTCAAGTCAATCATTATTATTGTTACATCTAAAGAAAGCTTTGCTGATAATATATTCTGTCAAGGATTCCTAATTTATCAATTATTTCATTTCCTCCTGGCCAGAAAACATACACGCAAATGCAAAGAAGTGGTATTCTCTGTCTCGTTCAGTGTTGATGTGTCACTCTGTGTGGAGTCTGAAACACTTACAAATATGAACACATCATTCATGTTCAAATTCTTCATCAATGACATCAAATACTAAAAGAAACTTAACAATATTTTGACATTTTATAGCAATTTCCTTACATTAGCCTAGGTATCAGAAATGACCATGCTGCTGGCTTACTGAGGACATAATATTTCCTAGATTGCCAAGCAAATAACTAAGCATTTAACTTAAAATTTCAAATGCTATTGTCATAGGAAGAGTGGAATCTGAGATATTTAAGGTTAGTTGCTACCTAAATAATATTTATTTTTTTTAACTCTATACATTTGGTATTTGTGTTCTTACTGCTGCTTTCAGACAAGTATCTCAAAGGAGTGTTCAAAATCTTAGCAATATATTTTCAATAAGCACATAATACTATGTATTTCTAGTTAAATTACTAGAATATTCCGTGCTTATTCAACCAGCCTCTAAATGTTCAATGATAACTCTTCTTTCCATTTCTTCATTACAGGATTTTTTAAATTAAGAAAACCACTATTGGCAATAACTACTACAAACCTCTTTGGAATTCTGAAAGGAAGCTGTGCCATCTTGAAATACTCACAATTTGGAAATTAAACTTGTGATACTTTTTTTCACAGTGTGGCATGCACACACACACACACACACACACACAAGTAGCAAAGTGTGGGACCACTTTGCCACTTAAGTGATCAAAATGACATTCTTTGACTTTGATAATCTTTTCACTTCTTGCAGCTCATCCAAAAAGCCTTTTTATACTTATTATAAGATAAAATATAATCGCATATTATAAATATTAATCATGCCTCTCTCTATGTCCTTCATAAAATTTGAGGTTAATCAAATATCACTGAATGGCTTGAGTAACAAGAGTAGTATTAACACTTGCTAATATTTTATATTCAAATACTATTACAATAGACAAATTTTGGTGCTGTAAATATGAGTGAAAAAGAATGTGAATGTTACATGAACTATATGGCATTATCTGAGAGAGTTTCATAATTATGCAGACTTTCTTTAAAAAGTGATTTCTACATCTGACCAAGATAGAGTAACAGGGACCAGAAGTACTCTTTCACAGGAAACAATAAAAAAATCACAAATTGAATTTTGCAAGACACTGGACATCAGGAAATGAAAAACAGTAGTCCCTGAGTGATGGTAAAGAAATAAGGTGAGTCCTACTATTTCCTGAGAGAGATTCCAGGGCATAGAGAAGGGCAGGGAGCCCAGTGGACTTCCTAAATTGAGGAAATTGAACTTAAAGTCCAGAGAGACCAAAGTAGATGGCATACAGTAGATTGGGAAAGAGAGAGCTGCTGAAAGAGAGAACATCTAAGATCTGCAGAGGGTTCCTGTGAGTATTCAGCTTTGCATTGATCTACAGTTTATGTGGGGAAACCATCCCTAATTGGGGAAAACCATCTGAGAGGATTAGAGGTAACACTGCCTCAAAAACACACAGGACTGTAAACACTACCTGTTCCCACTAGTCAGACCGGAAAAATTCATAATTCATGGGGATTGAGCAGAGTATAAATAGGGTCTTACTTCAATAGGGAGAAAAATTAACCGTAGTCTGAGTCCTGCATTAGTCTCACCTAAAAAATCCTAAAAACAAGTACGAAAGAGTATACCATTTCAAAGGAAATTAACTGCATCCCAGAATAAGCTCAAGAATATTTATAGGAATACAAAAATTTTGAGCACTCAATAAAGTAAAATTAAAAATATTTGGAATCCAATAAAAAATTACCAAGCATGCAAAGAAACACAGAGATTTCACCTGTAACAAGGGGAAAAATCAATATATCAAACTGAACTAGAACATCCTCAGATGTTAGAATATTAGAAAAGGACATGAGGTCATTATAACTGTATTGCACAATTCAAAAATTAAGTAGAGACACAGAAGACACAAAAAGGGCCCCAAATGAACTTCTACAGATGAAAGTCACAAGTTGTGAAATGAAAAACAAAAACAAAAACAAAAATATTGGTTGTGTTTAATTGTGGATTTGGAATTGCAGAAATAAAAGGGTAAACTTGAAGACATAACAATAAAAATGGTTCCAAATGAAACCCACAGAGAAAAAATAATTAAACAAATAAACAGAGCCTTAGTTGTGTGATAACTTGAAGCGACAAGAGGCATGTTTAACTGAAGTCTCCAGAAGAGATTATCAACAGGACAAGAAGGAAAAAGATTTGAAGAAATAATGGCTGAAAAACTTCCAAAATGGTAAAATGTATCCAATATCCAAATAGCTTAACAAATTCTAAAGACAGGAAATATGACAAAAACTACATCAAGACACATCTTACTGGCAGTACTCAAA
Organism: Lynx rufus; assembly: GCF_022079265.1. Classification (NCBI taxonomy): domain Eukaryota; kingdom Metazoa; phylum Chordata; class Mammalia; order Carnivora; family Felidae; genus Lynx; species Lynx rufus. The sequence continues at coordinate 72,974,393 of NW_025814823.1, forward strand.
ACCAGTGATAGAGAAACAATCTCTTCCCCCCTCCCCCGTAAGGAAAAACACATTACGTAGAGAAATAAAGACAAGAAAGACAGCGGATATTTTGTTTGTAACAATTCAAGCAAGAAAACAATGTAGCAACATCTTTAACGCACTGAGAGAAATATCTTAAAACTCTAAAATAGTGAACATATCTTTAAAAAACAAAGGTAAAATAAAGAAATTTTTTGACACACAGAAAAGAAAGAGTATACCATCAGAAGGATTCCATTACGAGAAATGTTGAGGGAAGGTACTCAGAGACAAAGAAAATGATATCAGAGAGCAATATGTATCTAATCTAAGATAATGAGCACTGGTGATAGTAAATACACAGGTCAAGACATACATTTTTTGTTATTTATATCTCTTTTAATGATAATTGACCATTTAGGCAAAAATCATAATGCAATGTGGGGTTTATAACGTGTAAAAGTGAAACATAAGATGGCAATAGTATAAATACCAGGAAAGGAGAAATGGAAATATGCTACACACACTTAAATATATACCATATATGCTATTAGAAAGGCCCCACATTTGGTTTAATGTTCTGCTGATACCATCTTGAAATTATTAATAGTTTTTTTTTAACAATAGGCCTTGCATTTTCATTTCGCCCTGAGCTCCTTGAATGACATACCCTGTCCTGGCCTTAGATACAACACCAAAAGCATGATCCACTGAAGAAAACATTGATAAGCTGAACTGTATAAAAATTCAAAAACTTCCACTCCAAAATAAACTGCTAAAAGACTTTAGGACAAGTCACAGACTGGGTGAAAATACTTACATGGTTTGTGCCTCAATAAAGGCTTGTATCCACTAATACATAAAGACTTAAAACTCAATAATAAGATAACAAGATTCCAATAAATCAAATGCACAAAACTATAGAGAATTTTATCAGAATATTTGCAGATGAAAACAAAGTTCATGAAAAGATGCACAACATCAGTAGTCATTGGGGAAATGAAAATTAAAGCCATAGCGGGTTACAGTTACACATATTACAAGATTAAAATTAAAAAGAGTACCAGACAAATTGTTGGCAAGGATGTGGACAAACTGGAACTCACCTACACTAATGGGAGGAATAGAAATTACTCCACTGACTTTAGAAAGCTGTTTGCAGATTCTTAAAATGTTCAACATAAACCTGCCTACATAATTCAGTCATTGCACTTGTAGATATTCACTCAATAGCAATAAAAGCTTATGTCCATTCAAACCATGTATGTGAATAGTTATTTGTAATTATTTGTAATAGCCCCAAACTGGAAACAACCCAAATGTCTATTTAACAGATGAATGGATTAAAAAAAAAAAAAAACACCAAAAAACAAACAAAAAAAAACCCTGTGGAATAGCCATACAATGGAATACCACTCAGCAAAAAAAAAAAAAAAAAAAAAAAAGGAATGAGCAATTGATAAATGCAACAAAATGGATGGATGCCAAAATAATTGTGTTGAATAAAAGTCATATAATAATAATAAAAAAATGGGGGCGCCTGGGTGGCTCAGTTGGTTGAGTGCCCAACTGTTGATTTTGGCTCAGGTTATGATTCCAGGCTCATGGGGTCACCACGGGCTGCGAGCCGGGCATGGAGCCTGCTTAAGATTCTCAGTCTCTCTCCCTCTGCCCCTCTCCCACCTGTGCTATCTCTCTTTGTCTAAAAAAAAAAATTAGGAGCACAAAGAGGCATAAGGAAATTTTGGGGTGATGGACATATTCATAATGTTGAGTGTGATTGTGGTTTCTTTTTTTTCTTTTAAGTTTATTTATTTATTTTGAGAGAGACAGAGCATGATCAGGGGAGGGGCCAAGAGAGAGAGAGGGAGAGAGGAAGAGAGGGAATCTCAAGCAGGTTCAGCACTGTCAGTTCAAAGCCTGACCTGGGACTCGAACTCACAAACGGTGAGGTCATAGCCTGAGCCAAAACTAAGAGTCAGACACTCAACTGACTGAGCCACCCAGGTGCCCCATGATTATAGTTTCTTATGTCAAACTCATAGAATTGTACACTTTAAATACGGAGAGATTATTTTACAACAATTACACCTTAGTAGAGCGATTAAAACAAAAAACAAAAAGATGAAAATATATATTAATAAGGATGAAAGAGATCTCAGGGTAAAGAATCTTACAGTGGATAAAGAGGGATTATTTCATAATGATTAAGGAGTCAGTTCATTAAGAATACATTAAAAATCCTGAATGTTTATGCACGTACTGACAGTTTCAACTACATGAAGCAAAAATCAATGTAACTTCAAGGAGAAACAAAAAACTATAAAATTACAGTCAGAAATTTCAACTCTGTTCTCAAAAAATTATGCAACAAATACACAGAAAATCAGTAAGGATATAGAGGAAAAAAAGCCTAAGGCTTAGAGTGTTATCTGTGAAATTTAATATACTCTGTTAAATCACTACAAGGTATGATCTACTTCTCTGAGAAACTAGAAATGGGATTTCCTAAACATAAGAAACCTGAAAACTAGTATTTGATTCATTCATAGAATTTTCACAGCCAGTCAGACCTATAGCAGGTTGTATGAATTTGCTTCCCAGCTGTGATCACATTATCTAAAATTGAGGATTAGCAGGACAAAAAGTATGATGTTTAAGAATCAAGAGCATGGGGCGCCTGGGTGGCTCAGTCGGTTGAGCGTCCGACTTCAGCTCAGGTCATGATCTCGCAGTCCATGAGTTCGAGCCCCGCGTCGGGCTCTGTGCTGACAGCTTGGAGCCCAGAGCCTGTTTCAGATTCTGTGTCTCCCTCTCTCTCTGCCCCTCCCCTGCTCATGCTCTGTCTCTTTCTGTCTCAAAAATAAATAAAAACATTAAAAAAAATTAAAAAAAAAAAGAATCAAGAGCATCTGTCAAAATTAAAGTATCTAAAGGCTTCCAGTGAAAGTTATGTTGCAAACAGTATAAAGTGTTGCATTAACCATGTAAACAACATTCATGTTAGATGCATAGTTTTCTTAGCTTTCTTAAGAGAAATTGTAGAGGAAGAAACTGGGAACTTTACATGAAAAAAAGTGTTTTTGTCTTTTGAGCACACATTTGCTTCAGGGTCTGGACGCACTTTCCTAAGTGTACTATGCCAAGAAAATAATCAGGACCATAGGTGAATTTAGGAAAATAACCACATAACAAGGGCTGATCAATGCCTTCTCCAGAGCTGAGGCTCACACATTTGAGAAATAGTATTTCAAAGCAGGTATAATCTCATTTTGCCTGTTCACTTCTAGGGCTACAGAGAGATCTCCACCCAATGGTCAGAGCTGGCTGTAATGAACTTGTTGAAAGTGGTACTGATAATCCCATAAGGCTGCTTCCATTTAGGGAAGGTACAGACATCTGAGCTCTCTTTCCTTCAAAGTTTCTGCTTCAGGAGCCTCTGGCTGGCTCAATCAGTTGAGCGTCCAACTTTGGCTCAGGTCCTGATCTCATGGTTTGTGGGTTGAGCCCCGTGTCAGGCTCTGTGCTGTGCTGACAGCTCAGAGCCTGGAGCCTGCTTCAGAATCTGTGTCTCTCTCTTTCTTCCCTTCTGCTCATGCTCTCTCTCTCTCTCTCTCTGTCTTAAAAATAAATAAACATAAAATTTTTTTTAAAAAAGTGTCTGCTTCAGACATTTGTCTTCCAGCTGCTTCTAGGAGGAGATGAGAGTCATAAACTCTTTTGTGAACCAAGGCTACTCCCTCCAGAACCTCTAAAGCAGCAGGGGAGGGAGGAGGAAGGAGAAGGTATTGAAAGGTACCTATTCATCACAATTGACATGGACACTTCCAACTAGAGAGGTAAAACATTTAAACCAAAGGTCATGAAAACAAAACAAAACAAAACAAAACAAAACAAAACTGGAAATCAATGTGGAAGTTCCATAAAGGATGATGCAGAATTTAGTCTTGGTTTTAGAGTTCAATTGTGATGAGGTGTGTGTATGTTGAAAGCCGAAAACTTCTGCATAATTTATCAGGAAGTGGTGCCTCTTATCATTTTTATTTATTACACTTAAATGACATTTCATAACAATTTCTTCAAAGAATCCTTAATGGTGCATCCATCACTGAAACTCCATATAGTATAGCTCCAGGAATAGATCGATTCATCTTGGAAAACAAGAGAAGAAATCCTCACCATGTTCTGTTTAAGTGCACTGCAAAAAGCCAAGATATTTAACTGGCTCACTCAAACAACTACTCTGTTCCAGGCTCTCTGTTAGGAGCTGAGAGGAATTTACAGTCAAAGCAGATTGCTGTCCATTATTCCCAGCATCAGCAAGCCAACATATGATGTGGGTCCTGAAATAATGAGGCTGGGCAAACAGAAAGTTTCAACGCTAAATGTAACAGTAGGAAGAATGACAGCTGTCATCTCCTGAGCCCATACTCTGGTCTGGAAACTACTCTAAGTGCTTCTTCCATATTGAGTCATGAATCCTACAGCAAACTTTTGAAGTAGGTGGCATTATTATCCTCACGTTACACATAAGCAGACTGAGGCTAAGAGGGGTATGTGCCTTGCCCAAGATAACACAAGAAGGGAATGATGGAGCTGGCATCAGAGCCTCTGGGGTCTGGCCTCCTGCCTATCCGCATTCCATTGAGCCGGGCTTTGGCTGAGGACCCTAGTGTATTCGGAGCACCCAGAGGTCACAGTGATTCACTGAAAGCACACAATGAGAGCACTGACAGATTAGAGGACAATGACTGACATGGCGGGCCCTGGCAAAACTGTATTAGAGAACGTTTAATCTGAAGAAGGTGGAATTTCATTGTTTTCCAAAATTTATGGGGTTGTCACGGAGACAGATAGTGGATTATTTAGTCTTGCCCTGGATGACAGAAATAAGACATAAGTAGAGTGACGTCAAGATTGAACTTATGTGAAGGTGGTGGTGTTATCTCTGTGATAACTACTATGTTCCAGGGACCTAGAAGGGTGTCTGTCATATACTAGGTGCTCAATAAATAATGACTAGCTGAATAAATGAATTAATAAGGGGGGAGAAATGCAGCTGTCCAGTGAAAGAAAGAGTGAACTCTCCCACGAGGTCACGGCTTCCCCTGCAATGAAGCGTTCAAGAAGTGATTAGATGGTTATCTATCCAGGGAACTGGGGAAAGCATTGCTACTTCGCATGCCCTAATTTCAGGCCTGCTTTAAAAACAAAACATTTATCTGAAGATACAAGACAAATATGAGAAAAGGACAACTTTATTTTAAAAAGTGGAAGCCATCATCATGGGCAAAGGACCACTTTAGGACCATGGTCCCTCCCCTCGCACACAGGCACGAGAATGGCAAGCTTCACCCCTTTCCTCTCCTAGGGGGTTGGACTGCTCACAATTAGGAAGTGAGGCAGAGTGGACACCAGTGAGGAGACTGGAGTGAGGGGGGTTGGGGGGCAATTTCTTACTAAGCTGTTAAAGGAAAACAGACAGATCCTGCTTATTAGAGCAAAGTTTAGAAGATGGAAATCTATAGCAGGTGAAAGATTGAGAATATGTTGATATGTCATAAGGTGAACCATGGGGTGCTGAGCTGTAGGCGAGCCAGGCATATTTCTACAGGAGCGAGACCTTCTCAAGTCTGGGAGGAAATGTGCAGGAGATTTTGTATTCAATTTAACTTTTTTTTTTTTTTTTTTTTAGTATTTCAAGTTTCTTTAACTTTTACTTTAGTTCACAAATATAGTTGCATGGTTACAGCATGTTTACTCAATAACCAGTCCCATGATTTGGATACATTTTCAGGGTGCAGTGTAGGCAGGAGGAAGAGAAGTGGCAGCTGGGTGAGGATCTGATCCTCCTGCCCTCCCTACCCCTCCCCTCCTGAATGTACACTGAAGTCCTAAGCCTCAATTTTAAGTCCTTTGCTTAAACTGGATTTATGGTTTGTAGCTTTGGCATCAGATCCATATGTTTAACATCTAAAAGAGAAAAACAATGCTGAAAAAGGCACCACTCAGGGAGCCCTGCTCCTTTCAGTGTGTGAAGTTCCTCTTTGCCCAAAAGCCTTTCTGACCTGTAACTGAGCCGGAATGGGCCCCTGAAAAAAGTCACAGTGTCCTAGAGAAGAGCCAGAGAGGCTGGTGTAGCTGAAGCCTCAAAGGAGAACGAGATCTGGAAGGTTTGCAGTCACGCCTCAGTGAGGCTAGTTTCAGATGACAAATAGCACGAGCAAAAAAAACTTTAAAACACTAGTCAGAAACACCACTTAACCACATCCATGCTCATGTCTGTTATTTGCTCTTTTCTTTGACAATATAACTTCTTAGGGAACACAAATCCCAACATTTTTACTAATTTTTAAATCCTGGTTCAGTCCTTGAACACAGATGTATGGAAGCAGATTTAAAACTCCTCCTTCAATTCTAACTCCATACAAAAGCCTGAAATCCTAGTGGATTTTGGTTTGAAGGTGTTTTATTTTTTAAGGAATTTACAACTTTATGTGGTCTTCAAGTTGGATAGGATAGAAAACAGATCAACAATAATAAAAGACTTAAGTGTTCATTCAGAGAATACCACCAACCAAAGAAGAGGGACATCTTTTGTAATGAACTGAAACGTGTGGTATAGACATAACTACTAAGGGCTGGTTATTCTAGCCTAGGTGGTTAGTGGAAGGCCTTGGAGAGAGTGTGAGGTGGGAACAGAGTCACAGATGGCCAGGATGTGGAAGGTGGATTGAGAGAAGGGTTTTCCAGGTAATAGGAATATCCTCTTGGGGAAAATTATTTCTGAAGACATGTTGTTGGACAGGATGGGGTTAGAGGACTTTGGGATAATGGCACGCCAGGGTGACCACAGTCTGCAGGCAGCTCTGGGACATATGAAACACAACCTGAACAGTTGGCACATTAAACAGTGCAGAGACAAGAAGGTGTTGTGTCTGGTTTTGCTTAATTGAGAAATGATCTATGTTGTGACATTTTAGAGAACATATTCAACTACAGACTACTACTCTACACACAATGAATCCTCAGTAAAATAAATTTTAAAAATGTAATGTGAGAAGTGCATTTGGTTTGGTTCTAAATTTCCAAATTCAAAATTCTAAGCTTTGCTGTAGAGAATGTTAGCAGTGTGTGTGTGTGTGTGTGTGTGCGCGCGCGCGCGCGCGCGCGCGCACGTGCGTGCATGTGCGCACATGTAATAAAATTTAAAGACTGGTTTTGTTAAATGCTATGACTTTGGGTCTTTAGGTCATTCAAGATTGTTCCCACTGACATTTCCGCAGGGGATTAATTTAAATAATATTTTAAGCAAGAATACTCTTGCTTCATGAAGACAGGTTATGTAATAAGATCATTAATAGAAAAGCAACAACAAAAAAGCCTTAAATTCTTATCAATATTTCTCTGAAATACTTGTAGCTAAACAAATTGCTGTAGTATCTCCCTAATCAACTCAAAAGCAGACAACTTTAAAAGGCCACATATTCTGAGATAACCTTCTGATGAAAGACAACAACAAAATACTTCTAAAAAGATATATTTCTACTTATGTACAATCGTGAGAAAGCTTCAAAGGGAATATGAATTAAAAACAAAGTTTAAGTATCATGATAATTGATTTAGTGTAAATACTGATGAGAAAAATCTGAGCTGCAATTTTCACCTCCCTGGATAGCTGTTGTCTTTATTCATGTACTAAAATATTTGAAGAAATGAATTTGCTGTAAATTTTGTGCCACAACATCAGGACTGTAATGTATCTTCTAGAGCTTAATATTAAAAGAAATTATAAAATTATTCTATGTGACCAAATCTAATCATGGGATGCAGAAATAAAGAGACAAGACACAAAACTGAATACGTTTACAAAACCACACTTGGAGAAATTCCTCCATTTCCATGCTGGGAAACAAACCATAAACACTGATCAAAAGCAAAATGTCAAAATGATGTTTCATCAGATAAAAGGGTAATAGAGCTTTACTATATGCATATCTGACCTAGAAATTTGAATGCACATTATCTATTTCAATCTTTAGCCCATAGTGTTCGGGGTGCAGTGTATAACATGTATTACCCATGTTATATATGAAGAAAACTTGGATCTGAGAACATACATCATTTGCCTATTATTGTTCAGTTAGTAAGAGATGGCATTGGTTCTTTTTTTAAGTTTTATTTATTTATTTTCAGAGAGAGAGAGAGAGAGAGAGAGAGAGAGAGAGAGAGAATTCCAAGCAGGCTCCATGCTCAGCACAGAGCCCAAGATGGGGTTCGATCCCATGCCCCTGGAAAATGACCTGAGCCAAATCAAAAGTCAGATGCTCAACTGACTGAGCCACCCAGGTGCCCCAAGATGGCATTGGTTCTAAATCTGACATGTGTTGGGCTTTGAAAGTGCTTTTGCTTTGTGGGGCTGTTATGCTTACACATCCAAATGTTCATTATACACATATGTATTCAAACTAGCTCCAGTGCCTCTGCACCTGTCAAAATACTGCCCTGTATTAAGGCCTTGTCTGGACATCCCATTATGAAATGGTCTCTTTTCTTCCAAGAGGAGAAACAGTCTTTCTTTCCTTGGTTTGGATATTTTATGAAACCATCCTTGTTGAGTCTTAAAACTCAATTTATTTATACAAAACAAGACAAAACATAGTTTCTCTATAGTGAAAGTGTTACAGTTAAGTTCTTTTTTTTATTATTTGCTTATTTTCCCAGTTAACTTCTGATATAAATCTTGACTTATGCCAAAGCCTGAACAAGGTAAGAAGTGTTTATGTGCAGATCCAAGGCTTTCTTGGGAGGAAGTTCTGGTGTTCTCATTTCTGTCCTCACCAGCTCACATCTGTAGAATACCAAGAAGTTCCATTTGCAAAGATCACTTCCTGGCTCACCTGAGAAAACACTGATCTTGTGAAACAGACTAATTCCAACTTCTCTGGACTCCTTTATGAAAGCTTTATGTCTGCTTTGCTCTGCAGTGTACCAGGGAGAGCCATTTGGTGACTGCTGTTCATTTAAATCCCTCCATTAAAATGAGATCTGTAGTTCATAAGGTCATCCCAGAAAGACAAAGCTTTAAATAAAATTGGAACTAAAAAAAGAACCCTCAAATCTCAGAGAGGACAGAATAAAATAGGTTTATAACAATATGGGTTGTAACAATGCTCTACTCCCACACAGCCTACGTGCTGGAACAAAATGTTTCCCAGGCGGAGAAGAGGATTTATGCCTCTATACATTCATGAAAGCAGACAAGATCAATGGGAACCCTGTAACCACCCTGGTGATGCCACACACAGCAAAACATCCAGCCAGAAAGGCGCATGTGCTGCCGACAGCCCTCTGCTCAGACGTCTGCAGGACTGACTCCAGATAGTATGGGATTTGGGGTGGAGGGTAAAGCCTGGATTTGGGGCAAAGGTGGAGCCAGTTACCCTCTCTCCAGATTGGTGAGTTGGATAAGTGCCTAACCTTTCAAAGCCCATTTTCTCACCTGCATGGACATGAGTGAGATCATGTCTACCCATCACAGTAGGACCACTAATGAGATCAGGTATATATAGATTTGAGAACTATAGCTGGCATTTAGGAGAGATTAAATGGGGTTAAATTTCCCCCATCTTCTACCATTTATTGTCATTGCTCCTGTTATAGGAATTTAAATTGGAATACCTAATATCCAAGTCTTTGGTGAAATTGGAAACAATAATACAGCAAGATAGGTAGTTCATAGAGAGACCATCTACCATCTCCTCTGCTCCTTTTCCCCCCACAGGACTCCTACCCCCCAGTCACCATACTCTTGATGCCTGGACCCTCACAATACCCTTGTCCATCCCTCTGCTCCGCAGTATGAAAAGTCACCTGATTCTAGATGCTCCCCAAATGGTGCCCTGTCTCTGCATTCAGATAAGATCATCCCAGAGGAACTTTTCAGAGCTGCCTCTTTCCAGAAAGCTCCCTCCTGCTTAGAGATACCAGGATGCACCCTTGTCCCTCCCCACTCTCTGTGTTTCCACACAGAGGGCAAGTCTCATGTTCTGCTCCGTATCTGCCGACAGGGAATAGTAGTGGTGATGGTGATGGTAGTAACTATAATAATGATAACCATCATTTAGTCATTACTCAGTATGTGCCAAGCACAATACTCAGAATTGGATAAACATTACTTAACTACTTAACATGATCCTTAGAAAACCATACAAATCAATTATTATCACTCAAATTTTATTTACTTAAATACATATGTATAATGTGAGACTTAAGCAGATAAGGAATTTGACAATGTTCAGATAGTACTTTGTAAATCTAGGTTTTGATCCCTGTTTGCAAAGCTATTGGATGTAGTAGTAAATAATTATAGAGTTTTCATGTATTCCATGCCAGTCACAGAGCAATCTTATGATCTAGACTTCCGGTGGAGGCAAAGGAGAGATGAGGGAGAAGATTCAGATGAGAGCTTTACATGTAAGCAAAGAGCACGAGAATGTGTATGTCATAGGTAGAGACTGAGCCATAGACAAAGAAAAGTCATCCAATCATTTGATAGAAGTTATAATGTCATTGTTAATTGTATCAATGGCTAAGGTTTAAGATATCTAGAGTTTACAGAGCAGGCCAAAGAAAAGAAGGAAATGGACATCTCAACTGTCAATACAAAGATGCAAAAGAAACAGCTTCTGTTTTAGATTTATTTGCTTTTTAAAAAAATGTATCCTTATTCAAACTCATCACTTACCCCTAAGGAAAAGCACCATGTATTACAGAAATACTTTTGATATGAAGATTTCCATATCAGTTCTCTTCGTATATTCTTTAAAAAGTGTTTTAGAAACAAAGGAAAGTGGTCCTCATCCTAATTGTTTACCATTTACCCACATATATTATTTGGGCATCAGAATAGGCTTAGTAAAAGCTAATTAAGATCAAGACATTCTTAACTTGATAATTCCCTTAACAGCAGAGAGGAAGTGCTATGCTTTGCAATTACGTGGGCCATTGAACACATGAAGTAAAAGGGATTAAACTTGTTATGACTCATGAACATGCCCCCAAATTACCCCAATCCCAGTGTTATCTGGTTTAAGGGAAAATGAATTTGCAGAAAACAAAGAGGTACTTTGTCCTCGAATCCCTGAGATCTTCAACAACAAAATCTGCATTTTGACAGTGCACTGGCCTGACCACAGTGCAGTGGGAAGAACTCTGGGGGCTCAGCCATTTGTTGCCTGTCAGGTGAAGTCATAAGTCATAGGCTCCCAAATCTCTCTGTGAAGTGGACATAAAAGTACTTGGCCAACCAACGTCACAGGATGCTATATGAATCTCACACATTATTTTAAAGAAGTAAGAAGCAAAATCACGAACTGAGGCTGAAATGGTGGGTAAGTGTCCAAATCCTGAGAGGTGTAGCTAATTATGCCAAAAATGAGTTTTGTTCTGAGAATATGTAGTTCAATAAATTAAAGCAGGCAAGTGACAAGATCCTATGGAGATGCTTAAAGTATTGCTCTGGTCACTAGACTGTCGGATGTGAGGCATGCAGTTAAAATACCATCCCTGTGGACCATGCCATAGGTGGCAGGGCCTTTTTCTGAAACGGCAGCAGCAGGACGGTGACAAATGCACAGATGTGAGAACTGTGGAGGAGGAAGAAATGATAGGATGAATTCTAACAGTGGCTTACTTTCTGCACTGGCTGCCTGCGGCTTAAAGCTGGCCTCTGCGTCTTTTCCAATGTCTGTTTCCTGTTCACCGTCATCACCTCTCCATCCAGAACGTCCTTTCACAGGTGTTTCCTGGCCCCTGCACCCAGAGCTGCATGAAGTCAGCTCGCCTTATGCTCTCACAATACCTTTTGGCCAGTGTTACATTACATTGTTGCATTAACAGTGTTGCATTGACAGTGTTGCATTTTGCCTACCTGTCCGTGGGATTGTCTTGCTCTGACTGACAGCGTAACAGTTCCCCAAAGATGTCCACATTCTATTCCCTGAAACTTGTGAACATGTTACCTTATATGGCAAAAGGCCCTTTGCATGAAGGGTTAAGTTACAAACCTTACCATAGTGAGATTACCCTGGATAATATAGGTGGGTCCAGTGTAATTACAAGGGTGTTTGTAAGAAAAGTAAAAGGGCGATATGACTATGGAATAATCATCAGACAGATGTAGTGTTGAGGACTTTGAGGCTGGAGGAATGGCCATATGCCAAGGAACCCAGATAGCCTCTAGACGTTGGAAAAGGCAAAGAAATGGATCCTTCTCTAGAACATCCAGAAAGGAATGTAGCTCTACCGACACCTGGATGTTAGCCCTATGAGACCCAGGTCAGAATTCTAACCTACAGAATCATCATGTAATACATTTGTGTTGTTTTAAGCCACAGAATTTGTGCTAATTTGTTATGGTAGTAATACTAAGTGATGATACTTGCACCAGACAGTTAGCATCTCAAGGGGAAGGACTACATCTTTGATCTCCTGAAGCATCCCATACATAGGCCCTTTGTGTTTGTGATATCACTTTCATTGAATACCACAGCCTCCCCCTACCTTTCCTGCCCTTTTAAAAACCATTTTCTCCCTTGTAGAGATATGGAAAAATAATTAAGGAAGTGTGTTGATAAACACAGTCTTTGGTTTCCTTTGCATTTGGAATGGCCTTGCAGCATTTTAAAGGTGCTTTCACCTTTAAATCCTCAATGGAAGATTAATTAATTAATTAAATCCTCAATGGAGATTTACTATCTCCAGCTAAGAGTGGACTTTATCCACATTATGATTAAAATAATGTACAAATAGGGGCACCTGGGTGACTCAGCATCTGATTTTGGCTCAGGTCATTCTCTCCTGATTCTTGAGTTTGGGCTTGCTGCTGTCAGTCTGTCAGCACAGAGCCTGCTTCAGATCCTCTGTCCCCCTCTTTCTGCTCCTCCCCTGCTTGTGCTCTCCCAAAAATAAATAAATAAATAAAAATAATAATGTACAAATAGGGCAGAGAATGTAAAAAATGAAAACGGTTGTGTTGCATGAGAAAGTAAAGCTTTAAATTTGTTTTTGTGTGGGGGCCACCTGGGTGGCTCATTGGTTGAGCATCCAACTCCTGATTTCCGCTCAGGTCATGGTACCACTGGTCGTGAGACTGAGCCCTGAGTAGGGCTCTGTGCTGACTGTGTGGAGCCTGCTTAGGATTCTTTCTCTCCCTCTCTCTCAAAATAAATAAATAAACATTAAAAAAAATAAATTTGCTTTTGTGTGGTTATTGTAACAATACTTTGTCTTGTAGCCAGTACTGCTGCTGAAGGAACACCTTCATGGGCCCTTGGTTTATAAAACACTTGCAGTGGACAGTATCTTAGGGGTTATCTACTACTGCAGTGAACCCCCCAACTTTAAGAGGAACTGAGACCCATCTTTGTCTGCAGTAAAACAAAGCAGGATCAGAAAGTCTTGCCTCACACCCAAGGCTAGTGGTCTGAAGCTACAGGTAGGAAATGTCAACTCTCATTTACTGCCTGTGCCAAGATGCTCTTTATAACTTTATACGGCCTGCCATATACCTGTTGACAGATGCTGCCATTAGTTAACTTAGAGTGGGTATTGGTTGGGAAATTGAGCTTCTCAAACTTCCTATAATGGTTTTGGATATTTAGTAAGTTCTCCCTTCACTTTAAGATAAAAAAAAAAAAGGAAGACGAGGAGGGATTCTACTCAGTAACAATGGCGGCAGTCACAAAGACCCAAATACATTTGCATTTTTAATCTTGCCTTTTGGCACAATTCACATTTGCGTCATTGAGACCCTCTTCTGGAAAAAGAAAAAACATATAATTTCTAATGTAACCTAAGACAACAAAGTAAAAGAGATGACAAAACATTTTTTTTTCCCATTTAAGGGCCTCATAAAGAATATTCATTTATCCACCATATAATTTTTTTCCAAATCACTAAATCTGAGACTTTTAAAATGAATTATATATATATATATATATATATATATATATATATATTTTTTTTTTTTTTACGTTTATTTATTTTTGGGACAGAGAGAGACAGAGCATGAACAGGGGAGGGGCAGAGAGAGAGGGAGACACAGAATCGGAAACAGGCTCCAGGCTCTGAGCCATCAGCCCAGAGCCCGACGCGGGGCTCGAACTCACGGACCGCGAGATCGTGACCTGGCTGAAGTCGGACGCTTAACCGACTGCGCCACCCAGGCGCCCCGAAATGAATTATATTTTAAAATACACTTTTGATATTTCGACGTTAGAGACTCAGTTAATATTAATATCCATCTCTGGATTTCCTTAGATTAAGGTCCATGCATACTTCCTTTTGTCAGAGATTTGATGTGGGTATACACTTCAGAGATTTTACACACCTTTAATCTTCTAATGACTGCTTTTGAAGGATAATTTTATTTTTTCCAGTGTATATTAAGTCATATTTTTAAAGAAGCCATTGGATTTTCAATGATTTTTGAGGTCTGATAATTTCCTTTCCTTTCCAATGCCTTGAATCCTTTATAAATACAAAGTGAAGGTCATCAATTTCAGTACATAATTCCATCAGGTGAAGGGCTTCATACACTTCTCTACTTCCCCCTTTATTTTCTCCCCCTGTTTATTCATTCAAAGTTGGTTTTTCATTGTACAAATGCTTGTTCTTATCCTGGATATAAATATCATGCATTCTTTCACATTAGGCAAAGAACCATTCAAATATATGAAACCTTTTAAAGGCAGATGAAAAATAATTATGCTCATTTGAAGGGGCACTGAGGTACAAACACAGTTGTCCAAGAGAAGTAACTTCAGCAAATTAAAATGTAGAAGGTAAGAATGCATCAATATGCAAAGAAGCAACTTTCTATACTTTGTATTGGGAATTAGAAAGGGCAACATCTGATGTTTGATAGTCAAAAGGCCAAAAAGTAAAGGGAGGGATTTGTGAGAATTATCTAAGGTGCCTAGGCATATTTTACACCACAAATTCTCCAGTGATTCTCAAATATTAAGTACTTTCAGTGGTAGAGGAAAGTAAGTAATCATGTTTACTGGTGAGTCTGCGGGATATTGTCTCAAATAGCACCTCATTAGTAGGAGTTCCTTTGGAATCTTGATTCTACTCAAATTCGTTAAAATTTGAATTTTGAAATTTTTATTCTAAATTTTAATTTGATATAAAATATTTTAAAATACTTACCACAGCTAAAATTGATATTGCACAAAGATATACTTATGGTTTCTCATACCCCCATATACTGCTCTGTTTCCAAGGGTATCCATACACATTTGCAAAGGATGCTTGCCTCCAGAAAACACTTGTCTGCTATTGAGACAGAAAAATAATGTCCTCTGAACATTTTTATCATTTTGAGTTCATGTCACCAGGTCAGTCTCATCTACATATTTTGCCTTCTATTTTCTAAATCAATCCTCCCTCCACACCCAATGCAAAATTTAAACCTATCACTCACACTAAGGTGTTGAATCTTTTCTTTTCATACTTACCTACATTGTAGAGTTCCCTTTTCATTTTCAATGTCCTATGCATTTCGCCTCTGCTTATCTAGCATCACTCTCCAGGCATTGCATCATTCCTTAAATCTGTACAGACCCTATTCACAAACTTTGGGTTCTGTCAGATTTTTCTCATAATGTGACTCCACCATGGAGAAAAATAGGTTAGCTGAGAGGCAACAAAAAATTCCAACAAGAAGATACTATTGCCTCACCAGAGAGACATATGAATGCAAAAGAAATCCACATTGAAGTAGAGAAAGGGATGAGAAATGAAGTCAGATCTTTTAACACAGCTTGAGGAAAGTTATTTTTTTTTATGTGTGTATGTGGGTGCACACAGGCAGACATATGTGTGTATCTCTGCATGTTTTATCCAAAATGGTACGATGTTGTGCCATATTCATAGCACATCAACACTATGAATTAGGAGAATCCTTTCTCCTATGGCTCTGGTCATGACGAACAATGAGACCATAATAGGAGAATTCACATGCTGAGGTATTTGTGGTTTAGCTATAAAATAAGATGACTGAACTGGATGACTTTTAAAATTTCTTCTAGGCAAGACAGAAAAATACACTAAAGCACAAATAAAGATAAGAAATAATGAAGTAAATAACCAAAAACCTTTCTTTACCTTTTCCTCCCACTCTAGATGTTCAAACTGACTTCTGTTGATATTCCTAAAAATAAAATTAGAAACATGGTATGCTGGGAGATTTGTTGTTATGTGTGTAGAAGAGAAGGGCTCTAATCAAATAGATATGCTGAACGTTTTTACCCAGGTCCAGGGTTTGCCCCTCATTGTGTGCATGGAGTGTGGTAATTTACAAAGCACTGTCATATGCATTATCTCATTTGAGGCCAGCAAAATAGACATAGTGACATTAATTTATATGACCAATAAGGACTAAAGATTAGAATGACCAAGTCATTGATTCAGAAGTACACAACTCTAAGCCAAAGGAGCTCTGCAAGACTAAGGCAATTTGGATGGGGCCTCTGTTAATGCTGGCATCAAAATGTGCCATAGAATTCATTAGGAGTACTCTGATTTCTTGTCAAGACTATCCTAGCCTCTCCAGGGTATTTGTTAATAAGAATAAACCTGTTGCAGAGTATTTATAGCAGCATGGAGCATGGGCTTCTCCATTTCATCTTTCTCATAGACTTTTAGAGCTAAGCCAAAAATAGGACACATACAAATCTTTATTACTGTTTGTGAGGTAAACCTTCATGTTTTTAATATTATAGCAGGTGTTTTGATAATCTACAATTTGTTGCTGTTAGCAACTGTCAGGGAATGAATATGGAGAATGAAAGAATAACCCAATTTTTACAATAGAATACAAAAGGCTTAAAATAATCCCAGCTGGCATTATTAGCGGTATAATACCATGGCACATATAATATACAAAGATGTATATCTAGAAACAACTATTGACAAAAATATCCATCTTTGTCCCAGATTTTATTAGAAATTGGAACTTAAAATGAATTTTAGTCAGTAATGTTTCAAAAAATCAAATCAGCTCAAATCAAATCAAATCAAAACTGGTCAAGAATTTTCTCTTAACAGGGGTACTGGGGTGGTTCCAGGGGCACCTGAGTTAAGCATCTGGCTCTTGATTTGGTCCCAGGTCATGATCTCAGGGTTCATGAAATCAAGCCCTGCATCGGGCTCCATGTGTTGACAATGCAGAGCCTGCTTAGGATTCTCTCTCTCCTTCTCTCTCTGCCCCTCCACTTCTCCTGTTGCCTTCTTTCTCATAATAAATACATAACATTTAAAAATTTAAAAAAAAAGAATTTTTTTCAAATAATTTCTTCCAAAAGACAAAAAAGTTGGGGAAAAAATGGTTGGAACTGATGATTTGATCATACTTATAAATCATAAAAGTTCTCTCAAATTTGGTCAAGATACTGATTTCTTTTTCTATATTCAGGATATGTTGATTTAAAAAGAAGATAATATTTTCTAATTGCCAGTTTCTCTGAGAGCTAGGATTTAAAATTTGGAAAGCAATTTCACTGCTAGTTATGACCAACTAACCAGTATAAAATCAACTCTCTTACCAAATATGAAAGCTAGGTACTTTAAAAAAGAAAAGAAATGAATTTGATTAAAAGTACTATAAAGCTTCCTACACAATTAGGACTTGAGGGGTCAACATCTCAAAGAAAAGGAAAACACATGGAGGTGAGCACATTATTATATATCATTCATCCTCTTAAGAATTTGCTGTTTCAGAAGTAGAGAAAGGCAAAAGGCTGAAAATCAGAGCAAAGCTTTTGGCAGTCCACAATGCTGAAGACAAGAATTGGAGACAAAATTGGAGATTAAATTGGAACTCTAGTGTGCCAATGAGTAGTGCCCTTGGTAAACATCCAGGATTTCAATTGGAACCCCTAGAAAGCTATCCCTTAGCCAAAAAGCAAGCTAGAAATAGACATGCTAACACACACACACACACACACACACACACACACACACACACATACAGGAAAAACAACTTCAAATATATTTCATGCTAGGATAAATTGGGATTTTCTGTCTCTGCTGTAATTACCTACACACACACACACACACACACACACACACACACACATCTCCTCTCCAAGGAAGATACAATCATAGACAATCTCTATGGATTTCTACCTAAAATGTTCAATACTCAAAAGTTGCCAAAATTTTTTTTACATGCCAAAATTACAAAAAGAAATACAAAAAGGTCCAAGAGAAAAACAGAAAATAAAAACAGATGCTTAAGTCATCCAGATAGACATTAAAAAGCATTAATATGTTTAAGAAAATAGAAGACATGATGGAGATCTAAACAGGGAACTAAAATAATCAAAGCTGCCATAAAATCCCATATCCCAGACCTAGAACATGCTGCAAACCTCTTGAAAGATAAATACAAACAAAGCAACACCTTGGCAAATCATGATAAAATTACTGACATAAAAAACAAAGAAAAATCTTAGAAGCAGCCAGAGGGAAATGAGTACATATGCCTTTCAAATGAGAAATGATAAGATAACCATGGAATTTTCAATAGGAAATAATGGAAGCCAAGAGACAATAGAATGATGGGGGGGAGGGAAGCCCCTCCAATCTAGAATTCCACACCCAGTAAGTATGCCACTCAAAGACGAACTACGAAATGTTCACTCAAACAAAACTGACAGAATTCATAACAAGTGGACTGCACTAAAATAATAACCATTATAATAATAAAAGAGATGTTTAGGTTGCAAAGAAAAGTGTTTCCCAGGTAGAACCCTAAAAATGTAGAAAAGAATAAAGAGCAAGGACCAATACTTTAATACATATTGAGTCTATTACATAATAAAAATAATTTTATTATGTTTTATATACACATGGAAATAAAAGCATGACAATAAGAAATAAATAAACAACAAAAACTAGAGAGACTAAGTGATAAACCATTGTATTAAATGTGGTAGGTATTCAAATGTGTATCATACTCTATTAAGTCAACATTAAATGTGGTAATATCCAAGGTAATCACTAAAATATATTGTAATGGATTTATAAGCCTCAAGATAATAATGGTGGAAAATTCAACAATAAATAATATTCTTGACATATTAAAAGAATGTAAGAAAATGAAGAAACAGGTAAATAGAATAGATTGGATGCTAGAGAAGATGTGGAGAAACAGGAACCCTCTTGCACTGTTGGTGTGAATGCAAACTGGTGCAGCTGCTCTGGAAAACAATGTGGAGGTTCCTCAAAAAGTTAAAAATAGACCTACCCTATGACCCAGCAGTAGCACTGCTAGGGATTTACCCAACGGATAGAGGAGTGCTGATGCATAGGGGCACTTGTACCCCAATGTTTACAGCAGCACTTTCAACAATAGCCAAATTATGGAAAGAGCCTAAATGTCCATCACTGATGAATGGATAAAGAAATTGTGGTTTATATACACAATGGAATACTATGTGGCAATGAGAAAGAATGAAATATGGCCTTTTGTAGCAACGTGGATGGAACTGGAGAGTGTTATGCTAAGTGAAATAAGTCATACAGAGAAAGATAGATACCAGATACCATATGTTTTCACTCTTATGTGGATCCTGAGAAACTTAACAGAAGACCATGGGGGAGGGGAAGGAAAAGAAAATGTTAGAGAGGGAGGGAGGCAAACCACAAGAGACTCTTAAAAACTGAGAACAAACTGAGGGTTTATGGGTGGTGGGAGGGAGGGGAAAGTGGGTGATGGGCATTGAGGAGGGCACCTGTTGGGAAGAGCACTGGGTGTTGTATGGAAACCAATTTGACAATAAATTTCATATTAAAAAAAATTAAAATAAAAAAAATAGAATAGATCAAATAGAAAACAAATGGTAAAACTGGTATACCATTAATTTCATTAAATGTAAATAGACTGGATATTCTAATTAAAAGGCAGAGATTGTCAGAGTGTAACTAAAGCAAAAATTAAATCAAAATAAAAATAAAGTCATGCTTACAAGATGCCCACCTTAATTATAAGGATATAGACAAGTTAAAGGTATGAAAAATAGCCCCTACACAAACACTAAACTAGATAAAGCTGATGTAGTTATACTAATAGCAAACAAAGTAAATATTAGAGCAAAAAGCAAGATGTTATGATAAAAGGGAATGTCCACCAGTGAGATATAATCATTTCCTATTAGCCTATAAAGAAGGCAAAAACTGACATATCTAAAGTAGATACAGAAAAATTCATATTCATAATGGGAGAGTTTTAACATAGCTGTCTCAGTAACTGACAAAAGTGGAGACATACATGAAAATCAATTTTTAAAAGAAAATTTGAACTACACTGTTAACAAATTTAATATCTTTGGGTGTGCGTAAATTGTTTCATCTGGCTACTGAAAAAAATTTATTTTCAATCTTCATATGTCATTTGTTCTCAGATTATGGTGGGTTTAGCCTACAGATCTAGGAATTTATTTTTATGAAAAAAGATAACTAGATAATTCCTAAATATTTGAAAATTAAGTGAGAGCTTCTAAATAATCATGAGTAAAAGAATAAGTCACAATGGGGATTAGAAAATATTTATCAAATGCAAATTAAAACATAACACAACACAACTGATGCAATGCAGCTAAAGGGAAATGCTTGGGGTGTCATGATTACAGATAAATTTACAGCACAAAATCAAATGTATGCTTAATGGTCTACAATTAATAAGCTTGCAATTTGTACACTCAAGAAGTTAAAACAAACCAGTAAATTTAATCTAAATAAAATAGAGTGAAATAATAGTTAAGAACAGAATTAATAATGTGGGGTATCACATTGATTGATTTGTGATTATTGAACCAGTTCTGCAGCCCAGGAATGAACTCCACTTGAACATGGTGAATAATTCTTTTAATGTACTGTTGAATTTGATTTTCTAGCATCTTGTTGAGAATTCTTGCATGCAAATTCAGGGATACTGGCCTGTAATTCTCCTTTTTAGTGGCTTCTTGGATAGAGAAGATGTGAAATACTCAGTGATGAAAAAGAATGAAATCTTGCCATTTACAACAATGTGAATGGAACTAGAGGGTATTATGCTAAGTGAAGTAAGTCAGAGAAAGACAGATTTCATATGATTTCACTCATGTGGAATTTGAGAAACTCAACAGATGAACATAGGGAAGGGAAGGAAAAATAAGATAAAAACAGAGAGGGAGGCAAACCATAAGAGACTCTTAAATACAGAGAACAAACTGAGGTTTTCTAGGCGGTGGGGACAGGGGGTTAAAAGGGGATGGCCATCAAGAATGGCATTTTCAGGATGAGCACTGGGTGTTTTATGTAAGTGATGAATCACTGGGTTCTACTCCTGAAGCCAAGACTATACTGTATGTTAACTAACTTGAATTTAAATTAAAAAAAAGGAATAGAATTAATAAAACACAGAAACAGAAAATAGAATAAAAACTGAGCCAAAAGCGGCTTCTTAAAGAAAGGTGAATAAAATTTAATACATGTTAACAAAACTGTTCGAGAAAAAAAGGAAAAAGGAAAAAATTATCAATATCAGGAAAAAGGGAGGACATCACTATAGATGTGATGAAAAATTCCCAGAGATAACAGTCATGAATCTCCAAACACTGTTAAGTTAAAGAAGCCAGACTCAAAAAGCACATGCTAAATGGTATCATATATGAAGTTCTGAAACGAACAAAACTAATATATTGTGTTAGTAGTCAAAACAGCAGCCACCTGTAAGGTTCATTGTTTGGAAAGCCCTGGGAGTGGGATTTCCGGGGCACTGTTCTGCTCCTGTTCCAGGTAGTCTCTATGTCAGTGTATTCTGCTTGTGAAAATTCATTAAGTTGTATGTGATGTGTGCACTTTTCAATGTGTGTGTTATAGTTCAATGAAGTACCTATTTTAAAATAGAGATTGTGTTGTGAACTTAATAAGACTAATATAAAGTTTATGAAATAGACACATGTCATCTTCAAGATATGGGTCACTGATAAACCTGCTGAATGTTCGTGCCAGGAATGTTTTACTCCTTCAGCTGTAGTCTTGCATGAGAAACACTAGATGATTTTCTGATCAACAGAAAAACAGTGTCTTAAAAAAGGAAAGCTAGGGACGGACAAAAAGAAGAATGATAACGTTTCCCAAAAGCTGGGGAAGAACACTTAATCTGTTAGATTGTCTCCTGGATTTTATAGTCTCGCAAATTTTATGAACAATAAACATGAACAAAGTCCTTTTTTTTTTTTTTAATTTTTTTTTCAACGTTTATTTATTTTTGGGACAGAGAGAGACAGAGCATGAACGGGGGAGGGGCAGAGAGAGAGGGAGACACAGAATCGGAAACAGGCTCCAGGCTCTGAGCCATCAGCCCAGAGCCTGACGCGGGGCTCGAACTCACGGACCGCGAGATCGTGACCTGGCTGAAGTCGGACGCTTAACCGACTGCGCCACCCAGGCGCCCCAACAAAGTCCTTTTTAAAAAATGGAGTGAGATTGTTTGTAATTAAATTGAAGCATGTATAGGAAAGAGGACATGGGACCAGATAAACTAAAACTGCAATTCTTAGCATCTCCCTCCCACTTCCCAGGGTGACTTCCAACCCTGATTGGAAAGAATGTTCTCAAAACTTGCAGCTTGTTCCCTACCTGGAAAGAGTGTTCTCTACACATTTTTCTTATTCATTATCAAGAAGACTTCAAGGAAGATGGTAGTTGTATCATAAAGGAACAGCCCTCATGCTAGATATCCAAAAATATAGGGTTGTAACCTTATTACATACCCTGATCATACAGACTATAAGACCCAGGAAAAATTACTAATATCTGTAAGTTTCCATTCTTTTATTTATAAAATAGGCATAATGTTGCCTATGTTAAAGAGTTTTTGTGAAGCTCAATGTGGATGACGACGGTCAAGTTTGATGAGCTAAGAAATGTGTTGCCTTATATTTACTCGCAACAGTAGGAATATCTCAGGTTTATCAGTTTAGCAACCCCTTTAGATTATTCAAGGTAACAGATACTTAAACAGAAGCAGATACATACAACCACTTTGCCAGGGGAATACCTACAAAGTCTCAGCATTAAGACTTCTGCTTGTTGGGCACCTGCATGGCTCAGTCAGTTAAGTGTCCGGCTTTGGCTCAGGTCATGATCTCATGGTTCATGGGTTCAAGCTCCACATCGGGCTCTGTGCTGACAGCTCAGAGCCTGGAGCCTGCTTCAGATTCTGTGTCTCCCTCTCCCTCTGCCCCATCCCCTACTTGCGCTCTGTCTCGCTCTGTCTCTTTCTCTCTCACTCACTCTCTCAAAAATAAAACATTAAAAAAAAAAGAATAAACCCAACATACAAGTATCAAAAATTCCTTTTTGTGTTATATAGTTTCTTAACTGCAGTTTGAAATCCCATATCAGGATACGCAGTATAGGGTTCATCCACATTTTCCCTCATGAAACAAGATGCTTGCCACCAATATTGATACCACAGCCATGAAACCAGGATGTTTAATCAAATCACTCGTGTGTAATGCACTCTTTAAATGGAATCACCTTGGATACAGTACCAATAACCACAGAACAACCAACTCCCTGAAACATAAAGGAATCCTCTTGGCTTATAATTATTTTCTTCACTAGGAAAATTACTATTTGCTGAGATTTTAACAAACGAATGTTTTTCCCGTTCCAAACTTTGTCATAGTTTTTGAGGCTCTGAAGTTTCATTAGCTCGTCACTAATTAGAAGCACCTCAGCCTGGCCTACTTTCAAAACCAGCACTTTTGATACACATCCGATTGCTTTATTCCTATGTTTGATAAATTCAACTTCTTAAAATTGAGAACCTCATTTCTTTAGTGCTTTTCTTTCTCTTCCAAAGCGAACTTGCTGTTGCTGTCAATTCTAATTGGTTAATATCCAACGGTTTTATTTTTCTTGTCCATCCAATGCTGCCACCTAGATTACTTCCTATTTTTTTGTTTGATTTCCTTTCCTTTATTGCTCTCTTTAAATACATGCTGATTGCTATTTAGGGGCATGAGATGCTGTTCTTTAAGAATATGTTCAATATTACTTAACAGAACTTAAAATGGAAGATTGAAATTCCTATGCACACCTTAACATTTGTTCGTGTCGCAGATCATGCTTGTGGAGATGATGATTGTGGCAGGTATATATATTTGTGTGTGTGTGTGTGTGTGTGTGTGTGTGTTCATTTTGTTATACCTTTCTTTCTAGACTTGTCACTGTTTCTATATTTCCTCATTGAAGCTTTAATTCCTTTCAAATGGGTTTTAGCTTACTTGTTAGTACGACTGGGTCTTATGTTTTAAAGCTGTAAAAAAAAAAAATTCTGTGCAGATGCCAACTCCAGAAAAGTTAATGAGGTTTGTTAAGATAAAACAAATCAAGTTATCTGAAAGAACTGAGTTCTAGATGTACTGGGAGGCATTAAACTGACATTTACTAGAGACCTGAGCAGTGTTCTTTTTTTTTTTTATTTCCTGTCTTAGTATTCACACCAGTGCATCTAGGAGAATAGTAGCTTTTATCTGCCAAAGGACAGAGTGGAATAATTACAGGGGTGGGGGATGGGAAGCTGAGCCACCAATTTTTAAAAATATATATATTTGGAATTAAACATACTTAGTTCTTTGTTTTTATGCTTCAGGTTGTATCTGTATCACACAGCATTTTTCATGCTAATTTTCTTATTTACACGCATGTATAACATACTTTTTCACTCGCAAACACACACACACAGTGAGAGAGGATTCTTAAATGCAATTGTTTCAAACTTAACAACAGACAAGATTGTTGGATTGTAAATCTTAAGAGGCAGAATAAATATAGTATACAGAAATAATTAGCCAACTGTTTTCAGGCTGTAATTAGTAAACAGCCAAGAGGAAGCATGGAACCAAAGTAAATCAGAAGGCACAGGGCTGAAGAAGAACTGAGGAGATGGGATTCTGGGGCAGGGGAATAGGGCAGCAGACACTGAGAACAGACCATTGAGAGGATTGGTTCTGTTCCATAGATGGCCTTTTAATGTAAGCACAAACCCATGCAAAGGAACCTGTCTCTGCCTTGATTTTTTAAGGCTCAGCCCATGTGGGCTTCTAAACAAGTGAGAAAAAGAATTTAAAGCTAAATGATATCTCCCAAATCATCTTGTCTGACCTGCTGGTTGCATAGAAGTCCCTGTACATTCACAGACTCCTCTGAGTTGCTCAGCCAGTAGAAGGCAGAGGGAGGCCTTCTGTCTGGTGCCAGAGTCCACCCTCTTCCCATTAAGACCAGGGCATCACAGAGCCACTGTGTGTAGGGAGGGCTGGGCTGTACAGGGATCGTGGGAAATAATAGTGGCTAGAGGCAGTGCAGGTGAGATTGGGGTATATTTCGTTGCATTCACTTTTTAAGAAAAAAATCAACGAGCCTACCTCAGAAGACAATGACAGGCATCGTGTAGGGGGAGAAAACAAGGAAGAACAAACAGGATGAAGCCAGACAAGAACGATAACATTTCAGTTCATGTTAAACAGCTGTGATGTCACAAAGTGCTGTGTTTCCTTTTTCAAAAAGTGAACAAATAGGAATATTTATGCTCTAAACTAATGAATGTAGGGAGATGGTGCTAAAGTAATCTCTTGCTACTGTCATGGGGCAAAAGAAAAACCCACACAGATATGAAAATTTTACCTTTAGGCTGATTTAGTGGCATAGACCTTGCAAAAAAGTGCTTAATATTGTACCATGAGTCTGTTTCACTTGACCACACAACAATAAAGCATCCGGAAAGTAAAATGAAAACAGTCATGGGAGCATTTGGATACCAGGGACATTTCTAATGATTAAAAATTGTGTTAGCTCAGCAGCAGTAGCAGAGGAAGAGGAAAACTTTGCTTATTAATTCCATATTCTCGAAACTTCAGCAGCTTTTATTACTTTCACAATTTTCCAAAATGCAAAGGCCTGGGGATGAAGAATATCAAAATTGACAAACATAAAATATTCCAAACCTTATAGGAAAACTTCAGCATTGCCACGCAGTCTGTGGTGGCTCACTCCAAAAAGAAAATCTAAGAGACTACAGACTACGGAATGAATGTGTCTGAGCTCTGCTGTTCTCTACAATGTGTTGACCTGGTGTCCCAAGCATCGTATGGAAATGGAAAGTAGAGGCAGAGCCAAAGACACACTTCTGTGGGAGGTGGTTATCATGGGTGTGACAACACTGGCCCTGGCAGCCACTGGAGCACCCATGTTCCCCCATCTGGAACCTGTAAGAACGAACAGAGGAAAACCTTGTGGTTGACATTCTAGCCCATCCGGGGGATAAATCTAGGAAGACACTGGGATATAATGCTGAAAACTATTATCATCTAAGATCCGCTGGGTCAATTCTAAAAATATACACCCTATATCAGTTAGACCTGAACTGCATTCAAATACTACTTCTGCCAAATACAAGTCTCTGGAAAAATTACTTCATTTCCTCTCATCCATGAACATGAAAATAATACCACCTATTTCCTATCACTGGGAGAAGTAAGAGATGTGGGATATAATGCTTCTAATCCTAGCAGATGCAGGAAAGATGTTTGATTACTTTCCCTGCTTTTTCCTTTAATTGGTCAGGCATGAAGCCAAGACAAATACTTCTGTCTTGTGTAGACTTGTCCAATTTCCTCATCCCTCCATTCAAGGCAGAACCCGGCCCCATAGAGAAGGGAAACGGAAGATGCCATCTTCTCCGCACCAAGGCTGGCCTCAGCATGAAATTCTCTTCATGAAAACAGCTTCCATGTCATTTGCTGGCATAAGGATGAGGTAATTATTGAACAATGTAAGCCACAGAAATGATTAAGGTGCTCGTGGCATTTACTTATGCAGAGAGATTAATAGAGTTAAACAATTGTAAGTTGGCCAAATGGTAAGGAGGATAAAAAGCCATGAACAAATATTTAAAGGGCACAATGTAGCTAGGGCTAGGCAGAAATTATTTACATAAATTTAAAGAGATAAAATGAGGCATGTGAAGGAATAAAAAGACATCAAGCAATGAAATTCTGATTATTTTAAAGATGTTTTCAAAAAGGAGAAAATCATTGGATTCTGAAGAAAATGAACAATTGCCCATCAGACATTCAAGAGTTTCCTGAGAAAAGACACTGTATTCACGTCGTAGTTACTGAACTCGGTGGTACATCTTGCCTTGGATAATCTAACAAGAGGAAATAATAGAACTCTATGAATTTACTCCCTGGTTCTAATTGCCAGCACTTTGCACTTCTCCTATCTCAAAAGCTGTTTGTCATTCCAACAGGGGATTTTTTTAATCAAAAATGCAAATGTAACAAAGTAACCTTAACTTTGTCACCAGATCACATAACTGTGTATCTACATACAATAGGTAGATACTTAAGAGAACCCATTAACATTACTTAAAACTGAATATATCAGTGAAAGCATTTCATATACAGAAAATGAACTGTTAAATGGCCCTTCTTACATTTATAACTATTTCTTTCCGTATAATGCTTGAATATGAGTGATGTTTATCATTAAGCAAATTAACCAAATATTTTAATTTTCCAATCACTACTGGCTATGCTAGTAATTCAAGATTTTGTAAAACAGTGGTTACTTAATCACAAATCTATTATATTTGAATGCAAAGACAAAAAAGGAAAGACTAACTCTTAGACGATTCAAATTCTCTGTTTTATGAAGACAGGTCGCTTGGGCCCAATACAAATAGATGTGATGAAAATAATGTTCTTCCCAAGTAAGGAAACATTAAGCATTGCCTTCTAATGAATGTACCTGAGTGCCAACTGAGTACTAATAGGGTTTGGCAGGGTGTCATGTTGTATGATCGCAATAGTTAACATGTTATCATAATTGTAAATACAGACCTATCATAACTGGGAAGAGACGATCAGCACGAATGGTTTTCATGGGGTAAATGATATGTTAAAAGTATTTTGATGCTGACTTTACCTAGTTGTAGTAAAAGCTACAAGTTTATTATGAAAAGTTGAATTTCAAGTGCTGTACAAATAGGATTAAGGGCTAAAAGATTAAACCCTTGGGTCTGACCACTTGTAGGTTGTTGGAGACCTTAAGAAGAACAGCTTATCGGTGGGAGCAAAAACCTGATTTAGAAAGGGTTCAAGAGAGAACAGGAGAAGAGAAATTGGAGATCTATTTTTCAAGGAGTTTTGCTGACAAAAGACAATTGGTTTAATAGCTAGAGAAGAATGCATAATCATGAGGAGATTACTTTTTAAGATGGGATATGTCACAGCATATTTATATTTTGATGAGAATTATACTGTAAGATATGAAGATTATATGATGCAGAAGAGAGAGGGGCACTATTGCACTGGTGTCCCTGAGAAGGAGAAAGGATCTATCCCTCAATTTGACGAGGTCTTAATTTTAAATAGGAGTATTAAGAATTCATCTCCAAGTTCAGGAAGAAAAAGGAGTAAATGGTTAGATACGCAGATAGGCAGTAGTGAAGTGTGTGAAAATTTATTTTTCATTATTTCTATTTTCTCAGAGAAATATAGAAGTAAGAGCATAGTTGAGAGGTATGGGGGAGGAAGTACAAGAGACAGGGAAGAGAGAAGGTATGAAAATCATCTGGTTAAGTAGAAAGTGATTTTTTGTTAAATGTACCAAGGGCCCACTTGATGTAATTGACTACGAACTTAAAGTAGGAACAACCCATGTGTATGCATGTTTTCTCTTCAGCTGAAACCATCTGTGTATGTGCAGACACAAAGTAGGTTGACAGTTGGATTAACCAATTCATTTCACCATTAAGTAAGGTAAACAAGAAAATAAAAGCCATATAAGTCAATAAAATATCCAAATAACATATGACTAGATTTGTAAGTTTGTTTCAGAGATAAATAATCACCCATGTGCAATTTTTATAAAGCGAATAATACAATTTACACACAAATTAGACTTGACTACCTTATGTTCTTCTGGCATCAGTATTAAGAACAAGATCTGAGAACTCATTAGAAAATACATATGAACCATTGTGTTAATTCAAAAGCAGCATACAACACACAGTATCTAGGTTTCTAACAGTCTGAAATTTTCATGATTAATTTGTGACTCTGTAGTCTTTAGTTTTACATGTACAATTGTTTGCTTTAGTTTTTCATGTACAATGAGGCCAATAAGGAATGTAACCAATAAACATCTCATTAGAAATGAGAAATGTCTAAAATATATAATCTAGGAAAATTAATAAAAAATTAATGAAAGACTTAACGTGAAATTCATTATATGCTAATGAAAGCACTCCAAATTAATCCTTTTCAGAGTTTCAGGTCAATGTTATAATTCACCAAGGAGACAACATCAACGAGTGTCTCATCCAAACACTTGTTGGGAAATCAAAGCTACATCCCTATGTGAAAAACATCATGGCAAAATTGCCAAAACCCACAAATGTCTCCACTTACAGGCAAGCTTTCTTACACCCTTAATTTTAAAAAGTTAATAATACACTATTCCTTGAATCCAATCAACAGATATATACATTGAATGTCTACTACATGCCTTAAAGTTAGGTGTCTTTCATTAATTATGAGTTCACAACATTATGAAGAATGGGAAGGGTAAAGTAGGGGGAGAATAGAGGATTTAGGGACAGGCAGATTTGTTTTTGAAATCTGTTTGTGTTATTTGCTCGGTGTTAAGTCTTTTGGCCAAATGCAAATTCCTTGAGCCTCAGTTTCCTTTGTGCTGCAAAATGGTGAAGTATCTCTCCTAATTGAGATAAGAAATAAAGTATGTGACAATTGAGAACTGGGATTTGTTAGGAGCAGGGACTCTGGTGTCAGCCTGGCAACCTGGGTTTCAATCTCAGCTCCACTCTTTGAAGATATATGAACTTGGGCAATTTACTCAAACATTTTTTGTTTGTTTCAGATTCCTCATTTATAAAATGGATGGGTAGATAGTATTAGTGTATCATCCATTAATAGGTAATTTAGGGTATCAATGGATAGATAATGTAATGTACCTACCATATAGATTTGTTGTAAGGATGAGATAGTACTCAGTGTGAAAGTGCCTGACACAGAGTGCCATACAGGCAGGTGATAAATGTATTAATAAATGTCCAGTCAATGATAACCATTGCTATGTGGGCAGTGATTTCAACAGTCACTCTATGTTACATGTATATCCTGAGAAATAATATAATTTTTCATTCATTCAATGAATTCTTGTGCAATGTTATTTATATGCCAGGCACTGGTTAGACACTGACTTTTAAGTGGCTATACCCCATCATACATATGATCCTGTCATACCATAAGGGTCCCCATTAAACCTGATAGCCAGGAACCATGAGAGTGAAGGTTGAAACACACACAAAAATATTTCACACAATACAGCTTTATGAAAAGAGTCTTTTGTCTGAATGACAAAGTAATAACTATCATAAAATGTTTTTATAAGGTGTCTAGATTCCTACTACCACTCCCTACTGCTATCCTTCCAGTAAACACTAAATAGTAACATAGCCACATAATCTGAGTTTCTTAAAATGAACATTGGAGGGGCGCCTGGGTGGCGCAGTCGGTTAAGCGTCCGACTTCAGCCAGGTCACGATCTCGCGGTCCGGGAGTTCGAGCCCCGCGTCAGGCTCTGGGCTGATGGCTCGGAGCCTGGAGCCTGTTTCCAATTCTGTGTCTCCCTCTCTCTCTGCCCCTCCCCCGTTCATGCTCTGTCTCTCTCTGTCCCAAAAATAAATAAACGTTGAAAAAAAATTTAAAAAAAAAATAATAAAATAAAATGAACATTGGAATCTTTATAGGTAAAATTTCTAAATTAGTTGTTTCTAGTCATGCTAACACACTGCGATTGACTTTAAATTGCATCAATCTTGCTAAAATTGTCTTTTATATGTTTGAGTTTACCATTATGCTTTTGTTTTTGTGTTTTTCCACTTGAATGCTAGTGACAACACTTAAAACATCATATACAAATTTTTCTTATTGAAATATCATAGTCTGTTTTGGCTAAAGTTTCTCACTATTGGGGGAGAAATTAATACAAAATATACCTAGAAAGAAACCTAGATTCACAAAACTAAATAGATTAATCAGACTGAAAAATGTCATCTACCTTTTCCTTTGAATTCCTGCCATTATTTTGAAGCTAAGCAAATAAAATCTAAAAGACATCATTTTACACTGAAGAGAGGGGAGGAGAGGTTCATGTCTACCTGAAAACAATTTTCTTATGGTAACATTATATAGATTAAAATCATTATGAAAATAATAAAATTTGTGGGCTAAACATAGAACTACACTAATAATTCTAGTAATTTGAAATGTAAAGTGAAACCAGTAATTAATAATGGTAACCTGGTGGGGAATTTAGGGGGACTGGTGCTCCTGAAATCTTTTGACAAAATGTCAAAGGATTTCTTCACTACTAAACAGTATTATTTTCTCAATACACGTAAACTCAATCTAGGAATCTAACTCAACCCAAAGCAAATCATCTTACCTAAACTTACTCACATCTTACCTAAGCTACTATGCTATCTTACACTTCTCTCACTGCATCATTTCTTAATTTATTGCACCACTATGGTATTGACCATTTTCAGACACCTAGTGAAAATGTGCAAGGTTGAAATTACAACAATTAAGAAGAAATGCATAAGCAAGCAAGGTCAACTTTTTAAAAAATCTCAAACATTGTTTTGTTTATCAATTCAGCAACATTCCCATAACGTCTCTCATTTAGGAAATGCAGAGAAAACTCTACATTTGACAAAATATCCTTGTTAAAAAATTAGACGTCTCAATTTAGAAAAAAATCTATGATTTTGTCTTACCTTAATGCAGCTAACAAATAATAAAATTCTGATTGTCAACAAGTTAGCAACAGGTATTATCAAAAGACAAGTAGGAAGACTCCCATGTACATGACCTTAGAAAACTAAAAAAATACACTTCCCAAAGAAAAGAAGGATGATACGTAGGGGGGAAAATATTCTCTTGTTTTATTTTGATCTAAACAGCCGACGTAAGCAGGTGGTCTGTACTTTCACGGGGTAATGGCTCTGAAGCAGTAGCACAAAGAACAATGGACTTTTGATTGATTACTCTTTGCTATTGATTATTTCCTGAGAAGGTGGTCACACCTTCCCTTACATAACATTTGGCAAGAAGACCACTTTTATAACTGATGGGTTTCACTATCCCACTAGAGCAAAGCAGGTTTGTTGATGTAGGTGTACAAATATTTCTGTTTTTTACATTACAGAATAACTTGAAAACAAATTTTAAGTAGCTCCTTTTCACTTCTTGTTTCTTAAGACATCCTGTAATTTATTTTAGGTAAAATGTGTTAGTAAGAAACCCACACAACTACTGATTAAACCATACATGACACATGATACCATGGCTCCTATGACGGTAGCCAAAAAAAAAAGATTTCAAGAAACAATTGTATTAGCCACACTAAAAAATTTGAAAGGGTATTGCCTTACAAGAATAAAGTTGCTTGTTTTGGTTTAAAAATTAAAAACAAAAATATAGAACTTTTAGGATAAAGTGTTCATTACATATCATTGCTTGTAGTTTCTATTTGAATTTTCACTTTCAATAAAAAAAAGTTAAGATTCTAAAAAAAACTATTTACAAATTATTGGTTTCCTTGTGTCCTCTTCTTTCTTTAGCTAAATTAATAGATATCATAAATATCTATTTTCATAAATTAGTTAAGCCTTAAAGTGAGGTTGGTCATATTCTTGGATTTTTGAGAATAACTCACAAATATGTAATCACCCTAGTCCCTTAAAAAAGGAGATAAGTTGTGTGTGTGTGTGTGTGTGTGTATACGTGTATATACATATATACATGTGTATATATATATATATAGAGAGAGAGAGAGAGAGAAGAGAGGGAGAGAGAAAGTGAAATATATACTTGAAAATATATACTTTTAAAATGGTCTATTTAGAGCACTGTGGTTCAGTGACATTCTTTTATCTTTGGATCTGGTACCTTCCTTATTTCACTTCAATTCAAGGGCAATGCCAAGTACCTAGGACATGGCAGACACTCGATCAAGATTTGAGAGTCTATGAAAGTGCAGAAAACACAGACTTTGCTCTGAATGACAATCAATCACATCTTGGGATGTGGCACAATTAATTATTTTCAGGCATAAACAATGGCAGTGAGGTATAAAATGCCACAAGAGGAGTATTCTTACTTCACCACAATGAGGGAAGACTTCTTAGAGGTGATGGCATTTTCTCTAAGCTTTAAGAAATGGAGACAATTTCAACAGGTGAAAATAGAAGACAGACGATTCTATACAGAGTAAAGCACAAACAAAAGAACAGGGATTTGAAAGCATGTGGCTAATTTTGGGAACTTTGAAAGGTGTTTGGAGTCTATGGAGGTAAGGAAGGTAGAGAGATAAATTTGGAAAGGTGGGGTACTCAGGGTTCCCACACAATCACCAAAGCCATCTTGTAAATTCCTGTCCTTTACAAGAGGACAAAATGGTACAACAGGTACTCAATTGGTACAAAAATGACCCTTCCATGGTGGGGGGGTGGGCGGGGGGGGGGGGAGATGATCACAGTGGGGGATAGAGCTAAAATAAAAACACATAAGTAAATATAAGCCATATCATTATATTAAATAAATTCCTAATTTAAAAAGCATGAAAAGGGAAAAAAGGCCCTACATTTAAGCTATATATGTCTATTACTCTTCTCAAAACACAAAATGTGGAGCAATTTTTTATTCTGTTTGCCAACATGTCAAACGTATTTGAATTTACCTGTCGAAATGTAAACTTCAGCCAAAATGGCCTACAATACAAGATGACAGTGTACTTAGTGTCTATACCTCCTCTGCTTCTCTCGAAGCCCCAACTCAGTGGCTTCCATTGTTCTTCTCAGATGTCAGCTCTCAACCTGGAGTTCTCAGTGTGGCCCACCCTGCATACTTGATCTAATCAAGTTTCTCTCCACCTCCCTTGCCCCTGAAGCCTCCACCTCAGCCCTCTTTGTTCTTTATAGGACATTCAGTTTCCTAATTTCTTATTAATTTGTTCCTTTCCATATGCAATGACTTTCTACCCCATATTTGTAACCTCCATGATGGAAGGGACTTCATTTGTTCTACTCATTGCTCTATACAGAACACCTAGAACAGAACCTGACATATTAAGAAGATTCAATAACTCTTTGTCAGATCAATGACATTTCAGTATGAAGATATATGAAATTGTTGTACCTAAAAGTGGTATCTTTAAATGAACAAATCAGATTTTTAAAATTTCCTGAGGGCAATTCTTACTCAAAGAGTGAGTTTGGAGGTAAAGGTAACTTTGCTTAAAAATATTTTCTTAAAGATCATTTAATTAAATAATGAAACAAATATATATATGTATATATATATATATATATATATACACACACATACACATATATAGTTATGGTTATATGTAATATAAAATCATATAATTATATATCAATATATAATTTATATAATAGAAAGTTTTAACACTGATTTTGCTTCAATTAGTAATAACAAATTAATGTTTGATGTTCCAGGGATATATCTATATTTTTCTTCACAAGAGAATATATTTCTTTATATATGAGAAATATAAAGAGAATAAAAGGAAAGGTCTTGATCACATTTCTTTTTAGCCTATCTTCTGTTCCATTTTCCCATGGAAAATAAGAGAGCAAAAGTGACCTCAAATATGTTTTTCTTACAGATCATTGATGCACGCATATCATTTTGAACTCATGAATACCAAGAGAGCAGTCAGGGTTGAAATGGTATAACAGACCATTAGGAAACTCAGATATCTTCCCATACCTGGAAAAAAGTATATCCCCATCTTATAATACAGAAGCGTAAAGCACACCCTCCTTCATACTATGACAAAACATGTATTGTCCATATTTATAAAATTATCTGCTGGTTGTATATTTAAAGAAGACACAGTAAGTTTTAATCATTGTTTATATCAGAGTAATCTTATTTAGAAGAGAATAGGTTTATTTACTTCAAAAAGATGGCATATTTGGAGCTCTACCTGGTGAAAACTGTGTTCTAAAACATAATCTGATTTAAAAAGGGGGGCAAAGCAAACACTCTAAGTCATGATAATGTGACCCTTCATGGATCAACAATGTTTAGAACAACTGAGTTGCTCTTATAATACAAAGGTTTGCTAGATAAGGCTCTAGGCTAAAGTGGAAAATGAAAACCCATTTTTCTTAATAGCTTTTACACTCATTTGAAAATATTGTCCCCAAATACTTCATTAAGTCATATTATATTTATGCAATTAGGTATTATATCTGTATAATTTTATCTCCCTTAGAACTGCCATTCTAATTTTCCTCCAATGTTTGCCTTTTAAGTTTGATTCTAAGAGCAAATAATCTCCAATTTCCAATGTCATGATAAGCTCTTGTCCTTTAAAACCATATAGCTATGGCCTTAAAAAAAAAAAAAAGAAAAACAAACAAGCATTAAAACTTTTGATCATAAATTTGCAAATGTGTAGAACACACACACTCACATGGATACACATGTAAAACATATGCTTCTGTCCCCTGTGTTTGGAACAACAGGGTATTTAAAACAAATACAGCTGGGCACCAAGAATATAACGTGCTGGGCAAACATATACTCCTATTAATGTAAATATATTCTTCGATGTTTCCTGCCAAGCCCCCTTAGTTATGAAAAGCAAGCAAGCCCCATTTCTCCCACAGAACACCCCACATAGTCTCAAAACAATCGCCCTTAGCAACTGGATGTGGAAGCAAGCAGAGATGAACAAAAGCCGCGGGGCTCCGGCTCCTAAGTTGCCTTCTCAGACCCTGACATTTTACAGCAGCAAAAGCAGGTCATGCTGGGCACTAGTTGTTTCTCGAAAAAAAAAAAAAATATGTATAGTAAGGCAACTATTCTAGTCATCTGTATGTAGTAACTGCTGGTTTTGCCTCATGTAATTCGTGAGTCCTTGAATTTAAACTGAAACATGTTAGGGATGTGTGTACCTCGCCAACCCCCCTCCCCAATTCGGGCTCATTCTTCCTCACGCTGCGCCCCTCTCCGCATCCCAAGATGTGACCTCAGGCTTCAGCGCGCTCAGTGCTGCCCGCTTAGCAGCGTTTGGGTAAATCTCAGTTGAACCAGCCCTTAGTTCACACACACCCTCTACTCACTTCTCAGACACCGGCCCCTGCGGAGGGCGCGGTGGAGATCGCCACATTTCGCCAAGGTCTGGGACCCTAGGATGTTTCCAGGAGAGCTGGGAGGCCAAGTGAGGCCAGACACACAAATTCATGACCCCTCGGATCAGACTGGAAGCAGCCAGCGAGACCCCGAGGTGCTGCGGAGATCTTTCCCTAGCATTCTAGACTCAGACGCTATATCCCCGGGGGAAGCCAAGACCCCCCCAGAGTAGAAAGATTTTCCCTGGAAGCCAGCCCACATGAGACTCGGGGAGCAAGAGGCAGCCGGCGAAGAGCGGGCCAACTTGCCGGCTACTGGCGGGGTTTTCAGTGGCTACAGGTTGCCTGAGAGCAGGTTCCCAGCTCCCACGGGCAGGCGGAAGGCGCTCGGAGCGCTCGGAAGGGGACTTAGGGGGTGTGGGGGCACTGAGAGACGGAGGGAGGGAAGGGGGAGCCCGAAGAGGCCCCAGGCAGGTGGGGAGATGGGAGAGATCCGGGGGCGCACCTCCCAACAGTGACCCACACAGACCTTGGCGCCGCAACCTGCGCTTCTTGAGGCCGAAGATGCGCACTTTGGAGAAGATATCCACCAGGTTGCCGTTGCAGAGCCCGCGGTTCTTGCTGGGGCTGCTCCGCCTCCTGCTGGCAGACGGCCGGTCCCAGTGCTGCTCCCGCGCCTGCCGCTTCTGGCGGATCAAGCCGCTGGCGATGGCCGCGGCCATGGTGGCCCCGGGAATGGGTCCGGGGAGGGAGGGGACCGAGGGAAGGGGAGCTGGGGACACGGGAGAGGGAAAGGGCGGCGCAGACGGCGGCTCGCCCTGGACGAGGCGGGGGGAAGAGGCCCGAGGGGCTGGGGAGAGGGGTAGGGGCGCTCAGTCCCGACTCGGACCCATCGCCCTCTCCGCGGAGCGCCGGGCCGGGCGCGCAGGTGCTCCCGGGACGCGGCGGGGCGAGCCCCGGGAGCCGAGGTCGTGTCGGCCGCCTCCCGGCCGCGTCGGAGCCGGGAGTGGGGCCGGGGCTGCGGGCACCGCCTCTCACCGCGCGCCGCCGGAGCCCTCTCGGGGGCCGCCACTGCCACTCGCACTGCCTTCTTGCCTCGCCCCCCTCCCGGGCTGGAGGTAGAGCCCGCTGCCTTCTTCCAGGGCACGGGATGGAGGGCAGGTCCCGGCCGGGTCTCGGCGCGTGCGTCCGTCTAGGGCAGGCTAGGCAGGACTCAGCGCCGGGCTTGCGCTGCCCCCCGGCCGGTGCCGCCGGTGCCGCCGCCGCCGCCCGCTCTCGGGTTCTGCCGGTGATTGTCAAGTGCTTTGGAAATCAGCATCTGGGGAGAGCAATCTTCTCCCCGGAGATCTCTAATCAAAGCGCTTCGTTCCCACCCCACTACACCTCCCTCCCGTTCCCCTCCTATGTCTTTCTTCAGAAAGAAAAAAAATATATATATATATATAGTAATGATTTAAAATAATAATAATAATAATAATAATAATAATAATAATAATAATAGAAAGCTAAAATGGATTCCAGGGGGGTGGGGTGCTAAGAGGCTGAGCCTAGAGCAGGTGGGGTTGAAGGAATATCGGTGCGCTTTTTCTTAGATGAAACTCGCAGGTTTCCGAGGCTTCCGCGGCTTGGCCAGGGCTTCTGAATCTTAACGTGTCTCCTGGTCCCCAGAAACTCTGGGCTGCGGTTGGAGGGCGAGGTGGTTTCCGCCCTCCCTGCTAATCCCTTCAGCGCCGAAACCCCTCCACCCCAGGAAGGAGGAGGAGGAAGCAGGGAGGAGAGTGTGTCCCGAGGAGGGAGGCGCCTCCACTCCTTATCCAGTCTACCCAAACTTGCTGGACTCTCCCTCTTGCTGTCATTTTGAGACCATAACACCGAGCAAAAAGGAGGGGGGTGGGGAAGGTGAGAAGCTATGCTAAGGTTGTACGTATGGAAAGACCCCTTTCCCAAATTTGCTCTCTAGCACTCAGAGATGCCAGCCGCTGTAGCTGCTACAAAGCAGCAGCTGGAGAGAATAATTGCCCGATAGCACACTGAAGAAGTCACCGCAGAAATATTAAGGGTGGGGGACGGTGTCACAGTATTCCAGGGACAACAAAAAGCAGCCAGACTGAGGAACACTCCAATTTGAGCTGTTGTCTTTGGCGTCCCCGGGTAGAGAAGCTCTGTCAGGGAGCGTAGCCATATGAACTGTGTCTGAAATTCAAATACAACAGCTGCTGCCTCCTCCCCTTGACTTCCTGTCTGTGTCCTGGCAGTGTTCTGTCTTGGATAACTGAAAATATAAAGGTCCAAGAGGAAGGGAGCAAGTGGAGGGCACCCTAGGAAGGAAGGTTGAGAGAGAAACACTTCATGCTTGGATGAATACAGATCTGTGGTTTCTAGGATACACTCGGAGTGACAGAGCCAAGTGTAGAATTTGCTCCTGTGGTTTAGTACCTTTTCCTCTTCCCTTTAAGCTGTTTGGCTTTGTCATTACAGGAAGGTAAAGAAAAGAAATGCAAAAACTAGACTTCTCACAATCCAGTGTTAGGAAGGATGGAAGAAAGAAGATTCATCTGGTAATCAAGAGACTTTTAACAATCACTTCGGTGGTGACTGCTTAGAGCTGGAGAGAGGAGAGGCACACTCTGGAAGCAGTCCTAGGAACAGTTCTGGACCAACACACACGTTCTCTTTGTCTCAGGAATAGGCAGTTAAGTCCCACAAAGACTTGCAACCAGGCAAGTGGGAGAAGCTCATCCGAGGGTTGATGACAGACTAGACACCTTCTGCTCTATAGAACTTATCCACAGCCTCTCCATGTAAGCAATTAGTTCTCATCTGTTACTCATTGCATTTACTCCACATTAACTAGTAAGTTTCTTTGGTGGAAGAAAATTTAAAGGAAGTGTGTAGATTTGGGTCCAATGCAATTATCATTGGCTTTAGGATGATGTATATTATATTTAACATTTAAGAACATACTCTGTAAGCTCATTTTCAAAACCTTGCTGTGTTATATCTACAAAACAACCACAATTATTAAAAGGAATAAGCAGAAGTAATTTTGCCAGAAATTTGTAAACCGTAATAACCCATGAGATAGTAAAAGTAAAGAGGTGTTTTAACTATTTTGCTCTGTCTCTACCACTTTGTGTTCTGTTTTAGTGTCTGCGTTCTTATATTTTCACTAAGTGTGTATTTATGTTGTTTTGCCACGTTCCTGCTAAAAAAGGAAGGGTCATTCTGCAAATAATGGCTATTTAAGTGTGTCTTTTTAAAAATTCACTGAAATAAATACCAATGAACATAAAGAGTAGGTACTCCTGCCTTACATTATTGAAGAAAGGTCATTTGGACATTTCAGACTTTATAGATTGGAATTTCCAAATGACTTTACAATTAAAATAAACATATTTATCTAAAGCAAGTGGTGAGTTTTCAAAGAAGCAAAACGTTAAGTACAGTGACCTCTTACATCTAGTACAACATAATCTAGTTTGCCTTGAAAGGTTTTTTTACCCTATGACATATGTGTCTGCTATATTAATTTGGACAGATTAAGATTAAGCTTCTTCTTATTATATCTGTGTTAATGATTTCCTTTCCAGGCATTTTCTTATATTGCAGTCTTTTCCCCAGCTCTTTGGATTGGGTAATTAATTGGGAGGTCGGTTTTTTGGCTCCTTCAGACCCCTCCTTTCACTGTTCAGTACCCTCCGGATAAGCCTGAGATTCAGCACCGCGGACAGAGATCCTGACCCGGCCCTGGGGTAGCTCTCTTAGCAAAAGCAAGTTCCCCTGAGTGAGGCTAGGAGAGCTGGCTAGGAGAGTCTCTGATACTCTCCTCTCTTAAAAGCAGCTTTCCACCTTTTTTTTTTTTTCAAGGTGGAAAGGAAATTAATCCTCACAGCTTCCACTAACATTAATAACACTCCTCGTAGCATCAAGCCTTTCAGCTCTTTGATAACGAGAAATACTCTTTCTTTCCTGATGCTTTCCGCCCTGGCACAGCGTGGGGGACCGCAGGGTCCTCAGACTCAGGGCGTCTATGCAGACTGTGAATTTCACAAGCCGTGTGTGTGTGTGTGTGTGTGTGTGTGTGTGTGTGTGTGGTTTCCTGTTTTAAGGGAGCTTGGGGTGGAGGCAACATTGGGATAATCAAGGTCCTTTAGCTTAATCCCTGTGTTTTTCTTTTACCTCCCCAAAACGCTGTTTAGTTGTTTACAGATCAAGGAGGTAAAGGAAAGAAAACGCAAGAGAGCCATCTGCTGTTTTAAGCTGTGATAAAAGTGTGTGCAAAGCTAGGGTGAAAACCCTTTCTGGGAGGGTGAATACAAATTCATATCTTGCTCTAATTCAGGAAATGATTTCTCATTCATGAGAACCACCCCCCCACCCCCAAGTTATTAATTTCATCTTTGACTTTGTAAAAACAAACAAAAGTACCTTCTAGGTAGAGTGGCTTCTGACCAGGCTATCAGGAGTCTAAAGTCTGATTTCACAGTCTTGGTTCATTTCCTAACTCTGCTACTTCCCGGCTGTATAATGACCTCTAGTATGTTGCCTTAGTCTCTCTCAGCCTCAGTTTCTTCATCTCGAAAATTGAAATGATAATAGAATCTCCTTTTAAACTCTTGTGAGATCAAAGTTAGTAAATGAATGTAAAGATCCTAGTACAGTGTCTGACACTGTTAAGGTGCTCAAAAATGATAGCTCTTTTTATCATTATTATTTTCCAGATCACTCATTCCTATCTTGTAAATTATTTTCCAATTTCCATGCTTTTTTAATATAAAATTATATGTATTTTTGATTGTATCTCTTCATGTCCTAAATGGGTTCATAATAAGATTTAAAGTATTCAGTGTATGTATGTGTGTGTGTATATATATATATATATATATATATATATATACTGTATGTGTATATATATGTATATATATATATATATATATATACATATATATATATAAGTTTTGGAGAGAGAAGTGTGAGTTCAAATCTTAGTGTGTAATTGACTAAATTTGTGAACTTGGCCCTATAAAGCCATTTCTCCACCCAATTAATACTGATAATAAAATCATTTCCCGTCCTCATAGAGATTAATGTGTGGCTATGAGAACACAATTCCAAAGCCGTAAAGAATTATGAAGCAGTCATTCATGAGAAGGTAATTATTCAAATATCTTCCCTGTGATTGGAGGTCTCCTGAAGATCTCATGCTCCCTTTGACCTCTCTACATTGCATACATTGTTCCCTCTACCTAGAATATAATATGAAACAGTTGCTAAAATCACAGTTGGAATAAGGCAATCATAGGCTTGACTGTGTGTCCTTGAGCAACTCATTTAAGCCTCTCTAAGTGTCACTTCCCTCTTCTGTCATAATAACACAATAAGGTTATTATGAGAATTCAATGGCAACATTATGTAAGACACTTAGAGTGTGCCTGTCATGCAGGAAAGTCAACATATAGTAGCTATTGGTAATAACTCTTCATCACTCCCTTCTTCACTTTTTCCATCTTTAATAAGAGGTCTCACAGGCATCTCATGCTTAATGAGGCCAAGATTAAACTCTTAGTCTTCCTTCTCAAACGTGTTCTTCTCCAATCTTCCCTATCTGTGGAATGACAACTCCATTCTTCTTGTTCCACAAGTCAAAAATGTTGGCATCATACCAATATAATTTCTTTCTTTCATATACCATATGTAATTGCTCAGAAAAATCTACTCAGTCTATTTTCAAAATACATTCAAAATATCGTCACTTCTCCTTTCCTACCACTGTCTCCACTACTACCTACCACCATCATCTTTTGGATTATTATAAAAGCAACCTAACTGGTCTCCTAGGATCCACTTTTGCTCTTCTTTGATATGCCCTCAACACTGTGGCCAAAGTGTTGAAAATATAAGTAAGATTTTATCACATCGTTGTTCAAAATCTTACACCTCAACAGAAACCAAAGACCTCATGGTGCCTACAATATCCCATATGATTTGTTTCCACATCTGCCTTCACTTGTTCTCTGACATAATTTCTTCTTCACTTTCTTCATTCACCAGTTCCTGTTCCTCACACCACCTGGCATGCTCCTATCCTATAGCAGGACTTTTATACTTTTTCTTCCATCTGACTTTTTCAACCCCCTCAATTCTTTGCTCACATAGTATCTTTTCACATGAGCTCTTCTCTTACAAATCTATGTAAAATAACACAGTCCATCTCTTCCTTTCTCCGTTTTATGGCCTACACAGCATTTATACCTTTTTAAAATTCTATATATTTCCTTGTTAATTTGGACTCTTTTGATACTTTGAAATATATGAGGGAACACATTTTGTTTCTTTTGTCTACTGTCACATTATCTAGTGCTTAAGATGGTACCAGAGTAGGCACTCAGTAAATATTTGTTTATTGAAAGAATTAAGGAGTTGGATACATAGATAGGTATTACCAAATAAGAGGAATAGGAATCATGCTTATCCTAGGCTGTCAGGGATGAATTACTCTGTGGTACTTGATCTCTTTAAGCACCAAGGTATCTAAAATTCTATCTGGATTACACATAATCTCAACACCATAAAAAGGATACACAGTGAGTACTTTAGCTTTTGCTTGATGACTTAGACTCAATCTATGATGACATGTAGTTTGAATTCTGAATTCTAACAGGGATACCCTTGTACTTTACTGAAAGATATGAGACTGATTCTACTTGAACTGGAGAGAACTGTTCTAGTGATCTTTTTTTTTAATCCAGTATTATTAACATAGAGTGTTATCTTTCAGGTGTACAATATAGTGATTTAACAATTCTGTAAATTACAGTAAGTGAAGTACACTCTTCATCCCCTTCATCGATTTCACTTATCCTTCCACCCACCTCCTTTCTGGCAGCCACCATTTTGTTCCCTATGTTTAAGAGTCTGTTTTTTTGTGTGTCTTTCTTTTTTCTTTGTTTTTTTTTCTTAAATTCCACATATGAGTGAAATCATATGGTATTTGTCTTTCTCTGACTGACTTATTTCAGTTGGCATATTACCCTCTAGATCCAGCTATGTTACCCCAAATGACAAACACACTAATTTGAAAAAATATATGCACTCCTGTTTTTCAACGTTTATTTATTTTTGGGACAGAGAGAGACAGAGCATGAACGGGGGAGGGGCAGAGAGAGAGGGAGACACAGGCTCCAGGCTCCGAGCCATCAGCCCAGAGCCCGACGCAGGGCTCGAACTCACAGACCGCGAGATCGTGACCTGGCTGAAGTCGGACGCTTAACCGACTGCGCCACCCAGGCGCCCCATATGCACTCCTGT
Organism: Lynx rufus; assembly: GCF_022079265.1. Taxonomy (NCBI): domain Eukaryota; kingdom Metazoa; phylum Chordata; class Mammalia; order Carnivora; family Felidae; genus Lynx; species Lynx rufus. The sequence continues at coordinate 73,018,023 of NW_025814823.1, forward strand.
TTTTATTTCAGCATTATTTACAATAGCTAATATATGGAAGCAACCCAAGTGCCCATCCAGAGAGGAATAGATAAAGAAGATGTGGTATATATACACAATGGAATATTACTCAGCCATAAATAAGAATGTACTACTGATCTTTGTGACTCATCCTCCCATATCCAATTTTCTTCCTCACTTTCACATTGCCAGTTTACAATATGCACCTTTTCAAACTTGATACATGTAATCCATTGTAAATTAGAAACATTTATGGATGTATTTATCAGAAGTATCTGTAAATATAAAAGTAAATGAATTTTAATGGAGGAAAGTATATAAACAAGAAAATAAACAAGAAAATTAGTCTTATTAATATTAATTTCATTAGCAATGGTGCTTTTTCCTCCTGACTTCCGAGTTTTTGCTAGGCTCTAGGTGACTTTGTTGCATAGGCTGCTTATGTTCCAATGGTTTACTTAAAAAACGGTACACAATTTTTGAGTTTGTTTCAACTTTAAATAAACAGAAAAGGCCAAAGAATATATTTTGTGACCTTGATATCTATATTAGATGCTATTTTTCACGAAGTAAAATTTTTGTTTTACTTTTGTTTCTGCCATTGCTACAGCCACTGTTCCAACTTAACCAAATCCATCAAATCTGCAAAACCATTGATTTTAGGATGCATTATTATTTTAAATACGACAATAAAAGACAAAGCTTTACTGAAATATACCATGCCATACATGATAAGATGTATACCAGTTTCAGAGATGTTTATACATATAGTGTATTTGCATTTTATAATCAATGACGTATGGTATAATGGCACCATATAACTCTATAAATGAGAATTGTACTCTTATAACCCTGTTGTATTCCATATTTTGCTTAGACATCACACATCTTCTGTTTAAAACAGACTGTGCTTCAGAGCACCTGTAGTCTAAAACATCTTTGGTTTTATTGTTGTTGTTCTTCTTGTAATTTCTTTTTTTCTCAGTGTGTCTGAATTGGAGGGATAGATAGGGTGGAAAAATATTCTACAAATATTTCCTGTTTACTTATTTGATCATCTGTATACAGTGAGTGACACATTCCATTTTGTCATATGGTTTCCCTTGTAAGTCAATCACTTGTGGACATTTTAAATATCTCCTAAATTAAGCATTAAAATATGAGGACCCAACATTTTTTCACAAATAAATTATTGCAAAATAATTTGAGATGAGCTAAAGTGGAGTTAAAAAGGATATATTGGCATCTATGTTTTTATCCTTTTTTTCTGGATAAATGGGTTCTATTTGAAAATGTATAAGATAATTCTGATAATATAGTCAATACTGATGTCCCTCTTCCTTTTTTACTCATTTGGAAGAACATCAAAAAGTAATGTTAAGATGCACTTGGGACACATTTCCAGCTAGTTAATTAAGATTGAATACCTACCCACTAATTAAAGTTCAAATTCAAAATCATATTTTTTTCTGTGACAGTATTATTGACTTTTATTTTAGATTCAAAGAATAATCTAAGTGGTTATTAAAGTATCTTAAATTAATTTTCAAGAAATAACTGATTGCATTAATGTTAGAACAATCTTACTGATGCATTTTGCTGGATACATTCATTTCTAGTAAGCAACAGATTTTCATCTTCTAAAAAAACCTGGAAAGAATTTTATTGTCACTTAATATTTTGATTCAATAAAGAAAAAGTGAAAAGTATTGGTACCAAAAACTTGTGAACATTCTTTCCTATAGAAGCAATACCAGATTGATACTAGCAGATGGTTTAACTTTACAAATCTAGCGTATTTTTTTTAAATCTGACTAATACATTGGAAAAATGTTCTCAGTGGCTTCCAGCCTTCTATATTAAATTAAATCCAAAATGTGCATAGCATTCATTTCAGAGGTGTGAATATGGACATATCTTTCCTTACTCTAAATAAGTAGTGGGAGATGATAATAACACTAATTTTAGTAATATATCGGTTAGTTTTTTTATTTTATTTTTATTATTTATTTATTTTTTTTTTAATTTTTTTTCAACGTTTATTTATTTTTGGGACAGAGAGAGGCAGAGCATGAACGGGGGAGGGGCAGAGAGAGAGGGAGACACAGAATCGGAAACGGGCTCCAGGCTCTGAGCCATCAGCCCAGAGCCTGACGCGGGGCTCGAACTCACGGACCGCGAGATCGTGACCTGGCTGAAGTCGGACGCTTAACCGACTGCGCCACCCAGGCGCCCCATTTAGTTTTTTTAAAAGACAAATATCTTAAAAGAAAAAAATATGTCCAAAAAATTGAGAAATAAACATGAATTTATAATCTCAGTGCAAAGATTCTGTGTGCACATATATATAATCTTACTTATAGTTGACATGGTAAACAATATCTGTGCAATGATTCTTAGAATGGCCACTTTGACAGCAATTAATTGCTCTAGACTGATTTTGTTCTTTGTATTTAGTATATACAGGCTAAACACATACATAAGCATGTGTGTCTGCACACACATGTATACATGTACACACACATGCACACAAGCATGTGTTCAAAAACACATAACTCAATTCCTCACTCTGGCAAAAAGAATTATGAAGCAATTATTTTCCAAAGGAAAATGACTTGCAAACTCTAAGAATCAACTTCAAGACTCTTAGAAAACTAGTTTCATTACCACGTTAAGAGTGGGCAATATCTCTCTAAATTTACTTTTGAATTATTTTCGATAATGGTTGAGTGGAAATTAAGGATATATTTATAGATTTTAGTCATAATCCTTTAAATGTAAATTAAGACTACATCTCTCTCAATTCTTAAAACACCGAAATAATATTTGCAGTATAGTCTGTGAAGAGCTTTACCATGTATTGAAGTAGGTATCCTGATCTCCATTTAGTAGAAGAGGAAGGTAAGCCCCTGACATGTTAAATGAGTCCTGTGTTTACGCTGGTAGGAAGTGGAGGAGTCAGATCTTAAGCTCCTGCTTTTCCTACCACACTATGTCCACCCAGCACTCAGCTATTGACAGCGTAAGTCTCTGTCACAGCACCAAGTCTAGTAATGGGGACTCATATGGGATCTGAGGACTTTCAGCAGTTTCATGCATGGATTTTGTATTATCTGTGATTCCCCTGAATTTATACTAAAAGGAAAATGATGGTATGCAAGTGGACTTTATGCCCACTGGCTCACAGTGTTCATCCAATTCTTTTTTAAAAATATTTTTAATGTTTATTTATTTTTGAGAGAAAGAGAGGGGGGCAGGTAGGGGCAGAGATAGAGGGAGACACAGAATCCGAAGCAGGCTCCAGGCTCTGAGCTGTCAGCACAGAACCCGATGCAGGGCTCGAATCCATGAATGGCGAGATCATGACCTGAGCTGAAGTTGGACACTTAACCGACTGAGCCACCCAGGAGCCCCGGTGTTCATCCAGTTCTTAAGGAGACCTCGTCTAAAGCAAGAATAAGAACCACAAGTGTAGAAGGAGGCAATGATAATAGTAATAATAATATAACAGAATGGGCACATAATACCCATTAATAGGTTTTCTGACTATAAAAGTTATACATGCTCATTGAGAAATAATTGCAACATAAAAACAAATGGTAAATAAAAACCAACTTTGATCCCAACATGAAAACTTTTAAGTGTATTTTTTTCTGTTTTTTTTTTCTTTTAAATCATTACATGAAAATTTGCTACCCTATTTTTGGCACAGTTTAGTGACTGAGAAGACATAATTGAGTAAAAGCCAGTGTATCAAAGCATACATTTTAACTTTTAAAAAAAATGTTTTTATTTTATTTTTGAGAGAGAGAGACAGAGCACAAGCAGGGGAGGGGCAGAGAGAGAGGAAGACACAGAATTCGAAGAAGGCTCCAGGCTCTGAGCTTTCAGCACAGAGCCTGAAGGGGCCCCAACATGAACTGTGAGATCATGACCTGAGCTGAAGTCGGCCACTTAATCGACTGAGCCACCCAGGCGCCCCTCAAAGCATACACTTGAATCATATGACCTGGAAGTCCATCAGAAACTACCATACTCTAAACACTAGCAAAAACCTCTTACAACTCAGAAATCACTTTCTTCTAAGTTTTGCTGTACATGTTCTGAACTCTGGGACCAGTTCTCATCTTAGTGTTCAGAGTTTTAGAAAGTCTAGCTAAATATCTTAAGCCTTAGGTTTCTGGAAAAGTTTACATGAATCCTCTTCTGATCTTATAATCTACCTCCTAAGATGACACATGTGAAAATAATTTCCAAGGTACAATGCACCTACAAAATGTTATAAATCGATGCCATATTCTTGAGCCTCATCCTATTTAGTATGTAAGAACTAAAAATTTAGATCCTTAAATTATTCCCTTGAATCTTCCTCAATAACCTATACGTTTCCTATTGTTTCCGTAACAAATTACCATAAAGTCAGTTACTCAAAACAACACACATTTATTCTCTCCCAGGTCTAGAGTTAGGAAGTCTTTAATCAGTCTCATTGGGTTTAAGATGTCTACAGAACTGGTTCCTTATGGAAGCTCTGAGAAAAGAGTCTGACTGCTGGCTTTTTTTTGTTTTGTTTTGTTTTCTAGAGGTGAACTTCATTCCACTGTTCACAGTCCTTCCTTGTTTCTGCTGTCACATCTCCTATTATTGATGCTGATCCCCCTGCCTCCCTCTCACGAAGATGACGTTGGGCCCACCCAGATGATTTGGGATAATCTGTCTCAAAATCTTTAGTTTAACAACATTGCAAAGTCCCTTTTACTATATAAATTAGCATAACCACCAGTTACATAAATTAGGACTTAGACACATTTGGGGGCTATTATTCAGTCTACCAAACCTACCCTGTATCTAAAGCACATGGAAATAGAGCCCTGCCTACCACTTGACAATCACCCACCCAGCCCCAGTACCACAGACAGGATAACTGCTCCAGAATGACAGATTTTAAATTACAGTCCTGTAAAGACATATATATATATATACATATATACATATATATATTTCATATATATATACATATATATTTCATATATATTCATATATATATTTCATATATATATTCATATATATATTTCATATATATATGAATATATATGTATATATATACACTTAATACCAACTGTTTGCTTGATTGAATCTCTGACTACCATCTGCTTCTGTATCTCAGTTGCTTTATTCCCTGCTCAGGATGATGTCTTGTCATTGGCCACGCCTCTCTGATACCACCTGCTTACCTGAATTTCTTATGACTTTAATTATTGCATCTCTCAGGGAAAAAAAAATGTTGTTGAAACAGAGCCACTGTGCTCCCCCGCGGGTTATGAGGATGCATTTTCTGAGTCCCACATAAATCCATGAAAAATTTAATTTCTTGAGTTTAAATCATGCCTTTCATGAGATTTAGGGCCATGGAATCGAGCTGAATAAAACTAAGGCCAGACATGTGATGCTCTGCAGGATGAGGTTTGGAGCCTAAGGCTATCACCAAATGAAGGAAATAGATTCTGAAAGCCTTTTTTTTCCCTATTCCATTTTCATTTTTATGTGGCTGTAGGGGTAATAGATAATTGCTGTTTCCTTGTAGAAATTTAGACTGGCTCCTTAGGTAAGAATTTGCTTTAACTGTAGATTTGACACTAACTACAAACGAAAGGTATCCTTCAAGTCAAAGATTTTTAAAGGAATCAAATATTTCCCTGAGCTTGATGTGGACAGGGAAAAAGGAATCTCAGAAAAAGAACTCAGGCAGAACACAATGGAGAATTTTGCATAAGCAAAGTTTTGGGCCCTGGTCTCTAAATTTCTCTCTGCCTGTTCCTTCATCCCTGTTGCCCTTTCTCTGAGTCTCTCTGAGCTTTGAAACTGGTTTCCAGAGATGAGGTGCACAATGGTTGCAAGAAGTTTTTGGCTGTGAGTCAAAACCAGTAGATACACTGCTTTGCAGGTTTCATATTTTTATGCCTAATTGGCAACACCAAGACATATCAGCAAATGGATCTCTCCCCGATGGGCAGGGATGAACCGTTCAAACAATTATTTTTTCCCTGGATGCAGTCAGCTGGGCTAAGGAGAAGACAGCTCAGGCCACACTCACAGGCCAGTGCTCATCCCTCCATAAAATAGGCTTAGAGATCCTCTCAAGAGATTTCGTTCTAGCAGGAAAAGTCACAGCTTAGTTCGTGCCAGACATCTTGGACTATAGACAGGAGACAGCAATTTAACAATGTTTATACTACAAAATTTCCATTTTAGCCCTTGTGCCTTACTGAAAGAGTCAGACAGATATTCAAATGCTGCTTTCTGCTTTTTAGGTATGCTTTGGCAGAAATAAACCAGGTATCCTCATTCTCTGACATTTGTTGTAGCTTCTGTTTCATGACTGTAAAGTGCCCCTTGACATGCCCCTTTGAAAGGGGCATTTGACCTTCCCTCAGTGAATTCATGCCCCCTGGTCATGGGGATAAAAGGTAGAAAATCTAGTGAAGGGTACTGTGATAGCGTTGTCTGGAGACAGATGGTGGCTACACTTGTGGGCACAGCATAGCATTTAAACTTGTCAAATTACTGTGCTCTGCACTTGAAACTACCATAACACTGTGTGTCAAATATACTTCAATAGGAAAAACAAAAGTTTCTGCCCACCGACGCCAAGCTTCTCAACCTCCAGGGATGATCTCTTGGATCCTTAGCACTCCCAGCCATCCCAATGCAGAGTTCCTGACTTCAGAGCCTCGAAAATGCCCACACAACACAGGTACTGGATCAGTGTTAGTCAAAGGGAGGAAGAGAATAAGAAAGGAATAGCCTTGGGTTCTAGGCTTTTGCTCTCATTTCCCCACTCCCACCATCTCATGGCAGGTGACATGGAAACTTTCTAAAAACAATATCTTCTCTAAAAGGAAGCTACTCTTACTCTTGGAGCACGAAAAGAAAAATGAGGCATGGAGACGTCCTCAGATCTCTGAATTTTTGCTAATCTCAACAGACATGGAAAATCACTATATGTGCATCAGAATTACATCCTGTTTCTCAGTGCTAATTATTTATGGATTTGAACTAAAATCTTAATTTGTTATGTTATATCCCTCTTTTCCATCTTTAAAAGTTAGAATAAGGAGTAACACTAGAGATGATTGAATTTAATAACCCCATTTTACTAATCAATAAACTCAGGCCAAAGGAAATTAATTAATTTAGTAAGTTAAATAAGAGTTAATTAGGAAGCTAACTGGCCTGGACGCCATAGCTCCTGATGTCTTGTGCAAGGGCCTTTCTTTGCACCCTGCTACTTCTTCCAAGAGCTTGGCTTCACTGGAGAAAAGTACCCACCACACTGTCTCCCTTGCACTTCTGGAACACAACTAGCCTCTCTCCCTTCTTGCTAAGAAACAGATCATTATTTTTTTTTGTCTAGATCCTCATGTGATTCTTAAATAACCTGAGTTGTCTATGGATTACAGTTGATCCTTGCACAGCATGGGGGTTATGGCTGTTAACTCCGCACACAGACAAAAATCTGTGTTTAACTTTTGACTCTCCCCAAACTTTACTAATAGCCTATTATTGATGGGAAGCCTTACCGATAACACAGTCAATTAACACACACTTTGTATGTCATATGTATTATATACTGTATTCTTATAATAGCATAAGCTGGAGGAAAGAAAATGTTATTAGTAACATCGTAAAGAAGAAATACATTTACAGTTCTGTATTGTATGTATCAAAAAAAAATCTACTTATAGGTGGACCCATGTACTTCGAACTCATGTCGTTCAAGGGTCAATGCACTGTTATTTGACATTTGCACATAAGCTCTTGTAGGTCAATATATTCTTAAAAGAGATAATTTTTATAAAAATATACATTTGTTTACACAATCAATCTACATTTGTGCATCCATTAATTCACTCAATTAACAAATCTATTGAGTACTAATTTTCCACCACTATGCTTGACCCTGTATTCTAGATATTAGTAAAAAGTGCATCTACACTCGAGCAGCTCAGAATATAGGGGAAGATGGCTGCATATTTGTGTGAGACCAAGTGTTACAGATGCTGTGTGTAAGGTCTTTGCAAGAAGAGTGGAGAGAAAAGTCAATTCTACCTGTGTGGGCCAGGAAGGGTCTCCTGAAAACAGTAACACTTCAAGCTGAGTTTTAAAACATGGGAGGGGCTCCTGGGTGGTTCAGTGGGTTGAGTGGCTTCAGCTCAGGTCATGATCTCACAGGTGATGAGTTCAAGCCCTATGTTGGGATCTGTGCTGACAGCTCAGAGCCTGGAGCCTGCTTCAGATTCTGTGTCTCCATATCTCTCTGCCTTTCTCTGTCTGTCTCTGTCTTTCTCAATCTCAAAAGTAAACAAACATTAAAATATGGGAGTTATTCACCAGATGGATGAAGGGGACATAGGGATTCCAGAGGAAAGATGTCAAATGAAGGAAATGTCAAGTTAGGACACCTTAATGTGTGAAGGCAGGTGAAAAAGCTCTGTGCACCCTAACCATCTAGTCTGTGTTGGGAGAGGGGTACAAAGAACCTCAGCTGGTGGCCAAATTGGGAGTCATCCGTCATTTGGAGAAATTTCCACCAGCTGTAGAACCAGCTGAACAAATAAATATTATAGACTGAGTCACAGAGAAATGCTCTTCCATATAGATTTGTAACATGACCCATGAATTTACCTGTGTATTTTCATGTCATCTTGCTATATTCACCCTGTGCTTTCCCCATACTTTCCTGTTAATCTGAGCAGCAGGGTCATTGGAGTTAAAATGTGCACAACATAGGATATATGTGTGATATGTGTCGCTCAACACATATATAAACACACATAAAAATAGACTGAAATGTTTATCAATGTGTGGTGGGTTAGCACTATTTATTGATTTTTATTCTTTGTACTTCCTCCCCAGCTTTTCACAAGGAGCCTGTGCTACCTTCATAATTATAAAAGGCTAACATTTTTAACAGAGATGTTTGTTTAGAATAAATAGGAGGACAACACGTACATAAAGAAGAAAACCTTTACGTTGAGCTGAGGAACAAGCTGTGGACAGCCATCATATGATTAGATTATTCTTCTAAATTTCATACAAACTTATAAATCCTTTCAATGTGAGAGCATCTTCTATTTTTGTGGTATCTAAAGCCTTGCATTTAGAATTCTTAAACGTCAACATTCTTCCCTTTCCTTTCCTGCTTTCAAAGATGTAAAATATTATTGTTCCAATAAGATTTTTTGAAACAAATAAAAAAACAAGAAAAAAAATAACATATTTTTCCTTGAAAAATCAAGACTGCAATCTGTAAGACAGCCTTCAATATGGCTTTTTAGAATCTGAGTAACATTATTTATGGGTTGCGAGTATTTACAAGGTCTGGTGTCATAAACAGCAAATTTAATTTCCTGTAATAAAGTATTGCTCTCTTTAGGGCCACACCTTGGCTCCTTGATAAACAGACCTGATTTTATTTATAGCACACTCATGTCCCGTATTCCAGTATTAACATATACTGATAAACACAAATATAATCTCTGTCACTGGGACACTCGGTTCTCATGATGCCTTCTGTGTGGTTATACAATCACACAGGTTCTTTTTATTTTACGTAAGAGGGATGTAGTCACTTGCAAACTTTTCTCTGCCAACTTTCCTGGTTAGTTGGTATCAACAGTTCAATTTTATTTTCTTTACAGAAGTAAATTATTCTATCCTGTGACAGTCCTTGCACATTCAGTTTAGATTCACGTGCGTGCGCGTGTGTGTGCGCGCACACACACACACACAGACATGTAAATATATATTGTTAAACACTCTGGGTCTGTCAAGAAAAATAAAAATAACTGCTTCCACATAGAGTTCCAGAGACTGGATTGTTAAATTCATATTTACTCTTCTGCTCAGAATTTCCTAGGAAGAAACCTTATAATCATCTAGTCCTATTTTGTTCTCACAATCCTTTTAAGAGGTCATCTGATTTCCATTTGAACTCTCCAATGACTTAGGATCCAACAGTTCAAGAATCCTCTCCTTTTTCACATGCCTTGAATTTCAGAAAGCTCCTCTCAGGATTGAGCCCAAAGCCCGATTTTGTATTGCCCACTGGAATGAAATACGACTCCTTCTTCTACATGACCGTCTTTAAGCATTTTATCACAACACAAACCGTCTGTATTTCTGTCCCTCTAGTTTTAGTGCATACATTGAAATAACACTGACCCACCCATGAGAGCTATCGCCAAGGTCACACAAACCTACAGATGTTTTTCTGCTGGTCTCTAGAGTTCAAACAAACCCTTTCACTCTTGTCTTCTCTTCTTCCTTGTGTTTGGCTTCCTAAGTCCTTATACCTCCCCCCACATTGTCTCAGTTTCAAGACTTAACACGCATTTTTTTCTCTAGGCCTTTCAGGGACATTTTAGTTAGTAGTATACACTCACTTTCCTTGGCACTTCAGAATATACATTTGGATATTCTCTTTAGTTGCAAACACTGAGACCTCAAAATGAAGCTGCATACATCTTAATTTTCTTAAAAACACTGAACTGGCTGTTCACCTCTCTCCTCCTCCATTATGTTTGAAAGATGAGGGAGATTCTTAGCTTCCCTCAGTCTTGTCTGTTTTGTTCACTGCTCATACAATGTGCCCCCAGAGCCTGGCATCATGCTTGGCTCACAATGACTCAGTGACTGGTTGTTGCATAATTTTGGAACATTTATTTCCTCTGGGTGAACTGGACAGGGTGCTGATGGCCACAGTAAACCCTCAGGTCAGAGACAAGTGGGGTAAAGACTGCAGCAGGTATGCACCCATCACTGTGTCCAGTGGCTGAAGGAAATGGTGGATCCACCCTGAACCTTCCCAATGCATCCATAGTCTTTTTCATATCACTTCCTGTTATACATTTATTATTTTAGTCCAGTAGAGCTTACAGCTGCTGTTTGTGAGAATAACATAAGAAACTCATCAAACTAACCTCTGGGGATGGGTGGTCCCCAAGCATAAAAACCTTCTCTAAAAGCTCTCTGAGATCAATATTAAATTCTATGATATTATGTAAATGATCAGAACATTTCATTCAAATTAAGGGCACATTTTTTTCGAAGGTTTTGTGAAAACATATTTCTTTCATGTGCTGACCTGTAACCTTGCTCTGTAATTTTTCTCTTAGCATATGGAAAACAAAGTTCTTTAATGGAAGACAGTCTGACACTTATTTTGAACCCACTGGAAATGTGCACGCTGTTCTTTTCATCATTTTTTATATAGGAAATCATAATGTAAAATAAAAAATATCAAACATAATTTCATCAGAATAGTTCTGGGGAAACTTTGATTCTTGGGTCTCATGTAATGAGTGGCTGAGTTGAATTAATTCAAGCTATGGGCAAACTTCCTAGAATAAAGCATTTTTTAAATTTATTTATTTATTTTTTTTTATTATGTATTTTTGAGACAGAGAGAGACAGAGCATGAGCAGGGGAGGGTCAGAGAGAGAGGGAGACACAGAATCTGAAATGGGCTCCAGGCTCTGAGCTGTCAGCACATAGCCCGACGCAGGGCTCGAACTCACGGACCGTGAGATCATGACCTGAGCTGAAGTCGGCCGCTTAACCGACTGAGCCACCCAGGCGCCCCTAAAGCATTTTTTTTTAAATAATAAAGTTTTTGTCAGTCAGTTGTCCTTACCCACTTTTGGTAAGTCTCTCCATTTTTTTTTTATTTACAGGAAGTTAAATTAAAAAAAAAAAAATAAAGCACTTAGGAAAATTTCTAAGGGCAAGAAGCAGGTTCTAAAATTCTAGGCCAAGACATTTTTGTCTCAGTTTTTAACACAAGGGACAAATTTAGAGGGAAGATAAGACTCCAAACAGATGATTTTTGTGGTCAAATTTGGTGAAGTGGATGTTAGAATCCAAGGATGAAACAGGACCAGCTAACCAGCTATAAGTGACAACCTGAAGTACTGTTTTCTGTCATGTATTTATTTTTCCTTTCTTAATACAATGTTTTTTTTTAACCTTAATTTTTCAGTCCATCAATCTCTATCTCTCCTAATTGGTTCTTCAAAACACAACAGAAGGAAACAACACAAATGTCCATCAATAGGAAAATGGAAAAGAAACTGTGATATATTCATAGAATATAGTACATTTAAAAAAATATCGGGGCGCCTGGGTGGCGCAGTCGGTTGAGCGTCCGACTTCAGCCAGGTCACGATCTCGCGGTCCGGGAGTTCGAGCCCCGCGTCAGGCTCTGGGCTGATGGCTCAGAGCCTGGAGCCTGTTTCCGATTCTGTGTCTCCCTCTCTCTCTGCCCCTCCCCCGTTCATGCTCTGTCTCTCTCTGTCCCAAAAAAATAAACGTTGAAAAAAAAATAAAATTAAAAAAAAAAAAAACTACCAAATCACTGCAGTACACAATAACAGAATAAGTCTCAAAAAAAACCCACATTATTTTGAGAAGTTAAAGAAGGTAGACAGAAACAAGTAAAATTGTGACTCCATTGAAAAAGCGGACCTGCTATCTGTAGACATTAAGAGTCTCTGAGGTAGGGGGGCCCCTAGGGGGCTCAGTTGGTTGAGCGTCCCACTTCAGCTCAGGTCACGATCCCACAGCTCGTGGGTTCGAGCCCCACGTCGGGCTCTGTGCTGATAGTTCAGAGCCTGGAGCCCGCTTCAGATTCTGTGTCTGCCTCTCTCTCTGCCTCTAACCCACTTGCATTCTGTCTCTGTCTCTGTCAAAAATATATAAAACATTAAAAAAATTTAACAGTCTTTGAGGTAGGGATTGGCTGGAAAGGGGTAGGGGGCTTTCTGGGCCACTAGAAATACTCTCTCTTAATTTAGGTAATGGTTATAGGGATGCATACATTTGCCAAAATTCATTGAGCTGTATACCTAAAATATTAGCATTTTTATTTGTGTATGTTATACTTCTATAAAGTCTTATTAGAACAAAATTTAAAAAAAGCAGCAAAAGCAACCACTCAAAGGAACTGGTAGCTCTGCGCACAATTACAGCATATGGAGTCTCTCTGAAAGTCCACATCGCCTCACTCTACACCATTATCTCCATTCAAGATCCTCTGACTGTGGGCAGAGATGGGGGGCGGGGAAGGTGCAATGCCCCCCTGCCACAGACAGACCCCAGGTGGTGGGGTAATTCCATAGTCCAAACAGTTACAGAGGAAGCCCAAATCTAGCTTTTGTATTAGACTCATGAAGCTACAAAAGCACATTATAGAACTGTAGATCCAGCACATTGAAATCAAAGAGAAGGAAAGAAAAGGCAATTATTCCCAAGAATACATTTTAATAAAACATTTCCTGCTGAAGTTGAAAGCAGGAAGCTCATCACTTTCTATAAGTGGGTTTAGGCAAATTGTGACTGAGTTGATATAAGACAATTATGCTCCTTCCAACCCCTTCAGGGCTGCCTCCAGCAGCTCCTTGGTCTCCTGACATCCACTTTTGAGTGCCTACTGTCCAGGCAAAGTTCACCCCTCACATCCCACTAAGGGACTGGCCAGGTGCTTTCTGGTCTTCATGCCTGAACTGCCTCCAATCACAACCCCAGCATGCACACATTTACACAAAACCCAAAATGCACACCGATGTCGGTCCAGCAAATTGTTCCTTTTCCCCAAAGGGCTTCTTAGTTATCATCTAGTTATTGTGGTCGGTTCATCTGAGAACGCATGAAATGCATTCCCTTTTCCTGCTCAGGTAACGTGTTTTAATTTTTTAAAAAAGATCTTTAAATGGTGCATAAAATCTCAAAAGAGTAACATATTGGTAGTCAATCAAGGAAAAGATTTTGAAGGCTGGAGGGTGATGATTGAAAGAGTCCTGCCGTGATCCCAAGTATCCTGCACAAACTAATATTTATTGAGTGCCAGGCACCAACAGGAGCAGACCCTTAACATATATCATCTCTTTTAGTCCTTGAGACAACCTTAAAAGGAATGATCCTCCCTTCCATTCCCTAGATGGGGAAGCAAGGATACTGCAAGGTCACAGCATCTGTACTTTCTTGAGGCCAGAACAAAACTGCTTTGTAATGCCCAAACCATGAAGGTTATGGGCATTTATGTGGCAAAGGAATAAAAAGAACTTCACAGTATATTTGCTTGGAAGGATACTTCTAGTAGGGATTATTGAGAAGAACTGAGTTTTGAGGGATGCACTAATTTGCCACTTGCCCCCAGGGGTTCCTAAAGTCATGTTTGAGGCCATATCTGTTCCCAGACACAGCTGTCACCCAGGTCAGGGACACAAATCATCCATCTCATCCTTCTAAATATGAGGGGCAGATCATTGTGGATAGCCAAACATTGGCATCTCAGGGGCATGTTAACTGTTTGTGGAAACCATGGGGTAGATTATTTTAGTGTCTGACACAAAAGATCTACAATCTAGGGCCACATGCCCAGAAATCAGCATCAGAAATCTATCCTCAGGAGCTTAGCTGCTCTCTTCCTATAGTTCCATTTCTCCTGTTTTTCAGAGCAGAATGAGTCATGTTGTCTGCCACTGTCTCCCCAATGCCCAGTACATACAGAGTGTCCATAGTATTTGTTGGAAGAATAAATGAAAGATTGAATGAATGAGAGAACACACCCATAACCCTGATTTAATCAGTTGCTCCAAAGCCTTAATCTACGCTCCATGAGATGTTTGCAAATGCATGTTCTTTCTCTAGACATGACAATTCGTGAGTATACAGGGGTAAATCAGCTCAGCAAAGTCAGATAAAAGGGGTTGGATAAGGGTTACTGGAACCAGCAGAATGAAGGCTGTTTTTATACAACTCATATCTCTGTGAAACACACATAAACACAGCACCTCCAAGCCTGCCTCAACCCTGAATAATGTGGCTTGAGAATATTTTAAATCCACTGTCACTGTGGATAAGATTCTCTCTCTGCATCTATCTCCTTGTATGGGTTAATGGAACTAATTAGAGATTATGAATATATTAGAATAACTTCCCATTTATACAACATTAACATGCAAGCTGTTTGTTACAGCTGGAATTTATATGTTGAAGTCCTCACCCCCACTACTCCCAAATGAGGCTATATTTGGAGCTAGGACTTTTAAAGAGGTGATTAAGTTAAAATAAGGCCCTTAGTGTGGACTTCAATCCAATTTGACTGGATATTTAGACACAAAGAGAGACACCAAATGCACACACGGAAGTAAGGCCACTTGAGGACACAGGGAGAAGGTGGCCATCTGCAAGACGAGGGGAGAAAGCTCCAAAGAAATCAACCTGGCAGACATCTTGGCATTGGACTCCCCACCTCCAGAACTGTAAGAAAACTACTTTCTGTGATTGCAGCCACCCAGTCTGTGGTGCTGTGTTAAGGAAGCCCTAGCAAACCAATACACTATGTGAAAACAAACTCACTCTTGGCAAAGGAAAACTCTGAAGTCAGGAAGGCCAGCCTTCACTGCTTAGATCCGTGATTGCTTTTTACAGGCTCTCCTCCAAGGTGCCCCTGAGGCTGGGCCCCGCACGGGGCCTAGCAATGCACTGCTGTGCCAATATCCATGGCTGCAAGAACATGCAACTAACTCATCAAGTTTTCATTTGTGACGTCACAGTTCGGTCTTGGAATATAAATCTGTTTGTGGCTATAAAGCACCACCCCCATGCATCCAGAGACCACTTTCAGCTATTTGCTGAATGCGCAATAATGAATTTCATTGGCATACAGTGTATTTACCAGAAATGATTTTTCTTAATCAAGCACTGCGACAACTAATTATGATGAACATCTGATGAAGAATGTCTTTATGAAATTAATGTTTACCATGATTCCTTCTGCTCTTATCTCTTGGGTTGATACTAGATATAAACAGAGGAAGAACATTTATTTAGTCCCTAATAAAAATTGCTACTAAAAATGACACCATGGCATGTTTCTCCTGATTTAACCCAGGCAGAAAAGAAAACCTCACCAAAATAAAACTAGCATAGTTTTCTCTGTTATCAGTCAATACGAATTACATAACTTGTTTCCCTTCTAAATGTGTGTCCTTGGAATCTCAAAGTTAAATTTATTCTTTGACTATACTTGCTACCTTCAGCCTTACACATCTAGGATGGAGTGCAGAAGACTAGTTGAAAAGCATGGTTGGGAGGTGAGACGAGGTCACCTGTCCCTCTGGCAGTAAGGAGGGAAGCCATGTTTAAGGAGAGAGGAAGGGAGGCACAGGCATTTAGGGAAGCCATGATTCTCCACTGGGAGATAAATGAGAACAGTGCTCCCTGCACTCACCTGTCCCTTCAAGGTGAAAAGGAAAACAGTACAGGGAGATAGAGTGGCCTACTTTCTATTCTTTCAACACACAAAGCTTGAGGCTTTGGCACAAATTTCTCTTTTCTTTCTGAAATACCTGGTAGAACCCATCTTTTCCTGTCATTTAGGCTTCCACTCCGGTATTGCCTCCTCACAGAGATCTTCCCTGCCCAGCCAATCTAAGTAACTGTCTGCCCTCTTTAGATGTCATCTTACTTTCCTTGTCTGCAGAGATCTTTTCTCAGAGTGATAGCTTGTCTCGAATTTTTGTCTTTATGCACTCGTGATTTTTCTCCCTCCATGAGAACAGAGGCCTTGTAGGTCTTGTTCGTTGCTCTGTTCCCAGGCCCTGGCACAGAGAAAATTTCAATAAATATTTGTTGAATGAATAAATGCTTCAGAGATGCTGCAAATAAAATGTGCTTGTGGGAAGATCTGGAAGATAGAAAAGGGAAACAGAATATGGTAAGAATAGATAAAGTTCCTAGGGAGATAATACTCCCAGTGGGTGATGCCTGTAAGATGTAGAAAGGGGATGAAGTTTGATTTTGCTGGTCAAGTGACACCTGAAGAGTCAAGAAAGAAGAGCCTCATGAATTGAAAGCAGCAAAATCGTGCAGAGATTGATATTATTAGCCTGCTCAGTTCTGGTGCCTACAGGCCAACAGCTTCAAATCTCAAAAACTGAGATTTACCACAAAGCAAGAACAGAGGAACAGGGACTGAGTTGCAACATTTCCATATAATTTAACAATCTTCATCAATGTGCATCGTCTTCACCTAAGGCTTTATGGTCCCTTTTATAGCTGTAGCTACCCAATCTTGAAGCTGATAAATACTGAAATTCTATAGTAGCTGTTAACTAGCTAAATGAGATTTCTTTCACCAGAATAAACGGCTATTTGTTGATTTCCATAAACTATACCAGCATAAGACTGTTTATCCGTGCATCCCAATGCTTTTTCTTCCTACAGCAAAATAAAAGCAAAAACAAAAACAAAACAAAACAAAAACAAAAACCCACCTCTAGCTTTCACTTATATACAAGTACACATTTTAAGAAGAAATTTAAAAGAAGAGCAAACGTCTGTCCTCGGTTTCAGCAAGTCTCCTGATAGGTAAAATTTGCTGGGCCCTCTGCTGCCTGTTTTTGGCATTGAAACCCATGAAGCCTCTCTAAAACTAGAAATCTTGGAAGAGAAGCCGTCTCTAGTTAGGCTTTTATCCAACTGCCCAGTTAAATAGATTATATTCTTAGATTACAAAATGTGCTTCAGAGATTTAACAAGCTAAATTGTCCTTTAATATTTTGAACAAATTAATGGGAAAAAATCTCATTTCAGTAGTCTTCTCCTTCTCCTCTTCCAAATCTATGATGAATGTACTAAAAAGGATAAATCCAGGTACATTTTTGGTGAATTATTGTTTGAAATGATCAAAAAAATCCACCATGAAATTTTAGTTGACTCTGCTTATTTAACAACACTGTGTGTAATCTTTCTTGGATAAAATTATATTTTCTACTTTCTTAATACATTAAACTTCAATTATCTTAAAATAATGGTTACTCTGTCGTATTCTTAGATTTATAGAGTCATCAATTGATTATTGAAGTAATATAATGCTAATCAAAAAACACCCACAGAGGTATCCTTTCAGAATATATGCCTTGAAGCTCTTATGTGAAATTGCATCCTGGAAAAGGTAAAATATTCCTTACATATAGGAACTGTACAAAGTGCAAAGTGTACAAAGTGTGGTGCAAATATATGATTCGCCAGTAGTGGGCAGTGTTACTCTAGTTATCACCACAGAGTGACTAGGGAAAACCCTGCTAAAATCTCAGAAAGTGCCTACTCTATTTCTTTAAATAGATCAGAGTCTGTAACATCGGTGACTATTCTGAAAAAATAATAAAATAAATTTGAGGAAAAGATGTCAGTGTTGTTCTTGGACACCTGAAGACTATTAAGAAATAAATATTTACATTTAAAAATAAAGTTCTCATTTGATTTTGTCTTTTAATTTATAGGATATATCTATTAGCTGCCGATAACCCAGTAATTATCATTCCCAAGTATGCCTCATGCATCTAGAAAAGATTTCCATCCAAGAAAATGTTGACGATAGGGAAGAAACACACTTTACTGGCAGCAGCCAAAGCTTCAGTTCTGGGCTCCCGCAAACTAGTTTTGAAACCCTAAACAGATCGTCAGGCTCTCTGATCCTGGTCATCTCCTGTCTATAAAGGAAGTGCCTAAACTAGGAAATCACCAAAAACTCCTACCCCAACGTCTGTGTTTCTGTGAGTCTCAGGACAGACTCGAGCAAAGAGCTTTTGCTACAATTGTGCAATCGGGTAAGGTGTTATGTATTTAATTCCCATCCCCCCCCCCCCACAATATTCTTATAGAGCAGCTATTTCTTCTGCAGTGAGCCTAGAAACATAAACTCCAGCCCTCAGGGCAAGTATAATGAAAATCAAACTGCAGAGCTAATGAAAATCAAGCAATGGGCTCAAAATAGAAGCCACTTTCTACCTTGCACGGCAGAAGAGTATAATTTGCCATGATCAGGGAATTTACCTTGTGCCAAACAGATATTATTAGTATGCCCATTTTATAGATGAGGAAACTGAGGCACAGAAAATTAATATCTAGTCCATGGAGAATAGCTAATTAGTGCTGGCTCTGAATTTTGAATCTAGACAATCTAGTTGTAAAACCTATGCTTCTAAAACCACTGTGTTGTGCTCTTTTTAAGTTCCATACTGACTCTTGGCACAATACATATGTCTTCTGCCACGTGCTAGATTGGGAATCGCTTGAGGATAGGAAAGAGAGCAGCACGGTGGAAAGACACAGACCAGGGGTTCTCAACTCTGTGTGACATCACCCTCCCCTCAAGGGACATTGGTGATATCTGGAGACATTTTTGGTTGTTGCAATGCAGGGAGAAGTGTTACTGGCATCCAGTGGGTAGGAGTTAGGGATGCTGCTACACATTGTATAATGTTCAGGACAGCCCCAGCAACAAGAATTGCCCAGTCAAATTGTCAAGGATACTGAGGTTGGGAAACACTGCTTTGTAAGAGAAGCTGGGTTTGAATCCTGGCTCTATCACTTACCAGTTGAGTGAACTTGTGCTCTTTATGAACTTGATCCCTGAACCTCTCAGTCTCTTCCCTTAAAAATGGATATAAAACAAAACAAAATAAAATAAACAATAAAATAAATCTATATCTATATTATCTGTCTGACAACTATTGTTGTGGGAAGGACTGATCGCTTTTTTTTAAATGTTTATTTATTTTGAGAGAGAGCTTGGGTAAGGGGCAGAGGGAGAGGGAGAGAGATAGAGAGAGAGAATCCTAAGCAGGCCCCGCACTGTTAGCACAGAGCCTGATGAGGGGCTCAGTCTCACAAACTGTGAGATCATGACCGGAGCCAAAATCAAGAGTCTGGACGCTTACCCAACTGAGGCACTCAGGTGCCCTGGACTGACTGCTTTTTAACTATGAAGTTATTTATATGATTTTTTCAAAGATAGTGCCACAGAGTTTGAAGAGCAGAGGTTTTGGGGTCAAAGAGGCATGAATTCTCAAACCTTCCAAGCCAGTTTCCTTCATCTGCTAAAAAAAAAAAAAAAAAAAAAAAGGTGGATTTCTCCTGACAGTTTTCTCGGCATTAAAGAGCCTTCATAGTTTAACTCCACTCTCCACAGACCGCAGGCCTTCCTTCCCAAACCCAATCCAGTTTTGTTTAGGTATCGACCTTAGCTCAGGCAACCAAGTGCCTCAGGAAAAAAAACCCCACCCCTAAAATTCAGAAATCAACCTCCATTGAACTGATGCAATATCAATCCAGTGCAGTTCTTAAGTGACAGAATCAGTATCAGTCATGTGACCTAGTTCTGGCCAATGAACTCAGGGGACTAGAGAAAGTGGTTTTCATTCCTAGGAAGTAGGCCCAGAAAGAGACAACCTCACTTTCCCCCTAGATGTTACTTCTGTTTACGGTGCCAAGAACTGCTGTAGTCACTCTGCTACCAGGCTGAGGAGGAAACCAAGCCCACCGATGGCAGGAAAGGGAAATGGGCAGATCTGCCTGATGCACTTTGAGAGGAGAGTTGAAGTACGTGCCAGCCACATAAACTGGGTTCCCTTTGGGCTTGCTGCAATGTTTAAGAATAAATGTCCTTGTCGTTGAAGCCAATTTGATTCAGAGTTTTGTTAGCCGAAGTCAAAAACATCCAAACTGGTACAGGGGGAGCCTAGGACCTCGCCTCTGTCCAAGTCACCTGCATTACTCTTGGGGAATAGGTTTTCCTCCATTTCCTGTGACAAATGTGTACACCCAACTAGCCTAACAGTCATAATAAAACAGAATTGGAATAGAGCAGTAGTGAGGGGCCTTTTGCTCTTTTATTCAATATTTTAAAAATTATGGTAAAATATACATAAGATAAAATTTACCACTTAACCATCTTTAAGTGTACAGTTCAAGGGCATTCAGTACATTCACACAGTCCAAACATCACTACAATCCATCTCTAGAATTTTTTCTACTAGCAAGACTGAAACTCTGTGCCTATTAAGCATTACATCCATATTCCTCCTCCCCCAGCCCCTGGCAACCGCCTGTCTGCTTTCGGTCTCTGTGAATCTGACCACCCTCGGCACCTCGTTTAAGTGGAATTATACAGTATTTGTCCTTTCCAAATACTTTTCCAAATGCTTTGGAATTTGGAATTCCAAATGCTTTTCTCACTTAGCATAGTGTTGTCAAGGTTCATTCATGGTGTAGGATGTCACAGTCTCCTTCCTTTTTAAGACTGAATAATATTCCATCGTATGTATACACTACTTTTGTGCATCCACTGATGGACACTTGAGTTGTTTCCACTCTTTGGTTATTGTGAGTACCGCTGCTATACCCGTAGGTACAAACAGCAAGTTTTGATATGGCAATCAATTTTTAATCTTTAATGCATAGTTAACAGTCTAAATCTGGGGTTGTCAAACCATGGCCCTTAAATGAAATCTGGCCTGATAATTGGTTTTATAAATAAAGTTTTATTGGAACACAATCAAGCCCATTTGTTTACATATCATCTAAGGTAGCTTTCCCCCTTACAGCACAAAATGGAATAGTTATGACAGAGACCGTATGGACCGTGAAGTCTAACATATTTACTATGAGCACTTTTACACAAAACTTTGCTGACCCCTGGTCTAAATGGTATTTGATGAACCAGACTGCTAGCTGATCCTCTGCCTCCCGTATTGCTCACCTATCCCTCCTACCCCCAGTTCTCCACTTGTAAGACTATCAGACTAAGTTTTCTAAAATGCAAATTCTACTCTATTAATCTGCTTTAAGAACTTCACTCGGGTCCAGCCATTGGCAAAGCTGGAGCCACAGCTCCTTGGGACACCATCTGTAACGCCCATGAGCCCACCCTAGCCACTTCTCTCTGCGTCAGTGCGACTTAACTCCATCTCGAGTGTATCATTCCCTCTAAAAAAGATTTTCTTTAATCCTCAAGAACCTTGCCTTGCACAAAGTATTTGTGCAGCCAATGTTTATTGAATAAACGAGTGAATTCATAATTTTTACCATAAGATAGCTGATTCTTGGAGAGGCTGGTGTTTTGTTTTTACCTTTTTATTACTTTGGTATTTTTTAAGTTTATTTATTCTGACAGAGAGAGAGAGAGAGAGAGAGAGAGAGAGAGAGAGAGAGAAAGCGAGTGCATGCAAGTTGGAGAAGGGCAGAGAGAGGGAGAGAGACAATCCCAGGCAGGCTCCGTGCTGTCAGCACAGAGTCCATTGCAGGGCTCAAACTCACAAGCCATGACTAATCAGAAGTCGGACGCTTACCCGACTGAGCCACCCAGGCTCCCCTTACTTTGGGGTTTGAATGATTGTCCAAGCCTGCTGAACATGCCAAACAGAAAGCGCACGAAAAAGACCAGGGGCACTGCTAATGGGCTTCATCATCCTTAAGGTTCTTAAAAATCAGAGTGGTCACTCAGAATGAATCTTTCAGAGATGGTTGGATGATATATGTTTGATAATTACCTTACATTTAAATGTTTGTGTTTTAGGGGCGCCTGGGTGGCTCAGTCGGTTAAGCATCCAATTTTGGCTCAGGCCATTATCTCATGGTTCGTGAGTTCGAGCCCCACATCTGCCTCTGTGCTGACAACCCAGAGCCTGGAGCCTGCTTCATATTCTGTGTTTCCCTTTCTCTCTCTGACCCTCCCCCACTCACGCTCTGTGTCTCTCTTTCTCTCAAGAATAAATGAACATTAAAAAAAATTTAAAAAATAAATGTTTGTGTTTTAAAATTATATTTTCTCAATACAAGTAATAAGTATTACTCAAGTGTTTGTTCTACTTTGAATTCCATTCTTTGCCCTGAAAAGCAAACTGCTGCATAATATTAGGATTTAATACCATATCATGTCAACATAGCTGCACACCCATGAAATGCACCTGATAAAAATCTATGTTGTGCATCACTTCAAACTATAACATATTGTTTGTTATTTATGGCTGTTAAAATACTATTATATTATCCAGAGAGTTAACTTTTTAAAAAATTTTTTTAATGTTTCTATTTTTGAGAGCGAGAGAGAGAGAGAGCACAAGCAGGGGAGGGGCAGAGAGAGAGGGAGATACAGAATCCGAAGCAGGCTCCAGGCTCTGAGCTGCCAGCCCAGAGCCCGACGCATGGCTCAAACTCATGAACCGTGAGATCATGCCCTGAGCCAAAGTCAGAAGCTTAACCGAATGAGCCACCCAGGTGCCCCCAGAGAGTTAACTTTTACAAGTTTTTAACATTTATTTATTATTTTTGAAAGAGAGAGAACACGGGGAAGGGATGAGAGAGAGGGAGGGACAGAGGATCTGAAGCAAACTCTGTGCTGACAGCAGAGAACCCAATGCGGGGGTTGAACTCAGATCATGACCTGAGCCAAAGTCCAATGCTTAACTGACTAAGCCACCCCGGTGCCTGACAAATATTTTTTTATGTTGAACCTAGTAACGTTATTATCTGTTATTTCTAGAGTAAGAACTCTTTAGTTCCCAGAATTTTTAATCACTTAATGCTGAGATTTTTTTTAAGAAAGTAGGTTTTCTTTAGCATGAGTTGTCTCCAAATACATAAAAGGAATAATCCAAGGGCACCTGGGTGGCTCAGTCAGTTGAGTGTCCAACTCTTGATTTCAACTCAGGTCATGATCCCAGGGTTGTGGGATCAAGTCCCACATTGGGCTTTACACTGAGCATGGAGCCCGCTTGGAATTCTCTTCCTCCCTCTGCCTCTTGCCCCTTCTCTCTCTCTCTTTCTAAATTAAAAAAAAAAAAAAAGCAATAATCCAACAATTTAATGGTGGGAAAAAAAGACAGTTTAAAATAGGACAGTTCTTTCAGGGCAATTAAAGAGTATTAATTCAAATAAAACTTTAAAACTTTTGGAGTGTCTGGGGGGCTCAATTGGTTAAGCATCTGACTCTTGATTTTGGCTCAGGTCATGATCTCACAGTTTGTGGGTTCAAGCCCTGTGTCAGGCTCTGCACTGACAGTGTGGAGTCTGCTTGGAATTCTCTCTCTCCCTCTCTTTCTGCCCCTCTCCTGCTCTTGTGTGCTATCAATCAATCAATCAATCATCAATCTTCACTTTTAAGGAAAGGAAAAGTTTGTTGAGAAGCATTTATGTCCAAGTAGGCCATTTGCATGCATTTCCAATACAATTTTGTCTTTTGTCAACTCTGAGAGTTGTATTCAAGAGTTCCTTCCAACTTTGCTAAAATTGAGCAATGACTTATAGTAAAAGTCAAGATGAAGCAAAGACATATGGTCATATATGGAGAAGGCATATTATGAAACAGTGTTGGAGTAGTTAATTTATTAGTCATCAAAATGACTACATTGCCCAAGGTATAGCATAACAAATGCACATTGAGAATTAGTGTTGTCAAACAAGTATATAGGGATGATTGAGAGAGAAAAAAAGGAGAGAGAGAGAAAGCTGCACTGTCAAAGGGGCAGACTTCTAGATTCTTCTAATGATGTCAGCTTAATTACAAATACTGATATTAAAATGACTTCTTTAGCAATGATATTAACTAAGTCCCCAACAAACAAGCCTTGTTAATGACAAAGAAGCAAGAGTTACAGAGACTTTCTTTTTTAAAAAAAGAAGAAATTAAAGGAGTTTGACACACAGATTTCACATTTGCATAAGTTTTTATAATTAATACAATCACGAAACACTCATAGAATAGGACACATACCAGCTCTAATTTTCCCTGAAATTTTAAGATACAAACATCATCTTTCTCCAACTTTGCAACAGGTTTTTTGTTTTTTGACTCAGTGTTCCATGCATTAAATCCAATTCAAGTGACTATGATGATCTCATCTGCAAGAATTTGAAGACATGTAAAAAAGATTAAAATTGATTTCCTTTCTCTTTTCATTGTGTGTGGGGGAGGGTAGTGTGGGGGGGAAGTTACAAGAATTATGTGATGGACTAGAATATAAGAACACTGTTCCTACCTCATCAGTGATTTTATTAGCTTACATTTAAATTAAGATTTCAGTGCCTCAGTTTCTCTTCTTTGAAATGATCCATGGACTTTCTGTGGAGGAGATTGAATTTTGGCCATCAATTGAGAACACAGGCCAACATTTCTCTCTGCCAGGAAACTTCTGTCCTAATCCTGAATGCAATCACTGCACAGTGTGTATGTCCATGATGTTATGGTCTGATGAGTTGGCAATCTTACGTATCTACAGGTTCTTTAATATTCTTCCCCAGTGCTCAACTGTAGGCCAGCAGAAACCTGAGGGACCTTGCTCATAGCTCTATGGGGCCCCTGGGGTACTATTTAGCAAATGAATGCCATTTACAGATACTATTAATTTGGTAAGTGCTGAAAAGTAAACAGAAAACAAATCCAATAAAGTCACATTGGTGCTTAGAAATGCATGCCCTTTTGTTATTGTACCATGGGGATTTAATTCATGCACTTCCCCAAACGCCTCAATTTTCCCCCAGAAAGATGTTAATTTCAAAAGGTTTTGAATTGCTTGGTGTGGGAGACACAAAGTTTTCACCCAAGAGTATCCCACCCATTTTTGTTAAAAGAATCCTGATTTTATTCACTGTACAATATGCTCAGCCCCAAAGAATGAAACAGAGTGGCTCTAAGCCAGCTATGGCCAGCCCACTTCTTTCTTTGGAGAAGTGAGCAGCTATGGGACCCAATTCATTTTTAGATGCATGTTGTAGAACATAGTTACACTAGTAAAGAGGTATTGTTACCAATATGGAGCGCAAGTTAAGAGGCTTTACCAGTTTGAGGAGAGACAATGAAAGTCCAAGCATAGACCATAGCAGTGGACATAGAAAGAGAGAAAATTTAAGCTCCTTTGCTCAGTTTTCTCAGTACCTAATTGTAATCTATAAATTGAACAATTTCAGAAATCATTTTAATAAACAAATCATTGTGTGTTAAATGGAGTCTCAGAGCTTGGAAACATTAAGGAATCGAATAGCAGAATTAGACCCAACATATATTTCCCAAGAAAATGAATATCCTGTTTCTTTAAAAGAGATGAATTTCAACATTTAAAGATCCTCTTAAGAATGCTCACACTTGGTGGTTTTCAAACTAGCCAATTCTGAGCCTTCAGATTTCACCAATATACAATTTGACATCATCCTCAAAAAAATCAGGATTTTAATAAGAACTTTCTGATTTGGAATTTAGCTGATAACTATGTGACCTTGTTCTCACAGCAGTTTGGTGAGTCATCATCATTATTCATTTATCATTATTGTTGTTACTAATACCATTAATAACCCAGACTATTTTAATGCTTTCAATTATTCTTAAAGACTTTAATATCTGAAGGAGAATAATATATCATATTAAATTGTTTAAATCATCTATTTAATATTTGACAATGGCCAATATATCAGATCTACTATGAGTTTTCAGATTATATCAATAAAACTGCTCTAACTTTGTTTGATATAACTTGTGTTTCATAAAGTTGGTACAACTTATTTATTTAAATCCAGCCAACATTTATGAGATGCCTACAATGTTAAACAATGGATGATATTTTGTGTATATTTTTTCTTTTCCTTAAAATAAGCATACAAACTCTGTATTATTACTCTACTTCATAGATAAGAAAATTACAATAACTTATGCATAATCTTATAATAATCAAGAGCTGGCTTCCTAGTCATTTCACTGCAAATTCAATGTTAGTTTATTTGCCATACTACATGGTCATCAAATGTTTCCCTTTGTGTTACCCCATGAGGCCAGCTTTGAATGACAGGGCTTCTCTACATCCATCTATAATGCATTTTTCCCCCTGTCCTCATAACTTCTCCTTTATCCCTTTTATCATTTCCCATTCTTTTCTGCCTCAATTGTCTGAAAAGAAAAAAGTGCCAAGCAAAAAATAAACTACATTCTAGATTCATTTAATCTATGGTATGAGAACAATAAATTTGAAGGATGAAGTGACATAATTGCCAAAAATAATTCCCATGGTTCTTTCTACAGATAGTTAAGGGCATTATACTGAGAACCTGCCTCCACGTAGCTCTGGCTGTCTTTTATTTTCTGACATGTGAAGAACACTCCAGTTCCTGGGAGCAGTCAGAAGTACACAGCCTCCCCTAGATTTTTAGTCCCTGTACTTTGTATAATATAAGGAGTAGGTAGAATAACTTAATTAACACATGCAGGAAAGTCATTGTAAAGGTATTTGATCATGGTTTAGAATTCAACAAAACAGCCACCACTTTTATTTACCCCATTATTTGTATATTCTATAACATTGACCCTATAACATGTCCATATTTAAAAATCTATCCTTTTTAAAAAGAAAAAAGCATAGTTCTATATACATCACCCATGCCTGTGTATGGAGTGTGTATATTCCCTCTCAGCCGCCAAGCCTGGAGTAGTATGACTAAACAGTAAGCCTTCCCGGCTCACCCAGAGATTAGCGTTCACCAGGGAATGGCCCCCTGCATCACTGTCATCAAAGGGAATAAGGACCTCTCCATAAATCCAATCTTATTAACTGACGGCAAATGACTACCACCAAGGAAATCTGGCACTGAAATAAACTGTACCTAGACTATTCATGAACCGATTTCTGATGAATGGGGCAAAATAAAATTTTTAAAAATATCTTGGAAACTTGTGCAGATAATCCATTTGTAATCTTCTGGTATGACTTGGCCAGTGTCAATAGCCTTCTATATCATTTTGAGAAGTTTGTCATCATCTCAGACTTCCTTTTCTTATCTTTATCTGTTATGTTTCTGTAGATGGAAAATTATCATTCTTCAGATTCATATGTGCACAGTTTTACATTCTCTTGACTTTTTGCTTTTTGATTCATTCCACTACTTACACATCTCTCTATTCAAGAAGGATGGTGAACTGAGCATCCTGAGTGTCTCCAGGGTTGTCCTGATCCAGCAGAAATGAATGAACTTGACAGCAAAGTGACAGATGACTCGACTCTTGAATTTCAACTAGGTAATGTCACATTCACTTCTGGATCCCCCCTTGTCTAAAGGCTCCACTCACTACTCTAGATGCCATGAGATGTTGCTTGGCCAACTGCTATCTTGATAGATTTCATCTATATGTTACTATGCATTTCAGTTCACGACATCCATCATCCTCCATCTGTGTCTCAACCAGAAAAGACTAATTGAATTTGGGTGAATAACTAAAGATTGCTCTGATAGTTTTTACTTGTTAGAAGACAGACATCCTCTAACTTCTTGAATAAGCAGGTAAAAGCAAGACTGGATTAGGTTTTACTGCTAAGTATTTAGAGTGGAGAGCCTTCCTATAGAACTGAATGTGTCATCTAATCATTAGAAAAGCAGATAGTGTCAGATACAATCTACTCATATCAAGGAAAACCTGACCTGGCTTGACCTTGGGTTGTTCAGCTCAGTAAAATTAGTTGCTCTATAAATATTTATTGGAAGTAGGAACAATTTCAAGTTATAATTTATGCTTTCAAGAAATTGTAAATGAGGATATGAAACACGTTAATGGTGTCGATACTTATCTATAGACCACTTTCTTCAATAAAAGGTTAGGGGAGCGCCCAATATATAAACAGAGATAAACTGACCTATGTTCCCATGGCCCCTCTAGGGGACTAAGCAGAACAGTTTAGAATTCACTGCAAGTGTGCATGTACATATGCACGGGTATATTTGTACATGCATAGTCCATAAGATAAGCACATATTACATGTAACAAAACAGTGGTACAAATGCTAATGGCTGTAGAAGCTCAGAGGATAAAGAAAAATTATTGTATTGAAAGCAACTAGGGGCACCCAGGTAACTCAATTGGTTAAGCATTGGACTTTGCCTCAGGTTAGGATCTCATGGCTCATGAATTCAAGCCCTGCATAGGGCTCTGTGCTGACAGCTCAGAGCCTGGAGTCTACTTCAGATTTTGTGTTTCCCTCTTTCTCTCTGTCCTTTCCCCACTCGTACTCTCTGTCTGTCTGTCCATCTCTCTCTCTCTCAAAAATAAATGAAACATTAAAAAAAATAAAAGAAAAGAAAGTGACTATCAGGCTTCTCAGCTTCATGAAATTTGGCCTGAGTCTGGAAATTCATTCAGGATTTGAATAGTTTTGGCTTTGGAGGAGAGTGTTTTAGGTAGGAGGAACAGAGTTAGATACTTTGGTCTCTATTGACTAATCACCCAACTCCCCAAATTAAATGTGAAATGAGGACTGTTTCCAAAATAAACATATTACAGACAATCTTGCTGTGGCTTTTACCAACTGTTGGCTAACATTCCTCATTTCCTTCCTTTGAACAAAACTGAGCTCTTGAATAGTGTTGGTTGAGGCAACCCCAGTGGGAAGCCAGAATTAGCAATCTCAGATATGATGGCGTCCTATCACTCTTGTTTTAGATATCTGAAATTGCAGCAACACTCTAAAGTTGTTCTCCTCATGGAACTCACTTTTTTGGGGAAATTCTTGAGCCAGTAAGAAACCGCCAAGAAATTAGTCTACACTGCAGTTGGTTTGGCTTCTAAAAGGAGAACCTAACATGGCTTCAGTGATCCTCATAGCCACTGGGTCCACAGCCTTCAAGGCTGTGGCTAGGCTCGATGGCTTGCTGTCTCAGCCATAGATAGCTGGCTCTTTGTGAAACTACAAAGGGATACAAATCTCGAGGCAAGGAAACAAATCCATTCAGACATAGGAGTTAGCTTTCAAAAGGATTCATTCTACTGCTTCAGGTCAATAAAATGGGAAAGGACTTAAAATAGCATAAAATGCATATGTATTTAGATGTCAAAGTTGTATGGGCTTTAATGATGGACAGTGTTACACACCACCCTCAAATTCAAGACCCTTGAAAAGAAGGATGAGGCATAGTGGCCAATATTGAGCAGAAACTATGTGGACAACCCATTTTTATAGTATTTTCTATAGTAAAAATTCTTATAACGGCATAGGCATTTCTGATATGATTTCTTCAAAATCAAGATTTTTTTTTTGCTCCAAAATAATAGGAAGCCACATTTGATTTATAAACACTTGTATGGATATTTGATAGAGCTATTTGCCATCAAAGTTAACTTCTATCCAAAAACTGAATTTTTACACAAAATTAAACCTCACATTAACACATTTAAACCAAAGCTAGCTACTGCCTAGCACGACTCATACAAGGCATAAAGTAAAGAAGCAACTCTCATATTTTTATTTTTATTTTTCATTCAGATACCTGGCAAATAGATTCATTGGTGAAGATACAGGGAAAATATATGGAAGAAATTAAGTATAGCCTGTAATAATATTATAACTTCATCATCTCAAACCACCTCATCTGTCCTTTGTAACCCCTGCAACTCCCTAAGAAAACAAGTCAATTTTACTAGTCTCCCACACAAAAAAGAACTATGGCATGAAAAGTCTCTACCCAGGTAAAGCAAGTGGTCCATTGGTTCACAAATTCACATATTGTTAACATGGATATTGAATCTCCAATAGATACAGATCTTATTATCTCTTAACATCTCTCTTTATACACACACACACACACACACACACACACACACACACATTTCAATGGCATTTCATAATATTGTGTAACTCCTGGGGCACCTGGGGGGTTCAGCTGGTTAAGTGTCCAACTCTTGATTTCAGCTGAGATCACGATCTCACCATCATGAAATCGAGCCCTACATCTGGCTTTGCATTGAGAGCATGGAGCCTGCTTGGGATTGTCTCTCTCCCTCTCTTTCTTCCCCTTCCCTGCTCATGCTATCTCTGTCTCTCTCAATAAATGAATAAACATTTAAAAAATATTATGTAGCTCCTCTCCAAGTTTAGATTATAAAATTATATTATAGTAGTAATGTTGTTTTAGAGTAGTGAATACTTTTTAAAGCAAATAGAGGAAATTTGAATTTGTCCAATAGCTTTATTAGCAAGCAATCATGCCATGCGGCAGAATGTATGAGGCTTGAGATTTATTGGGAGACTAGCAGTTTATTGCTGGTTTCCCCACTCACCAGCTAGATTATCTCAAGGAATTTACCTTAGTTTTGAGCTTCAGTTCTCTACAAAACATAAACAACAATGAGGTCCAACCTATATATCTCCTAGAGTTGATGAGATAAAAAACATAACAACCACATGCTACTGAAATAGTGAAATCTCCTGTAGTGAAATCTCTACTCCTGTAGAGTAACAATTGTGACTATTATTTGATTTGCAAATGGAGCGACAGTGGGTGGTCTTTAAATGAAAAGATCCCTGATACACTTCACTAATTATTCAGTTTGTAAGAATGAAAGAGAGAGAGAGAGAGAGAGAGAGAGAGAGAGAGAGAGAGAGAAAGGAAAGGCCAAGTATTTTTAACACCAATCTTCAAGACTATAGAGAAATAGGCGGCTGAGAGGCTCTCACAAAAGAAGAAAA
Organism: Lynx rufus; assembly: GCF_022079265.1. NCBI lineage: Eukaryota > Metazoa > Chordata > Mammalia > Carnivora > Felidae > Lynx > Lynx rufus. The sequence continues at coordinate 73,049,366 of NW_025814823.1, forward strand.
AGAGATCAAATATTCTTCCTCTGTTCTTATTCTTTCTCTCTCTGTGTTATAGATTTCATTATTTCATTTTAGACATAGAAAAATTAAAGTCTTGCTACAATGGCATACTTGATTGTGAGACTAATGAGACCATAGCTAAATGTAATCAATATTCAAGAGAAGCAAGATAATATGTAGGAATATAATAAACAATCTGCTTCATGAATGCAGATGGGTTCCAAGCTACAAAGAAGATATGAACCCCAAGAAGCACCTATATGCCCAGTGTTTCTTTCAAGGTATACAAATTTGCATTTAGATGTGAGAATTGGAATACAAAACAAAATATAAAGAAAAGAGATATGAATCGATATACCTTGAATGCTGTATTTGTCTTGTCTAATTTTAAAACTTAGGTCTGCTTTTTAGATGAAATACAAAAGTCACTGGGTTCACTAAGGTTATCCTTTGTGAGCAAAGAAAGCAGAGGTGAGAGTGGAAGAAGGGAGAAAAGAGAGACCACATGTGTCACACAAGCAGGGGAAACGAAAAACAAAATATAGAACCTTAGGAAAAACTGAATGAGAGCTAATAAGGTATTTGACAGTCAACAAATTAAGTAAGTGCAAAGAAAAACTGAGCCTTGCCACTCTTAGTGTGGTCTCCAGACTGGCAGTGTCCCATCACTAACAAGTTAGAAACACAGCAGCTCACCTTATAAAATGTATCTAATCAGAATTCACATTTTGAGATCTCCAGAGGACTCATATGCAGGTTCACATTTGAGAAGCTCTAGATCAGAGCATCTTTTTTGCCTGTTATGATTTAGAACCCAACCTTTCCCTCTTTCCCATTGTTTCATAACCAGATAATCATTCCCCATAGACAATCTTTATGCATTTACACAGGCCTATGATTGTTTATATGCAAGTGCATATGAGGCTCCATTCTAAAGTAGGATGTGTGGCATGGCTTAAGGAAATTATTTTCACTCCTTGATCCATATCATCTATGAGTACTTTTATGTTCACAGAGGGTCATTTCCTCCACCCATCTGACCATGACAAGAAAAAAAAAATTGTCAAGAACATAGACTGGACATAGACTAGAAGTTCCAACTTCTCCAAAATCCAATGGCCCAATGAGTTAAAACATAATAAATAAAACCATGCCTGTGGCAAACCTGTTAACATCCCCAAACAACTCTCACCTGACTATGTATTAATTGGGAGCGTTGCCTTCTTCCTACCAGTTTTAGGGAAATTAAAACTTCTCTAAAACATGTTCTTCATCTGTGAAGCTTGGCAGTCTTTTAAATAAGGTGTTTCTATCGCTTCAGAATCAATGTTCAGAATGAACTTCGAAGAGAGGGGTTAACCAAAAGTGAGTCAGATCAGCAGCTCCTAGTGTTTGTGGGGATTTTAGGATGTCAAGTGTGTAGGAGTGCTGCAAGTCACTGGCCCAATTGTGAATTATTCCATCACACTCTTTACTTTGCCTCTCCTTCTTCCTGTCCTGCTTCAGAGTCCAAGGCCCTGTGGATCTTCCTAGACTCCAATAGGCTTGTACATTTGGCCTGACTTGGCCTTATTTCCTAGGTGGACTATTGCTACATTCTCTCCATACCTCACTGGGAGCTCTCCAAGGCAAAATGCAGTCAGGAGGTACTAATCCTTAGCTCTCAAGTTTTCCATCATCCTCTCTACCTGCAGAATGTTGTTTTAAGTACGGACAAAGGAAAAAAGAGGATCACCAACACTTAGAAGCTAGCCTGGCACTTAGAGCAAGGCCATGGTAGTCCCTTGTGCATAAGGAATCTTACAGAAAAACCACCTCAGATAAAGGTTACTCTGGGACCATAATACAGTGAGACAAAGCAAGTGTACTTCATAGTTTTGTCTAAGAACTGACAAAAACAAGGCCACTGTTCTGCCCCAAAAAATACCAAACAGCACCTGTTGTGGTCAAAATGAGCACCTGCTGCTGCTTTCCCAGTTGCATTCCCATCTCCATTCAAGATTCCCCTCCCTAATTGATAAGACTTAGTGAGCAGCCAGCCATAGACCTGCCCCCACTTCCTGACAGCATCCAACCCACATCACATCCTCAATGGCTTACACTTTGCCTCACGTCACCCAACCAAAGCCCAAATCCTATAATGGTTTCCTTCCTATGGAGATGCTCCCATAGTCCCGCATGGAGTATGTCCTTCCTCAATGCCACATGCAATAATACAACTTTTTCATCTATAGGTGTGTTTCTGGGCATCTTTGGCTGAAGGACATCGATGATGAATGATTCCCTGGCTTAGTTTTACAGTGCTCTTCGGTCTCACATCCATCTTATTAGACTACTTGTGTTTCCCTCAACATGCGCTATATTTTTGCATCTCTCTTTGTGCTGAGCTCTTATTTCAACTTGGAGTTTCCTTTCCCTAACTCCTAACTATCAAAACCTTGTTTAGTTGTCAAAGCTCAGGTTAAACTCTACAAGCAAGTTTCTCTACGTTTCCAGTCAAAACCTATCACTTTCTCCTCAGTGTTTCATGCATATTTCATTTTTGACATTTACTCTATCTTGCACTTTAGTTATTTATCTACTTTTTTTCTTCTTCACTAGGTTTGGAAGCTCCTGGAGAATTCCAATCATGCCTTATCCATCTCTCTTTTCCCTAGGGATTTCCCATCTCTCCACCTGGTGTATAATACAATCATAATAAGTATTTGCTGAACTGGATTTGTAACTGAAGTTTCAGATATCTGAGTTAAAGTTGAGAATTCTGAAAGATAGATATGAATTCATGTAAGATTCTCAGCTGCTATCCTTATAAGAAAGGGAAATTGGAGCACAGAGACAGATGTGCACTCAAGCAGAACATTATATGTAGATGAAGGCAGAGATTGGGTGGTGATTTACAAGACAAGGGATGCCAAAGGTTTCCAGTGATCAACAGTTACCTCCAGAAACTACCTCCCAAAGAGGAAGGGGTTCTTCCATTCAGGAAGGAGAATAGACCTACAAATGCCTTGATTTGGGATTTCTGGCCTCTTGAACTGTGAGAGAATAAGTTTTTGTTGTTTAAACCACCAATCTGTGATACTTTGTTAGGGAATCCCTAGAAAATGCATACACAAAGATTATGAGACAGTTGGTTATTATTTGCAAATTGCGTCAGGAATCCTGGTCAGATAAGGGACTTAAAAACTCAGAGAAATAAAGAGAAGAATGGTGGTTGCCAGGGGCTCAGGGGTAGGAGAAATGGGGAGATACTGGCCCAAGGGTACAAACTTCTAGCTATAAGGTGAATAAGTTCTGCGGATCTAATGCATATCTTGGTGACTATAATAAATAATATTGTATTTTATACTGAGGTTGTGTAGAGACTAGATCTCTTCTTTCCTCCAGCTTTACTGAGGTATGATTGACAAAGTTGTAAGATATGCAAAGTGTACAACATGGATGCACATATACATTGTGAAAGGATTCTCTCCATGGAGTTAATTAGACATTCATCACCTCACATATTTACCTTTTTATGTGTGTTTTTGGTGAGAACATTTAAGCTTTATTCTCTTAGCAAATTTCAATTACACAATACAGTTTCTATCAACTATAATCACCATGTTTTACATTAGATCCTCAGAACTTATTTTTCATATAATTGAAAATTTATACCCTTTTACCAACCTCTTTATATTCTCCCCCACCTTCTAAACCCTGACAGTCACTTGTTTACTCTGTTTCTATGAGTTTGATTTTTTTTTTTTTTTAGATTCTCTATACAAGTGATATCACGCAGTATTTGTATTTCTGTGTCTGGCTTATTTCACTTAGCATAGTGCCCTCCAGATCCATCTGTGCTATTGCAAATGGCAGGATTTCTTTCTTTTTAAAAGGCTGAATACTATTCCATTATATATATCACATTTATCAGCGGGCACTTAGGCTGTTACTATATGTTGGCTATTGTGAATAATACTTCAATGAACGTAAGAATACAGATAATCTCTTTGAGACAATGGTTTCATTTTCTTTGGATGTACACCCAGAAGTGGAATTGATTATTCAAGAGATTATATCACCACCTCTCCCCACAATGGTAATTATATGAAGGGCTGGAGGTGTTAACTAACCTTACTGTGGTAATCACTCAGCAACACATACATGTACCCAATCATCATATTGTACACCTTAAGCTTACATATGTTATATGCCAATAATGAAGCCAGAAAAAAAGAATACAATAAAATTTTAAAAAGGAAAAGAGGCTCGAAGGGATGCTTAAGAAAATTATTCTAGGGGCGCCTGGGTGGCTTGGTCGGTTAAGTGTCCGACTTTGGCTCAGGTCATGATCTCACGGTCCGTGAGTTCGAGCCCCGCGTTGGGCTCTGTGCTGACAGCTCAGAGCCTGGAGCCTGTTTCAGATTTGTGTCTCCCTCACTCTCTGACCCTCTGCCATTCATGCTCTGTCTCTCTCTGTCTCAAAAATAAACGTTAAAAAAATTTTTTAAAAAAGAAAATTATTCTAGAAATGTAAGTTTGCCCAATCAGTTTAAACTCACATCAATAGTTAATTAACCCAGTCATAATAAGAACCAAGCATCAACAAAATACTATAATGTTTAGTTATTCAAAAAATAGCACCAAGCTAGCATTTCCATGACATTCATTAGGTTTTTCTATAGCAGAACATCTCTGCCTGTGGCCAGTTGGCTTCCTGCATCAAAGTCACATGGAATGAAGCTTAATATTCATATTTCCAAAGTGATTCCAAGACCTACTGAATCATAAAGAAAACCTGAGAGTGGGGTGTCCTCTTCTATTGAATAAAAATTTATGGGGTGGGGTATTCTATTGAATCAGAACGTCTGAAGATATGTTTAATTACTCTTAGGTAATCATTGTGCACGTTAAGTTTGAGAACCACTTTTCTATATTTTTCTTGACTGTTTCTATGTTTCCCTTCTTATGACACTAAAGCTTAATTGTGTGCCAGTATCAGTTTCTGAAGAACAGGCAAAGCATGATCATTTCAAGGTCATAAGATGGGAAATTTTATGTTGTGTGGGAGGAACCTCCTATTCTTTCTAACAAATAACTCAAACTGCAAGAAAAACAATGGAAACACTAGAAATTATAAGCAAGCAAATACATTCTTTAAATACATTCTTCTTTCATAGCTTCTTCTAAATCGTAGCTAAATCATAGCTTTTCTAAATCATAGCTTTTCTTCTTCAAAGACTCTGCACATGCACCTGTGTTTTCCCTTCTCTAGGATACTGTCTTCATGAGTGGGGACCATGTCTTGGCTTGTGATGCCTTCGCATCACTTTTAAATCCTTCACAAAATCTATCACATGCCTTAGACACACACATTAAGAGCCCAATAAATACCTGCTGCCTAACTGGCAGGAGGAAATCTGATAAACTAATACTATTGGGGCAAAGTGGGGTGATGGCTCAGACACACTGGTGACAGAAGATGACACTATTGTTTTCCGAATTTAAAGCTCACCTATGACTGTAGTGAAGATGAGTCACTGGGTCAATGGTTATATTGTGAATTTTTAGCTCTCTGCCAACATTTCCAGATGATTTGTACAACAATCTTCTGCATTTTATTAGCTCAGATTGATGACTTAAAAGGGAAACTATAATTGATGACATACCACAGCCAACCTCTGTTACTCAATCAAGTGAAAGTGCAGCAATAAGTAGATAAATATTATCTCAGAAATGAAGATAAGTGAATAGAATTGAATGAAGGTAAAATTGTGATGTAATGGTGATGCCTCATTTATTAAGAGAATTGTCATAAATCCAACAAGAAGTCTGAAAAATATTACCAAAAGGTAACATATCATTCTGACTGTTGGCTGTAGAAAATCCTGTTTTCTTATAACAGCTATTGAACACATTTTATTTTTAAGATTAAAAAAAATAAAGAAAACATTTAGCAAGATTGGAAGACCCCACTTCTCAAGATTTCTAATATTTACTATTTCAGAATACCCCATTGGCAGAAGAGTCAGAGCACATAGCTGTTAACCTAAGTTTTCCTTACTGCTCCTTTGCTTCTCTCTTCATTCATTCTTGAACCATTCATTCATTCATTCCATCAACAGACTTTTTTTTTTTTTTTTAATCTGGGCATTTCTTGAGTTGAACAGAGCTGGGAGTTTGAAAGTCAAGAGGGTACTTTCAATGAAATGGATTTCTATAACTAGGTTGCTTTCCATCCAAAATTTCAACTTAGGAGCCCCTAAGATCCTAAGAAGAGAAGGACATGCCTGGAGTGAAGCTATCAAAGAACTCATCAGTTAACAGATACAAAAACTGCTCAGGGAAGAAAGGGTGGGCAACATTTGGCTCATGGGCTACATGTTTGGAGACATTCATGGAGCTTCCTTTGCAAAGGGATAGACTTCCCAGGTCTTCTTAGCTACCTTTCCAAATACCTAGTGTATAGCTGACACTTATACTATGTTGGTAAGTTGCTAAATTAAGCTGGATGACATACAAAAATTCATCTGGTCTCATGACTCTGGCTGAAAGGGAAGACATAGAATAGCCTACTGCTTCTGGCTGCCCTCAATGGGACAGTCCTAGGTAAATCTCCTGCCATTGAAGTTCCCTGGTTCCTTGTACACATTCTGTTTCAAGGCAGCCAAAGGATGAGAGTTCAAATCAATTATGTGTGGAATGCAACAGGCTTCGGTTAGCCCCCTTTATTCCTTACATCACTATCTGCACAAAGCCCACATGACTGTTTTATTATGATTTTTCACTCCAGATTAAACTCAAAACTGGCATATTTCCACCTATTTAAAATTTTGGCTTATGTTAATTTTTATATGAAAGATTTGCTGCCTAAAGTAGAAAAGCAGTATCCAATTTGGCACACAGGAAAAAAAAAAAGGATTCCTTACTTGATAGGGCACTGGGTGTGGTGACTGGCAATGAGTAGGAGTTGGGCAGAGGTTGTTCTTTGTTCTAGTGCACAAAACATACTACATCCCAACAAAGCCTCACCTCAAAGGGCCACAATGGAGTGTTCTTTTTTTCCCATTATTCATGCATGCAACAAACATTTATTGTTTATGGGTCAGGACATTTGGATGCTTTTTGTCTGGTTTTATCATTAGTTTGCTTCATAACAATCTCTTACTCGCTCTTGACTCTCTTTTATTCTACTCAAAATGAATACCATAGAGCTTTCTAATTGGTTGCATTGGCTGTCAGTTATGGGGGACCACATTTGGGTCTCATATGTTGAAGATGAGGGCACTGAGGTTCACAGAAGATACTTATTTGTCAATGTTTATGAAGACAATATATGGGAGACCTAGACCTTGAAATCACATCCTTTCTTTCTTGTTTCTATGTTCAGTACAGCCAGGAAACATTTCTTGAACTCAATTTATTCTCAGTATGTGTTTGAAAGTACATCTCCCTACACACCATATACTTTACTCTTTGCATATGGCCCCTCGTACAAAAACACTTTTATATTCTCTTGTAATTTGCCTGCCTAGAGGATCTGAGTGACATTTAAGCACTTCAGAGTAATCAGATATGCAGATACTGGAATCCTGGATGAGAGAATTGCAAAACATTGATTTTATAGCTTTCTGTGGCAATGTCTCCACTTATCCAATGGGCCACACAGAAATTGTCTATGCAAAATTAAAGTTTAGTTAAGTTAAGTGTTTTTTTTTTTTTAACTGCATAGCACTTTTAGGCTGGGAGGAAATGTTTTATCAAGTAATTCTAACACAAAATCGTAGTTCAATTATAGTGGCTTCTCTAGTGAAAGCATGTAAGTGATAATATATTGCAGCAAATACATAGCCTTTGAAATTTTATAGTGCAAGCAAATAGATAAACATGTGTATTCTATACAGCAGGGGCAAGGGCCACATTTCCTACCTTTGCATTTTCCGTGGAGATGGGGATCCTATATGGGAGTTTGAGCTGAGGAACCTAAGGGTTTGGGAAGCGAGTGCTATTCTCCCAGCAACGTTAATCGGCAAATTCCCTGATGAATCAATCAGACTCAATACATAACAGGTGAGTATGATTATTCACTTCAAATATAAGCAAGTGTGTTTCAGTAGTGCTCTGTTCTTTCATGGGTGCGGTGCATAGATTTCCTCCATCTGGTCTCACTCACACTCCAAACATCAAGGGAGGTTGGTGGCACAGTAGCAGCTATGCATGGGGCCCCATGAACACCTACCTGACTCAGGCTGTTTCAAAGCCACCAACTGGAAACATTAAAGCAAACTCAAAGGTCTCGTTATCTAGTTATGTGAGGATTGGCAGCCAATTTCATACCATTGTTTTTGCCTGGGGCTGAAATATTTTGACATAAAGAAGGCAGAACTTGGAAGCCAGGATGTAACTGCCTCACCTCTAGGATTGACTCCCTTCAAAATTTTAATTTCAGGATGTTTCAGAGTGAAAATGCCCTGAGAGGTCACAAAATCCAGCTTTCTCTTTTCACAATCCCAAAAGAAAAAAAAAAAAAAAAGAGATTCTTCTTTCACCCTTATCGCTCATTGCAATCTTCTTGACAGAGTCTTTCTTTCAAGGTATTTTGGGGTTGTTTTTTGGAGGGAGGGGTAAGCCAAGCCCAAGAATAATGGCATAAGAATTCCTTTGCTGGAGGAGAGGTTCAGTTGTGATTAGAAAGAGTAGATGTGTCGGATAAGCTTTGGCAAAGAAAATAACAAAGAGGAAATCTGGGATTTATATTCAGAAATACCGGTGATGTGCTCGGTGGGTGGGAAAAATAACCTTTTAGCATTGCAGTTTTTCTCCCTGTAAAAAGGGAAAACTTTCTCCACCTTCCTCATACACACTTTTCCTAGCTGACAGAACACTTCAGAAAGCACACTTCATTTTACTTTATTTCTGTTTTGAAAGTTCTTGAGAAAGCATTTAACCAGCTGGTTTGGTACATAATGTGAACTGAATGATACACATGCATGTTTAAAAAAAGTTATACCCGTCCTCCGGAGGTCATTGTCATAGAAACCTTGTAATACCTTTAAATAAAATACAGCCATTCTTTGAAAGGAAAACTTTAACATCATTTACAAAGATAAATACTTTTTGAAATAATGCAGGTTGGCTTGAAGATATTCTTTGTCACAGTAACTATTTTGCCTTCCATTGTAAACTTGGTAAAGGAGTCTCATTTTGGTGGTGGTCGTTGTTCAGTTTGGCTAATTACTCTTCTAGTTGCTTCCTTAGATATTCCTTTCAAGGTCTGAATTTTTATTATCAGCATAAAAAATCGCATTCAATATCATTCATTATAAACACTGAATGCTGTACTCTAGATGACCCTGAAGTATAGTTTATAAATGATATGTGTCTTATTTGCCCATTTTGATATGTTATAGCATCCATGGTCTAGTTGGGAGAGAATGTATCTATCCCAGGACTCTATAGGAATACTCTCAGGACTCAGATATGGTTCCTAATCTTCATAAGAACTTTCAGAATTATGTATTACTTTCTCCATTTTTCAGAAGAGGATGTTGAGGTTCAGAAAGGTTAAGTAACTTGCTCAAGGTCACACAGCTAGCAAGTGGCAGAGCAGAACTACCCAGGACTGACTCCAAGGTTTACTATGCAGCATGTTTCTCATAGTAGATTGCAATCAAATACACCAAGCATTTAACGTGTATTAGTATAAACTAGCTTCAGTGACTGGGGAATTCACATAAGAAAATACAATGCTGGGGTGCCTGGGTGGCTCAGTTAAGTGACTGACTATTGATTTCAGCTCAGGTCATGATCTCATGGTTTGTGAGTTTGAGTCCGCATCAGGCTCTGCCCTGACAATGCAGAACCTGCTTGGGATTTTCTCTCTCCCTCTCTCTCTCTACCCCTCTCCTGCTCACACTCTGTCTCTCTCAAAACAAATACATAAACATTAAAAAAAAGAGAGAGAAAAAAGAAGAAAACGCAATGCTGCATACAATATTTGTAAATATCAATTACCCTAAAACAATATAGCTCAGGTATCTGAAATAGAGCCGCCACACTGCACAATTCTGGGGCATCATTTACATCATATTCCATAGGAATGACCCCTCTTGGAGTCATGGACTCTAGACCCTGCATAACCCCCATGACAATCCTGATGATAAAGTCTTCCTGACTAACTGGTTAAAAAATAGTCCCATGAGCATCAGGGGAAAAAAGAGAATAACAAATAGTACCACAAAAATCATTTATTTTTGATAATTCTTAAGTCAAAGACCCAAACAATGTATTTTACAGATGTTCAATAAATTCCTGTTGAATGAATGTGTATGTCCAGGCTCTGACCAGAAATAAGAGATTTCTCACTGAAGGTGATGGATAAATAGGCCAAATTTCTTGCAGTAAAAGCAGTGAAATGTAAGAGAAGGTGTCAGGGACACAAGCCCAGGTGCAGAAAAAGCGAGAGCAAGAGCAGGCAGGAAAGGAAATGGGCATAATGAAAAGCATAAAGTTTGAGAGAGGACAAAGTGACGAGTTCTTTAATATGTCCCCGGTTTCCTGTATGCCTTTTCTGGGTATTCCCTCCACAAGACTGAAACCTCCCCAGCTCTGTTGAAAATCCTCAACTACAAAATTAAACCCAACCTCCAGAAAATAATAATTAACATCTACCCCATCTGGCTCTGGTCGTATTAACAGCCCCAGGTCAAGTTACTCTGTTCCGCCTTCCCACCGCCTTCCAGCATCAACGATGCACACCTGGGCTGCTTCCTCCATGTGGGCCTGGCTTGCCTGTCATATCTGCCCTTCCTCAGCTGTGAGCCCTTGCTAAGTCTCTCCCCTTCCCCTCAAGAGGCTTCAACTCCACCTTTGCCTGGTGAGGTCCAGTCCCACCTCAAACCCCACCATGGGCACCATCTATCCCAAGGAGGGTTCTCTGTTTGGGTCAGTCATCCTTTTTCTTCTCTGTTCTCATCACACTTAAAATCTGCATACAACCACTTACAGCCTTAATTATTTAATGAGGCCCCAGCTCCCTTTATTGCATCTTTTTAGCATCTTAAAGACAGATTCAAACCACTTGAATCATGGTTTTAGCTTCCAGAGGATTGAGCGTAGATCAGACACAGGGTAGCTATATTATAAATACTTGCACTGACAGTGTCTTAAGTGTCTGTCCCATGCCAGGCTTCTTGCAAAGTCACATTGAAACATGAGCCTTCTTGGCCTCCTTCTACCTTAAAGATACTGAGTTTCAGAGAGGTAACCTAGTAAAACCAAAAGGTGAGTGCTAGAACTGGAATCCTAGTATAAGCCTATCAAAAGCCCATGACCCTCCCATTCCTTTATCCTGTTTTTCTGACAAAGGGAAACAAAAGCTTAATATCAGCCTAAAATATATACATGTCAACAGCCCCCCAAAGCCATTTTGGGGTCCTTTGAGCTACAATGTCTAGCCTGGTTCCATGGTGAAGCATCTGCAACTTGTGCTAAAGTCAGAAGTAAGGTTTGGTATTAGAATGATGAACCTGGGTTAGTATAAAAAATATTTCATCTGTTAAATATGCTCTACTTTACAGGGCTGGGAATTTTATATCACAGATCTTAGTTCATTAATTTCTTGACCGGATTGGACAGCAAACAGAGGAAGCCAGTCTCCCAATCCAAAAATAGCATAATCCAGTGATTCCCAAACTCCCAAATGTCTTAGGTAGGTATCTTGGTAGCCTTTTCACTATCCTCTAGGCCTAAAGAAAAACCTAACAGTCACATTTATTAATAGCACATAATTAGGTCCAAACATCTTAATTAGCATTGATGTCCTAACAATTTCATATCAAAGTAAAAAAATAATAATACAATCATATTTTTATTTTATTCTTTGATAGTCATAACTACTAACAGGATATGTGTCTCCTATTAGGCACTGCACGACTTCATAAACCTTGGAATCAGACTGTACACCATGTCCCCTCCATTTCCTATATCTCATTTATTTTTCATGCAGTGTTTGCTTTTTATCAAAGCAACTTTCAACAAACCAGACTTTCAAAGACAGCATATCATCACAATGAAGATAGCATGTTCTACTGCAAAAGTTCTAGACTACTCCAAGTTGGTAGTTTACAGTGTTCAGTAGATGTGGCATTTTCTGGGTATCATTCAAAATTTTAAAATTGCCCATGGCAACAAACAAACAAACAAACAAAACAAAATAAAATAGTCCATGGCATCACTATGGATTTGCTGTGGCATACTGGGGTGTCTCAGTGCATTTAGAACTTTGGTATAGTCATTGTATTTTATGTAAGTTATTTTATATAAGTAACTTTACAATCTGTTCTATTCCAAGTTAATGTTTCTATTTAATCTATTTACAAAAACCTAGTTAATACAGCAAGGTATAAAAATCATAAACATACAGCTAAATGAACTTTCAAAAATGAGTATATCCATGTAACCTCTACTCAGAGGAAGGGATAGGATTAACAACACTCCATGAGAGTCCCTCATGCCCATATCCTGCCCCTTCTCCCTAAAGGTTATCACTATCCTGACTTGTAACAATGTAACTGAGATTTGCCTATTTATGAATACAAAGTACTTTTTTGAAATATAGCCTTTTTTGAATCTCAGCCAAGAATACGGTTACTTCTCAATAGTTTTCCCCACCCTTTCCCCATGGCAAAGCAGCTATGAAGATTAATCCCAAATTGGTCTAATGGCTCAGGAATAGACTTTTTATCTAAACCAAAACCAATGACCTAATCTCACTGGGTGGCTGACCAAGGTGAGCAAGTGGTCTAAGATGACCCAATCAAAGAAAGGTCCCAGAATTTCCCTCCCTTCTTCTTCCTTCCTTTCCTTTTCTTTCTTTTTTTTCTTTAATATGACACTTTCTCTGTTAAGCTGAACAAGAAAGTAGGTGACCTCAGGAAATTTTAACAGAAATCTTACGATTGGAAACCAAGCTTGCCTTTAAACAGAGTCAAAATCACAGAAGGCAGATTGGAGAAAAAAACAAACAAACAAACCCACAAAAACAAAACACCTTCCCTGGTATGATTTTAGAGTCAGTGGGTCACAACTGGACTTTACATGTATGTGAGCCAATAGATTCTCATGTTGTATAAGTCCATTTGAGTTTGTGTTTTCTTTAACTTACATGCTTAACAAATCATAACATCAGCTAGATATCAGCTAATTGGAAATTTCACTAATGTTAAAACAACCCAGTTCCCAATGTAGACAACTTAGAATATAATTTTTTTCAACAGGAAAAAAAATGCTAGTGAACTAAAATTCTCATTTGAGACAAAAATCAGCTTAGGAGGTTTTTGCTATAATTACTTTATCTTTCTAGGGCTCAGTGATTAACCCTCATCCCTCTTGCAAAGGAGGGAGATTTAAAATGATCCACAAAAATTAGGGTACTTTTTGATGGGTTTAATTATTCTGTTTAGGACAACCTTCTGGCTGCAATAAACAAATCTCCTCTTTTACCAGAGTTACATTTTCAGAGCAAAAACCCCTTGCTGTATTTATCTTGCTAATGAAGTTTTCCATTTACCTATAATCTGTATAGAATGGGGATATTTGATGTGGCATTTTCTTGACATTCCTATCCTATTGCAATCACACTCTTTAATTGTGTCTGCCTTGTCTGCATAGTAGAAATGACACCTCATCCTAGTTTCTGATTTTAATCATAACTCCATGGAGCCAGAACTGTCACCAATAACATTCAGAAACAACTGTTATCAAGGACATTTTCCCAGTGCTTTACAAGGTCAAAGCAAACTATAATTTTCTAAAAAAAAATATGCCATTTGCATATGTGGCAAAAGAATAATGGCTCTTAAATTAAATACCATATAAGCTTGCTAAGCATTAAAATAGGTACCTGTCAAAACAGGCTAGGATGCATCTCTTAAATTATGGGGCTGGTAACATCATCTGAATTCATTAGGTATTTGTGACAACAATGATAATTCTAGTAAATGCCAGATCTACTTTAAGGATATCTCTGTTGAATAGATAACTTCTGTCAGGCCACTAAGAAACACTATCATCCTAAGCAAAATGATACCTCTAATGGACGAGCCTCCCTTGCGGAGGACAATTCATTTCCTTTCACTCTCCAAAGGCCAGCTGTTGCTAGACTTCACAGCACACCTGCCACAAAATGATGCAAAGACTTCCTGGGAGAAATGGTCAATATGTGATAGAATTCTAAACAGAAGAAACAGAGCCAAATGATGCAGGACAGGACTACTGGTCAAGTAAGTGGCCATGAGAAGAAATACATACAAGACAACATGTCACCTTAAACCCAGTTCTCTTGAGCAGGGAATAAAGAAAAGGCATGAGCCTCAAGGAGGGGGTCATGATGTGATTGGGACTATGACCTTGGAGGCCAGGATCTTCTACCCCAAATCCCACTTGGGGCCATCACTAGCTTCAACATGATGTTTAACTGCTGTGTGGTTCAGTTTTCTCAAGCATAAAAATAGGATAATTGACAGAGCCTATTTCTTAAAGGAGCTATAAGAATTGAATAAGCTAATATTTAGAAAGTACTTCTAACACAATTAAGTTTTATATATGTGTTTGGTAAATACATAAATTGGGAAGTAGGACTAACATTTCTGTGGCTTTTTTTTTAACGTTTATTTATTTTTGAGACAGAGCATGAACGGGGGAGGGTCAGAGAGAGGGAGACACAGAATCTGAAACAGGCTCCAGGCTCTGAGGTGTCAGCACAGAGCCGGACGCGGGGCTGGAACTCACGGACTGCGAGATCATGACCTGAGCCGAAGTCGGCCGCTCAACCGACTGAGCCACCCCGGCACCCCTTCTGTGGCTTTTTATGGCAGCTTTACCCTTTTAATTGCCCCCACAAAGGGGAAAGAATGAATATGTGTTGAATTTATTCAGTAAAACATATTTTACTTCCTCTGTCTGATTAAATTCCTCTTAACACATTTCAAAATAGGTATTAGTATTCTTATTTTACAGAAGAGAAAAATGAGGAATAGAGAGTTTAAGCAACTCTCTCCAGCGCAGTATGATTTCCATCCAAGACTCCATGGCTCTAAAACCTGACGTGTTGTTTTCCACTGCAGAACCTTAATTCTGGAAGCTAGGGTAGCATGGGGAAGGCCTGAAACTGAAATACAAAAAAAGGATAAACAAAGTGAAGCAGATTAAGACAAATACTAAATAGGCTGAAGACAAAAGAGGATGGTCTGTCGATTCTATTGCCACGATCCACACTAGCATGCCCCATGGAAGAACGAAGAAAACGCCTTTTTGTAGAATGGCTTAATGATGAAAAGAAGATGCCAAAAAGAAATCAAGGCAAGAACAATATGGGAATTCACGTTAAAGACAGTGCAGAACCATGTGCTACGATCAAAAGGCAAAGTAGAACCAGTGAAACATCAGAAATACAGAGACCTTCAGATTCTCATCTAAACTGTCAGTCAACATTGAATTGTTGACTGAAGAGAAAGCAGCTGACCACCATCAATAGTAAGTCAATGCCATTTTAAAGGACTTCACACTACAGAGAAGTGCCAAGACTCATGGTGTTATTGCTACTATTTATAAAGAATAAAAGGATTAATTATCTACAAGTAATGCCAGCTTATTACTTCTGGCATCCTGTAGGGGGAAAAACACCTTGATGTTTCATAAACAGATAAATGTGCAATAAAGTCTGATTTAATTAAGGAAAATTGCAAAAGGGCAGATAGCTATTTCCAATAATTTCAGTTACCTAAACAAAAAGTATAGATAAAATAAAAGGTAGGATACTCATTCTGACTTATGGGGGTTTAGGAGTTAGTTTTATAATATTACTCGTTAGAACAAAAATGACAAAGAGAAGCAAGATATTTTAAGGTTTTCTACTATGGGAATGATTTGAAAGTCTCTGCATAGATGAGAATGTAAAGTCTACCAAAAGTGGGAAATGATAATATCGAAACTAGAGCATCCTAATGATTTTTGATAAACTTTGCCATTAGAAAGCGTTGGTAAGGGAATAACTTCCAAGTGTGGATCTATATTTGATTTGTTTAAAAAATTTCAGGGTCTTAGGAGAAAAGGCTATCTTCTCAAATACATCTCTCTTCCAGACTCTAAAATATTCAAATACATTTGTGGCAGTGGATCACGTCAGTATCTACAAAAAACATCCCTCCCCTATCAAATGCCACCATACTACCAGGGAGCATTACCACACTCATGTGTAAGCCCTAATGTCACACCTAAGTTCCACAGCACCAGGCAGGACTCAGAATGAATGGGAATCAAGACAAAGATGCTTTGGGAACAAACTTATTCAGGACATGGGACAGATACAGAAAATTCAGGTGAAGTCTAACCAACAGCCTAGTAAAGCAAACACTGCAAGGACTTTAGGTTTATAAAAGATGAGAGGATAAAAGCCACAGGAAAGAAAGTAATGAAAAAGATAAACTCAAAATTCTGTTAGGGTGGGGAGAGGAAACATAAACCACTGATTCTCAAGTTTAATTCAAGTTAAGGTCTTCAGGGGTCCACTGAAGATTAGGAAGACTCCTCAAAAAGAAACACAGACTCCTCAGACCCTCGGCCAAATGGATAAGAGATGGAACAAATCAGCCCCTCCACCTGCCATAGTAGGGAGAGGGATGCTGGTGAAATGCATCAGGCCAAGTTAGCAAGGTCAACCTTTGCAGGAGCCCATCTTGAGTTCCACAGACTTAGTGACCATGGTTAAGTCCCATTTGTGGGATCTCAGGGAAGAAAAATGGTCAGGAAGGAGGCAGAGGGGCTTCAGAAATGGACAAGCCTCCTCATTGCCCGATGTAGTCATTGGATAACATATGGGTGGCAACCAGTGAATTCCTCTAATTTTACCAGTTAGTAGGACGATCGTCAAACTTGACATTCAGAGAGAACCCTTTTGAGAAGTGTTGCTGATACACTTATGGTGGGAATCAGGGGTATTAAACCAACTGGACTCACTTCTAATTCCAAAGCTTATTTGATCCAGTTTGCTCCATCGTAGTTACAGAACACATAAATACATATTTCTAATTGACAAGTAGTTTTCAATTATGTCTTTCCCTTTTACACAGCAGGTTTTGATGTAAAAGTATTTGTTCTCAAAATTAAATTCATCCTAAAAATATTAAGGTTTGGCACCATGATCTCTTTAAAAATGTGCTATAACCTAAGACACAATCACAAAAGATATCTCCAACGAGGCTTTGAATACTGGAATACTCTGGAATAATGGTGTACGCATACTGCTATTGCAAAGTGATGGGTTAAGAGACAATATCTTTTATATGGATGTCTACCTTGTTGAATACTCTCTAAAAAAGTAGATCACAACAATTCATATATTATCTAAAGTGCAAATTTTCATTTTAAATATTGGAGCTAGACATGCTGAATCTCACAGAAACGTAAGGAATATGTTATAGAGACAAAACACCCTATTATTCGTGTTATTTGAGATACTCTGTGAATATAGGTGGCCTTCCCTGTCCTGGAAAACAGAAAGAAAAATGACAAAATAAAACCTATTTATTGTCTGATCTAATTTCCTATCTTTGTAAGTCTGCAGACATTTCTCTTAAGTTATTTTACCCAAGCCAATCCCCGGTAAGCAGATGGAAAAGCTGGAAAGAATATTTTCCTGTATAAACCCATGTTACTTAAGAGACATGAGATACCTGAGCTGTTCAGATGCAGTAATACTGTGGAGTAGCCCCTCTATGAATGTTCTACCTAAAAGTTATGGGCATAATCAAGCCAGATGCCCACGCAAAAGCATACCAATTGATTACCATCAACTAGTGATAGTTATTGTTTGTATTACAGTGTCTCTTCGGAGTTATAAATAAATGAATTGATAAAAAGCCTTTCAGATCTAACTTGTTAGGATGCAAATAAACTTTGTACAGCTACTTATTACACAGAATCATTCATAGTCCCATTTCCCCCAAAACCAGCACTATTATTCCAGTATTCTCGACAAAGGAATTAACATATATAGGATAATTCCTTTTCTGTAATTCCTTCTACATTTCCTACTTCTCTATCTCTATACCAGAATTATAAAAGATTCCACTAAATATTGAACTATCTGTGGGATTCATTACATTCTTTTACCATTAAAATATTTCCCAAGCTGTGTCATTATAATTCAAGACTCGGGCTAGTTTTCAAAAACTAGTTGAAAGCTAATATTAATAAAAAGTAAATATGGTATCCTTATTAAAAATAGGATAAAATAATCAGTAATAAATTCAAACCAAAAAAAAAAAAAAGAAAAATATTTTCATGTCTTTGACTATTAGCCCTGGATCCACTCAATAAGGTAGAAATTCGGACCCCATTAACTGCATTTTCTGTGGGCAATTTATAGTTTTCCTGGCCTTAGATTCCTCATTGGTTAGAACACATTATTTCTGTGACCCCAGGAGTTAACCCCCATATTTTCCCCAAGTGTCCATGAGGAAGCATTGACAGAAGAAATATTTCAAAAAACTTGAACCCAGAGGGGTACTAAGCCATTTCTGGGTAGACATCAATTACGGGCTTGGATAAGGATTAGGCCCTCCATTGTCCACCTGTCACACACTCTTGTGAAGCAACTCACAGGCTGAGTTGTCCATAAGAGGAGAGTTTAACAGCAAGTGGCCATACAGGTGATGGTGTTTCCCCATGATCTGGGTCCACTGCTTGGTCATGATTGTCCGTCTATACTTTGGAGTCAGTGGCATCTGAATTCATTTATTATTATCATGTCTTATTCTTGCGAACTCAGATAAATTACTTAGCTTCTCTTTTAGCCTATTTATCCATCCAAATAATGGAGATAATATCTTCCTCCTGAAGGCATTGTGTGGGAATCAAACAAGATAATGCATGTAAAGTAACAGGCCCTCAAAAATATGACGGTCTTTTATACTGATTTCATAAAAGTCCTAGTAAATAAATCCCAAGATTGGCATTGTGATGCTTTTCAGTTTTGTATTTTTCCCGTAAGCATTTCACACCCAAAGCGTGGGGGAAAATATTGCATCTAAAAGCCATTTTTGCAGTCATACATTTTCTAAGAACCGAGCTGAATACAATCTATCATCTGTCACCATGAACTTGAAAAACTATAGATAAATCAAGTTAAAAAACTCCTTCTCTTTATCTATCTAGTACCTGCTTTATATAGTCTCCTCAATCAGATAGGGGTAAGCTCATGGAATTATATTCTTTGAAATACACATAAACATATATATTCAAATATATATATTCAAATGTAAATGAATAAAATGGATTCAGTTGAACTCATTTTCAACTGTAAGTTTTAAGAATACTTGAAAAAGAGATTCATTCAAATCTACATTATTCAACTAATGCTAACCAAAGTTATATTTTTAGGCTATCAAAAATCACCAACTCCTCCAAAATGTAGTACTGTCATAGGCGGGAGCCCCGCTTTAGGGACAATCAGAATCTCTATTCCCCAAAGACACACAGAAATTGAAAAACAGCTCATGACAACTACATTATATTAAAAACATGTGTTCATAAAAATTTAAGAAAAGTAGCATTTTGGGGAAACAGGCCTGAGTTGTTATAATTAAATATTATAATTAAATTAAATTAAATTAAAATTAAATATTATAATTAAACATATGCAGACAGCATCATAGACTCTGGAAAATCTATAATAAGAAAAGCATAAAAATATTTTTAAAAATATGAAGTTTTATAAAAATCATTTGAGCTATGGATCAGACTCTGTCACTTTAGTATTAGGAAAGATAAACATTTAAAATGTTTATAAAAAATAAATGTTATAAAATATAACTATATCAATCAGCCTTTTCAATAGTTCTGTGTGTCTAAGAACTAATCATGAATTCAAGATTTTCAGCACAACAAAATTATCTCAGAAATATGTTTTAGTAAACAGTTTTCCTAGTTTCTATATAAGCAGACATCACTTCTAAAAGGACTTACCCATGAATGGATGCCTAGCCTATGGAGGGAGTTCCCAATATACTAGCAATTTTTAAGTTAGCTTAAGTAAAATGGTTGAATTCCCATATGTGTGTGTGGTTTCTGTTTAGAAAAAGAGGAGTTAAATTTGTGTTTTATTATTTTAATAGAATTCATTCTCATGTTAAATAACTTCTAGAAATAAAAAAAATTAACACACCCATAAAAATATCCCATGGACCATGTGTTAAGATGATTGCATTTCTAAAATGCAGAAAAATCCCATTATTTCAGTATCTTGCTGTGTTTCCTGAATCATCAGCATTAATCATAGATGACACATTCCTAATGCATTAGTGCTGTCCTTCATGGTGTGAGAACATCTTCCATGGAAATAGCTTTTTCTTTTTGAAAAAAAAAATCTATGGTTCAAATGAAGGAACCTGAAAATATGTGTTTTTCATCTTTATCTCTGGCTCTTTTTGTAGCTCCAAATGGCATTCTGTAAAATGCTATGCATAGATTTTTGAAGTTATTACTATTCAGTTCACAATAAAAATTACTCAAAGTATAAGCTGAATAAGCACAGAGACTTTGATGCAGCTTAAATATTTTAAATTAGAATAAAATGGTATGCCAAGTTCCCATTTCCTCCCAAATTTTGTCCAAATAGCTACTTCTTAAGATCTGTAATGTTCAACATTCCTGCCACATCTGCAAGGTTTCAGAAGACCTTCAACTTCCACCCAAGCCTGGGGTTACATCCATGATTCTTATGCACACAGAAGACTGATGAAGCAGAGAAAATCCAATTTCAAGGTTAAGAAATTAATTTTGCATCCCCCTCCCTTCCCTGACTCCAATCTGTCAGGAAATTCTGTGAGCTCTACCTTCATAATATATCTAGGATTTAAGAATTTCCCATTACTTCAACTGCTACCATCGTACTCCAAGACCTTACCACGTCTGGTTTGGATGATTGTGAAAGACCCCTAACTGGTGACCCTAATTCCACTCTTGTCACCTACAGGCTGCAACCTGATCTCCACATACTATCTTTAAGAACATAATTCAGATGGCACACTCCTCTATGAAAGATCCTTTCATATTCACCCATTCCACTCAGGGTAAAATCCCACACATTCTTGCCCTGAGTACCATTTTGACCCTGTCTCCTACCTGCCTTCTAGTTACAGCTTGTCACCTCTTGCCCTTCAACTCCCCGGAGGATCCGACTCAAATGTCACCTTGTCAGAGACAGTATGGCTGACCACTATATATTTTATTTCTTCTTATTTTTAAAGTTTATGTATGTATGTATTTAGAGAGTGTGTGCACACATGAGGGAGAGGCAGAGAAAGAGAGAGACAGAGACAGAGAGAGAATCCCAAGCAGGCTCCGCACTGTCAGCACAGAGCCTGTCACGGGACTCGATTTCACAAACCACGAGATCATGACCTGAGCCAAAATCAAGAGCCATCTATTTTAAAAGTCTTTATCTCTTCACTCTCTTCCTCCTTCCCTGCTTTAATTTTCATTCACGGCAACATTTAGCCCTTAATTTTACAGATTTATCTTTTTATTAGTTATTATTTTCATTTTTCCTCTATAAAAACGTTAGATCCATGAAAGCATGATTTCATCTCCTTTTTCTTTTTCAGTTATCCTCAGTACGTAGAACAACACTTAGCATGTGGATGCTGAATTACCCACTGTGAACGCAATATTTAATATATTTTTGTAAAGAAGTATCTAGGGAGTCTTTTAAATCTGTTTCATTAGGATTTTTAAAGGCAAAGTCACAGTAAACATTACCTGAGTCACTGATTAAATGATCATCTCTCTCCATTAGAGTACAAGATCCACAAGGACGGGAATAGATTTTATCCTGCTTGTTGATATATCACCAGTGACTACAACTGATTGTGGCACATTTGTTAAAAGTTGAGTGAATAGCTGTGATTTATTTTCATTCTTATCCTAGAGTCATCAATGAAATGCTTACAAAACAATGTTTTTTTTGCACAAAAAGCCATAAGTAAATCTCTCAGAGATGCTTCCATTTAAATGGGAAACGACAATAATTCAGATTTGGGAAGATGAGACAAATCCTGAGTCATTAGCAAAGAAAGAGGATGAATCAGGGTCTTAGACGGTTGTAGCAGAAATGGAAACAAATGGTGATCGGATCAGCAAAAGTTAGCCTGGTGTTGAATAACAAAACAAGAGGACAGTTTAACTGCAGAGATGGTGACCACAGCCCAGGAGACTTGCGTAGAAGCTGGCCAGTGGGAACACAAGCTAGAGGCTGGGCAGTAAAAATAGCCCAGAAAGAAGAAATGAAGACAGGGTAACTAACTAATGTCATGGATAGTGCTAAACAAACCGAACTTATCCAATATGTTCAATCCCACATAAATAAATGCTTTTTATCAGCAGAGAGACAGCGTGTACCTGAAGACTATCCCCTGAGATAAAGTTTCATTGCTTTCAAAGCATCTGAGTGTATCACATCGAGTCTGACTCCCCAATGTCAGGAAAAGCCTGAATTTCACTGATTGCTTGAGAAATGCCTTGTAGATCACACTTACCATTCTTCCTCAGTCCTACAAGTCTTCTGATGCTACAGTGATTTAAAAAGAATCTTTTGATAATCGCTTACTTCACTTCAAATGTACTTTTTCCAAAACAGCTATATATGCTTACAGAGTTAACAGGCTTTACAGTAATCAGGAAATTTAGTATTATCTCTGGTTGTTTGTAAATTTCACTGTGTTAAATGTATGCGAAGTTGAAAATTTTAGTTTATAATTATTAAAAGCTCCAACTCACAAATAAAATCTGTCAGGTGGATTTTTGTGCCTTTCATCTTCACCTCCTACCTACAAAACAATTACCCATGAGTTTTTGCTTTTCTGAAAGACTATAGGAAATTCCCTACAGATTATAAAGAAGGGTGTTGTACTTTTGGCTTCCTACATCACAACATGTTTCCTTCTACTTCATCAATACTGGATGATTCTTAGTCAATTTCATAATGGCTATTTTCTAAAGCCACTAGACAGGAATAATTAACTGATTGGTGATCTTCTACAGCTAATCCTTCAATAAATGAAGCTTGCATAGACCATGCAATATATGCATGCATATGTATTTTTGTGTATGTAAATATATAATTATTGGTTTGACTTACAGACACGTCACTTTGGATCATTTTTCATAGGTTCAGTGATATTTTTTAATTAATAGATATGTTTTAGTCTTAAACTGTTTGGTAAACAAGTAAGCATAAAAATTTCCCCCTACAACCATTTATGAGTTTTAAATGGGTTTTCTAGCATGGAGCTTCCTGTAAAAGGTAATCAGATATCTCACTGCACCTATTGTTTTTCATCCTTTTGGACATCATCCAGAAGTTCTTTCACTAAGAAATTCTAACTATAATCTCTTGCCAACTTCTCTCTATTACTCATTCTAAACATAAGCCAGATTTATCAGAAGATTAATAAATTAGCTCTAAGAAAGCTCTGTCTCACAGTTTCTTCCAAGTATTTTTTGTCGATTTTTTTATTTGAGAGTAACTTTTCAAAATCACATGAGCTGTAGTGCCCATAAAATATTATGAGCCCAAGCTCAGAACACAAACAAGAAACACTCCAGTTGAATCTATGTCTACATTTCACAATTGGTGGCCTCGCTCAGAGTTAGGGCTGGCGCATATAGGGTTTGAGTGCTGCCTCTTCCTAATCGGCAGACATGGTCCATGAATGGTAAACCTCTTCTGGCCTCACATTCCTTCTTCACACAGAACCACCGGCAGCTGTTAGAGATTGATTGGATGGATTTGCACATGAGGTGACTCCCTCTCGCTCTCCCTGAGCTAGCACCTTGATTCAGAGCTTAGTGATATTACCCTATGTGGTTAAGAGAAGACATGCTTTTCAACAATAATTTAGGATAGGTGGGTATCAAAACTCTTTTATATGTGTACGCTAGATTTTGTTCTAATTAAATGTCTGTTCAGATTTACGCCAAATTCTGTACGTATGTCTCAGTTTATTGCCCACCTCAAAGCCATTTTGTACTTAGGAGTGATTGTAGTTCAGGTATGACATGATTATGAGTCCAAAAGGCGCCAGTCCTTGGCACTGCCTTAGTGTGGGGCTGTAGGTGCCTTTACTGGACTGGCTGTGCATAGGTCTCAGGGGATGCTGACTTAGACAAGAAGGATTGCAGCAGTGGGAGAGAGACAGCACCATAAATTAACAACAAATAACATTATAATCTGAGAAAATGGTTAAAATCAATCCCAGCTCATCAGGAGACACACGATCTTAATTATACTATTTTTAGCCTCTCAGTTTTTCACATGTAGCATTAAGACAATAAAACACTTCACAAAGTAGTTATAATAATCAAGAAAGATAGCTTAAGTAAAATAAGCAGAGATCCTAGCACAAGTGAATCTAAATTTGAGGGAAAAGAAGTGATAGTAATGCACGTATATTAATGCTAATGCACTTCTTTATGCAATCACAATACTTTGTTTTGTATCTTTCATAGAAGGCTAATTTATCAAGATTAATCACATACCATCAATACATACCTTTTTAAAAAATTATTTATGTTTATTTTTCAAAGAGAGAGAGAGAGACACAGAGATGAGTGGGGGAGGGGCAGACAGAGCGGGAGACACAGAATCTGAGGCAGGCTCCAGGCTCTGAGCTCTCAGCACAGAGCCCGATGCAGGGCTCAAACTCACAAACTGTGAGATCATGACCTGAGCTTATATCGGACACTCAACCAACTGAGCCACCCAGGCAGCCCTCCAATACATACTTTATGAAAGAACTTTATTGAGACACAATCTACTCACCATAAAATTCACCCAAAGTGTACAAATCAATGGCTATTAGCAAGTCACAGACTTGTATAACCATCGCTACCCAAAATGCAATATATTCTTGAATTTCCTTTGCAATATCACTAAAGGATGTCCTTACCATGAGGAAACAATCTGAGAAAATCATAATGTAAAACTTGTACAATGCAATTGGCGATGACATTTTTAAAGAACTTTGAGTTCAACTGAATAGTTTCTAGATTAAGGTAGCTACATGGGCATAATAACACTGATTGGTTCCTTGGTCACACATAGAAAAGTTTCTAATCTGACATACAATATACTTAAAAAAAATGTCATTCCCACCCTCACAATAAGAAAAAGTTGAAGAAACTGATAATCAACAACCCTTCATAGATTCATCCAAGAATTGAGATCACAAGGCAAACTGCTTCCCTGAAAACTGGAAAAAACAGGTGTGTATAGAGAATCATATATTTTGAGAAGCAGAAGCCCAGGACCAGAAGTCCATAGATGGGGCCAGTATGGATAGGAACACTTAAACTGTAGTTGATGAATTGCTGGAGGCTCTGTGTGGACTAGTGTAAGACTTAAACACTCTAGGAAGTAGGGGACATAATTTCCTGAGTTTTACCTCCAGAAGTTGCACCTGGTTCTCAGAGAAAAAAAATTCACTTGGACTTTAAGGAGTTACAGGGGAAGTAACAATTCTGAAATATATCCAGAACTCTCTGTGCTCCTTTACAATGTCTGCCCTCAAAGTAAATTATTTTACCAGAGGCTAACCAATTTTGGTTTTACCAAATAACCCAAGTGGAGAAAGGGAAATACCCAACTCCTGTCCCTTCAACCCTTCCCGTGTCACCTATGTGGGAAGGGGAGTTGAAAAGTACTTATAAAGATGATAAGCCAGGGGAACAGGTTCACTAAACACAAAGTTCTAACCATAAGACTGTATAGAATGCTTCTCCTCCCTCTATGCCTTACCACCACATTAATAGGGCTCCTATATAGAAAGAAGGGATTAAAGCTGAAAGAACCGCAACCTACATAAGAAGAAGTCTCTAGGGAAGTGCAATGACATCAGGGGAGAGAGGACAGTAGAAGAAAAGTTAATCCCTGACACCATAGCTATAGCAAAAAGGACACACAGCCTAAATCCTAGGCAGATAAATAGAAAAACCCACACCAAAGGGCCCTCTAATTCAGTTCCTTCCACTTGATGCATCATGTCTGGTTTCAACAAAAAATTACAAAGCATGCTAAAAGGCAGTCTGAAGAGACAAAGCATCAGAATAAGACTCAGATGTGGCAGAGAATTTTAAATGACCAGATGGCACACCTGGGTGGCTCAGTTGGTTGAGCATCTGACCCTTGATTTTGTTTTTTTTTTAACTTTTTTTTTAACGTTTATTTATTTTTGAGACAGAGAGAGACAGAGCATGAATGGGGGAGGGTCAGAGAGAGGGAGACACAGAATCTGAAACAGGCTCCAGGCTCTGAGCTGTCAGCACAGAGGCCGACGCGGGGCTCGAACTCACGGACCACGAGATCATGACCTGAGCCGATGTTGGCCGCTTAACTGACTGAGCCACCCAGGCGCCCCCTGACCCTTGATTTTGGCTGAGGTCACAGTCCCAGGGTGGTAGGATTGAGCCCCGTATTGAGCTGCAGACTCACCATGGAACCTGCTGAAGACTCTTTCTCTCCCTCAGCCCCTATCCCCACTCATGCTCTCTCTTTCTCTCTCAAAATAAATAAATACATGAAATAGAATGACCAGAAGTGAAATTTAAAATATCTTATTAATATGCAGGGCATCTGGGTGGCTCAGTCAGTTAAGCACTTGATTCTTGATCTCAGCTCAGGTCATTGTCTAACGATTTGTGAGTTCAAGCCCCATATTGGGCTCTGTGATGATGGCATGAAGCCTGCTTGAGATTCTGTCTCTCCTTCTCTCTGCCCCTGTCTTCCTTGTGCACTCTCTCTCTCTCTCAAAATAAATAAATAAACATCAAAAAATTAAAAAAAATGCATTAACTATAAATGTATATTACAAACTGTGGGCAACCACAAACATTTGTAAAACAAAAGTCTAATTGATAATCAAAGAGAAGAGAGAAGCTGGGATCATATACAATGCTCAGTTAAAACCTGAGAAGGCAGTAAGAGTCAAAGAAGAAAAAAGATAAAGAAAAGAAAATCTCTGAAAGAAATGTTTGGAACAGTTGGGAAATATGAGTATGGGCTGGGTATTGTTTTATGCCATTTCTTACATGTGATATGGTATTGTGGTTACATGGGAATGAGGTCTTATTCTGATAAGATGCACAGTGATGTATTTAGAAATGAAATGCCATCATGATGTCTGAAACTCACTCTCAAATGACTCACAAGTGTGTGTGTGTGTGTTTATACACAAAGAAAGAGATAAAGAAAAAGAGAAAAATTCTGATAATTATTGAATATAGGTAATGGTTAGGTAGTAGTTCCTTCAACTTTCCTTTGTATTCAAAATTACTAAAAATCATTTAATAAATTAAAAAATGAATGAAGGAAATAATAACAATATATACCTCTTGTTTTTGTTCTAGGGTTGGCTGTACAGCAAAGATGTTGATAAAAATCTACATTTTAACTTTTATGATATCCTTGAAGAATCTAAGGCAGAGAGAATTTATTGTTAGTGAGCTTGATGAATTCTGTTCTTTAAATTTACAAATAACAAGATCTTTTGTGTGTGATGCTGTGGCTCATTTTTACTCTTAATTTCCAGAGAAATTGGTTTGGGCCACAAGAGATTATCAAATCATTAGCTACAGGTCACTTAAACCCATAAATCACAAGTTGTGCAATTTTTATTTTACTTCCTAAGTAATATAATATAATTGTATAATGAGAAGTAATCTGAGGTTTATAGGAACTGCAGGAAATAAAATTAGTAGCATGTGAAATTAAAAATGAGCTAATAAACATATTTTGCTAAATTTACAATTATATCATGCTACTCCTCATGGAAAAACTTAGTGCCTCCTGAGTCAATTGCCTAGTTATTTGAAAGATGCTTTGCAATTCTATAGTACATTCTCACCATGATTAAAAGACCAGTAACAGCATCATCATGAATTGTTATGTAATTAGGCATGACACATTAATATATGGCTAATACAACTACAAGACCATTATAAACACCTATCTTTCTCCTTTAAATTCTTTGTACTAGTATCTTAACCACAAGATGAAAAATAATCATAGCAATTTGAAGAGAACATCTGCTAGTTAAAGGAACATAATATCTGTTATCAACTGTCATGTATAAGTGGTCAAAAAATCTGAAGGGCGGTAATTTTCTAAAAAATGCATTGAAAGCTTCATTTAGTTTTTTGCTTTTCCATCATTTTTGAAAGAAATTCATTGCATGCATGTTTTGTGTATATGCTATTCAATATAAAATGGATATGTGAGGAATTTCTCTAAGCAGCATGACCCTAAACCAAGAAGAATCATATTTTAAGAGAAAGAAAAAAGTTCTTGGTAAATAGAACTTCAGAAATATGAACGTAATGTTCAGGAAAAAGAAAATTGTTTTTCAGCCTCAGTGGAATAAAAGTGTGGCAGTACATCAAATATTCTGCTACAGGAAGAGCTAAATCA
Source organism: Lynx rufus (assembly GCF_022079265.1). NCBI lineage: Eukaryota > Metazoa > Chordata > Mammalia > Carnivora > Felidae > Lynx > Lynx rufus. Next base: position 73,077,867 of record NW_025814823.1, read on the forward strand.
TGTTTTTATTTTATAACATACAGCACACCAACTTCTAATACTTAATTAAATTCAAGTTAACAAGTACTTACATGTGTAACACTGTGCTAAGATTTGGAGTGATAGAAAAATGACTAAAACTAGTTGTTCACTCTAAAATAAGTCATAATGTAATTAGGATAACATATAAATCAACACTGAACTGTACTACAAAACTAAATACTAAATAGAAGAAAAACCAACTTGCCCCAGTAGAACAGAGAATACCCTCTTTTAGTTGGGAAATCAGGGAATCCTGCATGGAGGAGCTGGCATTTGAAACATACCCTGAATTTAAAAAGGAATTTTGAAAACTGGGTGAGAAAAGGATGGCTTATTTGGGTTTTGAACTGGTATAAGTTGTAGAACAGATGGGAAATGAGAGTGAAAATTAGTTTGAGGCCAATTATAGAAGGTCTTGACTTTGGGGGTGAAAAGATTGGACGTGAGCATTGTGTCAATGGAGAAACTTTCTGAAGAGGATTGTGACTAACACCCATGTTTTTGGACTCCAACTGTAGTGGGTGATGAGCTGGAGTGGACAGAGACTGGAGGCAGGGACATGAATTAGGGGGGGGCTATTAGAACAACACAGGTGAAAATGATGAGAGAAAAAAGAGAGGACATAGTCACAGAAACATCCAGGGGATACAGCCGATGAACTTGGGTGTCAGACTGGAGGGGAAAAGAGAAAGAAAAGAAACAAGATCAAAGATAACTCAGGGTTCTGGTGTGATGCAACTCTTGCCCTGAAATGGAGCACAGAGATCTGAGAATAGAGAACTGGGCTTTATGAATTCATGCTACAGCCAGCAGCCACCCCCCAAATCCAGTTTGCAAATAGCTTAGGGATCAGCCGCTAGTAAATAAAAGGCACTCCTGATGCTCTACACTGTCTCTTCCTGGGTTTCTTTTGTTCTTATTTCCAAAATTATGAGTGTCCCCCCCCCCAAAAAAAAGCTGTTTTTACAAAATAACTGTTGCATGGGTCTATCGTTTCCACCTTGCAAACACAGACCTACCTACAGAACCCACCAGCATCTAATTGCAAAACAATGCAAGAGCCTGATGCTTCCAAGCCTTTGTATCTGCAGTGCCCTCTGCCAGGGACACCAGCAGGACTGTAGGGTTGACATGGGGCATCTGTAAGCCAGCTGAATCAGCAGTCATCCCCCACCCCAGCCACTCTGCATCCTCTGACCCAGCTTCACAGAGCCTGATAGGACCTCACAGCACTGGTCTTGACACTATATGCTACTAAACATGGATGTATTTGATCTGCGTTTGTTGCCTGTTTTCCCCCAATAGGAAAAAAAAATAAGAAGAAAAAAACACCCCTGCTCTATGAGTGTAGGGCTTTTGGTTTGGCCCACAACTGTATCATCTTCTAGAATGGGGCCCGCTATGCAGTAGGTCCCAAATAGAAATTAATTGAAGGAATGTTGCTTTTATTATGGTCTTGGAGCTATCAGACCTCCTAGTATCAAGAGTCCTCAAGATGATTAATTACCACTTGTGCAAGTCTCAATCACCTGCACATATCATAAGGCAGCTATGTTCTTTTTTATTTACTCAATTTAAATACAATTATGTTGCATGCATAATACTATTTTTCTCCCAGAGACTGCCAATTTGACAGTTTCTTGGCATTACAGCAGTGGCTTTCAGACCTGAGCGTGCTTCATGGTCCCAGTCCTAGAGATTGTGATTAAGTGGGTCTGGGATGGGTCCAACAAGCTCCCAAGGGATGTTGATGTTGCTGGCTGGGGGACCACTCTTTAACAACCACTGCCATTACCAACTGTAACATAATTTCAGCAGAAGCAAAGTCTGGGAGTTGAGATGTTTCAGTATTTTGGGAATGGAAGAGTGGGTCACAAAGGGGAAGAGATCACTGCTCCCCTGTTTGCAAGTCTTGCAGCTTTCTAACCTACTTTAAAAATACCTCGAAAGCCTTTTGGTTTTCCTAACTGGATTAAAATGTTACACTCCATTTCATTCAATTGCATTACACTGCTCAAAAGATCTAAATTCACATTAAAAAGCATTGAGGGTGTAGCAGAAACTAATGAAAGTCATTGTTAGAAGGAGAATGCCCCATATGACTTCTAGTTACTATCAAGACAAGAAGGACAACATCAAAGACTGTCAGATGTCCTGATGCAATTATGCCTTGGGATTTAATGTCACCTCTTGGGCCCTTGTTGATTTCTGACCTAGGACCATACAGATTTTCATAATTGATGACCAGTATAAATAGAAAAATCACATTATTTATCACAGAAACCAGGGCACTTTGGAGAAAATAGTGAGCTATTAATTTCACTGGGTTCATAGCTATCAAACAGGACTATGGCAGGGGATACAATCATCCTAAATACAAAAGGAAATTATACTAGAGGAAAATTGGATCATAAAAATTCATTTGTTGTTTACTGGTTGGTTTTTGTTTTATCATTCTGAAGGATTTTTGAAATTCATTTACAACTGCTGTGTAAGACTTTCAGAACCTCTTCTCCTCCACCCTCACACACTGCAAATCTTCAGACATGCATAAAAGTTGGACCATCCCATTGCCATATGCATATGATCATGGTGCAACAGAAAGAACTTTGGAGTAAAGTAAAACATAGTTTACATCCCAGCTCTGCCGTATGGCCTTGAACCTCTCTCCACCAGGGTTTAAGTGATGGACAATGATACCTACCCCACAGAATTACTTATGTCAACAAGCATGAATCACCTAGATTCGTGGCTGTTTATACATCATGCTTAGCAAACATTCATTTCTTTTTTTTCCCCAAGATGTACATAAGGCAAAATTTAATCTTACTATCCTAAGAGATGCATATAATTTCTTAACTCCAGGGTGACATTTCAACTGTGCATCTGAGGATATCTGAGCACAAGGGATAGGACGGGGTGAGGTAGATAGAGGCATAATTTAGAAAGTAGCAAATGAGAAAACCTCAACTTTGTTATCTAATCATCTGCAGTATTTATTTTCTAATTTGAGATTTTATTAATGGAGAATATAAGTTTTTAAAAATCAAAACCCATTTTTTATTGAAGTATAATTAGCATACAATATTATATTAGTTTCAGGTATGCAACAACTGAGTTTCTGGATATGTTTCATAAAAGATGAAGAGAATCTACAAATGTGTATAGAGTCATTTAGAGGCCAAGGAGCCACAGTGTGATAAGCAGGTCACCTACAGTATCATGTAACACAAGCTGGTTCTGATTTTTATATCTTCTCTATTCCATTATCATCTTGCCATTCTCTAAAATCACCAAACTAATGTTCAAGGTGGATTCTTTTGGTAGAAACACCTGCCTGCCAAAGATGGGGGTTGGGAGGACAGCAGAATTCATTAATGGGTGGGGTTTTGTAAGCGGGACAATTTTTATCCTCATTCCAGGACCTTCGCCTCAAGTTTCATATCTCTGGGCTTCCATAAGAATTCCAAATATTCTTTATGCATTATCCTCAGTCACATAGAATTTTAAAAGGCCAGAGCTGAAAGCATCTAACAGGTAAACTAACCCAAGATTCTAATTTTATAGATAAAGAAAACCAGTCCAGAGATGTACAGTCCCTTATCCAAAGTCAGATAGATGATGAGTAAAGTGCCAGGCTTGGAAGCCCGTATCTGGTTCTTTTCAGTGGCTCACACTCCCTCTCTACCTTAGCCATTAAAGACCAACTCAAAAGGGCTCTCTCCGTGGGTCACTCAAATGGGTCCTTGGATTTCATGAAAGTCTCTCTTAAATGACCTAGACTTCCAACAATAAGAAATGTGCTAACTAAATCATGTAAACCTATATGCTGAACCAGTTTACACACAAAAAATTATATTCTACACTATTTCACAGCATGTGAAGACATTTATGATATATTGTTTAAGAACGTTACAAAAGGCAGTTAGTTATGTTATGATTCAAATATTTGTAAACATAAGAGAGGAAGTATGATAGGTTACACACAAAAATACTAACAACCATTAATTCTAGATGTTCATATTGCAGGTAAATTTGTAGTTTGCTATGATTTCCATATGTTTTTCAAAAGTATGTATTATTTTTGTAACTATAAGGGAGGAAATAACAACTGGATGGCAAGTAAATACATCTTCAAGTAAATATTCTGAGGCTTTATTGATCCTTTGTTATTGGCTTTCTCCCTTTTTCCTTGACCCTGATCTCTCCCCAGATTTTCATCCCTGAGACCTCTTATAACTGCTTTCCATATTTCTGAATACAAATGCTTATACCAACCTTCAGTTTAGCTATATACTACACTTGTAATCTCAGAGGAGCACAGCGCTCCATTATGTATTCTTATAATCTGACTATGCTAGGACATTTCAGTGGAAATGTCCCGGAATAAAGTGAAACTATGAGTGAGAAGCTAGGGCTGAAGATGAAGACTGGAAGGTCACCTATATGCAGAGAAGAAGAAGTCAAGAGAGAAAAGCCAAGGAACTCCTTAGAAGGCTAAGAAACTAGAACAGATATTCAAGGCTGGACTTTAGGGAGAGAGACACCATTGGGGTTGAGATGAAGAATTAAATCAGGAAACAAAGAGAAAAACAGCAAAAAGTGTTCTTATGGAAACCAAGAAGAAAGATGAACAGTACTGAAAACTGTTTATTTACATATAGTGGCAGAATAGGGACAATTAAAAATTAATTTGAAAACATTTAAAAGGAATGATGGCCCAAACATTGTTTTGATCATTTAAGAACATAGAAAAAAAAAACTCCAAAGAAAATAAAACACTGAAAAAATTCTTTATGTTGTCTTTTATGATTAGAAATGAGGAACATTACCCTAAACATAATACCTGATTCCAGAAACCAGAAAAAGTATAAAATCCAGGAAAGAAATTCTGTCTGTCATGGGTGCTCATCAAGGAAGCCTTATGACAGGAAAACCAGCAAGCATTAGGCTTGGAGATTCTACTGACAAACATTTTATTGTAAAGGAGAGTCTTAAGGGTAATAGGAGACTATGGAAATACAATGCTAAGCTAAGAACATTCCATATTTTGAGATCATGGACCACAATGACATCAAAGATGTCATAACCAAGTGGCTGCTTTTCGGTGCAAAAAAAGTTGGCTTGTTGTTGTTGTTGTTGTTAATGTGGGCATAGGAACAATTGGAAGCATGGTTACTATTAGAACCTGGAAAACACTCTAGCACTAAGAAACACCTGAAGGAGAAATGCATGACCTTTCCTGTGCCAGCTCTCTTTCTTCTGATTTCAAAAATGGTAACCTCTAGCTGAGACCAATGGATTTGTCATACGTTTCTAATGCCCACTTGTAGGGGCAAAATAGACATTAAACTCAACAAAGAAACTGAAGTCACCATCCTGTTAATGATCATAGTGGAGTACAGAGCTCAGCCCTTCAATTCACTGTCTGGTGTTTTTGTTGTCCCCTCTGCTTCACTGTTCCTCTCCCTAGAGAGGTAAACTGTGTGTTACCCCACTGACAGAAAACCACCAAGTTGAATCAAGCAGCGTGAGTCTCAGATCTCATCAGGGGATTTGGAGCCCCTACTTCTGCATTGACTGGCATTATTTGAGCAAAGGTGTATATGTAACATATTTGCTCATCAGGTTGGGAGGTAAGGCATCCAGTGCCTTCAGCAAGGGGAAAAGGAATTCCGTATAGGCTTATACTTGAAAAGGAACTATATCTATTCCAGACATTTCCTATGAGTCTGGTTATGTTTGGGGAAAGAAAAGAGATGAGTCACTTTAGAATGTTATGTTTATGTGATTCAACACAGGAGTAAAAAAAAAGTTGCTTCATCAGGTCAGATGTGAATACATCAAGTTTGCTAATGTATAGACTAAGTCCGGGCATAAACAGATGTTTGACCTGGAACCTCCTTTTGGAAGCAGTGAGCCTTTGGTCAAAGCACACCCTAATCTCTATCTGAAGGCCTGTCAACTACAGCAGTGTTCTCCCTCCTTGACAAAGTATCTATCTGTGTTCATGGCCCTTCCAGGCATTGATCTGCCTTTGGAGAAACAAGCATTTATGTAGAAGCATCAATTCCTTTCCAGAGAAGATACTGCATTAGAACGTCAGGCAATGAATGATGTTTTGGTATTTTGGACATTTGATTTCATTTATTCCTGGGATTTATTCTAAGGAAGCAATCCAAAATTAAATGCAAATGGTGCTCGTTTTGCTTTACAATCTATTTTCCATGGAGAGGACTTCTTTTTAGTTCTTATATCCATTTAGGGACTCTGTTATAAAAATCTCCACATAGATACATAATCAAATGCAAATAAGCCTAAGAAATGATGATTTTGCTTTTGAATTACAGCGTTCTCTATGCAAATAGTAGCATTTAAACTCACACAGAGCTTTCTCTGTTCAATGCTGACACCATACAAAATACCTTAATGTGGCCTCGGCTTCAAGATTTCTTTCTTTTCATCTTTTTCTTCACACACAACAGGAACAATATCAGCCTGCTGATCTTTCCAATATGCTATGTGTGTTTTTTCTGATTGGTTTTTGAAGGGCAGTGCACATCAGCATATGCTCTATCCTGGTGACGTGGCTAATGACAATATTTACAAAGATGATTCCTAAATAAGAGTTCTAAAGCCCGCTGAAAAAAGACATTAGGTGGCACACATTCAATGGCTTCTCATTACTAACCAAACTTGAAAAAATTTTATGATGTGAATTAATCTTAAAAACTAACTTGTAAAATGTGTTATGCAGATATCACATACAAGATAAATGTCAATCTTTCCTGACAGATTATTCCTGCTATAACTTGTATGTAATCAATTTGGAGAAATGAACCAACTTCTAGCTCTCCCAAAGTTTTAGGTAAAACCTTTGCATACTAAAGCCACCATTATAATCACCTAGAAAATAAATGATAGCATGTTCCTGGACTTGCCATTCTATTAAGTAGGTGCTGTGTTGTATTTGTAATAATTACAACAACCACTCTTGTTTATTTATAAAATACGAATCAGCTAAAATGTGCTTCTCCGATTGTCCATCTACCCTCCATTACTGAAATCCAATGAGTAAGTAAAAGGTACAAGTACTTAGTGCTAAGAGGGGTTTGAGAAATGAATGAGGCATATTCTATCGACAGAACTGGGGACAATGCAATGAGAAACGCTAAAGAACGGGCACACATGAGCTCTCTGCACTGTCTCTGCAACTTTTGGGTAAAACTGAACTTATTCTTAAATAAGAAGTTTATTAAAAAACATCTTACTGGGGAGGGGCACCTGGGTGGCTCAGTTGGTTGAGCGTCTGACTTTTGGTTTTGGCTCAGGTCATGATCTCACGTTTCATGGGTTCGAGTCCCACATCAGGCTTCACACTGGTAGTGTGGAGCCTGCTTGGGAGTCTCTCTCTCTCTCTCTCTCTCTCTCTCTCTCTCTCTCTCTCTTTCTCTCTCTCTCTACCTCTCCCCTGCTTTCCCTCTCTTTCAAAATAAGTAAATAAACTTAAAAAAACTAATTGGGCAAATAAAATACTGATTTTACCACTCCCTGAAAGTAGAGCATTCCTATGAAACCTTTTGTAAGCCAAAGTCGTGTGAAGCGAAGAAGCAATTACCATTTTGGAAAAGCAAAAATCCTCTTTGGATTTCTTCTGGTTAACCAAGACCAGTACCAGTGTAGGTCTTTCATAAAAGCAAAGTGGCCTAATGTGAACTTTCGAAAAGAAAATTATTACATGCAGTTATAACGAGTTAGGATATAAAGACCGATGAGGAAGGTAAATAGAAGGTGGCTGTATTTCACTGATTAATCAAGAACATCAGCAGTGAGTGATTTGTATTGTTAGATTAGATTATTTTATTACTAGATTTTAATGATAACTTTTTATTTAACAATAAGTTCAGGTTTACAGAAAAGTTTCAAAACTTCACCACATGAGGGCATCTATTTTTAATCCATTATAATTACACCGTGAAACTCTGATAGAAAAATGATTTTATAAATGCCACAAGTTGTTATAAAAATCTGATAGGAAATTCTCCACCTTTTATAAAAGGTGGTTCCCCTTATCCTACCTAAGTGCAGAAACAAACCAACCAAAAGTAACCAAGCTGAATTTTGCAACTTATAGGCCTTTTGATATCTGATATCAGGCCAAATAAACAACCAAAAACCTTGGAAAATACCAAGGTCTGAAATATGAGTCACAAAATCGTACTTCTGAGAGGTGGACAAATACCATTAGGTTAAATAGAAATTAATTTCCTAAAAAACTTAGGATATGACACTTAAAGAGTTTTTAACTAATATCCCCAGTGCAGTTATTTCAGCTAGCAAAACTGTGTGAATTTGTTTTAGAGGAAATAAAAAACAGAAAAGGAAGAAGGGCTCTCATGAATAATGATGAACTCAGGTTTCACTCTCTCTGAATCCCAAAATGGCCAAAACTGGTTAAAATGCACAGGGTCCAGTGTATGTGTTCAAGTACCTCTGAGGCAAATGTGCCCACTGATCCAAGAGTCATGAATGTGTTTATAACACAATATAGATGTAAGAAATGGGATGAAGATAAGGGCGGGCCAACTGCAAAACTGTGAGCATGTTTCTGAACTGGTAGTGAGTGAACAATAAGGCACCTATCACAGCTGGATGGGGAGAGGTGAGTCCCATCACTACTCTAATGCTATCCAACAGATAGGGACATTCAATGACTCAGTGAATCTATTTCTTTATCTGTCAAACAGGGTTGATCAAACTCTTCCCATCAATCAAGCTGTGCAGCAGTGAAATGCCAAAGAGTTCACCTCTGTGAGGGTGTGGGGGGCACACCCTACAGAGATAGGACGTTGGAAAATGCCTATGATTTTGTGATTCTTTTCATAATAACAACAGGTGGTTATTGATCTTTTACTCTGTATTGTTATATTCCAAGGACGTGATCCTCCTGGTGATGTACCTAAGTTAATGTAATACTGAGAGAGCTATAATGAGATCCTATTGTACTTCTAAGACATCTTGTTATCTGTTAGAATAAACTGGGGCAGAAGAAGAAAGAAGAAGTGAGAGAAGCAGGATATAAAGTGATGATGAGCCTTGGATCCCACTGAGGGTCAAGTTAGAGAGGAGACCAGACTACAGACCACAAGTGAGTCATCCGATCTCACTGCATCTGTGCTTATAATTTATGTGAAAATTACCACAAAAATAAAGAAATCAATTGTATAGAAGTTTAGACATCCTCTAATTCCATCTTATGAGACAATATTTTCATGATCACCAATAGAAAATTACAAGAAAATAGTATTACCAACTATCATCTAATTGGTAGTAATTGGTACATGCTGGGTATACACCAGCTCCTGGGGACTCTAGTGAAAATCAGTTAAAGCTATGGAATGGTGTTCTGATCTATTTCTCTTGAAAACATGTTGATCCATTCTTCACTGCCCACAGTTACTGAACTTCTTCTTATTTCTCAAGTTAGAGTAGGGCTCTCTAAATCATTCTATTGTTATTAAAATCATTTCTGTGAATGTCCATTTAATGAACAGACTTCAGTGCTTAATGGTGCTATTTATGCACTTCCTAAGGTATTTTTTCATTTTATTTTGCCATTAAAGAAGTCTTACCATTAATCAATACATATTTTAGGAAAGGGGTAATGGAAAGACCTGCCATATTACACTGGGAAAATACAACAATGCTGATGCTTAATCATGTAAATGTCCTATTGCCTTTAGGCATAGTCCCACATACTAGGACAACAGACTGCCTTTAAATAGCAAGATGATTGGTATATTTCTCAGTCCTTTCCATATGATGGATGATTCAATTGCTCTGTTGACCAAAGAAAGTATGTATCTGGATACATAGTAAGTATGTATCTGGATGTAAATGTTAGTGTTTGGTAGAATGTGGACAAATGTTCTCTTGAACTTGTTATGGGAACTCACCTATATAACATAATTTAAACACGTGTTCAGTAGGGAGATTTGAGACCAGTGAAACTGATATGCAACATCACAACTTAATTCATTTATGGAATTAGGTGGAAAAGATTGAGAGTCATTTGTCAGTTATCTCTGGTCTAGGGCTTAATTTTATAAATTCTAGATCTATATTATATCATCAATGAGTATCAGATATATCCACCCTGATTTACAGAAAAGTAATTGAAAATTTAGACAAATTTCAATATTTATTGGTTCTGAGGGTAAAACTACAAAAAAAAAAGTCCTCCCTTAATAAAAAAAAAAAACCCTCCCTTAATACAAATGCCATATGTGTTCTTTGAAATAAAAATGGAAAGGAAAAAAAAATGGAAAGGAAAGTTTAATGAGAAAGAAACCATAGTTCCATATATATTGCATTTTTAACACCTGATATATTCTTTCATACCTTTACCACATATAGTTGCGTTTGTATAAATAAGATCATATTGAATATTATATGCTAACTCCCCTTTAATAATATATTGTAAGTATCTTTCCATGTAAAAGACTCAGCTAGCTAGCTAGTTAGCTAGCTAAATAGATAGATGATAGATAGATAGATAGATAGATAGATAGATGATAGATAGATAGATACAACATCATTTTTTGTTGGCTAAATAGCATACTATTCTATTGGTTAATTTTCTAACCAATTTCCTTTTGTCAATTGAAGTTTATTCTTTGAGTTTAATGTTCATGAGTTTGTGGTTTCATTGGGCATTGCAGTAAACATTTGTACTTATAACTGTATACATGTTTCAAGTTATTTCTTTAGGATATGATTTAGAAATATACTTTGGTCAAAATAGATGTTCTTTTAAATATTTTTATAGAGACCTTCAAAATTTTCCACCAATTTTACACATCTATTATTAGGATAAGAGGTTTAAAAATGAGTTATATCTTGCTTTAACATTCTGATGCATTAATAATTTTAATAAAAGATTCAACTTATTTATAATTAAGTGTACTGTAGACTGATAATCAGATTCCTAAGGGGAGTGATCTAAACACATAAGTACGTTGTCTTCTCTTTTCCCTTCCTTCCCTAAATACATACACTACAGTAAGATAAAGCTTATGAGTTAAGTTTTCCAAAGCTAGACAGAGAAGATACAAAGAACACGGTCCTTTCCAATTCTGTATAGAAATGCTGCCAAAGTTGAGCACAAAATTTCATAATCTAAAAGCTCTCAAATTTTGAGTGATTAAAAAATATACCTGGATTGAAGTGGAGGAAAGAGTCAAGTCATTCTAAAATTAAGCGGCATTAGAGTAGAGAAAAAGAAAACGGTGTGGCTGCTACCTCAGGGCCCTATTTAGTTACTTTCACACTTTAAATGAACCATCTCTCTTTACTAAATACATTGTTGAAATAGCATAACTCCTCACTTCAGTTTAGAAACAGAACATTCTCTCACAGTGGGTTTATATTATATAACAGGTTTGAAGCAAAATAAAATTGATGTGAAGCCATTAAACCAAACAGTGAAAATGGCAGCAGATGGCACCAGGCATGAAGGCAGGGGCCATTTCTCCAAAGAGAGAAGGAGTTTCAAAGACAACTGCAGCCTGGTAAGGTCTACATTTCAGCACACACAGATGTACCTATTGCCGCAGAGAGAACACAGCTGGGTCTAATCAACAAGTGTTCTGTCCAGAATTTACATCTTCTCAGGTGTAAATTCAGAGAAGAAAAGAAGCTTGTGCTTATCTTTTACAAAAAAAAAAGGGTTTAATTCATTTATTTATGTATGCAATAAGCATTTACTAAACACTTTTTAATGTTTGCAGTGAAGAAGGAGATCCTGAGGAAGCAACACATCTCAGTATGTGGAAGAAGCTGGGTTTTAAAATTAAGACACTTAAGTCCCAAACTTGGTTCTACCACTTACCAACCAGTGCTGGCATATGTTAACTTCTCTCAATTTCAGCTTTCTCTTTTGCAAAATAAAGATGATAATAACATCGCTTTCCTTGCAGAGTCACTGTATTAAAAATAATGCATCCAACACAGGGTACAATAGTGAAAGGAAATAATGAGATGGCGTATCAGAGTGACAACCATTTGCTGAATTTCCATCATCTGTGGGCAGGGAGGAAGGATAAGAAAATGTGGAGAAAAGCACACTTAAGAAAATCAAAGTGGGTTTTTGTTCTCTTAACATTGCATATATAAATCAGAATATGCTAAATTTAAGAAATGAATATACTTAGACTAAGTTTTCTATTTTAATAATGTCATTCTTCATTTTCGTGTATTATTTTGGTGATGTGCCCTTTACAAGAAGCTGAAAGTCCCATCTCCATGGGAACACAGTTTAAAAACTTGAAGACATCATCTTAATTACAGTGCATTCTTTTGGAAATCACTTAGAATGGCATTATTATAAAAACATTTTATTAATTGCTTAATTGTTCATTATATTCTCTAAATACTATATGGCTATACTATATTAGCTTAGACACAGAACTTAAGGAACAGCCCAAACAAACACGGGCAAGAATTCTGCAGAATGCTTAAAAGATGTTTCGCTCTCCAGATAGTGGGAATCATAAAACAATGTTTCTGGAAAGACCATAGGAGTGCAAAGTCTTCAATTTCCCAGCTTACAGAGCATTTTCTGAGGTGATATGGTGGGGCACACTGATCCTATAAGTAATCACCTCCAGTCCACCATCTGCTAAGGAAGTATATTTCCTGCACCTGAGTTAAATGGAGAACAGCCTCCCTAAAAAATGGATGGAGCAAATCATCTATCTTCAGCTGTCACTCACAACTTTGTTCCAATGAATGGTAATTCATGGCAATGTATTTACTTCTTTTTTGCCACCAAAAATAAATATTGTTTGTTGAGATTTTTCTGGGTTTAACTTGGAGATGAAATCAGGAACAGAGGTAAAATAGTAATGATAGCTTATGCTGCTATAGGGGAGCAAAATTTGTCACCCCGTAACATGTCTTTTTGGCATGTGGATTATTTTAAGCTAATTATTTTTAATCAAGAACTTTTTCTTTTTGACTCCCCCACAACTGCTTAAAAGAATTTAGATTTAGACCTGTTTCAGGAAGGGAGCTATAACCATAGATAACTATAGCATAATATGAATGAGGTGTGGTAGACAGGGAGGAACTTAGCAAAGTCTCTGTGTTAAAATTCCTGTCTATGTCCTGTTGGTTTTGGATGGCCCAGAAAACATTCGTTTACCAAACATTTACTTTTCCCATTCTTCCTACAAATTGCCTTCCTTCCCATTGTAGCCCCAGACCCCTACCCCCTTCTCCTTAGTCCAGAAGGGCATATATACCTCATTCTGCCTGTCTTTGGAACCTCTCTTCTTTATCTGGACTCCTTACACATATGTAATTAAATGTGATTTTCTGTTGTTAATCTATCTCATGTCAGTTGAATTCTTCAATGAGCCACAAGAACCTTAAAGGGAAAACAAAGAATTCTCCTCCACAATACTGCCACTATAAGAAATATTACATTAAGCCTTGAACAATTTCTAACCATTTAATGTAAATCAAACTCATCAGTTTGCCTATCTAGTGATCTGACAATGCCCTATGGAACTAGATAAAAGACAGGGATGGAAAGATAAAGAAAAGACCATGGCCTCAGCTACACAGTGCCATGAATATTATCAAAATTAAAATGTTACTATAATCATATTATTTCTCACTCTTTGTATTTGAGTGTGGAAAGAGAAACTGAGGTCTTTGATGTTAATGAGACAAGTAGCTACTCTCATAATAATTTAGATCTCTTTGTAGGGCATTGCTATTTCTGGGATGCTGGGAAACTTTTTTCTAGATTATTTTATCTGCACGTGGAAGGTTCATACACACCCTTCTGCCAAAGCTAGTGATCCAGAGAAGCAGCTGTGGTCATCAGGATATAATAAGACAAATAGGAAATAGTTGATTAAAGACAGACAAGACATAATATCACATTGTTTCACAGTATATCGGTATTCGCAGTGAAATAAAATTGTCTTAAGAGCAAAGAAAATAAAACAAGTTAAATAGATTAAAAACAAAGTCATGTGGTAACATAATAGCCTGGGTTTGCAGAACTGAACAAAGTTAAGATGGTAAGAGAAAAAAGAGGAAGGGGTTTGTGAAGACGAAGAGAAGCTTATCTGTGCCACCATCTCCCTTTCAATTTCCAGCCTCTCCATCCAGGGCCCCTGTTCTGTCTCCTGCATGAAACCTGCCTCTTCTGGGCGCCCCATCCCACGCAGTAACCCCTCTCTGCTTATTCTCTCAGGGTGATGCCAAGTAATTAACTACTGAGGTCATAGAAGTTGACGTGCCAATGGTGTGATGAATCACTCTTTCAAAGTATCTTATCATCCCCTTCAGAGGAAGAATAGAGATATTAAAACAGAATCACTTGAAAACACATCCACCCCAAAACCTGCATGTGGATCTGTAGCAACTTTATTCATAACTGCCATAACCTGGAAGCAACTAAGATGTCCTTCAGTAGGCAAATGGATAAACTATGGTACATTCAGACAATGGGATATTATTCAATGTTAAGATTAAATGAGCTATTGTGGAAGGAACCTTAAATGCAGATTACTAAGTGAAAGAAGCCAATTATAAAAGCCTACATACTATACAATTCCAACTATATGAAAATGTGAAAGACAAAATTATGGATATAGTAAAAAGATCAGTGGTTTCCAGGGATTCCCAGGGAGGGAAGAAGAATCGATGGAGCATAGGATTTTTAGGGCAGTGAAAATACTCCGTACGATACCATAATGATGAATACATGTCATTAAACATTCATTCAAATTCACAGGATATGCAACACCAAGAGTGAACCCTAATGCAAATTATGGACTTTGGATGATTATATGTGTCACTGTGGGCTCATCAATTGTAACAAATGTACTATTGCAGTGAGTGATGCTGATAATGAAGGAAGCGATACATATATGGGGGCAGAGGATGTATGAGAAATCTTTGTACGTTCTGCTCAATTTTGCTGTGAACCTAAAACTGCTCCAAAAAAATAAAAAATCTTAACAAAAACTTAAAAATAAAAACAGATTCATAAGCATGGAGAAGAAGGAGGAGGAGGACAAGGAAAGAAAAGCAAGAAGAAGAAAAAAATATTGAAAGTTTTATTAGCCCTACATTCCTAGAATTTCCAACTTAGCTGTGCTAAACTTTAATCTTTACAGATTGGCTAATCATAAGCTTTTCTGAGAAAACTATTGGAAAAAATGTCAAAAATACAGATACTTCAATAACGATTGCTAATTGGACCTATTGATGTTTTTCTAAGGATCATCTTCTTGGAAAGAAATGCTCTCAAATGGTACTTTAAGTTTCTATCATAAATTTTGACTTGCTCACAAATTCTCTGCTATTCTGCTATGGAGCTGTTTGAAATTTTCCATTGAAACATGAATTTATAAATAAACAGATTCTTAAACCCAAAGGAATTGTGCAATTCTTGAATTACAGATTCCACCAACTACATAATTTGACAACTTAAATGCAATGAGCTTAGATTTAGCCATCTTCCCTCTTAATCCTACAGGAGAAATGCAAATTTGCTTGGAAGGATTTATTTTTGACATTTTTTTGTTTCATACATTTCTTCACCTTTTATTCCCTACTACATACCAAGCACTGTTGTATATTCCATTTTATTTTGTCCTTAAAACAATTGTATCTGGTCAAAATGTGACAAGACTTGCTTAGAGTCTAATAGCTTAATCAGGTTTACAGAAAATGTCTCCCAACAAAAAGAACAAAAAGGAAGATCAATAGCTAATATTTATTGAGTGTCTTCTATATGTCAAGTACTTTTAATTTAATAATAATTTTAATCTTCACAACAATTTTATTAAGCTCTATGAAAGTTCCATTGTAGGGGCGCCTGGGTGGCTCCGTCGGTTGAGTGTCCAACTTCAGCTCAGGTCATGATCTCGCGGTTTGTGGATTTGAGCCCCACATTGGGCTCTGTGCTGACAGCTCAGAGCCTGGAGCCTGCTTCAGATTCAGTGTCTCTCCATCTCTCGGCCCCTCCCCTGCTCATGCTCTGTGTCTCTCTGTCTCTTAATAATAAATAATCATTAAAAAAAGTTTTTAAAGTTCCATTGTAAATGTGAATAAATGTGGCACAGAGTAGTTAAGAATGTATCTAAGGTCAAAGAGCTAGATGGTGGAGCCTGGATTTGAACTGTGGCAGTGTGACTCCAGAATCACCACACATACTACACATGCTGTCCGAACACATGAATGGAGAAAAAAAAAAAACACAAGTCAATAGCAAACATTGAAATAAACTGTGCTGATTTCAAAGCTTTCTCATTATCTTTTCTTCTCTAACTTTTTTTGGGGGGTGGGGGGTGTTGTTGACTGACATAAGTAGAATGCAAAAGGCAACTTTTAATTTTTCAAATGAAACATTTATTTTCACGAGTTTAACAACTTTATAAACTGTACTGTAATCTTACTTAGGTATACATTGATAATCCCAATAATGCATGTAAAAAATTTGAAACTCCTAGGAAAGAGTCCTTTCTAGCACTGCAAGGAATCAAGAGGAGAGGAGTTGTCCAATTCAGTGGCAAGACATGCTCTTCGTAAATATGTCTTGTGAGCTGGAAAGTGCTGTGTTCCAGTACAAGGGCCTGTAAGCTGGATGCCCTTATAAACCCTATGTTCTTCTCTAAGCATGCATGTTACAGTCTACAAAGTGGGAATAATAATTTCATAAGACTGTTCAGAGAACAAAATGAGAACATATACTCAAATGCACTTCAAAAACTGTTGTATACAACAAAAATATGAAGCGTTGCTATAGACATTAAGGTGTTCTCCTAAACTATCTTCAGTATTCTCACCAGCCCTAACAGAGAAGCTCAAAATATAACTATTCTCTCCATAAAAGTTGTTCTGTTAGACCAGAAATTCAGATTAGACGTTGTAAATATGGTTACATTGTCTATTCCAGGTACTAAACTCTAAATAAATAATGGATTAAGGAGAAAATGTATGAACAGAAAAATCTATAATTTATACAAAAAATATGTAACAATCACTGAAAATGTGATCAGATAATGCTTTAAACAAAAATAGGTCAACCTCTATAAATTACAAGAGTTTTCAAACTCTTAAATTTTTTTTTTCAACGTTTATTTATTTTTGGGACAGAGAGAGACAGAGCATGAACGGGGGAGGGGCAGAGAGAGAGGGAGACACAGAATCGGAAACAGGCTCCAGGCTCTGAGCCATCAGCCCAGAGCCCGACGCGGGGCTCGAACCCACGGACCGCGAGATCGTGACCTGGCTGAAGTCGGACGCTTAACCGACTGCACCACCCAGGCGCCCCTCAAACTCTTTAGTATGTGAATATGCATTGTGAGTCAGAATGGAGTGAGAAGAGAAAGAAGGAATGAGAGGAGGAGGAGAAGAGAAAAGGAGTGGGGTGGCAAGATAAGAGAAACTGATAAGGTGTACAGATTTTCCCAAACTTTAACATCCTGGTCCCTCAAAAAACCACGTCCCTTCATTAGCAGTGAACATTCTGAAGGAGCATTATATCTAAGTGGCTAAGTATAAAAAGTAACCAAAAAGTCATGAAGAATGTGTCTATATATCTATATCTATATATCTATATCTATATCTATATCTATATCTATATCTATATCTATATCTATCTATCTACACACACTTACAGAGAGAGAGAGAGAGAGACAGAGAGAGCTTGACAGATAGATATCATGGAAAATGCATTGACCTGAATCCCAGGTCAACTAAACCAAACAAAAATAATGAACAATTCAGAGGGGCTGGTCATCAAAACCAAACAAAAATAATGAACAATTCAGAGGGGCTGGTCATACAGTAATTTGTATATAGTTAAACCAAAAGCTACATTCTTCATCTCTTTGCTCAGTCCATAAATTAGTAATTTGAATTTTAAAAATACATACAATGCCTATTGATGATTCAAAAATGTAAGCCTTCATTTTCTCTTGTATGATAATTCATTTTACAAGGTTATGATTATATCATAATAAAGAACAGGCAAAGAACACAATAAATAAAATATCACAATCTTGGGGTTTTTATTGCAATTGCCATGATTCTTTGTAGCAAAATATGGAAACAAGTCAGAATTAAGAAAAGTCATCATGTGTAAAATATGGTTGAAGTGTAGATCCACTACAAAAAATAATAATAAACTAAACTTCACAGTGAGGAACACCAGCAAAATTTGGTCTTTGTTTACATTTCAAGCCACTTTTATTCATCAAATATTTATTCATTCCCTACATTGTGCTAAACAGTAAGGATTTCTTCCTTGGTATTACTATAAGAATTTTTGTAACGCATAAATTTACATCAATCATCACAGGCCCCATAATTACAAACACTTGGATTCTAGAAGACTCACAGTGGAATAGGAATAAGTTTAAAAAATTATCTTTAAGCCTAGCAATAAAAATATGTTCTATCAATTATATGTGAATAGGTCTTCTTTGTCATGGTTCTCATGCATAGAAAGTCTTCAAAATACATTATTTTGAAGGGGATTTGTGATAGGCTGTTTCTAAGTGTTTTGTCCCTGGATATGGCATATAGGCTGGTTATCACAAATTTCTTCATGCACATCAAACATGGAAGCAATCTACATCCAGACTGTAAACATCCTGTGAGGTCAGGGCATGGAGGATGATGTGATAGGAATACCACCACCTACTTCTGTGCTATTTTCCAAAGAATGTGAAGCAGCATTCTTAATAAAATTAAAGCTCACTGCATGCTGTTATCCGAATGAAAACAAATTTGGCTAAGAAACACAATTTGCATTTCTCCCCACAAAGACTCTGAAAATAGTCTTAGTTCAAGTTTATTTTTTTCAGCTTCAATAGAAATCTCAGCAAGAAATGTACTATATTTTCAAAAAATCCACCAAAACAAATAGAAATATTCCTTCAAATTTGATACTTCATTATTGCTCAACACTGAGCTGTTAGCATATAGTCCATCATTCCAAAGCTCCCTCTGGAAGACAGGTATAAGGATTTTGGCATAAATAATATCTTTTCTCAATAAAAAAAAATGAAATCCATTACTGTCATGAATAACAACTAGCATTTGAGTGGCCTAGATAGTCAAGGCAGCATTTTAAGTATTTAAATGGGTGAGCTCATTTAATCATAAAAATGACACTATGAGGTAGTTCAATTTTAATCTCCATGGTTCCCAGTTTACAGGTGACAAAAGTGAGGTATAGGGAGGATAAAAAAAACTCTGTATTTTTTCCTCCCACATTGTAATGTGTATGACAACACCTACTCAGAAATTTTAACTAACCTACTCTTAGGATAATTTGAAAAGGCTTTGAAATTTTGAACATAATTCAGAATAAACACTTTAAAACTGATAAATTGAACAAGGCCACCAAAAAACAGAGAACCATGTCAGAGAACTGAGATTAGTTATTGCCACAGCTGGTTTTCCTAGGAGTTTCATTGTTCTCAACATCTATACAAATACATAGGCCTAAATAACAGCATGATCTGTAGTGCACAGGTTCTAGAACCAGATAAAATATGGCAAATATGGCAGCTCTTTGTAAAGGTGGTACATCTGAATCAGTTGTAGAATACACAGAATTACAGACTCCCAAGTTACTATTCTAGATGTGCTGAATCAGAACTGCCAAGTATGGGACTTAAGCATGTACATTTTACAAATATCCAAAATGACCTTTATCTTCAAAGCAGAGAACATGTATCATTATAATTGCCACATTCCAGGGGCGCCTGGGTGGCGTAGTCGGTTAAGCGTCCGACTTCAGCCAGGTCACGATCTCGCGGTCCGTGGGTTCGAGCCCCGCGTCAGGCTCTGGGCTGATGGCTCAGAGCCTGGAGCCTGTTTCCGATTCTGTGTCTCCCTCTCTCTCTGCCCCTTCCCCGTTCATGCTCTGTCTCTCTCTGTCCCAAAAATAAATAAACGTTGAAAAAAAAAATAATAATTGCCACATTCCAGTGCTTCCTTATGTACCAATCTTCTATAAATGCAAGATGCTAAGAGAATAGCACTAGGTTCTGGCTCAATGAAGACATTTTGCAGGGCATTGTAACAATATGCTTAGCTCTGGGGTGAGCCAACCTGACACAGCCATGACTTCAAGAATATAATTAGTGGGGTCAAGCTCTCTCCTCATATTCTAACCCCTCCCAGGTCTTCATCTTGAGCTTCAAGTGAATTAGAGGCAACCCAACCTTCCTCAGGAGAGAACATCAGTAATTCTTGCCCTACCACCCAGGAGGGTTTATGAATCACTTCTGTTGCTCCATGAACTTGAAAAATATGATTCTGCCCATACTACTTCCAGGCATGACCACTGCATTCCATGTGCCTAACCATCTGCCTTCTTCTGATGTTCAAGGCTTTCAGGATCCTGGGTTCCTTTTCATAGAGTCCTTCATGCCAGCCTTGTGCCTGTCTCCCTGATTCCCATGAGAGATAAGCTTTCCATCTTTCCCTGATGGCCCTGCCTCTCCACTGGAGAAGTTCTAACTTGCTTAAAGTCTTGTAAGGAATAAATTATAGAGCAGGTATGCAAACTCAGGTCTCTGATTCTCAAGGTCGTACTCTTTTAACTTTTATACCATTCTGATTAGATATTTATCTCAAAAATGAGATGTTTTAATAAAGTCTTTGACAGGTGGTGAATCTTAGGACATTTATAATTAAATTTTCTCTGTGTTGTGCTTCTATTTCAGGTATGCTTTTTTGTTTGTTTATGTAAGAACTGCACACTTTATTTTTTTTCAACGTTTATTTATTTTTGGGACAGAGAGAGACAGAGCATGAACGGGGGAGGGGCAGAGAGAGAGGGAGACACAGAATCGGAAACAGGCTCCAGGCTCTGAGCCATCAGCCCAGAGCCCGACGCGGGGCTCGAACTCACGGACCGCGAGATCGTGACCTGGCTGAAGTCGGACGCTTAACCGACTGCGCCACCCAGGCGCCCCAGAACTGCACACTTTAAATGCCAGAGCTGGGAGAGGCAGAATTGTCCTTCTGTTATAAGAGGATAAGACCTGGATTTGTATTCTTCCCCAGAATAAGGGTCATCTCATTTTAGCACAGGTCTTGATATTGCAGATATCTTCAGTTAAAGATGATATTTAGCTTAAAAAGGAAGAATAATTTTATTTTTGCCAGGTACTTGCTTACAGCAAAACAAATAAAAGCATGAAAGACTATACTATGTAAAAAATATTTAGAGAAGACATATATTTTAATCTTATTAATTTATAGAAAGTATCTCTGATGGTCATAATGCTAGTGATGATGAACAATATAAAATACACAGTAGTGTAAGTTTTTTGAGAAAAGGATGGAATTTGGAGGATGTATAGAGGGAATGGCCTTGTTGGAGGGAATATGTTCAGTGGTAAAAAGTTGAGAGCACTTATTTTTTGAGTTTTCTCTAGGAACCAGGAGAGTTTAACAGAGAATAGTGGAAATGTCAGACATTTAAATAGTAGAAAAGTATAATAACTAGATAAATGAAGCAGGATTTTGGGTATTGATGAGGGTGCAGTCAAGGTTGGTCATAATGAATTTATATTTTCCAGTGTTCATGACTTTCTCTACTAGCATTTGGCATTTAGTTCCTGGAATGCAGCAACACTGAAAATGGACCATTGGGGTGTTCCACTGTTGCGAGTGTTGCCTGACAAGGACAACAAGTATTCAGTAGCAAGTGTGTTTAGGGCATTGCATCAGAATCATTGAAATGGTATATAGGAGAAGTATAAGAAGATGAGGTGTCAATGAACATGGAAATTCTAATATGGTGGAAGAATGGTCTCAGGGGAGAATATAAACAAAAACTGGAGGGAGAGTATTGTGGTCAGAACCCATGATATTTGAAGTAGTGGTTTTGAAAGTGGGTAGTCTTAATGATCATAATGCTTGGTTATGACCACTGGGTGTGTGTAGTTTAAGTGGAATGAAAAAGATACTAGGAATGAGGGATTTGAAGAACTGAAGGCCAAGAATATGATATATTATTTACCATTAAAGATGAAGAAGAACTTTGAATTAAGAAGACCATGAGTCTGATGCCAAAGTATTGGGTAATTGAAAAGCAGAAAATGGATAGTCTGTAGGTCTGGGGAAAGAGGAGGAGAATAATGACATGTTTATACTGCAACGATCTTGAAGGAGAAGAGGGTTTTAAAAGAGAATGAAGTGGTAATGGTCTCGTGACGGGACGTTCAAAGTGGATATCAATTCACCTCCTGATTTGGAAAGAATGTGATGGGGAGAGAAAGAGCCCTTGAGAGATCTGCAGAGGAACTCAGCTTTTCTAAATCTCATCCTTCTGTGATTCAGTCCTTTTGTGAATAGCTCTACACTGTGTTTCACTCAACAGCAACCCTGAGTCACAGAACACAGACACCAGACACCCTGGCATAATTGAAGCCAAGGGAGGGACAATCCATAGAAAAGGTAGAAAACTGGTGTGCTCTAGACCAAGCAGGGGAAACTGTTGATCAATCAAATTCAACAGATATTTACCAAAAAATTACCCTGGCAAAGAATCTGCAGATGGGACAATTCATATCCACTTCCCAAAATGCTGAAGTGTTTCCCTGAGTCTACCATCCTCAGAGTCCAATGCAATCATCTGATATACAAGGCAGTGTGTTTTCTTAGATTCTACAGAGGGAGGGACCAGGAGCTGTGACTCCCATCATTGGTTCTTCTACTAATAGATCTTGAGCACTTAGATTTCCTGAACCCCTGGCTCCCCACCTACAAAATGAGTGATAATTGACTAGATAATCACTAATTACCTTTCGAGTTCTCAGAACCAATGACGCCATTCATGATTCACTGGGAATCCCAAGATTGACCAGCCACATGTACTTGACTTCCACTTTGGCAACTACCCTGGCTGACTTCTACCCCAGTCCACAGTTCCCTTCCCACAAACATTCAGAGTCCCATTGGCTGGGGCCGTCCTCACTTAGTGGTCTTTCTGCACAGTCCAGTAGAGCCTGCCTTTGTGTTATGGGCTAGGGAAACCCCTCTATTATTTAGAGGACAAAGCAGGCTACTGTTCATGGCACTCTAAAAATTGACAAATGTGCAAAACACATTTCTAGTGTCAGAAATAATCTCCTCAAATAAAAAGAAGAGGAGAAGGGAGAAAAGTCAAGCAGTTGGGAGATTTCCCAATAGGCCTTAAAAATCCCACAAAAATAGGTGGTCTTTTCGGATCATAAGAGCAAGTAGGCCCCCCAAACCAAGAAGAGGAGCTAAACTCTCTCAAATAGATTGTTAATAATATCAATATCTTTTTGTTGCTGTTTTTCCCCCCTGACTCCATCTGCTCAGAGGAACCATATCTTCCTCTTGGATTGGCATGGAGACGCTAGATAATTAAAAATAAATGGGAGGGAATTCAGGGGAGATAAATAGGTGAACAACATGGTCTAGGATAGCCAATAATTTTGCCTTTACTCAATGTAACCCCCAAAGGGAAGGAAAAGAAGTCTTTCATTTAATATGTCTGAAATGCCACAGAATGCTAAGAAGTATAACATAGTAGGGGTGCCTGCGTGGCTCATTTGGTTGAGCATCTGACTTCACTCAGGTCATGATCTCGCAGTTTGTGAGTTTGAGCCCTGCATCAGGCTCAGTGCTGATAGCGCAAAGCTTGTTTCGGATCCTCTTGTCCTCCTCTCTCTGCCCCTCCCCACTTGTGCTCTCCCTTTCTCTCAAAAATAAAAATAAAACATTTTTTTAAAAGTATATCATAGTAAAATAGTATTAAAACAAAATATATTCTAAACTCCATTTTAAATAGAAAAAAAATCTTTGGATAAAAATTTGGATATTAACTCTGGATTCTATATAAGTGCTTTAAATATCACTTTTCACAATGTACATTCAAAATGTCCTTGTTTCAGCAGGAAAGAACATCCAATGGAAAAAGACAGTCTCTTTAACAAATGGTGCTGGGAGAACTGGACAGCAACATGCAGAAGGTTGAAACTAGACCACTTTCTCACACCATTCACAAAAATAAACTCAAAATGGATAAAGGACCTGAATGTGAGACAGGAAACCATCAAAACCTTAGAGGAGAAAGCAGGAAAAGACCTCTCTGACCTCAGCCGTAGCAATCTCTTACTCGACACATCCCCAAAGGCAAGGGAATTAAAAGCAAAAGTGAATTACTGGGACCTTATGAAGATAAAAAGCTCTGCACAGCAAAGGAAACAACCAACAAAACTAAAAGGCAACCAACGGAATGGGAAAAGATATTTGCAAATGACATATCGGACAAAGGGCTAGTATCCAAAATCTATAAAGAGCTCACCAAACTCCACACCCGAAAAACAAATAACCCAGTGAAGAAATGGGCAGAAAACATGAAAAGACCCTTCTCTAAAGAAGACATCCGGATGGCCAACAGGCACATGAAAAGATGTTCAATGTCGCTCCTTATCAGGGAAATACAAATCAAAACCACACTCAGATATCACCTCACACCAGTCAGAGTGGCCAAAATGAACAAATCAGGAGACTATAGATGCTGGAGAGGATGTGGAGAAACGGGAACCCTCTTGCACTGTTGGTGGGAATGCAAATTGGTGCAGCCGCTCTGGAAAGCAGTGTGGAGGTTCCTCAGAAAATTAAAAATAGACCTACCCTATGACCCAGCAATAGCACTGCTAGGAATTTATCCAAGGGATACAGGAGTACGGATGCATAGGGGCACTTGTACCCCAATGTTTATAGCAGCACTCTCAACAATAGCCAAATTATGGAAAGAGCCTAAATGTCCATCAACTGATGAATGGATAAAGAAATTGTGGTTTATATACACAATGGAATACTACGTGGCAATGAGAAAGAATGAAATATGGCCTTTTGTAGCAACGTGGATGAAACTGGAGAGTGTGATGCTAAATGAAATAAGCCATACAGAGAAAGACAGATACCATATGGTTTCACTCTTATGTGGATCCTAAGAAACTTAACAGAAACCATGGGGGAAGGGAAGGAAAAAAAAAAAAAAGAGGTTAGAGTGGGAGAGAGCCAAAACATAAGAGACTGTTAAAAACTGAGAACAAACTGAGGGTTGATGGGGGGTGGGAGGGAGGGGAGGGTGGGTGATGGGTATTGAGGAGGGCACCTTTTGGGATGAGCACTGGGTGTTGTATGGAAACCAATTTGACAATAAATTTCATATATTAAAAAAAAATGTCCTTGTTTCCATCATAGGATTTTAAGCAAATTTCTCATCTGTTGACAAATCAGAGCAACCATCTTGTGTGAAACCTTGTGCTGGTCCCCTAGAGAATAGGAAAGAGCACAAGGTAGGGCTTCTGATCTAAAGTAATTTACACTCCAGTAAGAAAACTGTGCATATGTAGTAAAATGTTTTCAAACATGCACACATACACATGCCCATGCAAAATCAAGTAACAGGTTGCCAGGTAGTGCTTAACTGATTGCCGGATGGCTAGTAAAGAAAGCAATAGTGATATTTCAGAGATAGGATAGAGCAAATTGGTGTGAAAAGGTCTCAGAGAAAGATTTGAAATAATTATACAAATTAACCAATTACCTTTTTTATTTAGTAGCCACTATGTACCAAGAACTAAAATAGATAATAGATAATAGATGATAGATAGATAGATAGATAGATAGATAGATAGATAGATAATAGACAGGTAGGTTGATATATAGATGAATTCTAATTTACTCTAAATATTAGCCTTCCAAAACTCATTTGATTGAATAAGTAAATTAATTCTCCAGGTTGTATACTTGGTAAGAAGCAAACCAATATTTGAACTTAAAGTCAAATTTGATCTTCTTTTCACTGTACTGCGTTTCCAACCTAACTCTGTACAATGAAAAGGACTTGCTTTTCATTACTAATATATATATTAGTATTAGGATATAGGGTTCTTAATAAAATATTATAATTTTTATAAGTTTTTTTGATATATAACTCACATTTTTAAAAATTGCCTTTTTAAAGTACAATTCAGTGACCTTGAGTATATTCAGAGCTGTGAAACCATGACCACTCTCTGATTTTACATAATTTGCATCACTACAAAAAGAAACCTCATACTCATTAGCAGTCACTCCCTACACCATGCTTTCCTTAGTCCCTAAGAGGCACTCATCCACTTCCTTTCTCTATGAATTTGCCAATAAACTAATATGCATGATATTCAAAGAAGGTTGTATCTTTGGTCTGCTTCCCTTGTCAATTTCAAAATCAAGATTGGGTCTAAAGTCACACTTTCAAATAAGAGTAACCCAGTAAATCAACTCTGTAATTCATGTTAATTCATTCTTATTAATATAAGAAATAAAATGAATACTCACACAGATACACTTACGACATACGTATATTACATACATACACATACATGCTTACAAAATAGGATAAAGTATGACATACATATAGCTATTAGAGTCCAGCAGGGGAATATGTTTTCCTTTTTAAGCTTAAACCACAAACATTCTTTTTCTTTTAGAATAAATGGAGAGTAAATGAGGAGAAAAGGAGATATGTAAGCAAATTTCCTCTAATCTATGTCTTTGCTAATATCCTAAGTAGCTAGCAGGAAAGATCATTCTAATGATACTTTGCACATTCACCATCTTCCAAAGGCTACAAGGATCTTGAATGTCCCCAATTTTCCTATTCTATACATGGAAAGTAAAAATGGCAGGTGAAATGTCCTAAATCTATGAAAAATGTCAAATCTGTATTAGAAGCTTAGATACTCTTTAGCATACAGCTATCTCATGTTTTGAACTATCCATCCTTGGGGCACCTGGGTGACTCAGTCGATTAAGCATCCAACTTTGTCTCAGGTCATGATCTCATGGTCCAGGGGCCTGAGCACCTGTCAGGCTCTGTGCTGACAGCTCAGAGCCTGGAGCCCGCTTCAGATTCTGTGTCTCCCTCTCTCTCTGCCCCTCCCCTGCTCCCCACCCCCCCTCTCAAAAATAAACATTAAACAAATAAAAATAAATAAAAATAAACTATCCATGCTTGCTTGACTTAGTATAACCTGATTTACCAGTTACAGCTTTTTAGAGAAGAGTTTAGATACACATAGAATTCAGGTATGTGTGTGTGTGTGCACATGTGTTTGAGTTAGGGTATTGGGTCACTCCTTCAAAACTCACATTTATTTATCATAGGCCAAGCTATAGATACTTCTATAGCAATATCTTTTGATGGTTATCATATTTTGTGTCACCAAAGAAGGTGACAATCTTAGGTAGAGAAACCAATAGAAGCAGTTATGTTTTCTGATTATTCATCACTCTTTATTTGGAAAAAAAGTTCTGGGTTTTTATTTAGTATCACTTGATCCCAGGCATACCTACATTTCTCTCCTACTTATTCACAACTCACAACTCACTACAATACACTACTTACAAGACAATTCTGTCAACTGTTACTAGTTGGTCATTCCCAGAAGAGGAAGGATAAGGGAGGAAGGAAAGTGAAGTGTATCTTTCAAAACAGCTATGTCAATGCTTTTTCTTTCTTCCTTCCTTCCTTCCTTCCTTCCTTCCTTCCTTCCTTCCTTCCTTCTTTTCTCCCTCACGTATTTATCAGATGCTTACTATGTAAAAGTAAATGCTCCGTGCATTGAGGAAAGCATGAGAAAAATAGCCATTTCCCTGACCATTGAGTCTTGACAGTAGGGTTTTCTCTTTTTTAAGCTTTAAATAAAACAGAAGTACTTATTTTAGAATAATTTCAGATTGAATGAGGAGAAATATGAAGATGTAAACAAATCTCATCTAATGAACCATTTTACCTAAAACCCTCTCAGACTGTTAATCCTGTGCACAGCGTCCAGGTCTCCCAGGCTTTGTGAGTCTCTTGCTTTGTTGGATCTAGGCTCTATGAGACAAGAAGGAGCTTTCTCTCCCCACAGGAGAAGGAGTACTCAGCTGGAGACAAGCCTCAGCAGAATGCACTCCCTGAACATGCTAGAAATCCACAGCTCATCAGTGCAGAAATCAAACATGTCTGATTTATATACAAACAATGGTGACATGATTGTCACAGCACACATGGTGACTTCACTGGCTTGGGAAATTATCCAAAAATCAACTAACAAGCACTTCAAAGAGAGGGGCAGAGTAGGATTCTTTTGTTGTCTGCCATTAGTGTCTTTCTTCAAAGTCAAGTAGCTAGATCTAATCAGAACAGATGTTCTTATGTCTAAAAAGGTATATTTGCTTAATTCAGTGCTATTATGCACATCAGATATACTTCTTTTTATAATAGTATAACTTAGGATACAAAATTCCCTTAATCTCATCCTCATTAACTAGATCCTCTATCTAGTTCCCTCTGTCCATGGTCAATATGTTGCAGAATAAATCTGTAAAATGACACAAACATTCATTATGAGGTCTTGTAGAGCCCAATTGATTTTTGAAACATTTGGATCCAGCAGATATAGAGTTTGGTTGCTATGTATTCTGAAAAGCTCTGGGGCATAGGAGGAAGGTAATCAGTTTAAAACATTAACTTCATTCAATCTTATGATCATTATAAATTTCTGGAAATGAAAAAGAAATATTGTCTATTTTAAAATTTATCTTGAAAAACTGAGTAAAGAAGCAACACAGAAAGAAGACCTCATCTATTGATCAAATAGTTATGTCATAAATATTTTATTTTACACTAGATAAGATAAAATCTAGTGTACTTGACACAATATCTCTTTCTTGCCTCTAACAAGAACATTGTGTGTGTGTGTGTGTGTGTGTGTGTGTGTGTGTGTGTGTGTAGTTTGATCTAATCAAATGAACAAACTATTTCAAAATAATTACATTTGATAAATGAAGCAACCAGAGTCATTATAACATCATGTATGTAGACTGACACAAATTGTGTCATTACAAATAACTCTGAGCTCAGCAACATTAATCATCTCTAATGCCCATTGAAGCACTTCATTCTATGATATAAAAAACCTAGTCCAGAGTAGAAACCTACAGAAACATTTGACTTTGAGATTTTATAAGAGGAAAAGAATTATAAATCTTTTTTTAATTTTTTTTTATTTTTTAAAGTTTTTATTTAAACTCCAGTTAACCTACAATGTAATATTAATTTTAGGTGTACAATTTAGTGACTCAACACTTCCATACAACACCCAATGTTCATCACAAGTGCACTCCTTTTCCAAACAACATCTGGTATATGAGTAGTGACTTTTCTTGTAAACTAATAACAAGGCTGCATCTATATAAATCTTTCAAATAGTGTGATGAGTCAGTCACTCTATTTCTCTTTCCACTCTCATCAATTATCCACATAGAACAATGGCCAAAATGGAAATAGCACAACTATTTAATATTAATGATGGGAAAAGGCTCTAGATTGTTTAGTTCATTAGATTATTTACCATATATTAAGCCTCCACTATGTCCTAGGCTCGATGATATATTCTAGGAATATAGGAGTAAACAATTTTTTTTTTGGTTCCCATAGAGCTTATATAAGATCTTGTGTGGGAGAGTCAATAAACAAGGTAACTAACATATATATTCATCATGAACTCTCTTCCTGTTAGAAGGCATAAAGAGGTTATTATGTGCTAAGTACACAGTATAATTGTTTAAATATTTTTTACATTTATTTATTTTTGAGAGACAGAGTGAGACAGAACACAGGGGAGGAGGGGCAGAGACAGAAGGAGACACAGAATCTGAGGCAAGCTCCAGGCTCTGAGCTGTCAGCACAGAGCGCAATGCGGGGCTCAAACCCATGAACCATGAGATCATGGCCTGAGCCAAAGTCGGACACTTACCACTGAGCCACCCAGGCATCCCCACAGTATAATTGTTTAAAACACTATATCAACTATGTTAGAGATTTCCATTCATATTACCATTAATTATCGAGGCCCCAAAGAAGAATAAGAATAAATAATACACTTTAATAAAAGGAATATATCTTTGTCTACAGGTAATTTGTTTTCAGACAAACTTATTAGAAGTGAAAACAAAAGGTATACCCTGACTTTGTAAAGTCTACTCGATGGTAAAAGTTAATGTGCTAATTTAATTGATCCGCCCAGTTTCCAAAGATCAATGTTCGAAGCAGGACATACCACCACATCCCTTCAAAGATGAAGCAAGGAGAACAGGGGATGGTTTGTGCAGACACAACATTGTTGAGAAACAGCTGTAACCAAGCAACCAATCTTCAACAGAAAGGGCTGCCAAGACCCCAGGGAGAGAGGTTAGCTAGGGAAGGTCACCAGGCAGCGAGAGAGGGCTGAAGTAAAGGTATTCAGGGGAAAGGTTAATATAAACGTTGTGGTTCCAGACCAGAAAGGGTCTTTGGGGTAGTTTCTGACCCTTTTCTATGTAAAATTTTGAACTGTAAAAATCCATTTCAAGAAGAGCTCATTCTCTGTCTTGCCAATGTCACAGGTCAGCCTGAGTACTGCGTCAGGACTCTGGAGCAGCCTGGAGGAAAAGTGACCAGGTGGAAGCAGATACAAAAGTCCCCACAGCTCCCCTACCCATTTCCCTCCTGTCCCAGTAACGGTCTTGCCCCTGCTCCCATAACAATCCAGGCTCCTGAAGTGATTCTCAGTTGAAAATATGTTTTAAATGAATACCCAGTGTGAATTTCAATGGGATCACATCACAATTCTGTTCTTACAGGGGAAAATTAAGATCCTCATTGCACAGAAATGCACTAGACATTACTATCTCCATGTGAAGCATGACTTAAGCTCAGGGTGTTTGGCAACAGCTTTATAACAGAAGTCAAAATAAAATTGGTTTCCATGCCTCCCATATAGTTACATAAAAATCATAAGTAGCAAAAATGTTCATGCTTTACATTTATGGCTTACCAAGCCTTTGTGCATTGTCTTATTATGTAACCACCCACAAAGAATATATAAACTGGTTAATTTTCTCCCCTTCTATATACTCCTTTGCATCTTTTATAACTGGGACCGGATTGTGATAAAGAACCAAGCACAGAATATTTTCTGTAGTGAAAAATGAAATTTAAGCTGTGCTTTGTTGGAATGAGGTAGATTTTGACTTACAGTTAACAATGCATTGCATACCCTTTACTGCTCACAATGAGATAGGTATTATTCACTGATGATACTTGAGGCTCAGAAATGCTAAATAATTAGCCACATTTGTATAACTAGTTCTGGGATTAGAACTCAGATCTGAGTCACCATGAAACCTCTTCACTAAAAGTTAGTTCTTATTCCTAATTTATTAATAGTTTTCCAAGTTTGGCGTGTTCATCTCTTGTTATGAAATTAGAAATGTAAATACTCCTCCAGATGAAAGACTGGAAAAAAAATCTGTATTGTCTTATTTGATTGGATTATGGCTAAAATTCCAATAGAGATACAATGAAAGCATAAAACAGGCAAAGAAAAGTACAACAATATCAACATTCTCCATTTGGGACCTTTGAACGGCTTTGAGTCCATAAATGAGTACCAAAAGACCTTAAGAATTCCTTAAGCCTAAAAGAGTGTGTAGAGCCCATAACAAATATCTATGGCTAAAATCTATTCACATAAATATTTAATAAAACATTTTATAATGAAATGAAACATTAATTTAAAGAATCATGATGGTGAGGTTTCCATTTATTCATCAAGGTTTTTTTTAATTTTTTTTTCAACGTTTATTTATTTTTGGGACAGAGAGAGACAGAGCATGAACGGGGGAGGGGCAGAGAGAGAGGGAGACACAGAATCGGAAACAGGCTCCAGGCTCTGAGCCATCAGCCCAGAGCCTGACGCGGGGCTCGAACTCACGGACCGCGAGATCGTGACCTGGCTAAAGTCGGACGCTTAACCGACTGCGCCACCCAGGCGCCCCTCATCAAGGTTTTTTAAGGGTAACAATAAAATTAACATAGTTTGCTGTATGTCTCTAAAATTACAAATCTGTTAATTAGCTTCCTAAAAACAGAATCATGAAAATGATGCGGGATGGGAGCTTGAATTCATAACATCAGTATAAACGTATTATACATCTGCTACTTTTGATAATCTATACAAAGACAATGAGCACGGGACTCCACAGCTCCCTCCACATTCCCTTCACGCCAAGTAGCTCGCAACACAATTTTCCTGCCCACCGGGAGCTCATATTAAAATGGAATAAAAATGCCATCAGCCTTTCCTGTCCCCTGCCCACTAGATAAGATTTCTGTGTAGCTCTATTCGGTTTCTTCCTTCTCTTCCCTTTCAAGAAGGGTCCTGGCTCGTGTGCCTGGTTGCTGCGCTCTGTGACTGAATCACAAAGAAACAGGAAGAAAATGGAGAACAGGATGGGTAAAAGGATGCGGCTGGTGGAATTTTACAGAAAAAGAAAAAAAAAACCTGGAAAAAAAAAGAGAGCAGCCACAGTGCATGAAGGCAGTTGATGGGAGAGAAAAGGGAATAGACCTTAAGATATTTTGAGAAACTATGCATTCATTCCCTTTATAGTATTTGAGAGATTCCAGTATAGACCTTGAGTCATTTTGGAATACGTTTTGTTTGCATCTGCTGTATTCTTTAATGCTTATACCCCCCTAAAGCTGCACTACATGAGTCGCTGGTACATGTGTTGTGCAGGTTGAGCTGTGGGGAACCAGGAGTGGGGACAGACACCGTATGATGTTCTGCTTCTCTCCAGGAGCGGCACTGCCCCTCAGAGTTGCTTTGTCACAGCCATATCATGACGACATCATAGTGAGCCATCATCGACTAGGAAAGTCCCAAGGGAAGACATCAGCACTCCCGGATGTGCCCTACTCATGCCCCTCCTGCACATTCCACTCCCACCAGACAGGGTTAATTTCCTGAGAGTGTCCTTTATGAAATCTCCCTGAGAAGGAACAGTGACTAATTGCTTAGCCGGCAACTTTGGTCCAAGACTCTTCAGAAGAATAAACCTAGGGACAACATTCAAGACCTCACTTGACCCAAACTATGGATTTACTTTCTGGAATTTCCTCCTACCATTAAAAATGCCTTGCAATAAAAAAAAATCCTTGATTACTCTACTCACAGACTTTAAAATTTGGACTCTCTTTCCATGAAAACACACACTATTAGTCTCATGGCATGTTCATGATCAATGTTACATTTTCATTACATGTCAAACATTCTCTGGTTTATGGTACATTTGAATCATGTGTGATGATAACTAACCATATAAAACCATAAGGTGTGCAAGGTCACATAACAGAAGCAAGAGTAGCAAGGTCACATAACAGAACACAAGTGAAATAAAATAGTTCTATAATAGGATCATCAAGAAGAAGTGACTGGTTAGTGGAGCACTTAACAAGAAAAGGTTTAAGTTGGACCAAATCCTGGGAGAAAAGGTTGCTTTATATATTTTAACAGAATACTCAGTTTAACAGACTCATCCAAATCAATGTTTCAGCCTATCTACACACACACACACACACACACACACACACACACACACACACACACACGCACAAAGCCACCATACCATTCAAAGGGGACTTAAAAGGCTTATGCACTTAGGCTTGTCACATTGGCATTACTCCCTCTTAGTAAAGCCCCTTTCAAAACAAGATCTGAGCTACCCATGCTGAAATACATGCTCAAGAAAGGGGAGGAGGTACGTGGGCTGTATTAAGATGCAGTGTCTATTCAACAAGAATCTTCACTGGTTTTAAGGCATTTATACCAGTGTTAAGGTTTATATGCAAAGAATCATTTGGTTTCAGCAAAAACACAGACTGAAACAATCTCACAATTGCAATTCAATGCACTTGAAACCAACACATCCAATTGACTGTTCACCCATGTGGAGATGTACCTTATGGAGATGTGGGGCCCATATATTGCAGACTATCAGTACGCTGTCTGCCTGGAAAGCAAGATGTTGCATCTCTGGAGAGTGAGTCTATGACAATGAGGCCCCACATCAGAGGAAAATGCAAGCTTTGTTTTTGCCTTGATTTCAACAGCTGCTCCTCCCTTCATTCTGGGATCGATGCACTCTTTTATCTAACAGCAGGAAAGGAGACGATCGTGTAACGTGGCAGCAGATACAAAAAAAGAGAATGTCAATGCAAGGCTACAACTCAACTCCCCTAGAGACTGTACCTTCCAGGAGCCCAGGACTCCAGCATCCGACAGAATGAGATAGAGCTGGCTCAATCGAGCATGACAAGTCATTGCATTACAAGTCAGCTGGAGCCCCTAATGGAGTGACAGTATTTTCTGGTTGCTAGGGAGAGGACAGTGAATGAGAAAGCTCTTCAGAGTTAGAAGTGTAGCTATGAGGCCGGTGATTTGTACAGACAACTCCTTCATAATGCTGGCTGTTGAGGCAATCAAAGGGCGACGGCAGCAGCATTAGTCACTGCATCGGAACTTTCCGTCTGAAATAAGGAAAACACCCTTTCTCTTGTCTATCCCTCTGACCAGGGCAGGATGAGGCTGAGGCAAGTGAGGTATTAGGCTTGGGCACAACATTTAAGGGTAACCAGAACACTCAGGATCAAGGTAATATTCCAGTACAATGTTTTAAATGTAAATTAATGCAGAAATATCCATGATGAACAAAATATGACAACTTTAATTAAAAACAGGCTACAACCAAAGAAGAAGGAGGAGGAGGAGGAGGAGGAAGAGGAGGAGGAGGAGAAGGAGGGGGGGGAGGAGAGGGAGGAGGGGGAGGAGGGAGAGGAGGGCAAGGAGGAGAGAAGGAGGAATAGGAGCACCTGGGTGGCTCAGTTGGTTAAGTGTCTGACTTCGGCTCAGGTCATGATCTCATGGTTTGTGGGTTTGAGCCCCGCACCAGGCTCTGTGCTGACAGCTCAGAGCCTAGAGCCTGTTTCAGATTCTGTGTCTCTCTCTGTCCCTCCCCTGCTTAACTCTGTCTATCTCTCTCTCAAAAATAAATAAACATTAAAAAAAAAGGCTACAACTCTGTTTGTGTACCCTTCAGTTCACCTGGCCCACCATTGACCTGGTTGTGTTCTTCAGAGGGATGTTGGGAGTATTAAACAAAGGGTATGCCAGAAAGTTCTGTAGGAAAGATTACTATTACCCTTGAGCACCTATTAAGGTCTGTGCAGGAGACTACTAGGCTCTTTATAAAAAAGTATCCCATTTCATCCTTGCAAACTTTTGAAGTCACCTTTATTGTTCCATTTGACAGGTGGTGATAATAAAGTTCTCATAAGTCAAGTATCTGAGCGAGCGCTTCACCCTGGGTGTCAAACTCCATCTCCTGTGCTCTTTCCACCCATCATGCATTATCCATCAATAATGAAACTTGTATTGAAACTATTTGATGCATTCTAAATCCTTGAAATATTCCAGAGAGGCCAGGTGGGAGTTCTCTGATACATGAGCTGATAGTTAAACAATTGAGTGCTCTCCACCTTCCTCCAAAAGAGTCCGTGTGCCATTAAATGAGCCAGTCAGCAAAATCCTGGTCAGAAATAAGACTCTAAGGAGACTTAAGGGTGAAATCTGATTTGGGTACAGGTAAAGAAGGTAGAAAAGAACATGGGGCTCCTTTTTCATGTTTGTTTACTTACATTTTTTTCTTTTGCCACGATGTGTCTGGATGAAGATTGGTACAAAGAAAGAAGGTAGAATTTATGTAAATGTGAATCTTCCAGGAAGGCACTCTCATCCCTTGCCCCATCTGTCCTGTCCTGAAATGCTTTCTAATACATTCAGCAATTTCTGATCTAGTTCTCCACTGGGCTAGCTTTGGGTTTTAGACTACATGTGGGTAAAGAGGCCCCCGTGGCTGGGTAACATCTGTGAGCACTGCTACCCAAGAGGTGGCCGGTCTTATTGCCAGTGTTCTGAGGGCCACTGTGCTAGGTCCTGCAGCTGACTCAGGGCAGTCAGTAAATCAGAAAGCTGACCCTGGATCTGTGCCTAACATTTTCATATGCATGGCATTGCTAGCTTTCATTTCTCACTGCCAGAACTATTCTTAGCCTCTCCTCGTCTCACGGAGAAAGAAGCTAGGTTTTTTGCGATAACATTTTAACATTTTTTAGCACTTTATAATCATTTAAATTCTTTCAGTCCACTATCTTTCTGTTGAGTCAGAGAATGAATATTCCTCACCCCATCTGTGTCCTAGGTGAAAAGACAGTTGCTCTACACGTGGAAATTTGTGACATCTGACCTGAGAGTCACCAATGGTCTTTCTAGCTCTGAAGTTCTGTATCTACATATCTAGGAAGATATACAGAGGACAGAGGCAGCAGAAGCAAAAATTGGAGCACATAAAGGGGAAATGAATCAGAAATAACAGCCTGGGGGGGGGGGGAGGGAGAAATCACTCCCTATGTCATAAATTAAGGGAAGAAGGATTAATTAATTTTTAACAGGAGAAGAATAGCCAGCTGCCCTGTAACCTGGGCTGGGGTGGGGGTGGTGGCAGTTAGGTAGATGAAGGAGAGAGACTATTTTAGATATTACAGACACAAGTAACATGTTTTAACAAGCCCTTCAGATGAGTATCATGCCTGCTGAAGTTTGAAAAACACTGGGCTAAAGCATAGAGCCCATGCCTTCTTAGAAGACATTTCCATAAAAGTATATGTGCCAATATCAAAGCAATTATCAGGGAAGTCAGGGGCTCTACGAAAAGGTAAGAGTGTGGTTAGAGTTCTTGGCAAATGGGGATGTGACAACTGGTCTGCATACCCGTTTCACAGATATCTCTAGGAATGTGGTAAGCATGCTACTCCTCCCACCATCTTGAGGTTAGATGAGCAACTACTGATCTGTCCCAAGATGGTGACTCTGTAACCAATAGGAAGGATAAAGTTGACCTCTCACTGCCTAGGGGCATCTCTAAAAGCCAGAGGAAGGAAAGCAGCTCAGGCTCAGTCTAGGTTGGCTGTGATGAGGAAAAGCAATTTTGAAAACAACATCGTCCAATGCTACCACTGGCACCGACTGATGTTGTATTTGTTGTAACTTATGAATTTATCTTAAATTCCTGAAGAGATGAAGAAACAATAACAAATTAAAAGTTTGGATTAAATAAAAGAAAGAAAATGAGAAGTAAACTATGTTCTCCTGATTCCCTACTGAACAAGTATAAAAGCATATCATGCCTTGAATCAAAGTTATGAACTTCTACATTCAGCTTCTGAGAAACACAAAATGCCATGTCGCAAACACGTTTGAAAGCAATGAAGAATGTTAATTTGAAAAAAAGGAAAAAGAATGCCAATGTTTGCTCTTATTTTTTAATAATCTTGGGAAGATGAGATTGAGAAAGAAAGGAGACACCCTTCCCTCTTACTAATCAGAAAATCTGAGAGCAGCTACATGAAAATACACAGAGAAGCAAATTTCCAGAAGGGCTTCTGGTCTGAATTCTATACGCTCTTCATTCTAACGAGTAACTATGTTGATCAGGTAGGCATTTTGGAAAAACCATCTCTTGAGTCCGTGAGAGTTTATTAGTAATTTATTATTATTATGGATCAAAACAAAAACTATAACTTTCTACTAGTTTTCATTATTAAACTATGTCCTGCAGCCTTACTCTATTGCATTCATTTCCTGTTGTTGCTGTAAAGAAATTACCACAAACTTAGTGTCTTGAAACAACATGAATTTTTTTAGCTCATAGTTCTGTATGTCCAAATCCTGATGGAGGTCTCACTGAGCTTAAATCAAGATGTGGGAAGGTCTATGCTACTTTCTGGAAGCTTAACAGGAGATTCTGTTTCCTTGTGCTTTTCAGCTTCTTACGTCTGCCCACATTCTTTGACTCATGTCTGCTTCCTCTATCTTCAAAGACAGATACATTGCATCTTTCTGTGCCTTTCTTCCAAAGTCACACCTCCCTCTCTGACCCTTCTTGGGAAAGGTCATCCACTTGTAAGGACCCATATGATTAGACTGAGCCACCTGAATAATCCAGGATAATCTCTTTATATCAAAGTTCTCAACTTAATTACATCTGTAAAATCCTCTTTGCCTTGGGAAGTATCATATTCAGAGGTTTTGGGTCCCAGGTATTAGGACATGGATATCTTTGCAGATGGGGCAGGGAGGAAGAAGCACATTATTCAGCTGACCACATAGGCCTGCTTTTATTTGTAATAGATGACATATTTAGTTAACTACTATTTCTAATGAGTATAATGTTTTAAAACCCTATCTCCAAATGCTTAAAATTATGAGTTCCTAAATAATTCTACCCTGAAATAAAATATTGGAAGATTGAAGACAGAACATTCATCAAGCGGTAGGAGAAAATAAGAGAATGGGGAAAAGATCATAATTAACTACAACTACCAACACTGAATAAGTAGTTAGTGTATGCTAGATTGTCTGTGAGTCAAAAGTCAGTGTTTTGATTCAGTCAGTGATTTAGAAAAAAGACATGTTCTAAACTGGTTACATAAAAACCTACTAAAGATCAGTGGCATGTTGTAAACCAGCATCCAATGAATTGTGCTTCCCAATGAATTCATGTCCTTGAATCAGTGCTTGATTTGCATTCATGGTCATCCCCACAGAGTGAGTAACTCCATGACTAAGAGAAGGATCTCTTATATCAAACACTGTTTCTCCATGTTTTACCTCCAATATGAACAAGTAAGCAACAAAGGAGAGATAATGCAAATGAGGCAGAAACATGAGTAAACCTGATTTCCTGCACCAGTCAAAGACAAGTGAGGGGTAGAGGGACATAATCCAGAATCAGAGATGACTGAGAAGCCACCTGAAGCTTTCTAGGCTGGGGACCCACAGCACACTGTCATCATTTTGCATGAAATGTTGCAATATTCAAGTTCAGGAATGCCCCTATTGAACTGCATGCTCACAAATTCATATGAAAGCCAAATACCAATGGTTGTGGGTTGGTCACCATTGAAAGTATCCCAACTTCTTTGATTCCAAAATGGAAAAGGAATAATACTACTCGATGTTGTAAAGTTTGTTTCAGAATACATGTGATTAGTAAGCACAGCCATTTCAAGAAATCATTACATTGCTCTACACTAGAATCATGCAATCAAAACTAGAGCATCTTGATGGAAGCTCCATTCCTAGTTCATGAAAACCTGGAAAAATCAACATAAAGGGCATTTTTCACGAGCAGTTGAAACATGAACAGTTATATTAGCTCTTTAGTTTTCTTAATGCTTTAAGTTCCCAATTATTACAATGTGAACCATAAATTTCCATTTCGTTCATCACAGATAACATGTGTTCAACAAATTTATTGAGTTGGGACTTGTGTTCCCAGGAATGCAAGTGATTTCTTCTTATTTTTGTTTTATTCTTTATCCTACTAATCTTTAGCTGATTATGTTTGATATGTGCACTAGTTTTTTACCCCTGCATAGGAGTGACTGAAAGACAGGCAGATCCACAGGCCTTCCTGTGTTATACAGAGAATAAAGGCACTATCTGTTAACACAGTATGAAATTTCCAATATTATATCCCCAAATGATTAAGAGAGATGTACATTTTATTACAATTTTATCTATTAATACTTTTTCTTAGGAAACGAAGTGCTTTTTAAAAATATTACCTTAGGGGAGCCTGGGTGGCTCAGTTGGTTAAGCATCCAACTCTTGATTTCAGTTCAGGTCATGATCTCACAGTTGGTGAGTTCGAGTCCCATGTTGGGCTCTGTGCTCAGTGTGGATCCTGCTTGGGATTCTCTGTGTTTCCCTCACTCTCTGCCCCTTCCCACTCTCTCTCTCTCTCTCTGTCCCTCAAAATAAATAAATAAGCTTTAAAAACATTATTACATTAGCAGAAGCCTGATTATAATGTCTTTATAAACATTGCTTTAAATTTTAAAGTCATTTCTCTTTCTGTCAGTATAATGTATCTTACACAGAACATTCAAATGAACTAATTCATGTTCATGTAAACCCTTTCCCCCTGGTATTTACAGCATTAAAACAAACAAACCAGCAAGGATAGACTAAATAGTTATCTTTCTCAAAGAGTGATCACCAGACCAGAAGCAAGATCTCCTGGGAGATGTGAGAACGTAAACTTCCAGTCCTTGAGGCATCTCTATTAAATCAGTGATCAGTCACTAAGGCCAACTCCTAGCACTTCATTATTTTTTTCATACTTTTGGGACTAACTTATCTTTTTTTAATATTTATTTATTTTTGGGAGAGTGCAAGCAGGGAAGGGGCAGAGAGGGGGACAGAGAGGCGGACAGAAGATCCAAAGCGAGCTCTGCACTCACAGGCTGACAGCAGTGACCCCAATGTGGGGCTTGAACCCACAAACTGCAAGATCATGCCTGAGCCGAAGTCGGACACTCAGCCAACTGAGCCACCCAGGTACCCTTAACTTATCTTTATCTGATAGTGTGTGTGTCAGTGATCCGTGAACCTATGGTAACATCAGAGTCACCAGGTGGTTTTGTGCAGACACAGAGTGTGGGGCCAACCTCCAGAGTTCCTTCCAGATTAGGCAGGGAGCTCTGGGTCAAGTAGGTTCTGTGTGTACAGTAAGTGACAGGTCCCCTCTTCTAGATCCTTCCCCCTCTTCTCACTGCGGGATCCCAAACCATCATGACATTACTATTACTGTCTTATCACTGTGGTCTTAGAAGTTGCTTTAGAAGCTTCTCCTGCAGCTTGGACCTGGTACCCTGTTTGGCTGTATGTGCCTGCAGGGTTTTTTAGCCTAAAGGCAGAAACCATAGAGAATCTGAAGTCACTACGCTTTTCTACGCCTTTCTGTAGATGGAAATGATTAAAGGCAGAGAAAACTTCCTTACAATGTGGCTCAAACTCCCAGAATGTAGCTAGATGTGAAGTAAGTTTCACAGAAGTGACCCATGCAACTCAAAAAATCAAAAAGTGTGTGCACACCAGGACAAACTCAAGCACAGCCAGCATGATTGAGGAGGATCATATTATGGGCAGAGGGACAGAACCAAAAGTAGTTATTTTTCCCCAAAGAACAGGTTTACCAAAACTGTTTGGAGCCTCTGATGAACACTTCCATATAAAGAATTTCTCGTCTCCAAACTGCCCCATCTATAAAGAATTACTTACTCATCCCCAAACTGCCCATCTACACTTGAAGAAACACATCCAATTAGGAATCGTTTCACACACAAAGCCACAGGACTGAGGAGGCTGAGCTCAGATTCGGGCTCCTGAGTTCCAGGTACAGTGGAGAAGGGGAGGCCTAACCCAGGACCTAACCGTACACAAATCCTGCTCACTATAAAGAGTGTATCTCCTCTAATAGCATACTTTTATTTATGCATTATCAATGGTGGGTGTGGACCAGGAGGAGTGACTGGCAACAGATGGGAACCCTCATAAGGGGGTGAAAGACAGAATTCCGTCAACAACGGAAACTCATCACCTGCCCTTGCCACTGCCAGAACCACAATGGACTGTGACCAGGTAGAAAAGGAAACATAAGGAGACAGAGAACTAGAGCAGTTCCTCGTAAGAGGCGATGCCTCACCCTGGTGTTCAGACTTCATATATATATTTTAATGCTTATTTTTGACAGAGACAGAACAAGCAGGGGAGGGGCAGAGACAGGGAGACAGAATCTGAAGCCGGCTCCAGGCTCTGAGCTGTCAGACCAGAGCCCTACCTGGGGTTCGAACTCTTGAACTGTGAGATCATGACCTGAGCCGAAGTCTACTGTTTAGCTGCCTGGGCCACCCAGGTGCCCCCAGACTTTAAATCAAACCTGCCAGAATTTGTATGTCTGTCTCCTAGCTAGTCTTTCAAGGCCCTGTACCTTTCACGGGGGCTTCTAGGAGATCCTTTCTTGTCTTATAAATAGTGCTTCTGCTCAAGAAATGCTACCATAAGCACTGCTGGGTCACAACTGTTGTGTACCCCACATCAGGTGCTGTGCTTCTATTTACGTAGACCACCTGCTTTTGTGCGCACAGCGGCAACTGAGACAGGGCCAATTATCTTTACTATTCAACAGGGAAGGGACCCGAGACAGGGTAAAGGACACAGATGGGTCTCTTACATGGTACGGTAGCAAAGCTGGAACTTGAACTCAAGTCCATCTGATTTCAAAGTCCATCCTCTGACCCTCACACTATGATACTTTCACTGTTTTGGGTGCTCTCATTAAGGAAGCAAAGCTTTCTGAGTCACCCCGATTCTTCCTCCAGTTCTCCTGTTTCAAAGAAATGTGCCTTTCCTTTCACAAGGCAGAAAAAAAGACCAAACCCATGGAAGTTTGGGACCAAACCCAGTAGTTTAACCTGGGAAGAGAAGATGCCCATGAGTACCATTTTGGTCTCCTAGGACTGCTGTAAGGAAGTGTCACTGACTGCGTGGCTTAGAACAAACGAAACTTAGCCCATGGTTCTGGCAGTTGGAAGCTTGAAATCAGGGCCTCAGCCAGGCTGGTTCCTCCTAGAGGCTCTGAGGGAAGATCAGCCCCATCCCTCTCTCCTGGCTTCAGGTACTTCCTCAGTGTGTGGAACCTCACTCCAGTCTCTGCCTCTGCCCCCATGGTGTTCTCAGTGTCTGTGTACAATTTCCCCTCTTCTTTTAAGGACACTGGTCATATTGCTTTAGGGCCCACCAGTACAACTTCATCTTAGCCTGACGACATCTGCAAAGACCTGATATCCTAAGGTCACTTTCATAGGCACCAAAGGTTAGGATGTCAACACATCTTTTGAAGGGACAAAATTCAACCCATAACATTTTCTTACTCCCTGGAAAGAGAATGAAGTTCTATTCGGTTTTACTACTTTTGGTGGCTTCACCAGCCACAGAAAAGCATCCTTTGCATAGACTCTAGAATTCTAGACGTCACTCTGCCGTTCAAAGCCTTCATCCGTGATCTTTTCCATTTCTGGAAAATCTCTTATTCTAGGATTTCCAAAGTCAAACCAAACTACTGCCCTCTCTGAAAATTTCATGTGTGATTTGTTTCCTCAGTCTTGTCAAAATCCTATGCATGTTTACAGCTCTTTTAAAATTGTGATCTTTTCTTATCCGAAAATTTTCTCTCTTGCCTCTCCACTTCCTGGTGTATTGTTTTCTCTGGGAGGTTGAGCTTTTTGTGTTCTGCCCTACAATTTCTGTGATCAAGTCTTTCTTCCTTATCATCTTATGTTTTTCTTACACTCATAACAGAGATGAGCATTCACATCTGTCTTTGTATCTTTTACAATTCCTAATGCACAATACCTTTCCCGTAGTGGGTGCTGATTAACTGTTGGACAAGTTGACAGATATACTGTCAAGAATTTCAGAAAATTTTCCATTTCCACAAAGATAGTTGCTATTGAGAGAATAATGAAGAATCTAATGTCACAGTATGGCTTTGAACCCTGACTTTCAAATCCTTAAAATATATATAACAAAATCTACTCCATACTGAGGTGACAAATATCAAGTGAAATACCAGTAAAATTTCCTCCTAGAATACATTGCACGTGGTAGGTATTGAACAAATATTTGTTAGCTGTCAATGTGTTGGTTCCTGATTCTGTTACAGTTTATTAAAGCCCTGAAAATTCTTTTAAAAAAAAATTTAATGTTTATTTATATTTGAGAGAGAGGGAAAGAAACAGAGAATGATGAGTGGGGGAGGGACAGAGAGAGGGAGACACAGAACCCGAAGCAGGCTCCAGGCTCTCAGCTGCCAGCACAGAGCCTGACGCAGGGGTCGAACCCACCAACCGTGAGATCATGACCTGAGCCAAAGTCAGA
Organism: Lynx rufus; assembly: GCF_022079265.1. Taxonomy (NCBI): domain Eukaryota; kingdom Metazoa; phylum Chordata; class Mammalia; order Carnivora; family Felidae; genus Lynx; species Lynx rufus. The sequence goes on from NW_025814823.1 coordinate 73,121,681, forward strand.
CACCTAACTGACTGAGCCATCCAGGCACCCCAAGCTCTGAAAATTCTTGAGTCTTGATAGAGGCATATCAATGAAAAGGTACAGAATGCATTGTGACTACTTTATCTTCTTTCTAGGCAATCAGGCCAGTTGGACTTAGAAAAAAAAATCATAATTCTTGCCCATTGTTTCTGTAGGATTAAATGACTTTTCATTTTATTATCCCTGATATCCAGATAAAGTCACTTTCATAGGCACCAGAGGTTAGATTTACTATCTGATTCATTTCATAAAGTCTGTTAGGTGGCTGGCTACCCATTGAGATTTAAGCCAGCCACCACCCTTTATCTCCTATTAGGAGGTAATATAACTTCCCATGCCAGACCAGGTTGCTTGCTGAGGGCAGAGGTAGTGTTTATTTAGCCATACTACTGCACCCAGCAGACACTCAGTAAGTGATGGACGGAACTGAATCTGTGGTTCCTCTCTAGCAGCCCCAGTACCTTGTTTTAAAAAACAAATATTGGGGCACCTGGGTGGCTCGGTCGGTTGAGCGGCCGACTTCGGCTCAGGTCATGATTTCGCGGTCGGTGAGTTCGAGCCCCCGCGTCGGGCTCTGTGCTGACAGCTCGGAGCCTGGAGCCTGCTTCGGATTCTGTGTCTCCCTCTCTCTCTGCCCCTCCCCTGCTCATGCTCTGTCTCTCTCTGTCTCAAAAATAAATAAATGTTTAGAAAAAATTTGGGGGCGCCTGGGTGGCTCGGTCGGTTAAGCCTCCGACTTCAACTCAGGTCATGATCTCATGGTTCCTGAATTCGAAAGGAGCATTGGGCTCTGTGCTGACAGCTCAGAGCCTGGAGCCTGCTTCGGATTCTGTGTCTCCCTCTCTCTCTCTCTGCTCCTCCCCTGCTTGCGCTCTGTCTCTGTCTCTCAAAAATAAAAATAAAGATTAAAAAAATTTTTAATGAAAAACCAAATATTTTATATTGTATCTATTTGCTGACCTGAAGTAAAATTCATAGAACTTTCCCTCACACACAATTTTTCTAATTCAATATAATGCTATAAATAGAATATAAAGGAGCAAGAGAAGGATAATTACTTTAAATGAAGCCAGATGTATCTCAGTATATAAATGATTAAGTATGACTATTCTAGAAGAAATAATAAAGAATCTGATACCTCTTAAACTACACGTTCTGAAGTCACAGAATTGAATTTAGAAACTTGAGGGGGAAGGAGTCACATTGGAGGCCTCAGATCAATGTGGAGAATCCCTGTGATGGTGACAGTCATGAATTCAAGCTGCTACACTTATCTTTAATGAGTGCTGCCATTCATAGTATGATTTTCCAAAATGGTGAACAACTCTTCATAAAGTTCTCAACAAAAAGATAATGATCTTTGGGGTGCCTGGGTGGCTCAGTCAGTTAAGTGTCTGATTCCTGATTTCAGCTCAGGTCATGATCTCAAGGTCATGAGATTGAGCTCCGCATTGGGCTCTGCACTGGGCATGGAGCCTGCTTGGGATTCTCTCTCCCTCCCCCTCTCCCTCTCCCCTGCTTACGATCTCTGCCTTAATAAAATAAAATAAAATAAAATAAAATAAAATAAAATAAAATAAAATAAAATAAAATAAAATAGGTATGATCTTCTGATGTACATGGCAGGGTGTTCCTGAAAATTTCAGCTACTGTTAAAACCATCAAAAAATTACTTAGTGTTTATAGTTTGTGTAAAAAAAAAGAGTTAGGCACAGACAACCCGATTTTAAAAATGGGCTAAAGACCTTAACAAATACCTCACCCAAGGAGATGTGTGGATGGCAAATCAGCACATGAAAAGATGCTCTATCTCATATGCCATCAGGGTAATGCCAACTAAAACAACAATAAGATACCACCAACCACCTACTAGAATGACAAAAATCCAGAACACCAACAACACCAAGTGCTGGTGAGGATATGGGGCAACAGCAACCCTCTTTCACTGCAGGTGGGAATGCCAAATAGTACATGCACTTTGGAAGATAGGCAAGTTCTTATAAAACCAAAATCATCTTACCATGATCCAGCAATCTTGTTCCTTGGTATTTACCCAAAGGGGTTAAAAATTTACATGTATACAAAAACCTGCCCAAAGATGTTTATAAAAGCTTTCTTCATAATTGCGAAAACTTGGAAGTAACTAAGATATTCTTTAGTAGGTGAATGGATCAATAACTGTGGTACATCCAGACAATGGAGTATCATTCATCAATAAAAAGAAACAAGTTATCAAGACATGAAAAGACAGGGAGGAACCCTAACTGCATATCTGGAAAAGGTAAAGCTATAGAGACAGTAGAAAGAGCAGTGGTTTTCAGAGGTGAGGGAGGAGGAAAGGGTGAACAGGATGAGCGCAAAGGGTGTTGAGGGCAGTGAAGCTACTCTGTATGAGACCACAATGGTGAATACATTTGTTTAAATTCATAGAATGTACAACACCAAGAGTGAACCCCAATTTAAACTATGGGCTTTGAAGGTTATGACATGTCAATGGAGGTTCATACATTGTGACAAATATACTACTTTGGTGGCGATGCTCATAGTGGTGGAGGCTAGCCATGCATGGGGACAGGGGATATTTGGGAAATCTCTGGACCTCCCTCTTATTTTTCCTGTGAACCTAAAACTGCTCTAAAAAAGCAGAGTATAGGGGCACCTGGGTGGCTCAGTTGGTTGAGCGTCCGACTTCAGCTCAGGTCACGATCTCACAGTTCGTGAGTTTGAGCCCCGCGTCGGGCTCTGTGCTGACAGCTTGGAGCCTGGAGCCTGGAGCCTGCTTCAGATTCTGTGTCTCCCTCTCTCTGCTCCTTCCCCGCTCATGTTCTCTATTTGTCTCTCAAAAATGAATAAACATTTAAAAAAATGTAAAAAAAAAACAAAGTATATTTTTAAAAAGAGTTGGGTTTATTACTATTAACAAGTGTTTTCCCCCATTTGAAGTACAATAGGAAACTTGACAGTCAGAATATGCAGAGCAATTAATTCTTCAGTGTGTAGGATTGTCTTCCACTTTAAAGACAGTTTGGTAGGGAAGCTCTTAACATTGTCAGAGTCCTTCTCATGCTTCCTCTCAAGTGTCCAGCCCTCCCCTGGGACAGTAGTGCCCCCATAGAGAATCACTGGCCAAGTTCCTTCTGACACTTGCTCTCTGCATGATTTCCCAACCTTTCATCCCTATCCAAGTGCAAATGACTTATTTCCTTCCCATTTCTTCCAAAGTCCTATTACTTGAGGATACATATCCTAACACCCTCACAGGCCAACCAAAGCTCAACAAGGAAACTTATCTTGATATCCAACACAAGAAAATTTATGACCAAAAATTGGACATATTTAAGAAGAGAAAACTTCTCTTCTTGAGTCATTTCCTTTTGCATAAAATAATTTTCCAAACCATGGAATCAATTTTCACATATGAGAGCTGGCTCACACACTATCTAGCACATGGTAGGACCCATATGTAAAATAAAGGATGACAGTGAGTTTGTTCACATTTGCATGACAGCTGTTTTATGGTATGCAAATAAAAATATGATATCAGTAAGACAGGTGCATCCATGTGTGATGCAAAACTACTAAATGTGTGGTAATTAATCTCACTACCAATGAATTAGTGCAATGTACTATTTTTCTCTTACTCGTTATTCACTGTGGTCTATCTAGCTCAGTGAATTGAGAACATCAAAATTATTGTTTGTGACCTTGTCTATTCTCACCCCTTGGTATTCACTCCAAGAGACATAGTAAAAACACTCCATCCACTGGAATAAATTCCAATAGGACAAAGGTTTTGGTGATTTCATTATGTTCCAGAATCTAGAAGGAATCTGACATATGATAGAGGCTCAAAAAATTGTTTTGGATGAATGATGAATGAAGAAGTGGATATTGTGACTAGCATGTGTGAGGTACTGCAATAAAGAAAAAGTACAAAAACACAACAAAAAGTCTCTGCCCTCATGGAACCACCTGTCACCTGGGGAGATAGATGCTAATACTAGTGATGTATATGCTGATATGTATTGTGTATATTCCTAGGATAATATCAAGAACAGAGAACTGATACTTCCTATGGGTCAAGAGACAACTAACAAAAATGTATTTATACTAAAGCAGGCTATCTTATGCTCAGCGTGATTCATATTTGGGGCTGGATAATCTTTGTTGCAGGAGGCTATTTTGTGGACTAAAGAATGTTTTGTGTCATCTCTTGCCTCTACCCAGCAGACGCCAGTAGTGGGTCCCCCAAAATATCCGGAAACCAGAGAAGAAACACTGCTTTAAAGAGTATGAGTTTACCTCACAGAGAAAAGGAAGAGGAGAAAAATCATGAGCTTCTGGATGACAAGGCCTGCACTGTATGTATCTTTGCCTTCTACCAAATAGCTTTGGGTTGATAATAAAAAGAAATAATAAATGCCTTGTACTTATATTGCTTTTACAGTATGTGAAGTCCATTCATGTACATGTGATTCTTACAAACAACCTGGTAAGAAAACAGGGTGGATCTTTCTTTCTTTATAAAATGAAAGCAGTCCAGATAAGTCAAATCTTAGATTTTAGTGGTCTTTGTCCTTTTCAAAATTTTCCTTCAATATTTATTGCATTTTGAGCCACATTGACCACTCAGATTACTTATTCTTCCAGGCTGTGTCTGTCTGCGTTAAATCACAATTGTTTAATAACTTCAACCAATAGACTGCTTCTATCCCACATGTTGACTCTATGCCAGACACTTTGCTACATGCTGCAGCTAAAACTCTGAGCACTAGGTTCCTGTTAGAATGGCAAATCTTTGATGTTGTGTTGAAAATGGGAGCATTTTCCCCACAAGGACACAGCACAGGGAATATAGTCAATGTTATCATAGTATTGTTGCAAGGTGGCAGACCATAGCTACACTTGTGGTGAAGCACGGCATCTACACACAGACTTATGGAATCACTATATTGTATGCCTGAAACTACCGTAATATTGTTATGTCAACTATGCTTTAAAAAATTGTGACCCAAAAGAGGAAGGTCTTACAACTCTAAAATCAGGTTTGGAGGAGAAATAAAAAAGAGAAGAAATGTAGTCTGGCACATGAAAACTGAGCTACTTCTAAATCTGGCCAGAGAGTGCAAAGCAGGATAGAAACAAGTACCTGACCAAGAATGACCCATGTAAGAGATGGGGGGCTTGATGAGGGACCCAGAAACCTGGCTTCTCCTCCAGCTGCTTCACTGTCTAAGTTGTTGATCTTAAGCAAGTCATTTGTCCTTTTCAGGTGTCATTCTAGATTATCTAGACCCTTACCTCTCAGGCAGTTTAACTGACATGGGATTGTCATTTCAGTGCAATTTCCACATGCTACCTGGCTGCTGGGCTGTTGTCACTGCTGCTGCATTGTCCTTGTCCAGTGACGCAACTGGAAGGAACTCCAAGCTCACAGTTTCAAGTTCTGTTTAGCTTTGACTCGGGGATGTTAGAAATGGGTTGCACAGAAATGACACTGTAATGTGAAAGCCGACATTCAACACAGAGTGGCTCCAGCCAGCTGTGCTAATTGATCTTGAAACCTATTTGCACACGCTACACCTCCAGAACAATTGTGCTTCCCTGACTGAGTCTCACCTGGGGTCAAGATCAGGATGGCCAACTGATATCCTTGTGACTCTACAGGGAGTATTTTCTAATTGGATTCTCCACTTACACAGCCACTCTCCTCTTCCTGGAAGGCTCTGCCTTAATTGCCAATTATCCAAGAGAAGATTTCCTTCTTTTTGCTGCCTCCCCATCCCAACTGCAAAAAGAGATTGAAACTCTGAAAGCTGCTTTTATTAATTACATGAATGTTCTATTTTGGGGAAGAAGGAAATATGTAAATAAACTAATATGTCCATAAAAACATACTCTATGTATTTATTGCAGAATGGAAATTATTTTTTAGATCATTGATCCTGTTGAAAATGGATAAAACAAAGACACCTCTTCCCTCCCCCCCAAAAAAAAGGCATATGCATCACTATGTGTTACTTCTAGGTGATATAGCTATACTCTGAAACTTTGATTTAATCCAGTTTTGAAAGTGCTGCCTTGGCTATTGTAAAGAATGCTGCCAAGATATGGGAGCAATTCAAGTGTCCATGGATAGATAAATGGGATATAAAGTATGTGTATATATATATATATATATATATATATATATATATATACACACACACACACACACCATATATACTATTTCATTATATATACTATATACATACATTGTAATATATGTAAATGTCACATTGTATATCCTATATATATATACTATGTGGACACATAGCCATGAAAAATTATTAGATCTTGCCATTTATGACAACATGGATGGACCACTTGAGGGTATTATGGTAAGTGAAATAAGTGAGACAGAGAAAGAGAAATACCGTATGATTATACAGTTTTTTGGAACCTAAAAAATAAAGCAAATGGACAAACAAAATAGAAACTGACTCCTAGATAAAGGAAACAAACTGTTGGTTACCAGAGTGGGAGGGATTGGGAGGGGGGCAGGCAAAATATTTGATGGGTATTAGGAAGTAAACATTGCCAGTTATGAAATAAATAAATCATGGAGATGTAATGTATAGCATGGGGAATATAGCCAATAACATTGTAATAACCTTGTATGGTGATGGTAACAGGACTTACCATGGGGATCATTTTATAGGGTATAAAAATATCAAATCAGTATGATGTACACCTGAAACTAATAGGATATTGTATGTCAATTATACTTCAATATAAGTAAATAAATAGAAACAAAAGGAGAAGTGCTGTCTTGAAGTGACTACAATGTTCATTATTTCTAAACTCACACTCCCTCAAAGCTTTTTCACTGTTGCACAAGTCACCTCAGACTACTCTCCACTGTTCAGGAGCAGAGAAATATATTGTTAGTCCTCTACAACTCTCCCACATCAAATTGCAAACACACTATCTGACCAGATACATGCAGATCACTTTTAGTTTAATGAAAATATGGATAAAATGTGTCAAGCAAAACGTTCCAGATTTATTGGAGACACACTACTGATGCACTCTGACTCCCCACAGTGGCCTGCAAATCGGGATATTTTCTTATCATCATGCTTCACAAGAACAGAATAGCAATGGTGACGAAAACATGTGGTGGTGCCTCACTGACATTCCACATCCGTGTCAGTGAAGAAGCTGTCTTCAGAGTCTGAGGTTATCAATGGCTTTTGCTCATCTGATCATTGTTCTGTTCCATTGGAGTAGTTGAAATGTCCTCTGGGGGCGGGGGGTTGTGGTGGTGAAGCTCCAAGAACTGTCTCAGATGCTTCAAAGCACCCAGGTGAGGACATAGGTAGACTAAGAACATCACAACATCAGCTAAATATGCATCCTTCAGGAATGATTTACAGGGAAATTCCTGTGCAGATAAAGGAAAGCTGTAACCCAGACCAGAATACATGTCAATACACACAGAAGTTTTAATCTCGCAGAACTCCTGTAACAGAAATGTTTGATCTCTTCCACAAACATCAAGTTTTTAGAACTTCACAGTGATGAAAATATGCAAAGTGGCACAAGGCTGAGATAGGAGGACTCCATTAAGATAAAAAGAGACCTTTAGCATAACTCATTTTCCTGATTATTATGCAGCACTGTAAGTATCTATCATGTTACCCATCACGCAAATTTCTTAACAAGTTGGAAAATAATAGAAAGGAGCATGCAGGTGCAGGATAATGGGGCTTAGCACACAATACTGTATATTGTTCATAGGGAACTCCTAAAAGGAAGAACCACACATTTCATGTATCTGATTAGCAAGCACACTGATCCCTGATATAATTCGAAAAAGTGCAATGTGTATGTACATCTTTTTCCCCTTGAATCTGGTTGTATGTTTTAAATTGGACAAATAAATCGCATGATTCAAGTATCTTAATGCAGTCTGAAAAATCTTGCTCCTTGAACTCTAGATAACCTCACTGGTAGCCACATGGAGGCTACTGGAGCATGAAGACAGTCATTCAGGCAGAGGGGTCCAGAGTCTGACAATCACGTGGAATAAGGGTAAAAAGAGCTGAACACCATGGTTCCTCGCCAATGTGTCCTCACAAGTGTGATCGCTTAATAATCACTAAGTAATTACTGTCTTCTCCCTTCCCACTGAGGGACTCTGTTGATATGTCTACATCACCTCTGTAACCTCCACTCAACCTACAAGAATGAAAAAGGTGCCTTCTACCCTTGCACCGATCAAGACACCCTGATTGCCCAGCCATCCACCCCCTGACCCCTTTTTCCAAAGCCTGTCTGTGGTCTCTAGCTGATTGCTAGAATGATATTCAGAATAAAATTATCATAAAAAAGATACATCCATATAATAAAATTACAAACGCAAATGGATTGTGTTTAGCTGTACCCACAAACAAACTTTATTAATGTTAAAATTTGTCCACAATGACTAGGAAAAGTTAATGCATATATCCAGGAAATATATTTGAGTTTCATTAATACAAAGAACACCAATATAACAGCTCTCACGTTATTAGTATTTTATAGGAAAATGAATTAAATATGAAGAACTACAAGGGTAGTAGTATGATAATACAGCAGATATGAAAAGTAAGCATAGATGCTCAGGCCTAAATTTAGGGACTAAGTCATCAAGCTTTATTTGACAGTTTAACTCATTGTTGTGTCCAACTACCATTTCACTCAAATGGCACAGTGAACAAATTGTGAGTACTCTCTTTGATAACCAAAAAGAGTTGCAAAGCACAAGATAGCGTTGTTAGATTGAAAGACTTAATTTATTTTCTACCATCAGAAAGCAAGAAATAAAAAAAATAAACATAAATGCATGGATTTGCTTGAATGGAAGCATGATTTTCACATTGATAAATTAGTTCAGAATAAATGTTGTATCCCACTAATTCAGTTCTCTCCATGACCACCACTGCCTGCCATATTTAATTTGGAAAAAAAAAATCAATTGGGCCACCAAACCGTCTTATCAGATGGATCTTTTTGGGTAGGTATCAGGTTAGTGTTACATTTTAGCATTAAACTATTAAGAGTATGTTACTTTATAGCATCCAAAGAACCAAACCCATGCAACTGTAGAGATGAATTAGAGAACTATATTCAGAATGCAAAATTTGCATATCAAAATAGATAAATATTACATATATTATTCTTTTGTTTGTAGTCTCCATAAGAAGTTAATGCTAAGACATTTAAAGGAGAAATTTAAAAGTGAAATGCATCCGGATATCACGAAAGACCATCCAAAGGCTATTTTTGTTTTTATTAAACAAAATTAGCCAGTTCACGCCCCTCCATTCCTCTCTCTCTCTCTCTCTCTCTGACACACACACACACACACACACACACACACACACACACATCTTGGCAGTTTTTAACTTGTGGTTTATTTTAGGAATATTTTAGGTGACAGTGCAAGCCTGAAAGCTTTTCATTGTAATCATTTCTTCTCTTGAGAGATTTGTCAAGATACCCACTTTTTATCACTGCCTTCTTGAGGGCAAGAAGAATAAGGATTGGAATGTTTTAAACATCTGCATCTTTACAAGTATTTTTTTTGTTAACATTATAAAGAAAGATAAACCCATTATCTTTATGCCTTCTATTTAGAAGTGAAAAAATATTTTCATAAGAAAAGAGAATGGGGGCACTTGCGTGGCTCAGTTGGTTGAGCATCTGACTTCAACTCAGGTCGTGGTCTCATGGTTCGTGGCTTTGAGCCCCGTGTGGGGCTCTGTGCTGACAGCTCAGAACCTGGAGCCTGATTCCGATTCTATGTCTCCCTCTCTCCCTGCCCCTCCCCTGCTCACACTCTTTCTCTCCCAAGAATAAATAAACATTTAAAAAATTAAGAAAAAAAGAAAAGAGAATGGATGTCTGTAGTTTGTATGGTGACATTCCTTTGAGATGAGATTTTCTTAAGGCTGGTTTATTATTTTGTCAGTTAAAAGAAGTGGTAACTGATATAAAGTTTTTCTTTTTTTAAATTTTATCTATCTATCTATCTATCTATCTATCTATCTATCTATCTAAATTCAAGTCAGTTAACATACTGTGGAGTATTGGTTCCAGGAGTAGAGCCTAGTGCTTCATCACTTACACACAACACCCAGTGCTCCTCCCAATAAGTGCACACCCCACACCCACCTCCCCTCCAGCAGCCCTCAGTTTATTCTCTGTATTTAAGAATCTCTTATGGTTTGCCTCCCTCTGTGTTTTTATTCTATTTTTTCCTTCCCTTCCCCTGTGTTCATCTGTTTTGTTTCTTAAATTCCACATTTTGACTGATGAATGAATAAAAAAAGATGGCGATCAACAAAAAGGAAATCTTGCCATTTGCAACAACATGGATGGAACTAGACTATCGGAGGCTAAGCAAAATAAGTCAGTGAGAGAAAGGCAAATATCATATGATTGCATTCCTATGTGGAATTTAAGAAATAGTTTTTCTTCTTTAAGTGTTTTTTAAATGTGTATTTGTTTATTTTGAGAGAGACAGAGAGAGAGTGAGTGGGGAAGGGGCAGAGAGAGGGAGAGAGAGAATCCCAAGCAGGCTTCATGCTGTCTGCACAGAGCCAGATCTGGGGCAAGAGCTCATGACCTGGGCCAAAACTTCGAGTTGGACACTTAACCAACTAAGCCACCCAGACTCCCCTAAAGTTTTTCTTTTTAACCAAAGTTCACCTTAAAGAGATTAGGAAAGCTTCTAGTCTATGAAATGACTTACTCTAGGCTCATATAAACAGATTTTTTTTTCCCAGAATGGCCTATAACACGCTGTTTAATGATATGTAATAGTGGGGAAAAAACAAGGCTTTAATGACAAACTCTGGGCATGCCACTTATAAGCTGTTGTGACCTTAGGAAACTATTCAGTCTTATTTTTCTCTTCTGAAAAATGGGGTAATAATAAATATCTACACTGCATGGTCACTGTGAAATCTTATGGGATAATGAGTATGTGTAAAATAAGTATCAGAATGCCTGATATATTGTAGATTACTATATGGTAACTGTTAGGACGTCCTTGGAACCACAGTAGAGAGGACGGCCACCTTGCCAGCGCAACCCAATGAAAAGCCCCTAGTAGGGTGCCAGACGAATTGAAGGTCAACCAATCACCGAGCGACAGCACGACCTGACGCAAAAAAGGCCCACCCGGACCTAAACCCGGAACAGCTGCAGCTTAAAAACCCCACCCCACCACACCTGGGGGACTTCCCTGACTCCTCTCTCTCTCTCCCTGAGTCACGAACCTCGCCGGAGACCTTAGTTCCCAAATAAAGCCTTTGACTGCTAAAATTTGTTAGCCTCTGACTCCTATCTTTACCCTGCCTTACGCCTGACCCTAACAGTAACTACCACTGTTTTATTCCCAGTATGGTTTCCCATGTTTTATGCTCACAGCATCACTAGGAGATTGATTATAATCTCCATTTTAAAACTCAGAGCTTAGAGGTTCAGTGACTTTCCTATTGTCTCAAAAAATTCCTCTGCAAGTCTTTGGATTCTAAATCCAGATTCTATTTTCCCTGACTCATCCTGCATGGACTATGCCTTATACCAGGTATGTGTTAGTCAGGGACAATGATGTGCCTCTGTGTGACAAAGAAGCTGGCCCATGTTATTTGGCAACTAATTTCATGGAAAGACACCAATGAGGCATTGGCCATTGGGAACCCACAGTAGCCAGAGCTGAAGTCCAACTACAGACCTAGGTTGTCCTTGCTAGGCACATTTATAATATTAAGTGGTCTTTGCTTTACTAGCTATGGAGGAAAAGCAGGTTCATTACTCTGGATTCCAACTTTTATTCTTCAGATGCTGTCACACTAATCATTTAAATCTGAATAACTTGCTGCCCTAAAACAGCAGTGTTTGGCATTTTTGTCTCTCTGCTGATAATGAGAGAAAAAACTTGGATTTGAAGGAAAGGCAAAAAAAAAATTATGATACAAAATTTAAAAAATAAACCTGTGTCTCCTGAGAAAACAACATGAAGAGCAACTCCAGTCAATCACACAAGAATATTTTAGGAGACAAACGCAATCCATACAAATCTGAGAAAATATTAATCTTGAAATTGCCAGAAAATCATTATAGGCCATAAATAATTTATAACAAAAGGCACAAACATTGACTTGCACAATCCAATGCTCTTTCCTTTACCTCCACATTCTTGAGTTTAATGAATCAATAAATGTGTTCTTTCTCCATCTAAACAAATCACAAAATCCAATTCCTTTTTACTCTAAAATCACTGTTCCAGGACAGAGCACCCAGACTAGACACATTGTCATGGAACTTTGCTGTCACTGTGAGCCCTTCTTATTTCTTTGGATGGGCTTCATAATTTTGAGTCTTGTAACAATTTGTTCAGTTCCAAACAAAAGGCTATTTAGAGACATAAATCAGTTTTTAAATAGTCCAATCCTCATAAACAACTGTTGTTTGCCTGCCTGCATGTTGGGGTTGGAATTGTGTCCCCACCAAGATTCATGCATGTATGGAAGTCCTTATCTGCAACTCCAGAATGTGACCTTAATTGGAAACTGGAGTGCTGCACATGGATATTGGAGGCTGGTAGACCCCTCATCCAGTATGACTGGTGTCCTTGTAGAAGGGAGAAATTTGGATGCACATACACAGGTAGAAGGAATACCATGTGAACATGCATTCAGAGATCTTGGAGAGGCATCTGTAAGTCAAAGGACATGGAAAATTGACAGAAATCCACCAGAAGCTTGGGGAAAAGCATAAAACATATTCTCCTTCACAGACTCAGACAGAGACAACCCCTCTGACGCATTGGTCTTGGACTTCCAGCCTCCAGCACTATGAGACAACAGGTTTCTGTTGTTTAAAACCCCAATCTATGGTACTTTGTATATGACAGCCCTCCTTGTAAACTAATACATGAAAAGTTGTCTTGGTCACAGGCTGCTGGGACTTGGTGTTCTGTTTTCCAGTTTAAAAAACTTAGGATATACATGGAAAACCAAGACAAAGTCCAATGTAGTTTATTTCCTTTCAGGTCTACGTAGATGATACAAACGTGTTAAGAGGAAAATCAATGGGAAATTCCTGGGATGTATTTATTCTTCCTCTGTATCAGGAGCCAGTATAAGTCAATAGATTAATAAACTCATATACTAAACACTTTCTGGATCATATGCATCAAACCATCTTGCAAGTCGAGGGAAGCTCTCACAGCAAAGAAACAAAACAATGTAATTTGAGAACCATACTTCACTTGATTATACTGCAATCATATAACCACTGACTTTTACAGATCACTGTAAACCTTGTAAAAATGCACCCACACCTAGCACACTATAGACATTCAACAAACTGATATCCATTAGTGTACCTATATCTATTTTAGAAATAGATTGATATTTTTACTGATAATGGGGATTGGAAAATAAAACTGGTTGATAAATCCACTTAGTCTGTATCTTAAGAGGCAATATATTACACAGATCATGAAATTTAATGCAAATGAATTAATCTGTAAGCAACATATCATATTTTTTCAAAAAGGTATCATATGAAATGCTTCTTTTAAAGGTTAATTATAGAGTATTTTGAAAATTTTCTAGTCAAAATTGGTTTTGACTTGGTTCAAATATTTTTGGTTCAAATATTTTATCAATAGGTATCTGGTTCTCTTAAAAGTGAATAATTATTTAAAAATGAAATTTAGTGAATGATTATTTAAAAATCAAGTATACTCAAAGATGAAGCCATATGTTGTGATAGTTTAGATGACAGATCATCCCACAACCTGTGACATTAACTATTTTCCAATCAACCCTTATTTTTTTTTTTTAAGTTTATTTGGAGAGAGAGAGAGAGAGAGCACATGAGCAGGTGAGGGACAGAGAGAGGGAGAGAGAGACTCCCAAGCAGGTTCAGTGCTGTCAGCACAGAGCCCAATGCAGGGCTCGATCCTACCAACTGTAAGATCAGAACCTGAGCCAAAATCAAGAGTCAGAAGCTTCATCGACTGAGCTACCCAGGCGCCCTGCAGCCCTTACTTTGATTGACAATGCTTTCAAGGAAACTTAGCACCTTGATGCTTCCTTTTTTACTTTCTATTAAACTATGGATTGTAGGACTCCAGTCTCATATTAGAAATTTTAACCTCCATTTGCTTTTGTACAACATAAGACTAAACAAACAAAAAACAGCTTTCAAAATTCATTTGTTTGGAAGGGTTATTTGTGGTACATAAATATGTAACTGCCAGAATAGTACTTGTCAGGATCACCCTACATCTTTCTAAAAGTTTCACAATCCTATATCTACAATCAAAATCCTAAAATATCTGAAAACCAAAAGTTTTTTATTTTTTTAAACTTATATTCCAGTCAGTTAACATACAGTGTAGTCTTGGCCTCAGGAATAGAACTCAGTGATTCATCTCTTACATATGACATCCAGTGCTCATCCAGAAAAGTGCCCTCCTCAATGCCCATCACCCATTTTGCCCATTCCCCACACACCCCCACCTCCAATAACCCTCAGTTTGTTCTCTGCATTTAAGATCCTCTTCTGGTTTGCCTCCCTCTCTGTCTGGTGGCAAAATCTGACCTGAACAGATGTGTTGCTCTTTACAGATCTTACTTATTCCACTTAGCACGAGCAATTATAGTTTTCCTGCGCATATATTAAAGTGTTGGGTTTGGGGGCGCTGACCAGATCCCACTAGTTATATTTGGTCTATGGTACACTATCCATAGTATATGGCAATATTTAGATACGATATGACAGGTACATATTTTTTTAATCTTAATTTTAAAACATACCTTCCTGCCCCATGGTTTTTGGATAAGAGACTGAATTTCATATTCTTTTAACACTGTCCTCCTCCCCCCAATAAAATAATCAAATTCTTATTGGGTATCTATTTTGTACTAGATTCTTCAAATAAGACAGTCTTAATTTATTAACAGTTTACAATGTAATTGAGGTAATAAGACATAAAACCACTAAAAGAAAAGCTATGCTATAACAAATGTCATAGATTGTCCTCGACTAACTACCAAACCAGAGATGTAAAATCTGTTTTTCTGTTCCTCGTCCCTAGCAGCCATCATTCTTCCCTCTGAGAGAGAATTGCTAGAAAATACTCCTAAACTAGGCAATCTCACTTTGCACATAAGAAGAACTTGTCACCCTTAGACAAATAAATGTAGAAAATAAGGTTATCAATTCAAAACACAATAAATGTATTAGGCTGACCTAAGTTTAACCAAGACCCATAAAGGTCCTATAGTGCTCAGCACAAGCTTCCCCCACTCTGCTTCTCTCCCCGTGAAGCAATATTTATTCTAACATTTTCTAAGTGCCAGATACTTGCTCAGTGCTTTATAAATGTTATATCATTTTAATCATAGATATAAATTATATTCATTTCCCAGAGGATAAATTTCAGAGAAATTAAACGTCGCATGCAAATGGCCTACAACTTGTTATCTGTAGAGTTGGGATTTGGAAATGGATTGATACATCTGGCTGAGAAGTTTATACTCTCTCTGCCAATTTCCTCCATAGATGACAGTCAAAGTGTATTACAGGGAAAAAGATGGAAAAGGTCCACCTTACATAATTATACTTTGAAACTCAGATCTTAAATTTACCCCACTTTACAACATCTCCCCTACTGTGACTTTACTCAATAATTGTATCTTTACCTACATAAGTAAATAGAATTTCAGTTCTGTTTTTTGGTGCGTTCCATTTCCTTTGTTTTTACTAGATTGCAAATCACATGAGAACAGAGGCTCCCCAACACTGAACACAGTGCCTGGCACACAGTACTCATTCAGCAAGTTTTAAATGAATGAATGAAGGAGGTTTCAGAGCTCAGGACCACAGACATGTGGACAACATGAACTTAGTGGCTGATGCCTATGTATCCACAGCTATGGACATTTACTCATGCTTTTTGCAGCATCCTTGGGAACAAGGCAAGACAAAATGAACTAAATTTAAAGCAGAAAAAGCCAATCTGTTGTCACTTATGCAAGAGAATACTGAGTTACTTTTTTAAAATGTTAACTTGAAGTGTAAGATTTTGAGAAATAACAGTTAACTGTATTAGAGGTCTGCCAACCTTGACCACACGTTCATGGTATGAGCCATCATACTAGTAAGAATAATGCTTATTCTTACAAAAATAAAGTTTTAAAGATCGGTATACTTAGAGATTTTCCCCTCCTGGGATTTTAGCATCCCATTTATAATGGGCATCGTT
Organism: Lynx rufus; assembly: GCF_022079265.1. Lineage (NCBI taxonomy): Eukaryota > Metazoa > Chordata > Mammalia > Carnivora > Felidae > Lynx > Lynx rufus. The sequence goes on from NW_025814823.1 coordinate 73,138,017, forward strand.
TGTAGACTATACATTTAAACTACACTTAACTAAACACCAGCCATTTTGTAATGTGCGGGAGAGGCTGATGTATCTGTGCTTGACTGACTCCCCTGTCACATAAAGGATGAGACAAAGTGAGCTGCAAAATTACTCCTAGGATTAGAAAGTGTTCAGTTGCTTAATCTCCTCCCCTCAGATCATCCCTCATTGGTTAGTTTTAACCAGACATCTGTTCTTTGTCCTCTTCTTCGTCTTCTATCTTTGCCTGGATTTTCTCAGCCTCTTTGACGACATTAGCTTCTATCACTTCTGATGATTCCCCCAAATTTCTACATCCTTATCTTCAGTATCCTTCAGGACACTGAACCTGCAAGACAGCCACCACTATCACCAGATGCCACGTCCAGTATCCAAACCATTAGCTACCATATTTCTCTCCACTTCCCACCACGGAACAAGGTGTCGCTCCTTCTACATTCCCTACCTAGTTATCGGAGCCATGCCTCCTTTTAACACATGCCCAGCATGAAACCAGCCAAATAATAAACCGAAAAATGAGACCTGGCCTTAACCACTGAAAGGCACTGCCAATCCTGATTTGCTTCTCACAGTCCAGTGCCCCAGATGTAGCATAGACCAGAGGGTTTTCTCATCTGATCTCCTCCCTTGCACACATGGAAGGTTTTTCTAGCCATTTTGAATTTTTTTAATCATCTCTAATATTTGCTAGGCCTTTGCACATACTTTTCCCTGTGCCTGCAACACCTCTCCCTGCGTCAATGTCTGGCAAAATCCAACATATCCTTTGTGACCCAGATCACGTGTCATCTACTCTGAAAAGCTTATTGATTTCCCCTGGAAGAGCTAATCTCTATTCTTTTTTTTTTCGTTCTGTGCTTTCACAGGACTTCATTTATTCCCTGAACAGCAGTCAGTGGGATCACTCTGAAACATAACTAAGATTATAACACATTCCTGTTGACACTCTGCAATGGCTCTTCAGCCTACCTAGAATCAAATCGAAACTCCTTTCCTTGCCCTACTGGAGAGCCTCCCTTAGAACTAGGCAGTGGGGCCTCTGCCCTGGCTCCACCATTCAGCACATCAAAAACATGCTCGTGGTTCATTTATCAAGGGACACATGGGTGCCTCTGTCACTTGGATCTGGAGTCAGTGATGGCATAGCAGCCAATCCATTCATTTACATATTGTCAAAGCTGCTTTTGTACTACAACCACAGCAGTAACTAACTGGTACAAATTGTATGGCTCAAAAAGCCAAAAATATTTGGCACTTTACAGAAAAATTTGTCACCACCTGGTGCGGTCTGTAACCCTGTGACTACTAACCTGCGGGCCCACAGAAACACTTCTCAGATTCTGTTTACCTTTGCCCTCAAACGAAGGCTACTTTTTGTCCAAGTGGTGCAAAGAGCTGTAGGCTATGCGGCCACCATCATCAGCGATGAGCACTTCTTTGGGGACCAGAGAGGATTTGAGTGCTTTGGAGAGAAGCCTCATTCATTATCCTATCAGATCCTTCCTCTAAGAGAATACAGATACAATAGATACTATTATATTATTTCCCCAGAGTGCTAAGTGTCCATTTACTTAACTTCTCTTCATGTTCTCATTTGTGATTCCAGAGGCACTCACGATTTGGCACATCATATGCAGCAGTCATACATGGCAGCCAAGAAACATTTTGTAATATTGAAGCATTCATTTTTGTCTTAAATTTATATATAAGTTGGCTCAGATGTAACATGCATGAAACATGATCCTGATTCTTACTCTCACAGCCTTTCAACAGTGCATACCAGCACTGTATTATAATTATAAAAAATTATAAACATATTATAAAACTAAAATGAACATAATTTATATTTGTATAAAATATAATTACATTTTAAATAAATAATTTTGCTACACATGTATCATTATAATTAGTATTTTCCCTTTTCTTATAATAGGTAATTCTGAATATTTTAGAAAAACATTTTTGAAAATATATATAAACATTTTTCAACTTTTTAAATTTGCCTCGACTTGTATTTTTGGTGACATATTTAAATTTTGTACAGTTTGAATACAATTATATTTTATTTTTAATTCTTCGGATGATTGCTGCCAATAAAATATGTTATGTGACTGTTTTTTGTCTAAGCTTGCTTAATTAGTGATTCTGCTAAAATGAAAGCAAGAAAGATAAAATCTAAGGAACAACAATATAATTGGTTAGAAATTAGGAATGTTTTTATTATCTTATGAAAACAAGATCACTGACTCATTTACAGAACATCCAAAAATAATTAATAGTAATGAAATTTCATCATCTTGAATCTTTTGCTAATACTTAGTCTTATGAATCTTATAGTTTTAGGAATATTTTAAAATTTGTCTTTGTGAAGGCATATATGCCAAGGTAGAAGAGGAGAACAGTTCAGTCAACAGTTTGTGAGTCTGACCTGTAACATTGGCTCTTCAGACCTACAGCATGTGGGTCTCCATTTATGCTCCTGTCCTGAACCCCATAGATAGATGGGACTGGCCTGCCTCTGGGGCTCAGTGTGGCCCCTGATCACCTTTCACCCTTCTTCCTAGGTTCCTGTCACACTCCTAGCAGTTTCCACCTTGGAGCATTTGCACCACTGTCCCCTCTACTGGAGGGGTAGATATTCAGGAGGCTGGCCTTGTTTGATATTCAGACTCCAGGTTAAGAGTCAGCCTCAGTTTTCTGGAACAAAAGGGAGTTCCCTAGACTCCATATCATATGTCTGTCTTATTTTCCTCGCAGCACCCATGGCAATCTGATATTTCCTTATTAATTTGTTAACTTAAAGTCTGCCTCCTCCAGATAGAACACAACAGGTATGAGAACAGGGATCTTATCTGTCTTGCCAAACTGTATTCACAGTAACCAATGCAGTATTTGAAATATACAAAGCATGTAATAAATATTTGTTGAGTAAATACCTATTTATAGCATGAAAACATAATTATCTGCGTCCATGAATTTCTCTTGATCGACACCAACTTCTGTCACCGACAACAACTCAGCATAATGCAGTGATGACTCAGAAATATGTCTTGAATGAATAAAGGAGTAAATAAATGGACTAATTATTGAATGGATTCATGAATTTGAAGGAGTATATTCCCAATTCAATTAAAGGAGCATTTTAGACTTGGGTTAATTCTTTCAGCACCATAGTTTCTCCATGTGCTGAATCTCGGAATCATTCTCTCCAATCACCAAACATGTTTTTAACTTCATTTGTGCAAGCCCATGAAACTCCTCCACTGATAATCATATAACTTTATTATTGTTGTGTCTCAGCCACCAGCTCAGAACATGTCATTTGCCAAGAACATGTTCAAAGCAGATGGACGTGAAATCTGTGAAGCTTCTATTATTTTTATTCACACTTGTTATAAAGGACACGAGCTGCTGTAATCAAACATTGCTACAGAGAGGCTGTGGCTCCCTGACAGACGCAGCCACACCAACCCCCTGCCTGACTTTGGTTGCTACTCTCACAAGCAGAGAGTTTAGTTGAGTGCAGAAAAATAAGGACTATTCTATGAACAATTTCTTGGCTTTCTAAGAACTTCCTTGCCATGCATGTGGAAATTGTATAACATGAAAATAAAATCTAGACACACTTAGAGTTCATTGGTACTGATTTTCTCAGTAACTCTGACTCCTTTTCTATCAGATAATAGACCAAAGGTTTACACATCCTTCATCCTTCTTAGAGGAAAATTAGCTACTTAACTTTGCATCAAGAGGTTTCACATAATCCCACAAAGCTAAGAAAATAAATTCTTTCTTTTAAAAAATAACATCAATAGCTTATTATTTAAAAAGTAGTATATGTGCAATATAGAAGATGGACAGATATTGAAAACGTACAAACTGAAATTAACACCTTCTCTCCATTTGGAGATTGCCACTATCACGTCTCAGGGTACGATTCCCCATAAACACACAAGGGCGTATGCAGTTTGCTTTTTTTTTTCAAAATAAGATAATACAGTACATAGATTTTGTAATTTTTTTCAGTTAAGGAAGTTGATATCTCCTTTTCATAAATTCTCACATCATCTAATACTGAGCCTTTTTTAAACTTTCAATTTACTCCTAAATTTCTGCTAGTGCTCATTTGTTTGAATCAGGATCCAATGCAGGAACACGCTTCCTTTCTAGTTGTCATGTCTGTTAAGTGCTTTTAAATCTACAATAGTCACATTTCTTATGCTATTGAATTGCTAAGGAGACCAGAAATTTTTCCTCTCTTAACTCAGAAGAAAGTAGGGGATTATTAAGATAGATAACTATTTGACCACAAGCAGATAACTCCATCCCATCAAATTCCTGATGAAACAATCAACAGGATTTCCCAAAATGGAGATGAGGGCTCTATCTGTTCTGAAAACTTAATGATGAATGCTACGTTCCATGCAAGAACCAATAAAGAAGGTCTTCTAGACATAATGTGGATTGAATGGGATCAAAAGAAGGAATGCCTGGCAAAAGTCTAGTATGTCTAGGAGGTAAACAGAAGATACTGTGGCCCCATAACCCTTTGGAGCTAGACACGGGAACAGTCCTCAGTATAGTAGGGCTCCCTGTTTGGCATCTCTTTTGTCTCTGTAGACCAGTAGCCTGTAGAGTACACTCGTCCCACTGGAGAACAGAGGACTCACTTCTGCTGTGAGTGCCCACATCAGGCAGAGGACAAGCCATGAATCTCTGAAAGGAAAATACCATGGCTCAAAAGCTACCCCAAAACTCAGTTATTGTAGAGCAATGCAGAGAGCAACAATAAACACTCACGCAACACTTAGAAAATGCACCACCTAGGAATGCTTCCTAAATAATCCAAGTGATGATCCATGCCAGAATAATAAGAAATAAAGTCAAGTCAGTAAAGGAAGAAAGAAGAAATAAAGCTATTGAGGAGTCATGGGGAGCATGAAACAGTTTAGTGTAAAGAAACAAATCCAAACAAATGTCCTAAATGGTGTTACAAAATTAATGTTTCACAATGTTTTGACAGAGATCATTATTTTTTAAAAAGTTTCTATCACTCTATATTAAATTAATGCAAAATGAGAAACGAGCAAAAAATCAGGGAAAACCCCTAATCTTCCAAACAGGAGACAAAAAATTTAGTGGGTTTTAGTCACTTTTATAGATGGGTAATATATGTTTAAGAACTTTTCTTTAACCATTAGTTATTATCTAATGCCTATCGTGGCAGATAACATTTTCCAAAAATGGTCACAACAATATATTTCCTATCCCACATGCCCTTCTAGAACCTGGTGGGCCTTTTTGATTGCCTCAGCTAAAAGAATAAGATGAAAGTGACCCTAAGTGACTTCCAATGCTAGGTCACAAAAGGCAACACTCCTTCATTCATCCTGCACTTGTTCTTGGACCCAGGCACCGTTCTGTGAAAAAGCCCAGGGCACAAAGAGAGGTCAGGTAGGTGTCTGGGCTGAAAGCCCTGATGTGGCCCAGCTAACATCCAGTATCAACTGCCAGAGAATGAGAGAAGAAACACTTGAGAACTCTCTAGCCTCAGCCACTATCTGACTGTAGCCTCCTGAATACCCAGAACAATAGCCACCTGGCTGAGAGAGTCAGCCCCTAGAATCATGAGGCATAAAGATAATCAGCAACTGCTTTGTTTCATTCCACTCTGTTTGTAGTGGTTTGTTATGCGGCAATAAATAATTGTATAACAGCTAACAAAAAGTCTGTGCATAAAATAAAATGGATAAAACAGAAAGCATAAAAACTATAAGCCAAGACCCAACTAAATACAGTTTTTATAATAAATGCAAATAGTATAAATATTCTTATCAATCAGAAAAGATATTCAGACTGAGTTAAAATAGGAAATCCACTTATCAGATGCTGTTAACCTGCCTCCCCTAAATTACAAAAAGATAAAAAATAATAAAATAAGGGCATTTGGCTGGCTCGGTCAGTAGAGCGTGCAAATCTTGATCTCAAAGTCATGAATTCAAGCCCCATGTTGAGGGTAGAATTTACTTAAAATACTACTACTACTACTACTAAAATATGTGTTAAACTCAAGAAGAAATAATTTGGGCTTTTGTTGTCGAACTGAAGAACTTCTGAGTCTATAATAAAATAATGTACATTATGAATGTATAGAAACCTGTGTCTTCCAAAACTTACTATAAAATGCTTTGCTCGCAGAATATCATCAATGTGTTATAAAACAGTGGAATGAAGGACCGTAGGGCACAGTTTAGAAAATACTACTATAAACCAATTTTACTTTGATTTATATACTTTGAACTTAGATACAAAATATGTCAAATTCAAGAAGTTAACATTAAGGGCCGCCTGGGTGGCTCAATCAGTTAAGTGACCAACTTCAGCTCAGGTCATGAACTTGTGATTCCTGGGTTCGAGCCCCACCTTGGGCTCTGCACTGACGGTGTGGAGCCTGCTTGGGATTCTCTCTCTTCCTCTCTCTCTGACCCTCCCCTACTTGCTCTCTCTCAAAGTAAATAAATAAACTTAAAAAAAATTTAATGTTGATACATCCCTATTCATAACATCTAAAAATTATACCAGAAATAGATACTTCTCTTATAAACTGGCAACATCACTCTTAGTGCTAAAACATTACACACAATAGCATTAAAATCATAAACAAAATAAGGATGTCTATTATCACTAACATTTTATTTTGATCTAGAGATCAAGGTAATGTAAGATTAGTAGATTATTAGAAAAGAGGGATAAACTGAACAGAATTTGCAGGTGATACATCTATATACTTCCCCCAAAGCAAGAAAATCAACTGAAAAATAGGGTAACGATATCGTGCCAACGATGAAGTTGGCATATCCATGTGACAGGCTACTATGCAGCCACTAGAAACGATGTTTTTGACATTCTCATTTAAGTGGGAAAAAAAGATTAGGAAACTATAATTGCTTAATTACAAGTTTCTTTTTCAAAGACAAATTAAAAAATCAAGGAAAATAAAATAGTGATGTCAAGTTCATGAAGTTATAGGTGATTTTAATTTTATTATTTATACTTTTCTGTATTTTTCATATTTTCTAAAGAATACACTACTAGTATAATCCATTTCTTAATTTTTATTAAAACAAATATTTTAATTTGGCTCTTTATTATATCCAGTAACCCCTTAAGTGTAGTGTCATCTATGGATCTTTTCTTGATGTTCTATTTATCTCACTGTATGTATTAGGTGGCCTTTTTCAAATCCATAACTTCAACTACCCCATATCTACTGATGATCTACATCCAAATATACTTAACTACTTTTCAAACATCTTCACTTAGTTAATGTGGATATAAAAATAATGTATGTCCAAAATTGAAATAATTTTTCTTCTAGAAGCCATTCTTCTTTTCTAAAGTTAACTATTTCAGCAAAGGACATTTAGTTTACCTAGACACCCAGGCTAGCAAAAGGATGTTGGGAAATCACTATATTATTTGAATGAAAGATGGCTTTAGACAAGAAATGACAGATCTGAAAAAATGACTAAGGTACCACCAGGTATAAAAGTGGGACATGATTTGCTCATGAAAAAAAATGCTACACCTCATCAGAGGCCAAAGTAAAAACTGAAGTGAGGCATGAAGATAAAGCATCTTTAATTTGCGGTATCTAGAAGCAGAGATGATTGGCTTCAGATGAGTTGCTACTTAGAGTATATTAAGCCAATCACCAACATCACTGAAAAATTACTGCTTATGCTCTTGAAACACAGTGCAAAGTGAGCTCCTGCTGAGAGTGACCTGAAGACATCCTAAGCCTCACCTTTTCTTTCAGAGGTCTGAAGACCATGTGCTCCATGCAAAGACTGAGAAGGGGCTTAAATATCCCTTGAAATCTCAAAGGAGATTTATTGCTTAGGCTGATTTCAAGACGATTATACATGAACACTTGGATTCTGATATCAGAAAATATTCATCTTATATTGCCTTTGCTTGTATCACATTTAATGCAAATTGAGGACTCTCTTCCAGACAGTTTTTAAGCAGGTCAAAAGAAAAAAATCTATTACCTCTATTATGCAAATTTCAAGAAACAAATATCATTATTATTGAAACAATTAATCAGTTTCAGCTCAGGCTACAGATTCATCATCACCTATTAGGCCTGGACAGACTTCAAGTGAAGGAGAAAGAAGATTGGATTTCTAGATGTTTCTGGCATAGAAATACCCTTTCTTCTATCTATCTATCTATCTATCTATCTATCTATCACTGTGAAGGTTTACAGTGTCCAACTCACAGGTCAAGGGAAATCATTGGTATTTAACAGATAATGTTCTGTCACTAGAAACTGAAGTCAAATGCAGCCCAGTACCCTTGGCTCCTCCTATCGTAACCTATTTCTTTTTTTTTTTTTTTTATAAATGTTTATTTATTTATTTTGAGAGAGAGAGAGAGCAAGCAGGGAAGGAGCAGAGAGAGAGAGGGAGGGAGAGAATCCCAAGCAGGCTCCATACTGTCTAGGCAGAACCTGATGAGGGGGCTTGGCCCCAAGAATCCTGAGATCATGACCTGAGCTGGAATCAAGAGCCAGTCACTTAACAGACTGAGCCATCCAGATGCCCCCATAACTCATTTCAATCAACAGGGAGTTCTGAATATGTAGCAGCATAGCTTAAAACGCTCCTCCAAAAGATTTCTTCTACATTAGCTTCTCTTCAATTACAAAAATTCATTACAAAGATAACAGAGCTTATTTTAAAACACATGAAAGAGCAATAAATAACACATTCCTGGATAAAAATAAATATACATAATAAAAGGGCCACTCTGATTTGACCAGGAATTTACCAAATCATCAAGTAACTTAATAACAAACTATCAATCATCTTAAATACTTATGTATGGATGGATATCTAATCTGATAAAAGAGTACTCAGGTGGTTCTGTGTTCAACACATTAAAAATCATTTTCCTGATGAAGATTTTGAGTAGAGGAATGTAGCTCTTGGCTCTATCTAACTATATATTAGATGTAGCTAGTTAGGAAAGCCAGTGCACAAGAATACACTTAAATAATACATTAATAATAACATTTGGTTTAAAATATACTCTAATTTTAAGCAGGGGATTATTAATGTATTATGAATCCATACTAATTATCATGGTAGAATGCCTAGAATTTTAAATAGGAGGCCAATTCATAATAGTAATTTTTATTTTTTTAAAAATTAAGCTTAGTTCAATGTCTAGTAAGTACCTCACCATGTACTTAATGTTCATTATCATTGTTATGATTTGAGAACATCTTAAGAAGCTACTGCTTATTCTGACATCTAATTTGCATCAGGTTCTTAATATTCAACTGGAAACCAATTAGGCACTCAAAAACAGAAGAACCAGTGAAATTATCAGCAATGATGCTATTTTACCAAAGACAGTAAGCAGTAGACACCAATAGGCATGAGTTTTCCACCATCAAATACATTTTACTCTTATAAGTTTGTGTTTACAAATCTCCCACCAAAAAGCTTATGGAGCCAAAAAAAAAAAAAACCAAACAAAAAAACAAAAAAAAAATGCTTATTCCCTCCAATATGCTTCTGAATTTCAAGAAGAAGAAACATTCAAACTGTGTTTCCAAAGTTTCCAGAGGGAAATATTTCTCTTCACACACATTTTTCTCCATATTCTATGAGTCCTAAGTCTCAGTGTCTTTCTCTAATTATAGTCTAATTATTATTGAATCCTAACTGTGCTGCCATTAAAGTCTCTCTTGAATCTGCAGAAAACCTTGCAGAAAGCACTTGGTCCAAGCTCCTATTACTTTGTACCTAGGCTATTGCAGGAACCTCCAGACCCCTGCTCCTGTCTTGTTCCTCCTCAACCACACCATCCCTTGGTTCATGCCTGGATCATGAAATACTCCTGCTCAAACTCTGCATGGATCCCCATGGCTTTCAGGGAGAATATGTACACTCAACGCTGTCCGTGGTCTGACACATACTTGCCTTCTGACCATATCTCCTACTGGCTCCCTCTTCAATCTTTGAAGCCATGCCTCCAGAACCTATCTTGGCTTCTTCTGAAGCCACAGGCTTCTTCGGGCCTCTAACAGAAATTCGCTCAATATGTATGTGAAGTTTGGTTTTATTCCAAGTCATAGGATCATCACATTTCCACCTTGAAAAGCCCATATGAAATTGTCTGTTTCAATTCTCTCATTTTATAAATATGAAGACTGAACTGCAGTGTAAGATATGAAGTAACTTGTATATGGACACCCAGCCAGATATTGATAAATCAGACTCAGAATTCTGCCTTCCAGATAACTACCTTTTTTGGTTATTACATATCATGCGAAAGATTTAGAAACATTGCTAATGGTGATGGTTAAGACGTAATGACATGCTTTCACTGCCCATAGGAAAGTTGTTAAGACATTCTTATCTCAACTCTCAATCACTATATTTGAGCTATTACACAGAAAATGTTTCCACTTACACTGTAGGAACAATATTTTGACAGAGGAATTGTATTATACCAGTGAGTTTTCATGGAATATAAGACAACTATAAGGCATAAATTTAAACACAACATGTTTTTTAAACAGGATTTAATTTTTGCTCTGTGGTGCATGATACAAAGACCTATTTTCATACCCTGTCTTCATGAATAATGCTATAAAGTCAAAACCTCATACAAATGTTAACTACAGTTGGTAACTGATTCTCTAAGAACTGCAAACTTGTTAGCCTTGGGGAGGGGCGGGGGGTGGCTGGAGATCAATGGAAAATTCTTTCAGCAAATCTGAGGAGAAAAGCACATGGATCAAATAACTTCCAACTGTAATGCCAAAATTAGTAAGAGATCACACTAACAACAAAAACAGTCAGCCTCATTCCTATGTAAGTCATAGGGAAACAATCACAGGAGGAGAAAAAGAAATCAAAAGGCAGGAGTTATTTCCTGCCCTTGGAAGCTTTTGTGTGTAGACACTAAGTGGCAAAATAACAGCAAAACAACAGCAAGGAAACAAAACAAAACAAAATAAAATAAAATAAGAGAGAGAATAGGATCAAGATGGTAGGGGTAGGTTTAAATATAGTGTCTTTGTAGATAAGTGAAGAAAAACTACCTAAGCAATTCTTCCATGACTCACATAAATCATAGTAAAATGTGTTTCAGGGAAGTTTGGGGTTGATGATCTGGTGCTCCAGTTATCTTCAGGAGATACTCAGTTTTAAATTAATGGCAGTAATTTATCTGATATATGACTTGCCTCCTTTTTACTTTCTCCTGGTCTCCCTCCGCTTACTATGCATCCCACTTTTCCTCTGTCTTTGTAATATTTTGTAGAAGCATCATGTCAAGAGTCAACTGCAAAGCACTCTCTCAAAAGCAACAGTAAACTGAGATTCATCATTGTCTTCCTTGTGTCGATCTGTATGCACAGTTTTCTCAGATGTAATAAAAAAGGATCAATTTATTTTCCCCCTTTCTGCATCCCATCTTTGCATACCAATGGTAGGTCACTGGTTACAGATCCACCCTATCCACCCCTATTCTTTATCCCTCCTTAGACAGTACCTACTGGTATAATACAGTGGCGATAGTTTCCATTTTTTTATCATTGAAGGACAACTGGAATTCAAGAGATAGGAACAATAGGGAGAGAAAGAAGTCCAAGTTAGTCCTGAAAAATAACAATAAATGAAGGAGGTGTGGGAATGGCATGCTTGTAACAGACTTACTATTGGAAAAACATAATGGGGCTAAATCTACTCCCTTCTACATACACAATGGAAATAGAAAATATAAATACAATGGTCACCATGCAAGCAAGGAGAAAATCCTGAAAACTGAGAGACAGAGCCCACTGCTGTGATACAGCACTCTCATAAGGATGCAAGTAAATATAGTCTTTTGGAAAGAAGAACAGAAATCCATAAAGCAGGCAAAGGTGTACAATAAAGGCATTATAGTAAGAAGCAGAGATCAGTGGTGAAGAGAGGGTTGAATTTCATGACACAGAATTGCCATCCTCGTTGAAGGCAGAAAAGAGTAGCATTAACCCTTGGGGCAAATTGAATCACTGATATAGAGGACAACCCACAAAACTATTCCTAGAAGTTACAGAAAAGATAAATTGATTTGTGAACAATACAGCAAAAGGGGTTGAAAAAATAAAGGATGGAGAACAGAATCTCACCCTCAGGATTTTAGGATTACTCAGTATCATCAAGAACAGAAGCAATAAGTGAAAGCCTAATGAAAGAAGTGTTTCCTAACTGATAGAAGTCCTTTGTATACAGGATTCTACGAGTTCTGAACAGAATTAATAACACTCCCCTCCCCAAATCCTTCCAGCATTGTCAACCAACTAATATGGAACAATGGAGCTTCGAGGCAAAGCTTTTACAACTCGGTAATCTTACACACAGTTGAGTTGCTTTACTGTGTGAGGAAAACAGAAAGACATTTTTAGATAAGCAAGAACTGGACAGAATATCACTCATTTACACTTCTGGAAAAGATTACCTGAAACCTCACTCTGATGATAGAAATATAGAAACAAGACACTTATGGAATAGGGGAATAAAGTTGTAAATTGAGGTTTCAAAAGCAAATGTCTTACTGGAAGAGGGCCAGTAATATAAATGTGCAAATTGGCTGTTGCAAAGCTGAAGAAGTAGTGATATTTAGGCACACTGGAAATCTCATGCCCCACCTAAAGTCATGAAATGCTAATGCTGAAAATACACCCACTGCGTTTTTCTAGTCAGAAGGGCATCATTGTTTGACCTCTGGTATGAAGACACAATGGAGTTTTCCCTCTGTGGGTCCCATTACTGAATGCAGTGGTCAGCCTGGATCATCTGGAGGATGTTTAAGGTCACCAGCAACCTTTGGCCCTGAAGCATTTCCTGTTTGCCCCAGTTCACCATCCACCCCTCACTCACCATCTGGTGTGCAGTTGAAGAAGACTTTAGTACCACCTTTGATGATGGTTAAAATAATCACAGGTTTTGCTCTATTCCAGTACTAGCTAATAAAGCCCACCATTTATACATGATTGGGACACTCGGTCAGGAAATTTAAAGATACCTGACAAAACATATTGCCCCCTTTTAAAGCTGCATAGAGAGACACTATTGCCAATAACTGCAGAAAATTTTTGCAATACATTTAAAATCAGTAATTCATTGGTTCCTTAAAGCTGATATTGATTGGCTAATTCTTTTATGCTAATTGGGACAAGCAGTAATGATCAAGCAGAAGATCTCTCTGGTTGTATAATATCTTATACCAAAGGCCTGACTGTACCTGCATTAATCATGTTTAAAAACCTATATTAACAATTAAACTCGAGCTATGTAAAAATTAATGGAAAAAGAAAGACTAAGAAAATGTAGCAAAGTATCTATTTTATAAGATTCTGGGTTATTTTCTATATTAGTATTTCTGTCTTCAAAATTTCCCGCATATGTCTTTTACGTATAAGACAAATTAACATTTTTAAGTTAATCTTAATTAACAGTCAACGTGTGACTGTTCAAAATTCTTTTCTTTTTTTTTTTTTAACAATTATTTATTTTTGAGAATGAAAGAGAATGAGCAGGGTAGGGGCAAAGAGAGGGGAAGAGAGAATCCCAATCAGGCTACAGATTTCCAGCACAGAGCCCGATGCGGGGCCAAAACCCACAAAACGTGAGATCATGACCTGAGCCAAAATCAAGAGTCGGTGCTTCAACTGAGCCACCTAGACACCCCTGAAAATTATTTTCTGAAACACCACCAGTGGAAAAGAAATGGTGAGGCATTGCCTCAAGCCTTTTGTGAAAATAAATTCTTAATTGTGGAAAAGTTAAGTGTTAAATTAATGTATATAAGAAAAGGTGAATTGGTAAATATATGTATGTGACCACATTACACATTCTAAGTGTAAACCAAAGGAAAAGGACAGAGAGTGAAATATCAACATCAGATGTGACAAATTTTGCTATCGTTGTTAGATAAAAGTCTTTAAAGATCCTTAAGATACATATCACAATAGGAAAGCATACAAAAGACATAAAAACAAATTCAGATAGGCACCAGCTCAAGATTCAAATTAAACATCAATACAATGCCCTTTTAAACAGTGTTTTGCCTAGAATATTGGCAAAAGAATTTTAAAATCTTAATATTTTATTCTGGTAAGTACACAGAGAGTTTGATCAGTGTCTATTCTACTGATACATAGTAAATTGTTATTTTATGAAAGCAACCTGGTGTGAAGAGTCTCAGATTCTCTTTATAGTTTTGGATGAGTAATTCTATATCAGGGAACTCATACTAAGGATACAGTCAGATCTGTACCTCTATTGCTATCTCTATCTCTCTCTCTATGAAAGAATGTTTATTGCAGCTTTTCATTTTGATATTTTAAAACAGTATATAGGCATCCAAATGTTTTCAAAATAATTGACTAATGATCATGGGGAAATCTTCATAATAAAATGTTAAGAAAAAAGTTGTATGTTTTTAATTACATAAGCAAATACACCAAAATTTCCATCATGGTTATCTCTAGGGAATGATTTGCTAGGAAATTTTTATTGTTTTTTTTATATCCTTAAATATTCTATGATGAGCATCCCCAAGTTCTATAATTGTAGGCTGTGTGTGTGTGTGTGTGTGTGTGTGTGCGTGTGTGTGTAGGGTAGATCTTTCATTCATTCATTCATTCATTCATTCATTCACTTTATAAATAGTGTCTGAATGCTGGGTAGAATTTAACACCAAGTTCCAGGTTATAAAGTTCATTATTCTGTGTCTCTAAATTAAATATCACTAAAAGCAAACTCAACTATGACAGAATTAGTCCAAATTTAAAAGCATCACACCTTTGTTATTATGATCCACTCATACAATTGAATACCACTCAACGATAAAGGTGAAAGAGCACACCACTGGAACGTGCAACAACATGCATGAATCTAGCTCTGTGCATTTAAAAAAAAAATTTAAACGTTTATTTATTATTGAGAGACAGAGAGACACAGAGTGTGAGCAGGGGAGGGGTAGAGAGAGGGGGAGACACAGAATCTGAAGCAGGCTCCAGGCTCTGAGCTGTCAGCACAGAGCCCGACGCGGAGCTCAAACTCACAAACTGTAAGATCATGACCTCAGCCGAAGTCAGTCACCCAACCAACTGAGCCACCCAGGTGCCCCTAGCTCTGTGCATTTTTAATATTTATTTCAATCAAAATTATCCTGACAGTAATATTAACACCATGAGAAAAACATATTTGGAATGAGATGATTGTTAAAAAATAATGGATTACAGGAACTTTAAGTTTTAGTAGTTTTAAATTTTAAAATTTGTGCTTAGCCATGGAAGATGCTTACTAACAGAATCCCAGGGCTCGTAAAAATGACTAGGAAAATAGTTCCAGAGGATCTGGAAATAGATGAATCACATAGCTCTCCTCCTAGTCTTTTCTTCCATTAGATAAACATAGTACAATACATGAAATACTGAAGAGAGGTGAGAACATCTTTTCCAAATGCAGATTTGCTGGCTTTGCCTTGGTGAACCTTCAGGACACGGGGAAGCAATGCCTTAGGCCCTTCCCCTGCTCTTGGTCCAGATGTGCTGGCCCGGATCAGGGCTTAGAAAGTAAACAGTGGTGGGCATATGGGAAGCCACAGGAGAAACTTTGGGTCTACTTCCCAGAGTGAGAATTTTACTCAGATATAAATAATTTTAGGGTATTTTAGAGTCATACCAAAATGGATATATTATAAAGTATAATTCAAAATCCATGCATGTTATTAGAATAGAATATAAGCTTTCAGGTACCACTTGGACTCTCTATCCTGATCCTGAAAAAATGAACAAACATTTCTTTCCTTTGCATCAGCCACTGGGGACCTTTGCAGAGGAAAATGTATGAATCATACCCTCCGCAAGAAGGTGTCATCTATGATATGAGGGAACCCAAAGCCTTACACCTTATGTGATGTTCTGAATGGGGTACAGGGTCACTCTGGAGAAGCTACATGGGGTTGGCTCAGGTGCCCAAGCCAGCTGCAGGTCTCAGACTTTGTATGTGTGCAGGTGGTCTCAGACTTTGTGTGTGTGTGTGTGCGCGCACGCGCATGCATGTTAATGTGCTGTGTGTGTGCCACATAGAAGCACTTTAACCAACAGCCTTTGCCAGTGGCAGTTTAGAGACTGCCAAATGATAAGGTTAGAGATCTTCCCAGGCATAACCAATTTCCCTTCTCCTTGATACTTGGCTTTCTGGAAACAAAAGGTCTGCCTGCTAGGGTTCAACAATGTGGCACACAAATGTAGCATGACTAAGACTGCTTTTGGGAGTGGGCACCAATTTTTTAGACATGGTAGCACTTAGCACTTAAGAGTGTTTCAATGGATTTATTTTCCTCCTTGAAAAATTACCATTTTTTTAAATCTCTCTTGAAATTTATTTCTTTATTTTGAGAGAAAGAGAGTAAGAGAAAGAAAGAGAGAGAGGGGAGGGGGTCAAGGGCAGAGAGAGGGAGAGAGAATCCTAAGTGGGCTCCCCAATGTCAGAGCAGAGCCCAATGCAGGGCTTGAACTCACGAATCAGGAGATCATGACCTGAACTGATATCAAGAGTCAGATGCTTAAAGGACTGAGCCACCCAGGCACCCAAAATTACAATGTTTTACCTTATTAGCGAACATCAAAATTGCAACATATTTCAAAATTTAGGCAGCTGATTTTATGTAATTTTGACAAGTCAGTCACAACTCTGACAACTACAACTTTCTTACTGGAAGTTGCGTATTAGGGAGTTTTGGTGAAGTATCAGCAGTGCAGCAGAAGGAAGACACGAGTGCACCCCTTGTGCACCCCTCATTCTTGTGGGTGTGTGGCCTACATGTGAGTCAGGAACTTTGAAGCCTTACACAGCATCACCCAAGGGACTGGTGTGACTTCATCTTTTGGGTCTCTCTTGACTGCTCCAGGCCAGTGCCTGTATGCACTCACATTGTAAGTTGTGTCTACCCCAGTAAGATGGCTAGATAAAATACAGGATGCCGGGGAAGATTTGGATAACAGATAAACAATGAATCATTCTCAGTGTCAGTATATCTCAAATGGTGTCCTGGTAACCCTATCAAGTGGCATCATCAAGACTGTAGAGGCATCACCAAGACTTCTCTTGCTGGTGAGAAGAATCACTGGTCCTCAGATCTGCAGGAAGAAGCCGACGTCTGAATTCTACCAGGTAGAATGTAGATGGAGTGCTTGGTATTGCAGGAAGCCGCCGTGGGTAGTGGATCCAGGACTATACCAACTCCTTGCTCACCTCCAGCCCCTGTAAAAATATGAATGGCCCAGAGGATAGGCAGAGGACCCAGCCTCTCTGAACACTGCCATTGGTCAGTGGGGCACAGGACCAACCTCTTTGCACATGAATCAGCTGTGCCTTGCCAGTAGAGCTAGATGCTGACACACTGAAGAAATTGGGACTATGCTGTGGCTCTGAACAGGAATGGGGCAATATTCAGGGCAGTTAGCAAGGACAGGCAAAGATGTTGGGAATGGGAAACTCAGAAAATGATAATCAAGTTGTTCTCTTGGTGTCCATTCAAGCCTGTGAATCTTCCCTGTGGGCTGCAGAGCAGGGAGCTAAGAGTTTTGAATAAAAAGCCAAGTGACTCTCCACTTGCCCACCCTCAACCTCATCCACTGTCCATCTCTGTTCTTCCTGCTCTTCCCTCTGCCCACATAATATATGCAGAGATCCCTGTGGATTGCAGCACCTGGGCTTCCTTGGCCTCTGACTTCTAGCTTGGCTTGGCCATTGGCAGGCAGTTGAAGAAGACCAGAGTACAACAGGAGGGAAGACTAGGCTATTTCCTGCTCTGCTTTCTCCTGGCCATGGTCTTGGTAGAGGATGCTTTCCTCCAAGGCCTTTGCTTCCACAAATGGGCCCTCTGCACAGCTCAGGCTCTCACGAGCCCCTGGTCATGGGGCTGAACTCAGAGACAGAGGCTCTTTACTTTGCTGATTCCAGGGTGTTGGTCATCCCCTGCATGGAAGTTCCCTCAGCACCCCCACACCTCTGCAGACAGGATCTTCATCAGTGAACTTTGAAGTCCCAGCTGAGTGGGCTTCTGTTCCCTGTTTGGGGCATGAGCGATACACCATCCTGGTTGAGGCCTTGATCTGAAGGGGATGGAAGGTCTTCCAGAGTCAAGGAAAGACCCTGGTGAGAACTGTCTCCAAGGAAGGATGAATATTTGTATCCCTGTTTCATTTATCCTCCTTTCTGTTCCCCCAACAAGATTCAGGACAAAATTTCCCCAGAGAAGAGTCATTCTTTATTGGCCCCAAGTCTACAAATTTGTTTCCAACAGGGGGAAGTCTTATTTTTTTTACCCATCTCCCTACCTGGTGATATTCTCCTAGACTGTGAATTGCAGATATTGACACGTGGGGAAACAAAATCATTCATTCAAGTCTTGAACACCTAATATGTGGCAAGCATTGTATTAAGCACTGGAAACAACTGTAAATAAGGCAAATTGAGTCCACACCTTCAAGAAACAGAGTACAGAGGAAACACCAAAATGTAAACGTGGCAAGCATTGTATTAAGCACTGGAAACAACTGTAAATAAGGCAAATTGAGTCCACACCTTCAAGAAACAGAGTACAGAGGAAACACCAAAATGTAAACGTGGCAAGCATTGTATTAAGCACTGGAAACAACTGTAAATAAGGCAAATTGAGTCCACACCTTCAAGAAACAGAGTACAGAGGAAACACCAAAATGTAAACATGCAATTATAATACCGGGTGATCTGTGCCCTCTGCATTGTAATGTATGATGCTAATGGACTCATAAAGACATCCACCTCAGCTGAGTTTGTATTATGGAAGGTGTCTGATAACTTCAGATCAATGTTCTGAGAGAATATGGCTCACCTGAAGAATGTGAAAGGCTCGAAGGACAGTGAGCCATGAAATTAGAAACCCCTGTAAAATGTATTAAGAACTTGAACTTTATTCTCAGGTTACAGGGGGAGCTCTGAGTTGTAACCAAGGACATGATCTCATCACATTCACATTTTAGGAAGAGTTCTTCAGCCCTGGTAACAAGGAAGTGAAGCAAATTTGAAATTTTGGAAATCTGGTGGTGAGAACCTAGACAAGAGATCTCATGGACAATAAGAAGTAACAGGGAGGACAAAAAAAAAAAAATGAGAAAGGCCACAGAGAAGTAAACCTGACAGACTCAGAGCTTCTCATGACATCACTGGATCTGAGTGGTGGTCAGAGCTGTCCCTGCCCTTCTCCTGATCTGAGGCATTTGCTGACAGTTGCCGGGAGTACTCTTGGGTAGCTCATCTCAGTGTTCTTTCCCCAGAGACTGACAGGGACTCCGCCACTGGCTCTTGTCTGTCATGCTCCCTTTTCTGTTAAAATTTCCCTTCATCAGCACTTATGGTCTCTCAAAAAGTCACTGTTTATCATTTATGTTTTTTTGGCAGAATAAAATACAATTCAGTCTGAAACTTTCAAGGATCAATAGAAAGAGGGAATTAACATGTTTTCATTCCCAGAGAGAATCATATTAAAGATGAAAGTAAGTTATTTATTGATCTATTCAATAAATAATTATTAAGAGTCTATCGTATGCCAGGCTCTGTTCTCAGTGCTGGAGCACAGCAGTGAACAAAACAGAAAGAATTTGCTCCCATGGAGCTTCCATTCTCTAGAGGAGAAACAGACAATATAAATATGTGTGCATATGTAATATGTATACATGTATAATTGTGTATATGTAATATGCCAATATATAATGTGCCAGGTGGTGATAAGACAGGAGGTGTTGCTATAGAGAGCCAGAGAAAACCTGACTGGGAAGGTGACCTTTGAACAGAGACCTGAAGGAAGTGACAGCAAAAAACACACAGATATCTGGGAGAAAAATAGTCTAGAAGCAGGATCAATAAAAGGTAGCCTGCCTGGCATGTGTGAAAAATGACCAGAGGATCATTACAGCTGCAGCTGAGTGAGCACAGAGGGACAAGGCCAGGAGATGAATTTAGCAAGGCGGTGGATAGGGTGGAGAGAGAGTTGATCATAAGGACTTTGGCTCTTGTTCTTATGGACTTGGGAAGCCATTGGAATGTTTTGAACAGAGACGTGATGCCATCTGAATTGGGTTTTAACAGGCTCCATCTGCTTTCTGGACAGAGAATAGATTATGGAAAGACAAGGGTGGAGGCAGAAAGACCAGCTGGGAAGCTTTTGCAATAATCCAGGGGAAGATGGTGGCTTGAGCAAGAGTTCTCATGATGGTGGCAGTCAGAAATTGTCACAATCTGAATATGTTCTGAAGTGTTCACAGATGTTGCTGAAAAAGCCAAGGTGGGGTATAAGAGAGGGGAGTCAGGGATGATACCAAAGCTTGGTGCTGTAGTCATCTCACATAAGTCTTTATACAAGTATGCTAGGGCCTTCCTCATGTCCTCCAAACCTGCTTTCTCATCCTGTGACTGCTGGTCCCCTACTCACCATTTTTCCCCCTCTTTTAAGACTAGCAAATTTGAACACCATTCTCTCAATTATCTATCCAATCTTCTTCCAAAAATCAATGTCTACCATTCCAAATGCATACAATGTTCGGGAAGGCTAAGCTATCTTTAAAAGTATTATAATTGAATAAGACCTAAAAGGATAAACGTTGATGTTTCATCTGAAACGTCATCTGAACAAACATCTGAAATGTTTCCTCCCTCCAGAACTAATTCTCACTGTAGAGACAACAGAATAAGGAATAGCTTGGCTCCAGAGGAGTTTATCATGTTCTAAAGGTAAGGATCTAATTTACCCACATTTTTTTAAAAGTTCATTTATTAGATACATCATATTGTGCCGTCAAATCAAAGACCAGATCAAATAAAACTTCCCTCCCAGCAAAAATCTAGGAAAGCAGAAAGCATCAGAAGACCACCTGAGGGAACGCACTAAGCAATCAAAGTCAGAGAGGACCTGGTTGTCCTTCCATCTCAGAGGCAATGACCCATCCCTTTGGATGAGGATGCTCTGATGAATTTATTCTGCCTGAAACCTTCTTCTCTCCAGGACCATTAAAAACATTTTAAAGAGCAGACTAAAGTAGCAGGAGGGAAAATGGTAAAAAACAAACCATTGAAACAAAACCCTGAATTAATGTACATGAGGATGAGAAAGATCCTTCATGCTATTTAGCCAAAATTCAGGTGTTCTTTCTCTCCTATCATTCAGCCAAACATAACCCTTCAACTAGGCAAAAAAGAGAATTGATTTTTGGTAACTTTAGAGGTCCACAGATTCCTTGAAGCTCTTAGTAGAGGCCTTATATGCTTTAAATATGTATCAAAGGCTTCAGAGAAAGCAATGAAACTCTGATTACAGAATTTAGTCATCAACCAATATGGGAGATTTCTAGGGGGGTCCCAAGGAATGTCCAAGACATTTTACATTTTACTTTGCTTTCACTCAGATTGCAATGTTTTACTCAGATCAACTCAACATTATTCAGCTCTGTGCAACTGCTCATCCCAGTGATCCCACTAACATTTGCTGAAATATTCCCATTGATATTTCCTACCACCTTTCACAACCTTTGATCAAATGCAACCTTGCATCCTTTTAATCCTTGTCCATTACAACCTAATTATTAATTTGAATAGATGCTCATGTTCCAACATTTAAGATTATAGCAGTGTCACACAGTTATCATTTAAGTATCATACAAATTTTTTCTTACTTAAATTACTATGAATACAGTCCTTGACTTCCTTGTGAAGCCACAAGTTTTTTATATGTAGGGACAATATCTGATTGCTAATATGTGTCAAAACTGAGGTAGTGTTATATAGATCTACATATTAATTGCAAACAGGAATGGTAAAAATTGCAAAAGCAAAAACTAGAATGAGTCTCCAAGTGTAAAATTATAATGTTTTGGACTTAGTATCTATAAATGTAATCCTATAGCAATGCTGTGTTTCAACTGAAATCTCTAAAATAACAATTGCTTTTTAAATTAGCTATAATTGTTCAGGCAAACAAAACAAACAAGGAAACCAGATATTCCACTGAAAAGGTTTGAATTTACTCATTCTGTTATTACTATACAGGGACCACAATTAAAATTATGGTATGAATCTAAAATGGAAAAAGGAAGAAACAAAATTAAGACCATCACATCTTGTCAACAGCATTCTAAAGAGATCATGATACAGATAAATGTGAAAAATTATTGTGAAATGCTATTGTCTGATAGCAGGGACTTAAAAAAAACACTAATAAAGTATACTTCAGTTCAGTTGGAATTCAGCAAGTCCTGATACAAAGCTAACCCTTAGTGTTATTAAAAACAAAACAAAACAAAACAAAAACCACACACACAAAACCCAGAACCCACGTCTTCTCTTGTTGGCGTGTGTTCACTGCAGAAGAGAAAGCTGTGATAAGAGACAAAATAGAACTGGAATTTGCCAAATGACTGTTATCCATCTTCCCAAAGAACAGTTCCCGTTCATTTGAGGAATGGAATCACAACCAGAATATCAACAACAGAATCAAAACTCAATAAACAGCTACTTAAATGATGGGCTCTGAACCCTGTTCAATCCAAAACTGAGAGATGGGGAAACATTAAATACAAAAACTTATGTGTAAATTCTTGTGTCTTGATAAGTAAAATATTCTAAACTCAAATTACTAGTTAATTTCTTGGAATTACCCAGCAATTTAGGTAATAATTTAAGTGAACCCATTTTCCTATAAATTCACTGGATGCATCAGTTCCTTTATCCAGTTTCAATAACCTTCCATGTATGGAAGCCAAGAAACCTGGATTCAACTTTGATGACTTCTTATCTCTCAACGCTTACACCTAATGCATCAACAATTTTGTCTACTCTACCCTCGAATATATCAGAACTACTTAATCATCACCCTCGTGGCTAGCCCTGTGGTCCTAACTTCCAACGTCTTTGATCTGGATTGCTAAAGAAGGTTCCTATTTTCACCTTATTCTCCTTTAGTCTTTTTTCCACCCTGCAGCCTTTCAACAGCTGAGAAGATTGCGAGTCTTTTGTTGGAAACCATGAAATGGACAAAATAGTTTTCTATTTCACTCAGTGTAAAAGCCAGTTCCTATAATGGCCTTAAAGGCTTCTTAAGATCAGTGTGTCCTACTCTCATAGTTCAAATCCTACTTTTCTACCTCTCTTTTCTCCAGTAACGGTACTCATTGTTTATATAACTCATATCACATCTTGAAGCCATTGCTCAGAACATTCTCTCATTCAAGACTGTTCCTTCCACTTACCCACAAGGTGAACTCCTTCATGACTTTCAAACGTTCACTCAAATATCATCTTCCCAGTGAGGCTTACCATATTGAAAACCGCAACTTTCCCACACATTCCCCAACTGCTTGCTCTGTTCCATTCTTTTCCCTTTCCACTCATCATCTTCAAATATATTCTATACTTTTCTTATTTATTGTGAGTGTTCTTGCCCCATTAGACTATAAACTCCATGTTGATAGGATTTTTTGGTCTACTTGGGTTCACAGATATATCTTTAGCACCAAGAATTATTTGTCAGGAAGTGTTTGCTGACAAAAAAAATTAGTAAGTGAAGGAATATCGTTTTTCTTTCTTTTTTCTATTTAACTTTCCTACTAACAAGCATTTTTAGTTTCATACTTTCATGTTCTAACAGGCATTCAGGAAGAAAAAAATTATAGACTAGTAATTAAAATGACTTGTGTTACCTGCTGATTATTTCAAGAGAGGGCATGAAATTAAGGCTGGCTCAAACACGGAGTGGAAAATATCATCATAATAATGGTATGAGTTATATATAGTCAAAAGAAGCAGGAAGTTTTTGAGGCAATCACAGAAAGAAAAATGGCACAGGAAGGGCTTTGAAGATGTATTCCCCAGATAGCCTACAATCAAAATCAGCACAAGAGAAATGCATTCTGAAGGAGAGCCTCCTTGCCCAGGTGTGAATTCTCTCATTAGCATGTTAGTTGGATTGCTTTTTAAGTGAAATGATTATGACAGTCCTTACTACATACAAAGAGCTGGGCTTTCAGAAATGGCTTCCCAAAACATTCATTGACATTGATTCCCGATGCCTCCTACTATAACAATTTCTGGCCTTAATTCTTTAAGTGGAAAGTTCCCACAAATCTCCCAACATTTATCCTTTAACTGCATACAGGAAATACCACTGACCGAATACGAGGAAATACCACTGACCGAATATGAGACAAAAACAAAGTTAAACGTAGGAAGTAGTGTGATTGGCCTTGTTTAACCTCCCCTGCCTTTTCCTCA
Organism: Lynx rufus; assembly: GCF_022079265.1. Lineage (NCBI taxonomy): Eukaryota > Metazoa > Chordata > Mammalia > Carnivora > Felidae > Lynx > Lynx rufus. The sequence continues at coordinate 73,162,421 of NW_025814823.1, forward strand.
GCACACTTCGTCATGCAATCTCTATACATTTTTTAATCAGGTAAATGCATTCTATTTGAATTAAAGCTAAGTTTCTCTCTCTCTTTCCCCCCCCCATCCTCCCCACCCCACACACGTGTTTGTGTATGCTTGTGTGTGTGAGTCTGTGTGTGTGTGTGTGTGTGTGTGTGTGTGTTTGTGTGTTTAGTGTATGTGATCTAGCAAGGTAGACCTGAGCTACCATTTGTCAACCTCTTTGTATGTATAGGAATCATACTTAATCCAAGTTTACTTCATCTGAAAATAATCCTAAAACAGAGGTTCCTTTGGCCATAATCCTTCAACTGATAAGTGCTGGAGAAGTTGTTTGGTCTGTTTTCCAATTTACAATTTTATGTGATTTTTCTAAACCACCTTACTGTTTTGTTTAAAACAAAAGGGGTGATACGAATTTATTTGCTTGTTAATTATTAAGAAGAGAACTCTGAGGGAATAAACAGTGACTATGACAATATCATGTCATAGGGATGACATAGGGATGGAAGACATAGGCAGAATAATTGATCTCCAGGACAATAAAAGTGAGTTCACTAGTTTCCTTGACAATGTATATTCCTAGGGAGCTAACTTATATTTATTAAGGTGAGAGTAAATGTCATCAGGTGGGTAGAACAGCTTGGGCATCCAGTGTGTAATGAAACCAACAACCTATCTTCTTTAGCCATTGGAAGACCAGAGGTGCTACAATAGACTTTTTTTAACTGAACCTTAAGATAGTTGTAGGTTGAAATTTTTGAATGAAAAATCACTCTACCTCATATAGAGGGGAGAAGCCAAAGACACGGTAAAAACAGAGATAAGAAAGCACTTTTAATTTCTAGTCCCAGAATTCTATTTTAGGACCTGTCTCCATAATTGAGCCTCTGATATTTTCACAGCTCTGTTAACTCAAAGCTAAAAACAAATGGTAGTTTCATATGCGTTTACTATCCAAGGTCCCTCGAGCAGTTAGGACAGGCTACTGTTTGGAAACCCCACATAGAGATTAATCAATAGTCAGAAGGGCTCTGACTACTGAGCTGTGCTGAATGATAAGTCTTGATTAAAAGTTAAAGAAAATGCTTTTCTTAAACTTAATTTTCATGGGCTGTGGTTGATCTTAACTTTAAATGCAATTTGCTAGTTAATTTCAACTCAAATTAAATATAATGTCTTAGGAGTTGAGAGGTACCTCAGGCCTTATTTTATCAAATCTCTTTATTTTACAATGAGGATGTAAATAATTTTTTAAAGAAAATTAGAAAACAACAACAAAAAATAAGCAAATATGTATTTTTCAAAATCAGACTTGGAAGATCACAAATGCTAGGATTTTTGGATATTAGATAAAGAATTGGTTCCTGTATTTCTTCCTTTTCTGGTTCCAGGTCAAATAATCTACCCAATTTGGTTGAAATTCAACAAGTACAACTGTAACCATCTTTGAAGATGGGTTGACATACATAATTCTGTGCATTATGTTTTTTTTTAATTTTTTATTGTTTTTTAGTTTTTATTTTTGAGAGAGAGAGAGAGAGAGAGTGAACATGAGCAGGGGAAGAGAAGAGAGAGAGGGAGACACAGAATTTGAAAAAGGTTCCAGACTCTGAGCTATCAGCACAGAGCCTGATGCAGGGCTCAAACTCGTGAACCATAAGATCATGACCTCAGTCGAAGTCAGACACTCAACCAACTGAACCACCCAAGCAGCCCTCTGTGCATTAAGTTTTTAAGACTTTCCAGAGTTATGTAGGCTGAACAAAGGCCTAGACAGGAGGTAGTCTAATGATGTGGGGTGAGTTGTCAGCCAGAGCAACCCCAGAGGTTACTGCTGCTGACCTTCTGCATTACCTGGAAACTCCTCTACAAGCCAGACTTATACCATCTAAGGCAGAAGGAACCAGTCTTTAGGAAACAGATGTGTCATTTGTCAGGAGCACATGCATTCAAAAATAGCCCTGCCATAATTTAGTTCATGGGAGTAGCTGGATCAGGAAATAGGACACAGGACCAGTAAAAGTTAACAGGATTGGAATTACAGAAGGTCAGGGTGCATTTCTAGCAATGATTTACTGGATGGGTCCTGAAGTGTAAAGATGGGTGCAACCCAGGGGCACCTGGGTGGCTCAGTCAGTTAAGCCTCCGACTTCGGCTCATGTCATGATCCCCTGGTTCACGAGTTCGAGCTCTGCATTGGGCTCTGTGCTGACAGCTCAGAACCTGGAGCCTGCTTAAAATTCTGTGTGTTTCCCTCTCTCTCTGCCCCTTCCCCACTCTCTCTATCTCTTTCTCTCTCTCTCAAAACTAATTTAAAAAAAAAGGATAGATGCAACCCAAAGTAGATGCAGTGCTGAGAAGGTGACACTCCAAAGGAAGAAAAGAACTCAAACAAGGAGGGCTTCCCAGCAGCGTGAAATGGGGCGAGTCTCCACATGTTGACCTTGCCCAAATGTAGTGAGAATTAAAGATTGTAAAGGTTGTAACTCTGAGCACAGGGCCTGGCACAAAGCAGGCAGGTTGTGAAAACCACATTAGAAGGTGTCGGGTTTTTGCACCTTCTCTGCTCCAGACACAACACTAAGCATTTTGCACACAACTCATTTACGACAACAACCATCTTACAGATGGAAATGTAAATTTCAGAAACAAGTATAGAAGACAATATTTATACAGATGTTTGCCTGATTCAAAACCCATGGCTTTACTACTTCTCCATATGTGTGTACAAATAGTATTGAGAATTAACTTACACTATGCACTTACTTTGCCTTAGATCTCTCTAACACCTCTAACTGATAACTTTGAAACTATTATTTCCATTTTACATAGGAGAAACTAAGGTGTGCAGAGGCTGGGTCACATGCCCAAAGTCACACTTTAGTGAGTGGGTTAGTTTTCCATTCTTGTTTGGGTTCATTTCTCCATGACATTCAGCTAACACAGGTATCAAACTGTCAACCTGAAATGAGCCAGACACCAAGTTTCTCCTCATATTTTGTCAAGTTTTAGAAATGCTATATTTTAATAAAAGCTCCTTTAAGAACAATCACCTCTGAGTGGGGAGATTTAATGGTAAACATTAAACACACATGGTAAATTTAATATTCAGAGAGATTCCTTTATTTAGTATTAATAAAAATGGATGTCAAGTGTAGCATATATATGTACCATGAATTAAAAAAAAGTTGGTGGTAAAATGTACAACGTACAATACTAAGAAGTTTAATGAAATTAAGTCACCTATGGAGTGTTCTTTTATTCCTCAAAGTACAAAGCGCCACTTGTAAGTGTTGTATATTGTCAAGCTTTATGATAAAGATGCTCTACTGTAATATCTCATTCTTGAGAAATCAGTCAGTCCATAAGATAGTTGATACATACAAATTGGAAAATATAAATATGGCTTAATCGGACACATCTAAAGATTTGAAATCCTGAAGCCTAACATTTAGAAACACACATCTCTTAATTAAAATGATTGTTTTCATATTTGAACCCTTAATATTAAAAGACAAACTTGTTTATGTCATAAAACTCTTACCATAGCAGACATGGTAGAAAAATGCTTACCATAGGTCAAGTACAAAGATAAACACTTCATGCATATATACATTTAATCCTCATAATTACCATTTAAAGTAGATAAGGTTTTTTATTTATATTTCCAGCCTAAGAAACTAAGATCCTAAACCAGAATTTGGATCCAAGTCAGTATGATGTGAAAGGTTGTGCTTCCATAAAAAGCCAATGGTCAAACCTCTTTTGATTCAACGCTGGCTATGTATATTTGAAACATTTGTTCACATTTGTTTGAGCATAATGGGTAGAGTGTATGCTCACAACAAAACCAAATTATATTCTCTTATCAAGTATTTCCACTTTCAGAGGTGAAGAAGAAATTGTTTAGTCCATATGTAAAAACAGCAGATAATTTCTGTAAATGTATTATATTCTATCCAGAAGAGGGCACTGGCAGACATTCAACCCAATATCTGATATTTCAGAGAGAGGAAAGCAAAGCTCAAATAAAGTAAGTGCCTATTTCAGCAAGATGTGCATACTTTTATGCCCTGCAATGCGACTGTAAGGAACATTAATACATCTGGGTAAAATGATGTTTTGAAAACCGACGCTAGTATTTTTAGCGGCAAGTTAATTTTAACAGCCAGCAAAACAGTGTGATTCTAGCCAGTGTTACTGCCTAAGGGTTCCACATTTTCCCCAAGCTTTACTTTCCAGGAAGTTTACATTTAGCATTCAGTTACAAAAGTCCTTTCTATTCATAACAACACAGTATTATGTAAGGTGGCTATAATAAAATGTTCATCATGATATCAAGGCTTAAGAAATGATTCTGCTTCATCAAAGCTTAGAAGACACAGAAACAGAAAACAATGGTAGTTTTCATAGGTCTGATTTCCTGAGTGGCTGAGACAAGTGATTTATCAATCACATAATTGCCTCAGTTCATTTTAATTAATGCCTTTGTCTTCTAAGTAATTCTTTTCTGTGCTGTATAGAGATGAAAGAACTCATTATTTTATGTCCAAGGTTTATACTTGGAAACTCTCTGGGAATAACTGTCATTTTTAGGGCCTTGTCTCTTTTTCTCTTGCATTGCAAAATTCCACTTGCCATATGTGAGGTTCATATGAGGGGAGACCATATTAGAAGTGTCTTCTAGTGTTGGGTGGTTAGCTTTACTAGGTATGTCTGGCCTTTTAGAAAAGTTAGAGAGCTAATTCACTGAAGGTCAAAATGGATCAACTTGAAAACTATCATCATGACAAACATTTTTATCAATATATTAATATATATTCAACATAAAATAAAACCTTGGATTGCAAGTAACTTGTTCTGTGAGTGTTCTGCAAGACAAGCAAACATTTCTAATAAATTTTAACTTGATAAACGAGTGAGGTCTTGCAATGTGAGTAGTATGTGATGCCAAATGTCACATGATCACAACTGAGCCAATGGTTCTTCTCCCTCTCTCTCTCTCTCTCTTTTTCTCTGCGGGATTGTGGGTGATCACCTCCCATGCTCGGATGCTTGGTCTCAGGCTGCAGTGTTTGGCAGAAAGCAGTGATTTTTCAGAACGTTGGAAGGTGCCCACAACTGGCCCACATAGTGTATTTTTTGTCCCTTCAAAGCACCTATGGACAGTCCTTTGCTTTTCAGTATAAGAGTGGGCTTAGCAATGCTTTGCTTCATTCTAGGTCAGGCTGCCTGCAGATACAGACCCTTTCTTCTGCCTTATTGCCAGTTACATTCAATACAGTCTATGACTAGAGTTTATTAATACTGTAGACAACATCCACTTCAGTGTAAACAATGGCCCTCATGCAGGGAAGATTCCACTGAGCCAAGAGAGCAGTGATTCCATCAGTGATAGTGAAAGTTGTCCTATACAATAACCCTCTTCTCTCCTGTCTCCCTCACGACAGCCACGAAGGATTTCAAAGGTAAGTGCAGGTTAATTTGTTTATTTTTCTTTATATTTTGTATTTTCTTTATTACTTTATATTATATGACAGTATTGTAATCATTTTTATATGAATTTTTGGGGTTGTGGAATGAATTATCTGAGTTTCCATTATTTCTTATGGGGAAATTCACTTTGATATATAAGTGCTTTGGATTATAAGTGTGTTTCCAGAATGAATTATGCTTGCAAACTAAGGTTTTACTGTATATCTACTGAGATTCTTATATGTACCAGGCATTTATATTATGGGTTTACTGCATCTTTCAGTTGAATAGTGTCAACTAATCTGTCAAGTAATTATACTGTTTGCAAAAATAACCCCTCGCATATAGCTAGTTTGTGTCTTGTGTTAGACTCGGGAGGCAGAGTGGAAAGGGGTTATAAGTTCTAGGAAACAGTCAGAGTGGAGCTGGGTTCTCTCACTTACTAGCTGTGCATGCAGTCGTAGGCAAGCCCCAAGGCCTCTGCAGTCAATTACCACATCTATAAAATGGACATGATATTTCTTTCTTAGAAATTGTTGTGGGTAAACATGCTGTGTGTGTGACCCCTACCATAGTATTAACCGCTGTCGAAGCTCAACAATTATTAGCTATTGTTATTAGATACAGTTTTCCTAAGAAGCCCAGGCCCTGACTTCAATGAGCATTCAGAATACTGTCACTGAAATAGCAGAGGTGGGAGCAGTGGAGAATGTCACTTCCCCCACGTGCCCTCATAGCATTGAAAAGTAACACTGAAAAGCTAAGGACAACCAGGATGATGGCTAGGATTCCCATTCCCGTTAACACATGCCCACTCCAAAAAACAAAAGAAAAAGAAAAAGAAAAAGATCAGTGTATGGGAACTGGGAGCTAGTGTGTTCAGTGTGATGAGAATCTAAAAGCATGTGAAGTCCTTCTCATATCCAAGCCTTGTAGCTGAGATCAGATGGCACCGTCACTCTGAGTTGGTGAGGAGCCAACAGTCTAAACTCTAAATGTGTATTATACCATCTGAACCAAGATGAGGGGGTGTCAATACTGCCAGAGTCAATAGCCATTTTTTCCAACAAATAGTTATAATGTCTCCTTTGTTACCTGAAATGAAATTATTAACTCACTCTAAACATAACTTTAAATCAACTTAATGGGCTTATTGTAATATAAAAGAATAAGAAACTGGGGCGTAGATGGCTCAGTCAGTTAAGCATTCGGCTTCGGCTCGCGTCATGATCTGACGGTTCGAGCCCCACATCGGGCTCTGTGCTGACAGCTCAGAGACTGGAACCTACTTCAGATTCTGTGTCTCCCTCTCTCTCTGACCCTCCCCTGCTCTCTCTCTGTCTCTCTGTCTCTCTCTCTCTCAAGAATAAATAAACATTTAAAAAAAAAAAAGAAACTAACACATGAAAGTTTAGTATATATGTAATATGCAAATGCCTAGCTACAATGATACTAGGTGATGGGGTTATGAGTAAGTCTGGATTTAGGAAATGTATGACAATAGCCATACGTGCCAATTGTTCACTCGTCTCTCAGCTCGGATGTTCCTCTCCCGTCCTCTGCTTCCCGAGGCACAGCCTGGAACCCTGCAAACCACATTTCTGCCTTTGCCCAGTGTTTCCCTGCCAGGATCTGCCACTAGAGGCGCTGCCGGAGGACGAAGCAGCCGGCTCCTTCCCATCTACCTCCGGAGCCTCTTGGCCTCTCGCGGCTCCTGTGAGCATCACCCCACGATGCTTCATCACCCCAGAAGCAGCGGATCCTTCTCGTGGCAGCTCCTGAGCACAGTTCCGGGTTTTGTGCGACACTTGGAGAAGCAGCTTCATCGGCCCCGCCTCCCTCAGACACCAGGGCGCCTTTGCTCAGCCATCTGGATCCCAGCTCTGAGGCCCCTCCTTTGAGCTCAGACACACCAGCACCAGCCCAGCAGCCCTACCCCCGAGGGGTCTGTGTTTAAGATTCAGGAGGTCATGCTTCCAAGTTTCTAAGTTTTTCCCTTTCCCCCTCAACTTTAGTAGTGGTAGCTGCTTCCTGAAACTGCTACTTGCATGATACCTTCGAGTTTCTTTTTTACCTTTTAAATTACCAGCTGACAGCTTTTTAGCAATTAAGAATTCTATGTATTACATTTCATCTGTTCAAATAACTGGTGTCATTTCTCTCTCCTGGCCAGACCGTGACTGCCACATCTACTGAAGACTGTCAAGATTATTTCTTTCTACTTGAACATTTGAAATAAACACCAACAAGTATGTTTATACGTACACATAAAATGATCGTAAATACTAAGTGCAACCCACGTGGACTGATACGGGGGTGACACGCTGGCGATTGATAAGCCACTGGCAGCACTGGCATTGCCACTGCCTCTTTCAAAGGTGACGAAGGGCTCTTGACAATGTACTGAACCAATCTCCCCGATCACAGTGAACTTTCATTCCGGGGAAATTGAGCACATTTATTAAAACAGTGAAAAAATGCTTTGTATTTATATGTAAAACACAGTCATGTGAGATAGGGGCAAATTCATTGTGCGGGACAGTCATGAACTGCTCTGCATCTGTAACGATTCTGACTCCGGGACACTGAGTGCCGGAGTACTCCCAGCCGTGAGCGACCATCGTGGTCCCCACAACCTCTGGAAACACCCCTAGGAGTAAGACCACATCTGCTGAGAATCCAAATGGCAATAAGAGGCAGGTGAGAAAATCCCCTTTATGAACTGACTTGTGGGGCAACTCACCCCAAAGTCCCTCCACAAGGACAGATGCCCTCTTATGTTTCTTTCCATGTGACAAGAGTCTGAAAGTGTGACTTAAAATGAAGTTGTTTTTCTAGGAGGGATAACATACTAAAATAAATCATTAGCTATCTATAAACAATTTAAAAATCATTTCTCACGTGTTAATTTCAATAGGCGAGAAATGAAACTACTACCAAAATACAATATTAATAATATCGCGTTAATATTATTATGAATGTAGTATTGGTAATATGAATGAATATTTGTGTTAATGCATAATAATAGTATAATATGCAAATACTTCGGCACAACTACATCCGATCCTGAGAGTGAATATGCAGATCAATGTAGCTGTCCTGGAGGGCAGGTCACAGGACACCAGAACAGTACTGATGGTTTGAGAAGGGAAAGGAAAAAGACAAATAATAATACTTTACAACCATGGCAAAAACTATGATTACACAGCCAAAGTGTTATGCATAGGAGGCAACATGGAAGCATACAGTTGGGTTAAGGGGCCCTAAAAATGAAGGTCGAGTTGAGTGAGAGCACATACATGCGTGTGTATATCAATATATGTGTGTAGTTTAACTCTGGAAATCTAATGCGGACACAGATATATACATGTCGAATACAAATTGCACACATACCTTTACTTCTCTGGCATACACAGGATTTCAGTTTTTGTATCTTATTCAAAATTGTCAGAGTTGCGATATAACACTTTGTATATCCAGTATATTAAATACATGAAAGAGGAGTTATTAGGGCAGAATAGAAATAAAGATGGGTTTTAGCAAAGCCCAGATCATGAAATATTTGTAAAATCAGGAATAAATGACAAGTTATAGATGAATGGTAGTGAAATGAAAAGAAACAAAATTGTGAATGCTGAGGTTCAAGTCAAACTGCTGCCCAGATGATCAGCAAGAGATAGTTAATGGTGAAGCGCTAATCTCACTTAGACACGAGAATTGGAGTTTAGACTCCATGAAGAATGGTGACCAATCTTCTGGTATGCCAAGGACAATGCTGATTTATGCCTGTCCTCCTGATATCTATTATTTTTTTTCTAAAACAAAACAATACAAAACCAAAAAAACCCTGAAAGATGGTCTCCCTTGCTTGAAAACTTAAGTTTAACACAAACAAGTAACATTCACTGAAAACCTAAGATGAGCCAGGGACTATACTTTCAGGTTTTCACCTGTGATCTTATTTACTCATTGGCACAACCAAGCCAGGAGGGGTGTTTTACCCTGTTTTACATCTCAGGACCCTGAGAGACTCAGAGAGGGTAGCCGACTTTTCCAAGGAGTAGTTTCCAACTATGAGAGGCAGGGTTCCAACCCACAGCCATTGGACTCCAAGCTGCCACTTGATGTGCCTGGATTATTCTTTCTGCACAAAGGGTGGATGCCAAAGACAACTGACCAAGAAATGCAGACTTTTAGGTGGGCGGAAAGGCAAGAAACTGAACCTCAAGAGTGAATGTGCTTATTAATCTAGTTGTCTTGCAGGGCTTACCATAGGACACCAGGAAGGTAGTTACGATTTGAGAAGTGAAAGAGAAAAACCAAGACCTTGTTTGAATAATGACAAATTAAAAAAAAAAAAAAGGAAATCATCCATGAGATACATTTTAAGCCAGGCTACTTTATGCCACTGCCAGCACCCGTAATCCCCTATTTATATTCATAGCTCCCCCTTATCCGTGGAGGATACGTTCCAAGACCCAGTGAATGCCTGAAACCCCAGATAGTACCAAACCCTATACAGACATTTTCCTATACGTACATACCTATGATAACACGTAATTTATAAATTAGGTACAGTAGGAGATTAACAATAACTAACAATAAAATAGAATAATTATAACAACATACTGTAATAAAAGTTCTGGGAATGCAGTCTCTTTCTCTCTCTCAAAATATCTAATTGTAGGATACTCACCCTTCTCCCTGTGATGACGTGAGATGAATGCCTATGTGAGGAGCTGAAGTGGGGGAATGATGTCAGCACTGTGACCCACCTTCCGGCTACAATTCACATTCCAAGATTGGCCAGGAGGATCATCTGCTTCTGACCCCTGCTGAGGGCAGGCAACTGAACCCCAGAAAGGGGAACCAGGGAGGGGGACTCCAGTACAGGCAACTGCATATGAGTACAAGAGTACCTAGAGTACATACTTGTAGTAAAACGGCTTCTGTCTGCCTCAGGCAAACAACCAGAGAGCATAATGTTTTCACCTTCATGAGATTGGGTCATAAAAACAAAAAAAGCTATGTTCTTGAATGTTCTTCCCAGGTAGAACTCCAAAATCCCAGAAAGTTGCAGCAAAATGCCTATGACAAACTTCCATTGCTTTGCAGTTTTGACTCTGTCAAACTCGTAGGTGGTCGGCATGTTCCTTTCAAAATACAGTCATGCATTGCCTGTTCTAAAATGGCCAATGCTGGGGCGCCTGGGTGGCGCAGTCGGTTAAGCGTCCGACTTCAGCCAGGTCACGATCTCGCGGTCCGTGAGTTCGAGCCCCGCGTCAGGCTCTGGGCTGATGGCTCGGAGCCTGGAGCCTGTTTCTGATTCTGTGTCTCCCTCTCTCTCTGCCCCTCCCCCGTTCATGCTGTGTCTCTCTCTGTCCCAAAAATAAATAAACGTTGAAAAAAAAAAATTTTAAAAAAATAAAATGGCCAATGCTTTTCGAGCAGAAAGATTCAGAATCAAGCATTTTCCCAAATCTCCATATAGTAACAGACAAGTGTTGGAAATCTACTATCATTTGGTGAATCTGTTTAGGAGAAATAGTTTTCCAATAAGCTTCTGGACAAATTTATGGTGAGTTTAATGAATGCTTTTGTCTACTTGATCAAAGTGCCAAATCAGATATATTTACCATGTCTCCTTTTAGTAAGCAGCAAAACAGACGTGGCTGACACTGGGCCATATTCTTTAAGATACAAGTTACTCCAAGCCCAATATCTTAGACCAAACCAATAGCACTCAGATGCACAGAAGCAACTTTGGAGCCTAGGGCCAAACTGTTGACATCAAAAACTCCCTGGGATATAAAATGATTGAAAGAGCTGGCCACCTTCCCCTTTCCAAATTACCAACCTCACCTCCTTCACAGGAGAACTGTTTCTGTCCCAGAGCACATCTGTCAAACATTTCCCCACGGAATGTTTGAAGCCACTCGGTGTGAGACGAGCAGAAGCCAGTGGAAAAGATGGACTGCTGGTGTGTAAAGCCCACTACTGACTGAAGTCAGTGTCCAAAGCGTGAGCTAAGAGCCCTGCCTCCACTCGTCACCATGAGCAACCAACCGAAAGAAAGCCCAAGTCTGGGAGACCAGCCGCTTACTGGAAGGAAAGCTTTACGGTTCCCAACGCAGCCCAATCTGCATCTTTAGAGTCATGTGTTGCTCTCTCCCTTTTCAGGTGAGGACTGAGTCCCATCCCCAGCATGACCTGGGCTTTTCTGCACATTTTTAAAAAATGTTTATTACTTTTATTTTTGAGAAAGAGAGAACACAAGCAGGGAAGAGACAGAGAGAGAGAGGGAGACACAGAATCTGAAGTGGGCTCTAGGCTCGGAGCTGTCAGCGCAGAGCCTGATGTGGGGCTCACACTCATGAACCATGAGATCGTGACCTGAACCAAAGTGCGACACTTAGCCAACTGAGCCACCCAGGTGCCCCCCTGACTCTGCACATTTAATGAAAGTGCCTTGAAACCTAACTAGCTAGCTCTGTGTACCATCATCAGGAACAAGTAAGAACTTCCTTCTTTCTGCCTCACACACCTTGAGTATGCAGAAAACAAGCAGGCAGTCTGTCACCAGTTTGCTTTTTTTTATTTAATATCCTATTTCCAAAAAGGCATGTCCTTGGACATTCATACTTAGCATGAAAATATGGTTGATATCTAGGTAACACCTAGATAATCTTCTAAGATTTGTGTCTCACAAAGGAGATATTGGGTTTTTTTCTGAGCAAATTGCAGAATTATGTATGGACTTTTTCAGCAATTTACATATAACTTTCATGTTCTTATGCTGAGGAGGTATGTGACAGTTCAGAAATATGTTCTATTTATAGTAATTAATAATTTACCCTTGCTACATTTATTGCAATATTTATACAAATACATTGTGCATAATTAGTTTGATTAGGTTTAGATATTGAACTGTGAAACAAGCAAGAATGTATTCAGAAAGCAGGGGATGTTAAAAATGTTGCTGTTATTAAAAATGATTCAAACTGGTAGAGGTCAGAAGCAGCATATGAGCTGAATGCTGTGGTCTGAGTGCTCAAGGCAGGCCCTTCGCCCCTGCATTCGAGCTGACCTATCATTGGACATCAATTAGCATGCTTTTAGGACAGAAAAGACTACCTTGATGCCCAGGTGACCTCCAATGGACCAGATGTGCCTAAAATTATTTCACCAAGGGCAAGGCCTTTTATACCAAATTAAACTAGACTTCAAAATATAAATAACCTGAGAAGAAGAAACATACTGACTTGAATCCACATTAAGATGTAAAGGGCAAAAAACAAAAATCGTTTCCTTCAGTTCTTTTTAATATTTTTTAAAGTTTATGAATTTTTTTTGAGACAGAGGAACAGAGACAGAGGGAGAGAGAGAATCCTAAGCAGGCTCCACACCACCATCAGCACAGAGCCTGATGTGGGGCTTGATCTCAGAAACCCGTGAGATCATGACCTGAGCCAAAGCAAAGAATCTGTTGCTTAACTCACTGAGCCACCCGGGTGCCCCATCTTCTCCCTCAGTTTTGATTGAATTGGGGTGGGAAGTATAAGCTACCGACTATAAACCTGGTAGAAAGGGGACCTCTAGAAAAAGATAAGAACACGACCCTAAGGGGCAAGACTCCTCAGAGCAGAGAAGCAGCCACGTCAGAGTTTAGCCAAGGAGTAAGGGATTCAAACTCACCTTTCTCTAGCTCCAAAGCCAAAGTTCTTTCCCATCTGTTATACATACTTCCATGATCCAATCTCTTATTTGTTAATAAAATGTCCTATTTGCTATTAAATCATTTGTTAAATACAGTGGGATATTACTCAGCCATCAAAAAGAATGAAATCTTGCCATTTGCAATGACGTGGATGAATCATACACTTATGATTTCACTCATGTGTGGAATTTAAGAAACAGAACAAACCAGTAAAGGGGAAAAGAGAGAGGGAGTCAAATCAAGAAATAGACTCAACTACAGAGAACAAACTGATGGTTACCAGAGGGAAGGGTGGGCAGGGCGGGGTGGGGGGGTGGGTGGCGGGAATGGGCGAAATAGGTGATGGGGACTCAGGAGGGCACTTGCCATGATCAGCACCAGGTGTTTTGTGGATGTGTTGAATCACTACATTGTACACCTGAAACTAATATAACACTGTATATTAACTGGAATTAAAATAAAAAGTTTAAAAAAAGATTTAAAAAATTATTTGTTAATAAATGCATGTGTTTATTACTATTTCATTTGCTGATAAGTTGTTTAATAAATAATATTTGTTTATAAAAGTATCAACAAAATAATGATGATGATGATGATGATGATAATGACGATGATGACAATACATGTAATTATTTGTCATAGGATCCTACTGGTGTGAGATTTGATATTCAGATATGTGCAGGTAAATTCCTCTGCCTAGAATATTTATTCATATCCACAGATTTATATAGAAGCTGAGGAGCCTTTTGAAGAAAGAAAAACTGTAACTCACATCTTTAATTGAAGCTTAGGTGTACATAGACATGCTTGATGTATTGAGATGAGCAAGGTTTTACATATCCTGGGGAAAATAATTCATCCTAAGAGAAAAGCGTGTTATGATAAGTCAGATGCAACACCAGAGCCTAAGAATCAAAGGAAGTGGTGAGTCAGGTAGAAAATGGCAGATGCCATGCACCACCCATGACCAAGTCATGAAGGCAAGTTGTGTATCCCAGGAGACAAAGGATTCTACGTGTAAACTAAAAGCCTGTCTTTCTAAAATCTGCACATTGGGTCACAAGCAATGCTGCTGTGGGACCCTCCCTTCAACAGGGTAACACAAGGGTAGAGCCATTTCTTTCCCAACCTTCAACACACTGCCAAGCCACTCCCTTCGCCCACCATGTTGTAGAAAAGATGCTTGATTGCTCTAGGCCACAGAAGATCTCTGGCTTTGTAGAGCTGAAGGTGGTGCTTCCAAACTTACCATCCAGCTAACATTGTCAAGTGGAGAGAGATGGCTTATCAGTGGTAGCAATGATATCAGAGACCCAAGACGAGCCCTAAGTGAGCACAAGGAGCTCACTACTCAGGAAGTCCAATATTTTGGACTCAACAAGAGACAAATTGGGTCTTGGAGCCCCAACAATTTAGCTTCCAGTTTAGAGAGTCTTCCTCTATACCTCACAGGAGGTGCTACACTGGATTATGTACGTACATTAGCTCATTAAATTATGCAACAATATTTTAATGACATCAGATCATCCATATCTTGAGTAAGCTGCAGCTGAAGAAGATAAATTGACTTGCCTAAATTCACACAGCTTGTCCTCTTATTGCTGTATCATATGACTTCCCATGACCCTTCCACTTAGACCCTGACCTTCTAGCAATAACCTTTTATACAGAAAACGATTATTTGGGATCATGTCCTTTCCCTATAATTATATTTGAAATCAATAGAATATAATATGGTAAATAGAAAACCAAAGGTCAAGATGAGCAAACAGACACATCATGGATACACTGACAAAAGGGAATGGAGCACAAACTCACTATTTACATCCTTTTTAACTGCCAAATATGAGAATGGTGGCATAGTTTTCGGGTGCCTGGATGGCTCAGTTGGTTAAGTGCCTGACTCTTGCTTTTGGCTCAGGTCATGATCTCACAGTTTTGTGGGTTCAAACCCTGAGTCTCTCCCTCTCTCTCTATGCCCCTCCCCTACTCACCCTGTCTCTGTTTCTCTCAAAATAAATAAGTAAACTTAAAAATTTTTTAAATAATTTTTTTAAGGTTTTTAAACATTTTTTTAAAAATCATCTTTGAGAGAGAGACAGCACGAGTTGGGGAGGGACAGAAAGCGAGGGAGACACAGAATTCGAAGCAGGCTCCAGGCTCTGAGCTGTCAGCACAGAGCCCAACATGGGACTGGGACACATGAACCCTGAGATCATGACCTGAGCTGAAGTCTGATGTTTTAATGACTGAGCCACCCAGGCACTCAAAAAATTTTTTCAAAAACAGGATTACGGTAGAGTTTTAGAAAGACAATAGGGCATGCTCACTCTTAATCTCAGACAAGCTTTGTGTTTTTTCCAAAGAAAAGTGCACTTCCAGGGGCACCCGGGTGGCTCAGTTGGTTGAGCGTCTGACTTCGGCTCAGGTCATGATCTCACGGCTTGTGAGTTCAAGCTCCACGTCGGGCTCTGTGCTGACAGCTCAGAGCCTAGAGCCTGCTTCGGATTCTGTGTCTCCCTCCCTCTGCCCCTAACCCACTCACATTCTGTCTCTGTCTCTCTCCAAGATAAATAAACATTAAAAAAATTTTAAAGAAAAGTGCACTTCCAGACAGTATGAAAATTGTAGATGAATAAGAATCAGGTGTACAAAATACATTCGTTAGGAACAGTAACTATGACATTCTTCCAGTTTCCTTTGTGAAAGACAACCGCCAACAGAATTAAGTTGTCAAATACTTATTGTACAGAGAGCATCCTTTCAAAGGACAAAAGACAAACTCTACTGAAAACTGAGCTCATAAACTGGGCGGGAGTGATTGATTTTGCACAAATGATAACATATGTTTCAGCTATTTCCTAAGTGCTCCCAGTTAAACCATTTTTTTTTTAATTTTTTTTCAACGTTTTTTATTTATTTTTGGGACAGAGAGAGACAGAGCATGAACGGGGGAGGGGCAGAGAGAGAGGGAGACACAGAATCGGAAACAGGCTCCAGGCTCCGAGCCATCAGCCCAGAGCCTGACGCGGGGCTCGAACTCACGGACCGCGAGATCGTGACCTGGCTGAAGTCGGACGCTTAACCGACTGCGCCACCCAGGCGCCCCCCAGTTAAACCATTTTAAGGGAACTCTAGACCAATAGTAGCAGAACAAGTGTGAGAAGAAATGGCAGGAAAGTGTTTTCTTGCCCAAAGCCTTCAAGACATTTAATGGAGTTAGAAGTGTCCTCCTTACCTTCTGGATGGCTGCCAGGCTGACGCCTGACAAACTACCCACGGTATCTGACAAGCACTGGTAATGGAGGTGCTCTTTGTCAGGAGCCAGATCAGCTTGGTCCTCAAGGTAGGGAAACGTTGTGCTTATTTGCGTGAAGAAGCATGGTTAGGGGGAGCTTTTTTCTCAGGGGTTGGGGACAGAGGCCAGCTTGCAACCTTGCAAGTCCTCACTCTAGTGCACTGGCAGGAGGAAAGAGATGCAGGAAAAGAGCTAAATCACAGGGGACTCGCTTTGAAGTCTTGCCAGGCAAACTGTCATTTCTGCAAAAAGTCCATTTTTCAGAGATGATACTGAAGGTCTATTTGCCATCCTTAAAAATCAGGTGCACTTTGCTGAGGGGGGGAAGGAACAGCGAGGCGGTGGCAGTTAAAGAGTCCCCGATTCCACTCTCTGTAAAGGATCCACGCGAGAGACTGAACAGCGATGGTGAATCATGGGCTCATAGTTCAAGAAATGCTAAAAATATCTCTTCTCTGAAAGAAAATGAAAGTTCTTGAAGCAAAGAAACGTCAACTTTCTCACGGCGTAATGCAAATAACCGCATCGTCTTAGATCACAAGCCTCACAGGGTAGAAGGGAAAAGCTTACCCGATGACAGAATCGTAAGTATTTTGACTATTTACATGAGACCAACATGCTGGCACTCTAACGCTCTGTGAGGACATTTGTAAGGTTTTATTTGTTACGAACTGAATCCATACTCTTTTTGACTCAAGAGCCTCCATTTACAAGTAAAAACATGTTTCTGTACCCTCCCAGATTTGACTGGCTTCTGTTAACAAATCATCAGTGTTTTAGGGGTGGCTGCCACTCAGAGTGTGGTCCTCATCAGCATCACCTAGGAACTGGCTAGAAATGCCAATCATAGGCCCCCACCCAGACCTGCTCAATGAGAATTTGCATGTTAAACATCTTCAGGTGGTCTGGATGCACCTTACATTGGAAACACACTGTTTCAGAGATCCTTTACCTGGGTAGGCAGGTCCTCACCTGCCTTGCAGGAGACTTCCCCATTGTCAGTCATGGAATAATGCAGAAGTCACCACCCATCTAGGAATCAAGGATTACTAGCTATGCAGAAGTCCTTCTGCATTATCAGGGTCCAGGGACATTTACCCTGACCGTACAGAAAGTTAGTGATAGAGGCGGAAGTTCACTCTTAGTTCTCTAGCTCCCTAATTCAGGGATCTTCCCATTTATCACTTCATTGTTTGCCCTTTCTGTAATACCCATCCCCCCACTACTGTTTCATAGCCCAAACTGTAAAACAGTACATTTATTTTCAGTATACTCAAGGGCTAAGGATCCTTCTGGTACCATTCTTTCCCTAAACCAGTCATCAGCGCCATTGTCACGATCCTGCTCACCAAAAAGATTCTATCAAGCTGTGAAGAAGTTCCAGTAAGAATGAAAGTAAGAGCAACCAACATCTAGTAAACACAGTGTTCGTCCTGGCACTCACTGAGTTAAGCTCCTTCCTGACTTAATCCTCATGATATCTCCATTAATGAGTGCTCACAATAACAGTTAATTATCTCATTATATTTTATAGGTGGGAAAACTGAAGGTAAAAAACTAAAGTCACTTGCACTAGGTCACACAATCAGTGACATTTATTCATTTATCCCTAGCTGGAAGTGACTGGTAATTTAGGTACTCTCTCCCAAAGGCATTTGCATTTGAACAACATTAAAAACCTTAACAGAAATGTTGAGACTCCAGCAGCTACCAGCACGAGGACCTTCTTTTACCCCTGACGTCACAAGCCCTACAACAGGGCCTGAAGTACAAACACAAAGGGAATAAATCAAGAATAAAACCCATTTCCCAGCAAGGATTGTGTCTAAAACCCACCTCCAGGGTGTATGGCAAGAGAGAACGTATGCAGGGAAAATATCAATTTTCCAATCTAAGGAGGTACTGCTCTACCACAACACCATTGCCACGTGGCTTTGCTTGAGAGGACATTTGCTAAGGAGCTCAGAAAAAACAAGGCAAGTGGCTCATTTCTCATTGTCGGTAAACTAATGATTATGTCCTGAAGGCAGTCCGTGTATGATGACCTGCTGCTAGAAGTGAGAATTCTACATTTTGACTGAGAAAGGAGTATTTTTCCATTGTTTCAGGCAG
Source organism: Lynx rufus (assembly GCF_022079265.1). Taxonomy (NCBI): domain Eukaryota; kingdom Metazoa; phylum Chordata; class Mammalia; order Carnivora; family Felidae; genus Lynx; species Lynx rufus. The sequence continues at coordinate 73,181,038 of NW_025814823.1, forward strand.
TCTTTATTCTTTTTCCAAGAGAAAAGAAGAAAATTGCTGCCAGTATTAAGTAGGTCTAGAGGAATAATTAGGTATTTCCCCTGATCATTTAATTGACCATGGTTGACCTCTATTGGAGCCAATTAAATTTCTTTCATGAGGAACCACTGACCTATTTTATCCCATTTTCATGTATCCCAATATTTGACAAGATGGTGAAAAAGTTTGATTTGTTTCTAAATGTTTATTAATCTTTAATTGCTAGAAATTCTAATACATCTCTAGGCATTTTTATCATTGATAATCACTAGCTTCGATGGAGAGTTTTCTGCATTATTGGAGAGTAGGTTTCTAAAAGCATGAAATATTACAATGTTAAATATAGCTAACTGGGACATTTATTTTGTTTTTCCAACAGGGCTTGGCTGACACATTGTTCTTACAGTACACTCGGCGATCCAGAACCAGTAGTTTTTTAAGTGGAAAAAATTAAATGGGAAGTGCTCATCATTTTGCAAACTCAATTTTCAGAGCATTTCAGTGCACTCAACCAGATGTGTTAGGTGGTCAGAATATCATGGGCTATTGGATTAAACACAGAATGTGTTTAATTTGAAATGATCAATGTCATCATTTATTAAGAATGCTCAAGTGCCAACATATATTGCCATATATGATAATTAATATTTTTCATATTCAATGAACATTCCCTGAAGATGGTGATGAATCCCAGATTGTAGTAAATACATTGATTACAGGGCCTATACCGATATCATGTTACATTCAAACAGATCAGTGGCTTTTTGCATTGGATCACAGAACTACTGCTGAGAAGCACTTTAAAAAATGGTTCCACTTCAAAAAACTTTTCTAGAGAAATAAAAACCTCCTTTACATAAAAACATTAACCTGAATATTTTTATTCAGTGAACCCATGTAGTACAGAGTGATTGATGCCAAGATACACAAACAGCTAAGAATTAAAAAAAAGATCTAATGTTAAGTCACTCTTAATAACTGAAAAAGCTTTACCCCTAAAGAAAATGATCACAAGGTAAATAGCTGTGTGCAAACATTTCTATTTGTGTTTATAAATAGAAGTCTTACATATTTCCAACAGGGCTGGCTTAAGAGAAAATATTCTTACATGCTTTCTAAAAACATAGGGGAAATACATTATGCTTTTGGTTAATAAATAAAATAGTTACTTGCATGTTCAGTTTATCTTTATTTATACAAAAATCATATACCATTAAAGTACATATTAGTTGTGAGTCAGAAAAATAATTCAGGTGGTCCATGCCTATACTGAAGATGATCTGAATAGCTTGTAGAACCATTTTTTAAAAATGCATCCATGGTGTGGACTGTTCCAGAACATAAGCAAGACAACAACAACAAAAGAATATAAGCAAGACACAATATTCTGTTCCTTTCTCTCTTGATTAGGCCTTGTAACAAATAATTTGAAACTTTGGCAGACGACTAGTTGTATTTTGCATAAGAGACACAATTTAGGGACAACATTCATAAAAATTGGTCTGAAACAAAGTTGGATATAGAACTTTGTCAAAGTCCTAGGTGCTGACCTTTTGAAATCTGGTTCCCTGGTATTGTTGAAAAGTTGTCGTAAAATTTACGTAAATGGCACAATATTTAAGTTTCAGGTCAAAACTGATAAAATTATGATGAAAAAGTAGGCTTGAATTCTACGGAAAAATAGCTGGAAATTTGCCAACTCTCTTTGGTTTGATTTACGCAATTGCATCTTGACAGGAACATTTTTAATAGTGAGCAAATTCAATTCAATACACATTTTAAGCACTGTGGGGTATTCAAAGATGAGGAAAGCACAATGACTGATCTCTAAGAAAGAGAATAAGAGAATGAAGCTAAGGAAAATGCTATATTTATTGAGCATTTACTATGCCTTACACACTTCCAAACACTTGTTCTGATTTAATGTATAAAAAGAGATGTAATGAGTGCCTGGGTGGCTTAGTGAGTTAAGTGTCTGACTCCTGATCATGGCTCACATCATGATCTCATGGTTTGTGGGATCAAGCACCAAGTCAGGATCTGCGATGACAATGCAGAGCCTGTTTGGGATTCTCGCTCTCCCTCCCTCTCTCTCTGCTCCTCCCTTCCTTGTTCTCTCTCTCCCTCTCTTTCTCCATCCCCCCAAAATAAATAAATAAACTTTAAAAAAGAGAGAAGTAACTGTTGACAAATGTTTGTATATAGTTGGTGCAAGAGGGAAGGAACACTAATGTCTTACGAAGTAGCTAGTATTTAGACTTACTTTAAAGATGAGGTGTGATTTCAGAAGTAGAGAAAAGGATGGCATTCCAGGAGACTAAAAGTACATGAGTAAAGGCATATACACAGCAAAAATTACAGAACATACTTAGGAAACAGTCTTCTGGTTTGACTGTGTGGTTGGCATGCTGGGGCAAAGAGAGAATTTTTGCCTTCCTTACCACCATAGAGTTATGGTGTGTACTAAACAAAAAGATATCTCATTTGGGAATTCAGTATATATAAAATATTCCCAATGACTTTAATAGATTAAGTGAATATATTTTGTAGCATTTCTTTGGGACATTTATAAGTTATTTAGACTAAATAATGATAAAAAGTTGAATTACACTAATAGTAATGCATTATTCAAAATGAATTCCTTAAATATGAATTACAGTTTATGTGATGATCTCTGAAAATTATCAAAATGATTTTTGTGCTCTAAATTGATTTTCTTTTTAATTTTACCTATCGCATCAATTTGGGGGAAAGCCAATATGCTTTTCCCTATTTTCTTTCCATACCCTAAACTTTGTGTTACACATGTAATTTCCTTCTTTATGAACCACCCAAATGTTCCTACTTTCATACAACAGGAGATGTGGTTTGTCTACTATTTAGTTGTCATCTGTTTGCTTCTGAGTAGTTTGCCCCAGAAAACTGTGTCTCACACATATTTGTATTCCTAACACTGTATCTGGAAGACACAGAACTTTGTAGTAGTAGATCCTGGCCAAAAGAGCAAAGGATTAGAAATATTTGCCGGATAGGAAATATTTGCTAAGAAGAGAATTGTGTTCAAAAAGCCAAATCTGGGATCAGATTGGCTGAACCATGCTAAGACACCATATCAGCTCAGCACATACATGTCTATTCTGTTCTCTCGTCCGCCATGTTTAAGTTTCTCAGAGCAGAAATTGCATCGTATGCCACTTCACATCCTCAAATCTTAGCACAGTGCTTTGGGCAGAGTTAAGTGGGAAATATATATTTTACTTGTGGTGAATATTAACAATAATAATAGCAATTATTGAATACTTAACTATACACCAAGAGTGTATAATAGAGAATGGATTTCATAGGCTCAACAAAAAAATAATTAAAACAAAACCAAACAAACAGAAAAAGACCCAAATCTCCAGAAGCTTATCGTCAGTCAGTTGGGAACATAAAAGTAACCATAAATTAAATTGAAACCAGTATGAAGAAATATATCAACAAGCTCAAAATGCTTTGGACTTCACGTTTTGAGAAGAAAGAATGAGCGATCAGAGTGAGATGAATTTAGTCAGCACAGATTTCTGTGGAAAAAGCAAAAAGGGTGAGCAACATGGATTGGGGAGAAATTAAATGAAAACATCCTTAGTAAAAAGGGGAGGGTGGATTCCAATGAACCCCCATATCAAGAAGGAATGGTCAACCGCTAATTGCATCAGTCAGTGTGTCCTTACCAAAACCTTACCTCTTCATAAACCAAAATGTGTGAAATCACAATGTATTATGCATTTTATCATCTACTTCATCTCCCAGGTCTACAGAGCCCTGCCTTACCCCAAACAATGGCTTGGACCATTTCCCTTGGAATCGTCACCTCAGCCCCCAGGCAACACCTCATCGTTCCAAGCGCCTAAATTTGATACCAGGAATGTTCAACCCAGCTTTGCAATAGAATCCTTGGGGAGCTTTTAAACATACTGATACTAAGGGTAGAAATCTACTTCGCAGATATAGTTCTAAAAGCAATGTGAAGAACAGTATACATCATTTTTTGTAAAAATGGAGAATTTTGACTTTAAGTCATGTAGAGGTATTATACATCTTCAAGATATAAATTGTAATAAATGACAATAACCCAAATTGGTAACTAATCACAAGAGAAAATAATTATTTCAAGTGACTTTTTAACACAGAAGTCTGAACATCTATTCAAGACAAAAGAAAACCTAGTGTGAAATTTTAACGTTTTTATTGTTAGTAGTAACACTGAAATTGCAATTTTGAAATTACAGTATTTATACTTATATAAAGAATATATATATTTATATATGGAACAATTATGTAAGTATCTTGTTATTAGGAACCAAGATTATAAATATTAAAAAGAGAGAAAGTTAAGAAAAAAACTTGTAGTATTAAAGTATCAACTTTTTATTTAAAAATAAAGTTTTCTAACCTGATAACTAAACGGGCCTAGATGATTAGGATTTAAACATGTCCGTATCATGAGTAGTTTTATGGGGAGGAGATCTATCAGAGGAATTCAGGAGCTGGAATTCAGGGGAATGGAGAGAAAAAGTGGATATACTTAGTCCAGTAACAGTGCTTTCACCAGAAGAAAAAATAATTTTGGAAGTAGCACAGATGCATGGTGTGTGTTTCCAGATAATCTTCTGCCTCAACCACATCCCACAAAGGCTTCGTCCAGAACCCTGGTGAAATGAGGCTTCTCAAATAATTGGTTAATAGCTCAAAACCCATAAAAGATTGGACAGTGCAACATGGTGTTGCCTTATGGCTTATGTACCATAGAGAAGTGATCTTTAAATTATGGGATGTGTACCCCGGGGCATACACAAACACTTCTTAAGTTACTCCGGGCATGGATGGTGTAAGGAAATCAGATTCTGAATCCTTAGCCGCCACAGGAACGCTTTTCTAAAATTCTCTGCCTGAGACAGCACCTGCCTTGGAGGTCTCACACTATGCTTCAACTGCTTGCCCACTGCCCCCTCCCACGAATGGGCTTCCCCCACTGCACAGAGGAGAAGCACATCTTTCCCTGACCAGGAGCCTTCTGTGGCACATCACCTAGAGGTAAAACTCTGGTCAAGGTGCAATTCAACATAGCGGTGTCCTCCAAGTTTCTTTCACCATGTCCACACCCTCCATCCAAGGAAAATCCGCATACCTAAAACTTTCAGGTTTTCTATTTAGTATTACCAATTTTTTTAATTAAAAAAAAGACTCAATTTTGAGTCATTATTTATTATTAATAATTGTAATGGGAACTCAGTACAGATGGTTTAATCTGTGGAACCTTATTTCCCAAGAAAATGTTTAAATTCAGTTGTCATTCGTAATCATATTTTGTTGCTCAGAACTGTATGCTATAGGCTGTTAAGTATTTGGGTGGGAATGTTTGCTTACATTAATCTATACACCCTTGTGTTTTACCCTGAAAATATTCTTAATTAAGTGTATAAATTGTGCATACCCAAATACTCCTCAGAATTTGTTAGATTCAGAAATGCCTTTGATTTGACAGTGAGAATGTAATGGGACCACTTTTGCTTTATAAAGCGTATTGAGAACATAGCTAATGGGGTGTCAGTATCATTGAGGTCCTAATCAAAGGTCTGTCTTTTCTGGCTTAAAGGCAACTAAATATCAAATTGGAGACATCTAACGTAAGCAAAACTATCAGTACAACTTGCTTGGGGGGGGGGGGGCAAAGAAAATTGTTCTCTGCCAAGGGAACCTTATTTTGGTATTTAAGAGTTATGTTTCAATTGGGAGAAGTGAAATGTAAATTGACCAGGACAGAATGAGAAGTCACTAATGACTGAAATATTGTTCGTAGTCACAACAAATCCACAGGCTGTATTAGAATCACGAGTTTTGTTCTGCTGGGCTATTTTTTTGCATTTAAAAACAACACATTAAAAAGCAACTTATTTTATTCACAAGCTTACCAGAGCAAAATGTCATCCAACACGGTGAGGATGTCTAAATATTCTGGAATTTTTTTAGTTTTCCAGTATTCTATCAGCCTGCTATTTCTATATCAGCTCACACTGACATGTGTAGTAGGATTTCTTTTTTTTTTATGTTTGTTTATTTATTTTTGAGAGATTGAGAGAGAGAGAGAGAGAGAGAGAGAGAGAGAGAGTGAGAGAGCACAAGTAGGGGAGGGACAGAGAGAGAGGGAGACAGAGAATCCCAAGCAGGTTCTGGGCTGTCAGCGCAGAGCCTGATGTGGGGTTCGAACTCACAAAGGGTGAGATTATGACCTGAGCCAAAATCAGAGTCAGATGCTTAACCGACTGAGCCAGCCACGTGACCCTAGGATTTCTGATCTTTGCTGGCATCGCTCTTATTATCCTTTACGCCTCTTCCACCTTTCCTCCCCTCACCACCCGGACCTTCAGACTCTCAACAGGCACCTTCACCTTCTACCTCATGACTTCCTGACATTAAGCCCCCAGAATTCATTTGTCCACATCTACCACTTCCTCATCTACAGATACAATGATAGCACGAGCCCCTCACTATAAACGGTGATTCTTTTCCTAGGTTTCCTGGGAAAACCCCTTTTAACATCTTAAGAGACCACCCCTCCAAGGTTTGCAGTCTTTACCTTAGTGTGAAATCCAGTGGATATTTTTCAGTCTTTATGAACCCTGATTATTTGGTAGCAACTCATACTACTAAAAATCAAAATGCAACTTCTTATAAGCATTCTGATCATTATGGAAAGGTTTAGTTATTTCCCCTAGATTGTATCTATTCTGGCAGGAAAGTGAACAATTTGTTTTTGGAAGATTATTGAAAATAATTTTGCAATAAATATTTTCAACAAAATAATAATAATAATAATAATAATGACAAATATTAAGGACTTAAATGTCCCAAGGCACATTTAAAAAAAATATTTATGTATTTATTTGGAGAGAAAGAGAGAGTAGGGGAGGGGCAGGGAGAGAGAGAATCCCAAGCAGGCTCCGTGTTGTCGGCACAGAACCTGATGCAGGGCTCAATCTCATGATGGTGAGATTATGACCTGAGCGGAAATCAAGAGTCAGACACTTAACCAATTGAGCCACCCAGGTGCCCCTCAAGGCCTATTTAAAATGCTTCATATTTAATAATGCATCTGATCCCAAAATAACTCTATGAGATAGGTCCTCATATTTTCTCCATTTCACAGGAGCTAAAGAGAAATCTTAATTAAATTGCTCAAGGCCATAGAAGTGGCATGTATATGAACTCCAACTGCCTGACTCCAGAACCTGCTCTCCCTCCCACCAAATGATGTTGTAACCAATAAAATTCCCTTGACCAGATGCCTCATGCCCAAGAAAGCACATTAATTGGGATTTGGTTATAAGGTATAGCATCTAAAAAACTGACATAAAGACGATGATGAAGAGAAAGGAGGAGGAGGAGGAGAGGTGGAAAAAGAGAGAAGGGAGGAAGGAAGGAAAGAAGGAAGGAAGGAAGGAAGGAAGGAAGGAAGGAAGGAAGGAAGGAAGGAAGGAAGGAAGGAAGCTTGGTAACAATGAGCTAATAAAGAAGCACCTCCATGTCAGGTAGCTTCCAGTAAGTAGAGCAAAACCAAAGCACAGAAAGAGTAAAGAATTTGTTCAAGGTCATAAAATTAAGTCTGCAACAGAGTTTTCTAGGTCATATGCAGCCGACCATGCCTGCTACCTAGATTGAGAAGAACCAACATTTTCTTTTAAGCACGTTACTAAGTAAAATTACAAAGATGGTAGAAGGAAAAATGAAAAGTTAATCAATAATTTGATTAAGTTAGAAAATGAACTTTTGCTTAAGAATAAGATGCTTGAGAGAAGCATTAGGGCAATTAATTAAAATGCATATAATGTTGCTGCTATAGGAATTTAGCACAGAGAGGAGGATTAAGTAAAAATAGATTTTTCTTCACAGAGAGAACATCGAGGGGGTACACAACAAAGAAACGGTAATAATTTTTTTTAAACCAGATGATCAAAGTTTTGCTCAATTTTCCAAATTCAAACAATGGGCAGGTTTCAAAGTCCCTACGCAAGGTCCTTCCATTTTCACATGGTCCCCATTACTTTTCTTTCATATTACTCTACATCTTTAAAGCAGCTTTTGCATCATGTGGCTGATGTCACCAACTGTTTTAAAGGTGAATGATCTTTGTTGAATCTCATTCTCCTACCCCCACCCCCAACCAGATTTTAAGCTCTTTACATGCTGAGACTCGGTTTGGATTCATTTTCAAAGACCTACTGCAAGGCTCTGCACCAAATAGGCAAGAAACAAGAAGGGCAACAGTCCTTTGTATGAATTTAATATTTTAAAGTGGAAGTGTTTGGACCTAGAAATAAGTGACCTTAGTTCATGGAAACACTGCCATGCTTCAGATCATTCATCATTTCTCTAGAATGCAAAGTACATTTTAGACACAGACAGTACCAATGAGACACAGCTTTACATAGGGATAAAGGATACTCTCCAGCCTATTCTCTAAAACCCAGGGAGTAACAGTAGGGAAGGGATAAGAAAGAATGGTGACCAAAAAAGGATTTGAAGGTAAAAAGCAAGAATGAAAACTGTTCATGGCCAGGTAAATTCTGGGGAACAAGGTCTGTGCTATAAAAGGAGAGAAGAATAGAAAGTAGTATTAATTAACAGCGACTAAAAATTAAAAAGCTGCCCCATTTGAAAGTATTAACTGGGTTACTAAAAGAAACCTGGAAAAATTACTGTGGGCTGTGAAGTGTGGATCTGGGACAACAGAGAGTATAGGAAAATACAATTTATAGAGTGGAAAGTTAGATGGGATTTTTTAAAAAGAACATTCAGTTTGACCACCATGATGGAGATATTTATGCTCTCAAGAAGAGAGAAATGCTGAGGTATAGCCATGTTGGGGTTCTGTCACAGCAAAAGTAGAAGACAATGGAATATTCAGCAGTTAAATTAGGGGAGAAAGGCCCATTTTCTTTACCAACAGATTTATTTGATATTTAATGAAATTAAAGAGATTTAAAGCAAAAGGGAAATCAGGTTCCTCTTACACTTACGCATGGAATCAGATCTAGAGATACTCTGTACTGCTCATCTGCTCAAACCTCTAATATGCTGGGCAGATTTTGCTTCCTCTCACCCAAGAGCAGGAGGACTGGTACCTTCCTTACTTATACTAATCTGATGTTTCCAGTATTTCCTTTTGTTTTTTCTACCACGACTAGCTTTCTCTTGAGTCTACTTCCTTTTGCTCCATTTTCTATGTTTATGTCTGTTCATCAAAAAGTCCTTTTTAAGAATGAAAAGCTTATGCTGGTAAATAATAATGTTATCTTTAGCTTCCTTTTCTCTATATTTAAAAATAATAATTCCTTTACCCTTTACACTTAGAAATAGTACTTTACTACTTTAATGTCGAGAACATGTCTCAATTTCTCCACATTGTTTCTGAAGGTCAGCAAACCATATGAAATTCCAATAATTCAATGTAAAATGTAATAACCATATAGTTCCATAGATGTTGTTATTGTTTTTAGTTTATCTCTTTATTGGAATTATAAAACACTGCCTACTTCTTTTACTAAATAAAACCTTCAGATATTACTGTTTAATATGTAAACTTGATCAAATTTGCCCCATATTATTGCATCTCATCGATAACTTTTTTTTCCTAAGTTTCTCAAGCTAGTTCTCCAATTCACTAGTCAATTAGAATTCTTTGTTGTTGCCAAATTGGAAAGTTTTATCAACTTTTCTTATTATGTATGTGTTTATATTATAAAACAAAACATACTCATAGATATAAAAGTATTAAAAAGTCACTTATAGTGCCTTAACCTATAGATAGCCAGTGTTGATATTCTGCTGGGCATCACATAGAATCATAGCATTACTTCACAAAGACTAATAAACAAAACACTTGCTGATATACGAAGACCAGTCCATGAATTAGGAAGATGTTGGTTCATGGTAACTGTTGATGCAAGTGTATCTTGACCAGCCATTGGATACTAGCCACTCTGGCTTGGGATATCTTCCCTCAGGAAGATGGCAAGACGAGAAAGCCATTTTGCAGTTGGCTATTTTGACCAATAAAGCAATAAACACTTGAAAAACTATTTGTGGGGCGCCTGGGTGGCTCAGTCGGTTAAGTGTCCGACTTCAGCGCAGGTCATGATCTCATGGTTCATGGGTTCGAGCCCTGTGTCAGGGCCTGTGTTGACAGCTCAGAGTCTAGAGCCTGCTTCGGATTCTGTGTCTCCCTCTCTCTCTACCCCTTTCCTGCCTGTGTGTCTCTCTCTCCTTCTCTCGAAAATAAACATTTAAGAAAAATTAAAAAAAAAAGAAAAACTATTTGCTTGTTTGTTCTTAGTTTTTATTATAGATCACAATGGATTGGAATTATTTCTTTTTAGAATAGATTTTGCATAATATAACATGGTATAATACACCCAAAAGTATTTCAACAGCTATTTGTTGTCTAACTTTCCTTTGGGCAACTGTTGATGTGGCTATGAAATGGGTTAATATAAAAGTTTTACCTTATTATCAAGAGCTTAGAAGTTATGAGATTTCATTACTGTTCTCAGCTCTCTGGGGAAAGCTTGTGTGGGGATTAGGCTGTTGATTTCTCACCCAAACTTGCTCTTCTCCCTCAATTCCCACCTGGATTGTTAGCACCACCATTCAGATGGTGACCCAAGCCAGAGAGGTCTTGACATTTTCTTCTCCCTCATTCTGACATCTGTCTCATGCACTTGCTTCACATCTTTAGATCATATCCACTTCTCTCTTACAATGTCTGGGCACTGTGTTTGAGTGACAATCATCTCTCACCCAAAAGTTCTCACTGCTGCCTCTCTGTCTCACTCTGTTCTTTCTCCAAAAAAGTATCCAGAAACAGATTTTATGATCTGCACCCACTCTGATCATGTCACTGTGGCTTAATGCTTGTCACTGATTCCTCATTCTTTGCTCTGTTCAAGATAAATTCCAAATTCCTTAGCAAGACACCCTGGGCCTTTTAATATATGACCTCTGTTCACCCCCCACATTTTTCTCCTTCTACCCTCTAGCCTTGCCTGTCATGCTCCAGCCTTAGGAAACAAGCTTGGGTCCTTGGAATGCAGGCTTTTGTTCATGATGTTGCCTCTGCCTTAAGCACTTCCCCTTTCTTCATGGCCCCCCTCTCTCCATGTGTGTCCTGCTTTGCTTTGCTTTGCTAATTCAGTATCAACCTCAAGCTCTGTATTTAGACATCATTCCTCTGGGAAGGCTGCTCTGATTCCCCACCACCACCACCACCACTGTAACCTGGAGACCTGTGCCCTCATAGTCCCCTGACTCTGTCCCTACTGCTATTTACCTGACCATCTCCTCCCAGAAGGAGCTCCCTGGAAACACAGAGAGAAATGTTACCTCCCTGTGTCCTTTCACCCAGCACGATGTTGTGCTAATAGTAAGAGCTTAATACGTATAAATAAGTTAATTAAAATTATTGCATTTCAATCCAATACCACTTTCATTATTAATCAGGATCACAATCCCATATCCTGATTCGTATCAACTAGCAGTCATTTCAGGGGGATGCAAAAGAGATGGGTTTTGTGAGCAAAAACACAGCTCTGCCATCACCATGCTGAGTGATTAATGGCTCATTACTCAACCTCTCCAAATTGCATTTTCTGTAAAATGGAGGAAACTAATACCTACCTCATAGGACCAGCTGGCAAATCAGACAGTGAAGTAGAGCCCCCACTTCTGGTCTGGATTATTATTTAGACACAAACTATATTGAACACAGCACCCCCACCCCCACCCCAGTCATGTGCATCCATGGGATGAAAATTTGCCATTTCTTCAGTCAAATGCTCTACCCCTGGGCTATAACCCCAAGAATCTGCTGCTTCTGAGTGTTAGATGGTTGGTGTTTATTATTCTACTTTCTATAGTTTTCTGTATATTTGAACTTTTCAATAAATAAAATAAATAGGTTTTTTTTAAACCGAAAAAAATGAAATGGTAACAATTCTTCCTTTCCGTTGATGGGATTGAAAATAAAACCACCAACACTGAGCCTGTTAGGTCAAACATACAGTTGAAGTCTCTGTCCTACCATGTTAAGTGTAGTTTCTGTGCCCTTCATGCACTAATATTTTTCAGAGATTAAAATAGAATAAACAAGCAGCTGGATTAATATATTTTATATTTTTATCAATTTAAATAAAATAGGTATTGAAAGTTCTAGTACATGCTAGGTAGTGGTATAGGAATAACGTGTTATATACCTTTATATTTCACATATTGTATATTTCATGATATATTGTCATGACTTCATTTAAATCAAAGATAAATGTCTTAGAATATTCATATATCTTAATATAATCCATTTTTAATATATTATCACTCTTATTTTTATTGTAGTAAGATACATAGAATATAAAAGTTGCCACTTAAACCATTTTTAAGTGTACAATTCAGTGGTATTAATTACATCTAAATATTATGCAATCATCACCACTATCTATTTTCAAAATGTTTTCATCATCTCAAATATAAACTCTGTACCCATTAAACTCCCAATCCCTCTCTCCTGTCTGGCCCTGGTAACTAACCTCTCATCTGCTTGAGGTCTCTATAACTCTCCTAGGCTAGTGACCTCATCTATGTATGGAATCATAAAATATTCGCCCTTTTGTGTCTGGCTAAGGTTTATGCATGTTGTAGCCTGTGTATTTTTAATTCATATATTTTTACTTTACCTCACTTTTTTACAACTTGGAAAAAATTCCATTGTACATACATAACACATTTTCTTTGTCCACTCATCTTCTGGTGGACACTTGTTTCCATCTTTTGGCTGTTGTGAACAATTCTGCAGTGAACTCTGGTATACCAGTATCTGCTCAAGTCTTTGGGTATACGCCTCAGAGTGGAATTGCAGATCGTATGGTAATTCTATACTTAATTTCTTGAGGAACTGTCAAACTGTTATCAAGCATATTCACAACCATATTCCAATTTTATGTGATAACAAATTTAATAATAGTAGTAGCAACACAAATCATGTTACTAAAAATGCCAACCTTTTATAGAGCACCTCCTCTATGCCAGCATTGCATCTAATTTTTTCAACAACTCTGTATTATAGTTATTAGGAATAACCCCATTTTACCATAGTTATTAGGATTAAGCCCATTTTACCAAAGAGGGAAAGGGGTTAACAAATGAAGCCATTTGTTTACATGGTGCTGAAGATGGAATGAAATCTCCTTCTCTATGAAACCCCTAAAGAAGATCTGACCGTTGATATCGTGTGGGTAGAATCAGAGCCCCAGTGACTAGAACAACCTGTTCAAGGTCACAAGCTGAGTACTGCAGGGTCTACACTATGACTCACTGATCGATGACCTGTCCAGTGCTTTTCATTGCACCTGGCTGCCTGCCCCAAACTCCTCAAATGTATAACATTATCATCCTTTTATATCTATAAATTTATATTCTCTTTTAAATGAAGCTCTGTGTATCTCATCAGGAGAAAATAAGGACCAAATTTAATAAAATAACAAATACCTATTTATTGAGCAATGTCTTTGTACTAAGCATTAGACCAAGTTTTTCACACCTATTTTCTCATTTTAACTTCACAACAAACTTATGAGCAATGTATCATCAATTTTTACTTTTCAGGTAACGTGTAAACTAAGTCTCAGAAAAGTCAAAGAACTTGCCCAAGGTCACACAGCTACTAAACTGTAAAGCAAGACTTTGACTCCTGGTTTGCTTAAATTCAAAGTCCATTATGTTAACTCTTATTCTGTAATACCTCTCCATCATAAAGAAAATCAGATCAAGCATCATGAGTATAAATCTTTACATTCAGAACAAGAAACCATGAATCAGAACCACCAATGCTTATGGCTTTATTATTAAAAATCACTTGATTTCTTAAAGTTCTACTCTTTTTGTTACAATTGTCAAATTCGTGGAATGTTGGTTGATCCTAGATTCCTTCTGGGCAAGACAAAATGGGAGAAATTTCCACATCACTGAGCAGTGCCAATGACTTGCATGAAGGACAGACTAAAGAAACAAATGAATGAGGTTTACAATAAGATTGTTAACAGAGCTACAGGTAAATAGTAATAACTATTTTCCTGTCCTGTTATATTAAATGGTCTCTGTTTTCAGCTGTCATGTGTCTCTCACTGTAAGTGACAGAACAAACAAGCATGGCTGAGCTGTTAGCTGTTCTAGTGCTTTATTCCTCTATCCCCCCTCTTGCAATGAACTTGCTTCCCTCACCAAGACAGAAGGACCGTTTTGGGAACACTGCCCAACTTAGCTGTCCTAGAGAGGCCATGTAGTGATCAATAGTGTGGTTGTTACTTCACACCGCCCAATATCAAATCCTGGCTCCATTGCTTACTAACAAGTGAAACTAGACAAGTTGCTTGACTTCTCTGTGCCTTTGTTTCCTCATCTGTAAAAAGGATAATTATAGGATTGCTTAACTTATCTAGTTGTTAAGAGAGAGATCTTTGGGGGGATGCCTCGGTGGCCCACTCTGTTTAGTGTCTGACTTCAGCTCAGGTCATGATCTCACAGTTCATGAGTTTGAGCCCAGCATTGGGCTCTGTGCTGACAACACAGAGCCAGCTTGGGATTCTCTGTCTCTGTCTCTGTCTCTCTCTCTCTGTCCTTCCCCTGCTCGTGCTCTTTCTCTCTATATATCCCATAAATTAAATAAATAAATAAATAAATAAATAAACAAACAAACAAACATTAAAAATAAAGAGGGAGATCCTTGGAAGAGTAGCCTATACTAGGAGCTCAATAGTTGTAAGCTATTATTATTATTATTATTATTATTATTACTATTACTATTATCCCTTACTACCTTACAGAGAAAAATCAGTCTTTCCTGAACTCTGGCTTCTGTGAGAAGCTGGCCAAATATGACCATGTCTGACAAGAAGGTTGGCCAAGTAGGAGGCAGAAGGCCCCTTAGTCCCCAGAGCTTGCTGTTAACAGAAAACTAAGCAGGAATTCTATAATCCCCATTTGACTCTGAACATAAGTTCCACAGAAAGGAAGTTTGAATTAGTTCTAGTAAATCAAACTTACTAGATTTATTAACAAAGATGGGCCACATGGCGCACTGTAATGTGACTGTTGATTTGGTAAAAGCCCATTCTCACCCTCCCATAAACATTTGTTAACACCTCCATGTCACAGAGCTGAAGGCAAAAACAGAAAATTTGAATCTCATTCTCAGGATCACTGGTCAATGCGTGGGGGGTCAATGCGTGGTCAATAGGTGCTTATTTCTAAAGAGAAGTGGCTTAGGGTGGGAGATATTAATGGCATTCTCCCCGGCCATAGGCAGGCTTTTATTAATGCTGAGTTCTCTTACAATTTGAAAATTACAACTCTCCTTTAAGGAATCTGTTCAATCTGTATTGAACCAATTTCTGAATACTGAGGTTCATTAATAATGTCATTGTGATATAGTTTTGTATCTACTTAGAAGAACTCCACAGAGTTGGGAAACTATTGACCAGGTGTAAATTCGTCTAATTTTACCAAAACATGGAGGAGTCCCATCACAAGTAGAATAGACTTCTATTTGTTACCAATCAAGAATTGTATATTACATGAATATTTCCATTCCCCAATTCCTTATAATATATACATGCTAACCGTTCTTTTTGGGAAGACAACAGCACAATGAGTATAGTAACACATTACTCTTACTATGAGTTCTTACTAACAAAGGATTATAGGACAAACTGGCAAACTGAAGTTTCCCATTTCAGATCTATTCTATTGGGTTATAACACATGATTTCTTTGACCTCCCCAAAAGCAATAAAGTATTATATTAGTTTTCTGTTCCTCCTGTACCAAATTACCACAAACACAGCAGCTTGAAACCACACAAATTTATTACCTTATAGTTCTGGAGGGAAGAAATACAAAATAGGTCTCATTGAATATTGTCAAGGTATCAGTAGAGCTGTGTTCATTTTGGTGCTCTAGAAAAGAATGGGTGTCCTTGGCTTTTCAAGCTTCTAGAAGCTGCCTGAATTCTTTGGCTTTTAGCCCCTCCTCTATCTTAATCAGAAATGATGAGCTGAATTGTGTATACATCACATCACTCTGACCTCCTCCTCTGCCTCTGTCTCCCACTTTCAGGACACTTGTGATTACTTCAGGCCCACCTAGATAACCCAGAATAATTTCCCTATTTTAACGTCAGCAGGTTAGCAACTTTAATTCTATCTGCATATTTAATCCCCCTTTTGCCATGTAGTATTACATAGTTATAGGTTTGGGGCAATTAGGATGAGGACATATTTGGAAACATTACTCTATGTACTTCCAGTATAAAGGAAATTGGAAGTGAATACAGGGGAAAATCAAATGCCCTTAAATGACACTTGCAAACATCCCATCCACCTGTCTTGATCTAAACTGTTAAAGCACACAAAAAGCTGAGTGCATGATATGCTCCTAAACTTCTTAAGGGAAGGTCAGGCTCTGGTTAGCCTCAAGGATGAAATCCACTATACCTGCAAACTATAATTACAGAGCAAATGCTTAGGGACTTTACTCGGAAAGGTTGTGGAAAAGGTCAATGTTGTCCCAGAACAATGAAACATGTTCGCCCCTGCTTCCTGCTTGCTTAGATAGAATTTACACAAAATGAATACATGCATAACAATACTAGGTGCATTCTTGCATTGTGGAGAGTCAACACATTCAAAGAGAGCAATTTAGAAATAATTTAAATTAAAAGCAAGAATCTCTAACTGATGTGTTTCTGATGGCCTCATTTAGACATGCATTCCTTCCTTTGCCCTCTTATGTTTCTGCCTAGAAGGCTAAGTCCTCTCTGCAAGTGAGCAGTTGACAAATTGGTATATGTTTCTGGTGTCCTTGCCACTTGTAAAACATCCCCCCTTGTCTTTGCAAACCGTGGAGGAAAAGCTAATTTTTATTAAATCAATGCCCTCACGTGAAGAAACCACGATAGCTTCCACCGTTTAACAAACGTAGTTGAAAACAAAGCTTTCAGTTCCCTCAATCACATGGCTTCTTCCTTCCTGCTTCAGGTTCTCTCCTGCTGCCTTCTACCCTAGTCCTTTTCTCTCCCTGGTCTGTCCGCTCACCTTTCCACACACACTCACCTCATCCTCACCTCCTTGATCTAGCTCATGTTATCTGGCCTGTAATTGGTTCCTTTTCTCAAAACCATTGCAACATCCAGACTCCAATTACTTTAATCAAATAATACAACACAGATTAATCTCATATTCTGAAACCCAAAGTAGTTAAAGACTTCGAGATTCCTAATTTGTTTCTATGTATTTTCGCTGATCTTCAAGCATGTCCTAGGTTTAATTACATTACATCCCACATCTTGTTTTATATTTCTCCCAGTACTTAAGACAGAACTAAATGCTCTCATTACTAGTCACAGAACCACAAATTACAACAGTGAAAAATAATGACACATTAGATTCATCAAAATAATAGAAGTTAGAAAAGTTGATAGTATCAACTATAGATATGAAGAGTCTAGAACGCTTATGCCTGTGTGGATATAAAGTTGCACAGCCATTTGGGCAACCAAATTGGCAGGATGTATGAAATTAAGAATTTGTTTGCTTTAAGGTACGTCAATCTTACTCCTGGGTGTGTATTCCAGAGATCCCACAAATGTCATCAGGGACACAGATGAAAATATTTGCCGTGGACTTTAAAGTGGGAATGGGGAGCTGCAGGTGGCCCTGAGGTCCATCGTGAAGGGGCTGAACAGTAGGCTGTACTGAAAACATATAATAGTATGTAGCATAGAGAAGCAATATGGCAAGATAGTGAACACATAACGTTGTGGCAGAGGGGGTGGCAAAACCTTACAGCATAATGTGGTAGAGCCCCTCCCTAATGAATATGGTGGAGGCCTTCTCAGAACAAAGGAAGGCAACGAGCAACGTGGCCCAATCAACTCCTAAACACGTATGTATAGTAACTGTGACACAACTCTGTAACTTGGACCGTGTCCAATCAGACTATATGTGTCACATATGTGGGAGACAAAGAAGTAGAAATTGCATAAAGGGCTACACCCCGCTGCACTCGGGGCTCAGCCTTTTGGGGTCATAGCCTGCTGAGCCCGTGTGGGCACGAATAGAGCTGCTTCCTGGATAGAAGAGCTTCAGTGTCCTGTCTCTCTGTGAGAGAATCCTGCTATAATAACATTACTCCTTTAAATTTAAAACATATACACACTTATGCTAGGCAAAATAAGTTAGAGAAAGACAAATATCATATGATTTCACTCATATGTAGAATTGAAGAAACAAAACGAACGTAGATGAAGGGAAGGAAACATAAGATAAAAACAGAGAGGGAGGCAAACCATAAGAGACTCTTAAATACAGAGAACAAACCGAGGGTTGCTGGAGGGGAGGTAGGTGGGGGGATGGGTTAGATGGGTGAGTGGCATTAAGGAGGGCACTTGTGATGAGCACTGGGTGTTGTATGTAAGTGATGGATCACTGGGTTCTACTCTTGAAACCAATACTCACTGTATGTTAACTAACTTAAATTTAAATAAATAGTTTTTAAAAAATCAGAAAAAAAAACATATACACACCAAAACATTACATATTGGTATATTTAAAGACAATGAATGTGTGCATTAGGAGAAAATAATAAGTAAGCAGATAGATGGTGCTGGATCAGATAAATAAGATAGATGAGTGACCTTGCAAAGACAATTTTTAATATACAGCTATCAAGCTCGGGCATGATTAACTAAATCTGAGGTCAGAACTAAAAAAGCAGATGAGACACAGACAGGTGCAGATACACAGACTCCAGAAATCCTTTATTTAAAAGTTACAAGCGGTTTTCTGTCTTTTAGAGGGTTTA
Organism: Lynx rufus; assembly: GCF_022079265.1. NCBI lineage: Eukaryota > Metazoa > Chordata > Mammalia > Carnivora > Felidae > Lynx > Lynx rufus. The sequence goes on from NW_025814823.1 coordinate 73,200,000, forward strand.
TTTTTGGCCAAAGGTACCATTATTTACCCTTCATATAAATCTAAAAGTGACCAATGAAACATTTTGTAGAACTGTTAAAAAAAGGCTTTCAGGTGTTTTGTTGACCTAAATATATTTCCATTTGAGCAGCTGCATTAACTTCTGAAAACATAGCCAGCAGGGAGCTTTGAAGCATCTGCTATCAAAACCATCAGAACAGAAGGCCTTTCTCTTCTATCTCCTACAATTACATTGAAATGAATTCCTGACCATTATTTCCTACCCTCAACACATTTAAGTTTCATCAATAGTCTCCCACAAGTATAGCGCTATAATATTTTAATGGAAGTGTTATTTTAAAATAATTATTTTTAACTGCAATTCTATGTCTGCACTGCTTTTAATCCAACAAACTGTTACAAATAGCTCCTTGTTCATAGTTATTATGCAAAATTTAGAGTAACATGACCAGTATGGAATTGCTTCTCTTAATTAAACAAGTGTGCAGAGAAAAGGGGCATAGGAAGGTTTGCTTATACTTTAATAAAAAAGAATCACGGACTTACAAAAGTCTTATCAAAATGGACTATAATTTAGGCCAGGCCAAATCAGTTCTCTGTAATATATATATATATATATATATATATATATATATATATATACAGTACTTTTCTATATATATATATCTCAGTTCTCTATAATATTTATATGTATTATATATATTTTTTCTCCCAATGCAGTGTTGATTACATTAATATATATATATTATTTATATATATTATATATTTTACTCCTAAAATATATATATATAGCACTATATATCTATATGCCTACATTTACTATAGAAGACTATGTATATGTTAGAAGACTTCTCTATAGAATAATATATAAATTAAAAGAAACACAAGTAATGGAAATTGAGAAGGCAGCATTTCCCAAGGAAAATTCATTCTAATCTACCAATCATGATTCACTGATTTGAAAATCTCATGACAACAGTCCTGACATTTTTTGAGGAGTTAACTGACAACTGATGTAAACAGGAGGCAGGGTTAACTAGTTAAAAGTTTGACTTGGTTTCACTGAAAGTACATTTTTAGTTCTGTTTGTCACACAGCAGTGTTGGCCAGGGGCTGCCTTGTTTGGAACTCCCTGATTTCTGCATGTGGGGGTTATATCCACATCATGTGCATGGGGAATAGGCTGTGTACATGTTTCTTAACTAGTATGAGAAATCGGACACACTTCACTTTCCTTGATTTCTTTCTGAAAAAAAAGCACAAATTGAGCAAATGTCTGAAGCTTCAAAAAACAAAAGCCACGAACAATAAATTTCAGTTTCTTTTGTCAACTTTTTTCTCCCAATGCAGTGTTGATTACATTAAAACACTCCATTGTCTGTGCTCTTGAACAAGGCACTGGGCTAGACATTGTGTATCAAACACAAATAAGATACAGCCCTGCCTGGGGAAGATTAAAATCTCATCAGAAAAATGCAAATCTGATGCATTCCAGAGAGGGCCATGCAGAGAGGAGGCTGTATACAGGAAGGGTGTTAAGTCAAGCTCTGGATTGTTTCAGTCTTGTCTTGCATGCCTCCTTAGTCTTTCCAGTGCTTAGGAAAGAAGATCCCCAACCAGCATCATCTGACCAGATCTGTAAGCGTTTCCTGAATGTGCTCAATGGCACAGGCATACATCTGCCACTTCAAGAAAATCAAGTCTAGTGGGTGGAAAACAGTACTTATGACTGGCATCTCCATAAGACACACATCTATGCTCCATAGTACTCAGTGATTAAAGTAATTATGGGCATCAGATATTATTTAGCCTGTTTAGGACTTATGCCTTTGCACACAGCATAGTTAATAATCTTAATCACTTTAGAGTAGAAATTGTGAGAACCCACTAACAGTATAAGCTGGCAAAGAGGTCTCTTCTCCAGCGACAAGTGGGCTAATTGGTGGTGGCTGTTTGGAGCACCATGCTGAAACTCAACAATATAAAGTCATGAATGTTCCTTAATAATGATTGAAATGGCATCTGAAATGGAGTAACTCAAAATCAACAATTTGTGGTTAGCCTTTACGAAGTAGCTTCAATTAAGAATTTTTAACATTAGAGGCACCTGAGTGGCCCAGTCAGTTAAGTGTCCGACTCTTGATTTCGGTTCCAGTCATGATCTCACAGTTTGTGAGATTGAGCCCTGCATTGATCGAGCCCTAACAGAGCAGAAACTGCTTGGAATTCTCTCTCTCTCTCTCTCCCTCTCTCTCTCTCTCTCTGCCCTTCCCATGTCTCTCTCTTTCTCTCAGAATAAACTTTTTAAAAAAGTATTTTTAACATAAGTAAAACAAATGTCTCTGTTGGTACAAATGTTTCCTGGCCATATCTAAATCCTTAAACTCAAACCTCTTCAATGTATCCTTAGGCCAGTTTCTCTGAACTAACAAATCACAGAAGAAAATTCCTAGAAACTGAACATATGCTAAAAACAACAACAACAACAACAACAACAACAACAACAACAAAATGATAGTTGTCTCCTCTTAGATTCCTCGTTCCCATCTGACCCAAGTGAGATCTGGTATTAAGTCACTCATTTAAAACTAAGTCCATTTGCACCACGAAAAAGCTCAACATTTAGTTTCTACATGTCACATGGACACAGATCACATTTGAAGGGAAGTGATTACAAGAACACTTTATCTGAGCTATAGTCTGAATTCTCTTAAAAAACCCCTTTAACTGGCTGTTTTTATTACAAGTAGCATAAAGAGAAATAAAAATGAGTAAGATACTAGGACTTTGGATAGAAGCTCTATAATAGAGTCTAGGATATTTGGAAAACTGCCTGTAAACAGTACTTTTCTACATGTGGGATTTGAAGCTCAATTTCAGTGGAATTTTAAATAAGACTAGCTATAATTCTTTTCTCTTATTTCACATGTCTCAATGCATTTGCATTGCAGAGCTGTGTTCCTCCCAAAAAATAGGATCTCCAAAAGTGAAATAGATCTTAACCGAGAACTCTTTAGTCAATGATAGTCTTTTTTTTTTTAATTCAACACTCCATCCCATATCATTTTACATCTTAACAACAAATGTTACTCATCTGGAATGCAAACACTAGTAACTGATATTTATCATGTATTGATTAGACTTGAAACATTGCATTAACCATTATATGTCTTTCATAACATGCAATCCTCACAGCAATCCTATGAAGTAGGTATTACCATCACTATCATGATGTCTATTTTATAGATGAGGAAACTGAGAAACAGAAAGTTCAAGTAGCATGTCCGCGGTCATTATGTGGCAGGACTGAAGGCTGAATTCAGGTAGTCTCATTACAAGTTTGAGCTCGTGACTGTTACATATTAATCACAATGACAAAAATTCACAAAAATAATCGGTTCCAATACACCCACAGCATTGCTTTGAAAACAGACCCCCCTCCCTTATTCAAAAAGCTTTAATTGCTAAAAGCACTATAGCAACCAGAGTGGTCCCGCGGGAAGAATTAGTTCTCCCAGGATCAATATAGTCAGCAAGTCTAACTCTAAGGCAGCCCACAGATTAAATAAATAAATTCTAAGAAAATAAGTTGACCCAAGGGATACAGGAGTACTGATGCATAGGGGCACTTGTACCCCAATGTTCATAGCAGCACTCTCAACAATAGCCAAATTATGGAAAGAGCCTAAATGTCCATCAACTGATGAATGGATAAAGAAATTGTGGTTTATATACACAATGGAGTACTACGTGGCAATGAGAAAGAATGAAATATGGCCCTTTGTAGCAACGTGGATGGAACTGGAGAGTGTGATGCTAAGTGAAATAAGCCATACAGAGAAAGACAGATACCATATGGTTTCACTCTTATGTGGATCCTGAGAAACTTAACAGGAACCCATGGGGGAGGGGAAGGAAAAAAAAAAAAAAAAAAAAAAAGGACGTTAGAGTGGGAGAGAGCCAAAGCATAAGAGACTGTTAAAAACTGAGAACAAACTGAGGGTTGATGGGGGGTGGGAGGGAGGGGCGGGTGGGTGATGGGTACTGAGGAGGGCACCTTTTGGGATGAGCACTGGGTGTTGTATGGAAACCAATTTGTCAATAAACTTCATATAAAAAATAAATAAATAAATAAATAAAAAAAAAAAAAAAAAAAGAAAATAAGTTGAGATTCATAAAGTGAGTTCACAGACTTGAACACATGAAATAATCCCAAGAAGGATGACTGATATTAATATGAAAATTTACTGTGTCCAGTGAGCGACTCCCCCATACATAAAAAATACCCAAAAAGTAACTTAGTTTTCTCCATGATTGTTATCTTAACTAGCTCATATATATTTGATTTATTCTAGATAAAAATAAAGTAATGATCCAATGACATTCTCTTCTTGTCTCCCATACTTGGCAAATAGACCGGCGGCTGTGGAGTCTTTATCAAGGCAAGGATAAATGCATGGACATTAGATTCCAGTGCCCCCCCCAACTCCCTCACCAATGGGGATATGTTCCAAGACCCCCAGGGGATGCCCAAAACTGCAACCAGTACTGCACCCTACATATGCTCTTTGTTCCTGTACACACACACGTCTGCTAAAGTTTCTTTTAAAGAGATTAATAACTAATAATAAAATAGGGCAATTATAACAATATACCATAATAAAAGTTATGTGAATGTGATCTCCCACTCTCGAAATACCTTATTGCACTGTACTCTCCATCTTCTTGTGATGAGGTGAGATGATCAAATGCCTATGTGAGGAGATGAAGTAAAGTGAATAATGTAGACATTGTGACATAGCGTTAGCTTACTATTGACTTTCTGATAGGTCAGAAGGAGGATCATCTGATTCCAGACCATGAAAAGTGAAACCACAGATAAGAGGAAGTACTATACCTATGCAGACAATATTTATAAAATTTGTGACAATGAGAAGAATCTGAAACTAGGCCACTCTCCCCATTATATTTTAGAAACAGCAATGAGGTCACTTCTAAACTCTGCTAGGTTTTGGATGCTAATATGGTGCCCATGCTTCACTGTGTGGTTTATACAGCCATACAATCATTCCTTCAGTATCTGCTCTCTGTCTGCCACTTTTTAATAAACTTAATTTTTAATTGTTTTTCCAGTGGTTGCCATGTATTTGTGTTGAAGGCAACTCATCTCAGACATCTATTTCTCTTAACAACCAAATCAAAATAATTGACAAAGGTTAAAAGCCAAATTTTACAACCAAGTAATGCTTACTATCTTCACAAATTAACTAAACTTTATCCTCTGAAAATATAGTCTGCATATATAAAATTATTTGAGCAAGAGAATCTGGAGGCTGCAATTAGACTTTGGATTATTCCATCATAATAAAATAATATGCAGCCAAAATATTTGTTCATATGTTTGATGTGTCCTGGATAAGACTGGACTCCAGTATTTTTTAACACTGGATGAGGAGTTCTTCGGAAGGAACTGCTTTAGGCTTGGTGCAACCCAGTTTTCTGGACTGGCACCCCAAATCTGTAGGCTGATGCATACATTCCAGTTTTTGTTTGCTGTCCTGGCATAGCTAGTAATATCCCTCATTTCACTCTCAAACGTCTTGATTTGTGGGATAAATTGTATAGTCATCATACATCAGTACCCTACAGATCTGATAACCAAACTTTGACAATTGTACAGATGTTGTACTATTGTTTTTTGTCTTAGTAAAGCCAGAGGTCAGGTCCCATCCATCAGATGGAGTGAGACTGTCTGAAAGGAATGGACGGTCTCATTGTCCATCAATGAAAGGTGTGAGTCCTGGGATAAGATGGGGTGGCACAGGAGGTGGGCCTTAGGCTAGGGTGACAAGGGAGAAAAGTACCAGACCTAGAATTGAGACTTCAGCCTGGCTGGACACCAAAGTACTGGGAACCTCTTATGGTAGAAAGTGGACTACCATGTGGAAAAGTCCCAAGTTGAGAATGGAGGCATGGCAAGACAAAAGCTATGCATTATTCCTTTGGTGATCCTTCTGTCCCTATTATCAAGAGACTCTTCCATAATTTCTCATTGTTGGTTTCAATGTGGGAATTCAGGAAAAGAGCCTAGATATTTACGTGGAAAACCATGTTAAGGTGGATGCCTGCCACCCACGGCTAGAGCAGCAACAGTGGGAATGGTCACCAATTCTGGGTACATCAATGCCTCCAGCAGCTCATTAACTGAGGCAGCCCACCAGTGGCAGGACACAGGAGAAGGATGCCAGACATTAGTTCCTGAATACAGTGGCAGGCACACTTCAAAGGCAGCTAATTTCTAGCAATAAATCCAAGTCTCTTGCTCCCTTAATCAGTTCTACTTTCAGAAACTCCAGGGGAGGATTCCAGTTGGTTTGGCTTGGTTTAGATAAAAAGCCCATTTATGCACCAGTCAACTTTGGCCATGTAAGAAAATGGACATCTCCAATGAAGGCAGTGGAATTTCAGGAAGAGAAAAAAGAACTGGGCATTAATCCAGTAGAAGTCTATGAGAGCCATGAGGCCAGGATCTACTGCTATCTGGGTATTTTCTATCAGAGTCAATTCTTGCTATGTTAAACAAGACCGTTTCTTTTTTCATCTAGTTCTTTAAGGGTACTCATCAATACAAAAATAAGAAACAATTTATGGCCTAATGCATCAATTTAAAGAATTTTCATAAAGTGGATTTTAAAACAAGAAAATGCATTTGTGAAAAATGTGCTTGCTTTTTTTTCAAAGAATCACAGCATTTTGCTGGACAAATGGATCATAAAAATCATAAGGAAATAGACTTTTGTGATCTAAGAACTTCCTCTGGCCAGATGAGTGGTGGGTTTATTTTTTAAATATGTACTTTTGATACATTTTAAAAACATATCAAGCTCAATCACATAAGATTTTTCTCTAAGTATGTGTATGGGTTAACATTATTATTTAGCTGTTTGGATGCTGAATCATTATGCACCGAAAGGAAGAAAAAAAAGCTTTCTCTAACTTCTTGCATAAATTTGTGTATCCACCACTAGAGGGCACAAATAAGGCTGCTTTCTGGGTAAAAAAAGGTTTTGAAAATGACAAAATTCCAAATTTGGAACAGTGACTGAGTAAGATATAAAGATATTGCATGTTTTCTTTAAATCTGAGAAGAAAAATCAAAACATACTCACATTTAAACATAGACCATTTAGTTCTGTTCTCTCCCTCTCTTTCTCAAAAAAAAAAAGTATTTATATGTGAAGAGAGTAAGAAATATCAATGGCTCACAAAAATATAGACATCCATAAAATTATTGAATTGAAATGGCTATCAAAAAATAGACTAAGATATAAAATTACTGCTACAGCAATATGGCAAAATGCCACAAATTGACAAAAGTACTCATATTTGTCTAAACCACACTTTGAACCTTTGGGGTAATTCTCTCCTAAAATCATCAAGCACAATACAGTTCACAAAACTGATTCTAAACCTTATAAATATCAGGTATACATTGCATGTCTTCTTAGGAAACATGATACGGTGGTAAAAATAGGGTATGATTTGCTTGCTGTCTTCACACAATAATGTGCTTGAGTCATGCTTGTAGAATACCTCCATCTTCAACAGCTGTTTTACTCCTTTAAAAAAAAGGAGGAAAAAAAAAACAAACAAAAAACAAAACCCAGCCTCACCAGAAAAAAGCAAACACTCCCTAATCTTGTCACCCTAGATGTTTGACAAGTACTAATCACTATGGTTAGATATGATGTCTCTCTTGATTTGTTTTCAGGTATTTTGAAGAAAATCTTTCTAGAACCAGTGATTCTACTGGAAATAAAAGCAAAGGAAAGTTTGCTGAGATGCCTTTAGGTGGAGAGAGGGTGGTGAGGTGAATGGCACAATGATTTGACCTTAGTGACAAAAGTGAAAATGCTCCAGTGTTTTGGATAAAAGTGATGGGTGGGCAGTTTCTATGCCTTTTACATCTTGAATTTCCACCTGATACATTTCAAATCACTAATTTTCAGATAGCATCAAGAATGTATTGGGGCGCCTGGGTGGCGCAGTCGGTTAAGCGTCCGACTTCAGCCAGGTCACGATCTCGCGGTCCGTGAGTTCGAGCCCCGCGTCAGGCTCTGGGCTGATGGCTTGGAGCCTGGAGCCTGTTTCCGATGCTGTGTCTCCCTCTCTCTCTGCCCCTCCCCCGTTCATGCTCTGTCTCTCTCTGTCCCAAAAATAAATAAAAAACGTTGAAAAAAAAATTAAAAAAAAAAAAAAGAATGTATCAAATTACAGGTTACCTTCACTTGATTGAAATTTCTCTAAAACACAAAATTTTAAACATTATAAACAATGACTTATTGATTTTCATGAAATTGCTCAGCTTAGTCTCTCCCAATGTCCTTTTTAAAAAACACACTTTTAATTATTTTTTTAAAGGTCCCATTCCACAAGCAACAAATCCAATACCTTCTTCAAATGTTTTCCTCTGCTCAAACCCTGCTTCCTTTCCTATAGGAGGACACAAACTAAATACACACACACACACACACACACACACACACACACACGTATACATACACACTAGAAGACACATTATATATATATATACACACACACACACACAATAATGTTAATAATAATGTGTTATATATACATGACATATATGTTAGCATATATTAGTAAGTTATATATAAGTAGGTGTATATATATACACACATACAAAGGCAGTGGGGCAGCATGGTTTCCTCTAGACCCTTAAGTATCTAGCCTGAAGGATGTTTGTACTTCCTGTCTTTACTGTCAAACCTGGAGTATCTAAGTTTATGTATCCCATAGGATTACCTAGGTCTTATAAGATAACTATAATTATTATTAAATAGTTTCCTACAAAGTAGTAGTGGGTCAGATTATCAGGAAAACGCCCTCAAGTCTTAAAACCAAGACATTATGCATCATGCATTTTATGATTAAGGAACAAAATAATCATATGTTACAATTTAGTTTCTGATAGGGTCTATTGTATCCATCATTACCCATGATTTTGTTCCTAAAACACACTTGGTTAAATCACTATATATAAGTATAAGTATAAGTATAAATATAAATATAAATATAAATATAAATATAAATATAAATATACAATCACTATATATATAAAATCACTATATATGTGTGTGTATATATATGTATGTATATATATGTATATGTATATATGTGTGTATATATACACACACACACACACACACACACACACACACACACACACACATATATAGTGTTTATTCAAAAGAAAACATAAGTAGAGATCCAGGAAATAAAATTATTAAAGTGGTGTTTGATTAATATAAATTAATTTTGTGTATACATACTTATGATGGCTCTTTACAGAATAAGTAAATTAAAACAGGATCCATATTTACAAGAAAATTTTAAATACCTACAGTTTTCCTTATGTCTATTCCTCTAGTTTATTTCTGGATTGTACCTTAGTCGTAGAGAGTCAGAAAATAACCCTGAATTATTCAAGTAAGTGCTTGTAAATGGTAATAGTTTTATTTTTAGCAGTTTGCCTTATAATTGGAAAATTCTTCAATTATACTGATCCAGGGGCCTCTCAGAAGAATATTGAGAAATGTTCTGTCTAAAAATTGAATCATTACAGTGTCTATCATCTAGTGTAATTCCGTATCATCTGCTATGGCGTGAATGTTTGTGTCACCGCAAAACTTATGTTGAAGCCCTAACCTCTGACACAATGGTATTTCAAGGCTTTGGGGAAGCAATTAGGATTAGGTGAAGTCACGAGGGTGAGGCTCTCATGATGGGATTAGTGACCTTATAAGAAGAGGCACCAGAAGCTCTTGCTCCCATGCTCACTCTCTCTTTCTCCCTCTCTTCCTCTTTCTCTCTCCTCACCATGTGAGCACACAGCAAGAAGTCGGCCATGTACAAGCAGGAAAAGAGCCCTCACCAGAACCCAACCACACTGGTTCCCTGACATCAGATTTCCAGCCTCCAAAACTGTGAGAAAATAAGTTTCTGGTGTTGAAGCCACTCAGTCTATGGTATTTTGTCATAGAAGCCCCAGGAGACTACTACATCACCATTAACACAAAAGACTACTAGTACTCAACACCTTAACTAAGCACATAGCCACCAAAATTACAACAGTTCCATGATGCATGCATGGGTGTGTGCATGGGCTATGACACAGAGTGCCTAAGGCTTGCCTGGCATCCGATTAAGCAAGGTACACATAAATTGTAGTAGCAAACTGTACCATTTTACACACATGACAAGGGGAAGCCCAAATGAAGAAAAGTGAGACCATTGTAAACTCACAACTTTTGCAATTAATACCAGTACAAGAAAATCAATTATATGCAGTTATGTCTGAAGTCATGTATTAATAGGTTTGCTCACCAAAATAATTTAACCGGCAGCATGAGCTGATGGTCTCCAGCATGTTACCATTTGATATATTATACATTACTGTGTGGCATTTATTATGGTTTTAAATACATTTTAAGATGTGCTTCAAAATAAGTTCAAATACAGTGTTAGCAGAATCTCTGAAGCATTTCTTCAGAATTGTATTATTTTTTGAAGTACAATTTGAAAACCCCTCAGTGAGATGATAAGTGTGGTCTTTCATGGTCATCGGATGGTCAACATGGAATGATACCAATTTCTATTTCCATTATTCTCTGTCCACTCAGGCCCCCTAGGTGAACCACATGTATTCATAAGTACAGTATTCATCAGTAAGTCCCAATAACACTTTCTAACTTAAGTGCCTTACCCAATCCAGCACACTTTGTCCTCTACTCTCGATCTTATGCAACTCAAAGCTTAGGTCACCAATACCAAAGATACAGGTGCTTTAAACATTTTTCATCTGAATGAGCATCATGCAAACAAAGAAGGAAAAAGGATCCTAAAATTATTACCTAAATCAGAAAAAGTTAAATCATTTGAGCAATGAATATCTATCATCTACCTGTCTATTCAAATGAATACATAACTACAAAGTAATTTTCCAGTAATATCTTATACAAAAATTCCAAAATAAACATTTCTGGATTTTGTTATGCTATTTGACCAGTGAGACATGATCTTGATTGCCAAGAGCTACTGTGACCTTTTTTCAGTTCTAACAGAACCTCAATTTTGGTCAAGGTATTGTGAATAAGGATACGAATTGTGCCACTCGGAGGAGACTGAACCCCTTTTTAGTGCTATTATGTGAATTATGACTAAGTTAAGGCAATGACTGATTTAGGAATTGGCTTAGGACCCACTTCTGATGAATGAGCTATGTGAGAAGCTCTACTGGGGATGGAGGGTGTTAGGTGATGACATCAGGGGATGCTGCATCCATCCTGCAGTCATGAGGGGAGAAGCCAACCCACCCATGTAACCGAGTAGCAAGATGGAAAAAATAGATCCTAGTGAATGTCATTTTGCTGCTGAATTAACTAACGCCAGAACTTCCCTACCTCCTGACTTCTTATTTATATTTAAGCAAATTTTAATTGGGTTTTCTAATTTTTCATTTTGAAAATACATTAAGTCATACGACCCACATCTATTGTACATATGTACTCCCTTCAATGGCCAGTTAAAATGGCTACTAACAGTCTTTATGCTCCAAAGTTACTGTAGTGTGTATGGTACTCATGAATAGCAGATGTGATAAACTTCTCCCCAGAGCTACATAGGCCCCAAAATCACCTCAGGAATTACTGCCACATTAATAAAATTAACCATTATGCTTTTACCCTAATACATTTTTGGAACAGAAAATCCTGCCAAAAGGGAGAAAGAGTATTTAGAGAAGTATATAAACATTATTTTATTTGAGTACAAGAGATATGAAATCCATTTATTGCAAAAGAAACACACAAGAAAACATCCTTGCAAAATCATTCCTATTTATTTTTCAGAAATGTTCTACTTAGGCTCCAAAGATTGTGCATCAGGGAAAAACAGCAAGTATGTCATAAAAGACCAAGTCCAACCTAACACTTCCAGAAGCAAAGCAAATTACTGAATTCAATTACACCAGAGCTTTTATATTCTGCAAGCCTTGTTCTTGTGAGTCATAAAAGTCTTCCTGGTTGCATATCCAAAGTCACTTCATGTTGACTATCAATGTCAATGGGGGAAAGAGGGTTCTGTTCTGTTTTATTTTATCCTTTACAGTGCAACATATAATTTATATGCAGCACATGGTAGTTTAGATTGATTCTAGTAGCTCTTGATGGGGCCTTGAAGCATTAACTAGCTAATGAAGGGGATTTTGGTGGTTAACAAGGCATTTTGTGGGATGGCCACCAAAGTCATATTAGTTCTAACAGAAGCATGAATAGGGCATGAGAGCACTATTTTCCCACTAGCACATTTTAAAAGGTGGCCCTTTGTCTCTGTTTGACATGTGCTAGAGAACCCAAATACAGAAATGTTTCATTAATTCCCTAATTCATTCAATGAATATTTTGAAATTGCCTCTATGACA